>NC_085845.1:85169273-85903023 GCF_035594765.1 Anolis carolinensis | reverse complement strand
ATACAGAGCTCTTGGGAATACTGCCATGTTTTCAAAATAGCAGTAAATGAGGGCTGAAATTCCTGACATGCATGGTTGACAATCAGAAAGCCGCTATTAACAAGTTTGTTTTCTACCTAAACATCAAGTGAAAGTATTAGTTCCAGTTGATCTAATAATGTATTTTTCTGTCAAATTAATATAGCATCCATAAATTGCATGATGCACATGCACCTGTATTTATTAGGTTCCCATGCCTAAATATACAGAAGGGTTGGGGGGTTTTTTTTGTTTTGTTTTTTGCATATTAGGCATGGACAAAATTTGGGCCTCCAGGTGTTTTGGACTTCAACTTCCACAATTCCTAAGGCTGTTAGAAATTGTGAGAGTAGGAATCCAAAATGCCTGGAGGGCCAAAATTTGCCCATGCCTGGTCTATATGAAAAGGATATTTTCTCATTCTTAAATGTGGCCGGCATGACTGCATGGAGCGCCGTTACCTTCCCGCCGGAGTGGTACCTATTTATCTACTCAAATTGGCATGTTTTCAAACTGCTAGGTTGGCAGGAGCTGGGACTTACAGCGGGTGCTCATTCCGCTCCCGGGATTATATATACCTTTAATGGGAAGAAGGTGATTATTCTATGCTGGCAAAGAAAAGGATCTAAATACCCTAAAGGTTATCAGATCCTATCTGATCTTGGAAGCGGAGTAGGGTCAGCTCTGGTTAGCACCTAGATAGGAGACAGCAAAAAAAATTGCTAAGTGCTGTAAGCTTTGTTAAGAGAAAGGAATTGGCAAAACCACATATGAGTATTCCTTGCCTAAGAAAACTGTATGACATTTATGAGGCCACCATAGTTTGACAGACGACTTGCAGGTATATGAGAGAAAGTAGTGGAATATGAAGAGTGTCCTTGCTTTATTTATACCTGCATGATTTATATAAGTTAGTATGTAGCTTGACAAATTACTCAACAAATTGCTTCATCCTGATAATCCAAAATAAATCTTCCCTTACAGAAAAAGTTCAAAATGTGTTCCCTTATGTGAATGGTGCCCTCCAAATGAACTAACGTAATTGCCAGACGGCAAAGATTGCGTTCTCTAAAAATCATTTTCTGGCAGTGGCTATTCTGGGTAGTTGGCAACTGTGCCTTAAGTGAAGTCAATGTTTGTCTGACAACAGAAGATTCCAAAATATATTTTATACAAGCTATTATCTGTTCACCATAGCTTTCTTCTTATGCCATCTTTTTCTTTATAAACCCTTGTGCTCCCTGCTTGCTAGTTGTTCCGTTTTATTTCAATTTGAAAGACCACTGGGGACCTAATAGATTTCTGCAAAGCTTTGTAACTGTACTGCCTGCAGAACTAACATCAGGCCTTTGTCTGCTGTGAGCTTTTAGACTGAAAGTGTTCTTTAAAAGATGTTTGAAATATGTCCTTTAAAATTGCTGCAGTAGAAATAGCAGGATTTGTCTTCGCCAAACTTGGAAAGTTAATTGTAAAAGTAATTAGCTATGTTACATTTTTAAGAGGCTCTCTTAGCTGCAGAGAAAGGCAAGGGCAAACCTTCTCTGAACCAATTCTGCCAAGAAAACCTGAGATAGGTTCACTTTAGGATCGCTATATGTCAGAAACCACCAGCTGAAGGCACACAACCATAGTTTTCACTGTCACCATTTAGTACGATGGACACATCATTGTAATTGCAAACGTAACTTGAAGTTACTATTTCACTAGAAAAGGAGTGGAATTGGCCCTTTCCAGTTAAACTTTATGAAGCCAAAATGACATTGTTTAAGCATTGGACTACAAGGCTGGAAAATAGGGTTTGAATCTCACTTAACTACAAAAACTCACTGGCTGACTTTGGGCAAGTCCCACACTCTGGACTTTATCACTCCTGCCTGTTGTCTTGTTGCAATCATATTTTTTTAAGCAAATGAAAGCATTTTGTTTTTGGAAAAATCACTTTCACATCTTGCTATAAACGCACAATAATAGCACTTTGTTGATGTGGATTCCCATGATCAAATTTTTGGATAGACTCCCTTCCTACCTGTGTTTGCTCTGCCCAGCAACTGCCCAGTCACACATTCTCAGTGTTCGAGTGAAATCGCCCACCATTTTGCAATATGAGGACTGAAGTGAAAGAACATTATTTCACAAGAAAAAGTAACACAAGAATAGCAATACTGAATTCATGGATAATTTTTCCTGTCAGTTAAAAGAAACAATTTAATCACGATTCAAGTGCAACGTGATCACAAGAAAGACAGAACATCTAAAGCTCTATCCAAAGGCACTTTTATCCCGCTGAACTTGCACTTGATCAGCCTCATGCGATAAAATTTACTCTTAGCTTTGGAAAGCCCCATTATAGAGACATTTTAGGGTTGCCGCAAGTTGGAAATGACTTGAAGGCACACAACAAAGTTGATTTTGTAGGGTGGAAAATGACAGTTCAAGTGGACAATACGAGGGTTGAATTAAAAGTAATGCCTCCACCTTCGTGGCTTGGGTTTGGATGGGAATATTTTAATAAATCAAACACAGAAATAATCCTTAGAATGTGCTCTTTAACTACCACTATTCACTCTTCCACAGAATTACCAGATAATTGGATACATTTCTGCCAATGATGAACAAGTTTTCTGAAGCCGTCATGGAAGAAGTTGACACTCTCTTTCCGCAACCAGCGTCTCACAGTTCTCTCAACATCTTCATCAGAAGCATAATGATGTCCCTGCAGATCTTTCATTATCAGGAACAGATGGATTCTCTGATGAATCTCCTTTGGGGTGACACCTTCTGCTGTCAAGAATTCAATGACTGCACGTTGCTTAAGTCGCATTGACTGACCATCTGCGCAGGGTTCCATACTTTGCACTTTAACAACACAACTGTTCAATGCTAAGGCTTCATACCAAATGGAACTGTAGAGGAGAGTCTACTGAATAAGTCAGTACCTGACGCATACCACTACTGCCATCTGTTGAGGAGTTACAAAGGTGGAGGCATTACTTTTCATTCAACCCTCGTAGTATTATAATTTCTGTTGTGTGAAAGCATCCACTAATGAGTATGATTTTAAAAACTCCTTAGAGAGTGTTTCAAGTCTGATGAAACTGACTTTTGGTAAATAGAATTATTGTTTTCACATGTGAGTGTTAATAGACCATCTACCCAAAAGACTTCTATTATCTCACACAACTCTTTGTGGAGATTTTTGGTCAGTGTCACATTTTTCTGTACCTTATTATATCCTGTCCCACACCTCCAACAGTCTGACCATCCACACTGCAGAACTGCAGACGTTCAACATCACTTTAACTGCTATGCCTCCATTCTAGATTACTGTGGTACCAGAGCTCTCTGACAGAAAAAAGATAAATGTATCACAAAGCTACAAATCTCAAAGTTCCATAGGATCCGGCCTTGGCAATTAATATTGTATCAGATTGTTATAACTCTGCAGTGTGGATACAACCTGAGTCACTATGCTTGAAAACCTCTGTACATTTGAAGAAATAGATTGCATGAAGCTCATGCTAAAGAAAATTAGTTAATCTCAAAGGTGTTGCTAGGATTTTTTTTCTCCCCCACCTCTCTCCTTGTGTTTACTTTTTTTCCCACCCACATTTATGCAATGTTAAAAGAACTCAATGCGATCGGCCAGAGCCTCCTGCTATAAGAAGAGCTTTGTTAGCCTAGATATTTTGTCAGTAACATCGCTGTATTTTTACATTTATAAACCTTCAAAATGATTTCTAAAAAAGACAGTACAGTACTAATTTTCTAAAAATCGTATTGGAACAAAGCATGCAAGCAGTGACACATTATACCATAATATGAGAAAAAGGTCTCTTTGCTCGTAACTAATTGTTTGAGGGAGCTGGCTTCCTGCAAGTGGTATTGTTTACCACTTCCTTTTAACCTTACAGCTACATTTCGTTCAACAAGAACAAGGAGAAATAGATCTGCTGGTTTCTGAATGCTTAGTTAAATAAAGAGGAATCCTATCTGATGGCATATGATACCGATCCTTTATGTATCTGTGGACAGTTCATTCATCATTCATGTTTCCTTTCCTTTCAAGTGTCTTGTTGCGACTGTAAATGATTCAGGACCAAATATGGACATAATTGTGCTTCTTCCTCTTCTCCAGGATCTGCAGACTAGACTGTTATTATAAATGGCTAGTCACAGGGAGTTAATATTCTGGCACATGTCTCATTTAAATTTGGAAGCAGTATTGGAGCTTGATAATAGGTGGATTTTCTTCGGGAGTTTGGCTACACCACTTTCAATTGGTTTGATTCTGGGTCATGGATATTTTCTCCAATGGCACCTTTGTTGAACATCATTGAATTGTCTTGTGCTGTGTTAGAGGACTGTCTACCTAGTCTCCATATTGTTTGTTATGAGTAACAGTGGCCCCTTCTACACTGCCCTATAATCTAGATCAGGGGTCCCCAAACTTTTTAAACAGGGAGCCAGTTGACGATCCTTTGGACCGTTGGAGGGCTGGACTATAGTTGGCCACCGAGCAATAATAATTAATAATAACAACAACAATAATAATAAAAAAGAGGGTTGGAAGAGACCCTTTGGGCCATTGAATCCAATCCCTTTCTGCCTTTGTGCACCGAAAGCACAAGCAAAGCACCCCAGACAGATGGCCACCCAGCTTCAATGTTAATAATAATAATAATAATAATAATAATAATAATAATAATAATAATAATAACAATAATAATAAAAAAGAGGGTTGGAAGAGACCCTTTGGGCCATTGAATCCAATCCCTTTCTGCCTTTGTGCACCGAAAGCACAAGCAAAGCATCCCTGACAGATGGCCACCCAGCCTCAATGTTAATAATAACAACAACAACAACAACAATAAAGAAGATTGGAAGAGACCCCTTGGGCCATTTAGTCCAATCCCCTTCTGCCTTTGTGCACCAAAAGCCATTAGTATTGCCATTAGTATTGATAATAATAATAATAATAATAATAATAATAATAATAATAATAATAATGGTTGTAAGAGAAGAAGAGGCCCCTTGGGTCATTTAGCCCAACCCCCTTCTGCCCTTGTGCCATGGGGGCCGGATAAATGGCTTCGATGGGCTGCATCTGGCCCCCGGGCCTTAGTCTGGGGACCCGATCTAAATTATCAAAGCAGGTAATCCACATTATCTGCTTTGAACTGGATTATACGAGTCTACATTTCCATACAATCCACTTCAAAGCAGATAATCTGGATTATATATGGGAGTGTAGAAGGGATTTCTTACACTCTCCAGGAGAGGCAAAAACTTCACTTGGAGATTGAAAGGTTTGCACCTGAGGAGCATCATATGCAAATTCATGCTCTACTACTTAGTGCCTTCTTGCTCGTATTGCTAGCGCTACTTAGTGCTATTTTAGGTCTAGATATTTAGATGTTGCAACTGGTGTGATATTTAACATGTTCTAATCAGACACTGAAATACCTGCAATGTGTAGACATAAACTCACCTCCAGAATACAGCTTTGCTCTTAAATTAGGCATAATAATTGTATAACTAAAAGAAGCCACCAATGGCACAGCGGGTTAAACTGCTGAGCTGTTGAACTTGCTGACCGAAAGGTTGGCGGTTCAAATCTGGTGAGTGGGGTGAGCACCTGCTGTTAGCTCCAGCTTCTGCCAACCTAGCAGTTCAAAAGCATGCAAATGTGAGCAGATCAATAAGTACCGCTCCGGCGGGAAGGTAACGGCACTCCATGCAGTCATGCCGGCCACATGATCTTGGAGGTGTCTATGGACAACACCAGCTCTTCGGCTTAGAAATGGAGATGAGCACCAACCTGCAGAATCGGATATGACTAGACATAACATCAGGGGAAAACTTTACCTTTACTAATTGTATAACCCTCGAAATATCAGTTTGCAGCATTCTCATCCATTGGCTATTTTTAATGTTGTGTGCATTTAAGTTATTTCAGACCTATGGTGACCCTACAATGGGGTTTTCTTGGCAAGATTTCTTCACAGAGTGGCCCCAGCTACGCTGCCATAAAATCCAGTTTCTGATCCAGGATGATTGACTGAACTGGAGTATATGGCAGTGTACTCATATAATCCAGTTCAGAGATCAGATACTGGATTATATGTCAGTGTAGACCCAGCCTGAGTTTGCCATTGCTTTCATATGAGGCTGAGAGAATATGATTTGCTCACAATCACTCATGCAGTCTCCACTCTGATCTTCAGAGCCATGGTCAACACTCAAACCACTACACCATACTGCCTAGAGCTATTTAAGTGATCATCTCTATCATGTTGAACATGTCTAGTTTCTAAGGCCTTCAGAAATAAAACTGTCCTGGGAATGTCTCTAGTACCTGCATACGGGAGAGGGTTTTTCGTCCTGCTGCTCCCACATTGCAGAATGCATTCCCTTTGAATATGGAGTCCGTTTCTATTCTCCCTGCATTCAGAAAGGACATGTAGAGGCATCTTTCCAGTTTGATTCTTTAATCTTTTAAAACACTACAATATTCTACTTTTAAAATTGTTTTTCATGATGCTGTTAGCCAGCAAAATGCAATTTTAGCAGAAAGATGGAATAGAAATACTGTATAATAAATCATCGTATTTGTAACTCTCCCCAAGGACAGAGTTTCACCCGGATACAAAAGTGAATATATTTATGATGTACACAATAGTCCCTTTTTCCTACAGAAACTGTATAGATATGACACTGGGTAAACACATTGGGTGAATAGTAGACTGAAAGTAGGTCAGGTGTAAACATAATTCAGAATACAAATGTTTCCCCTCTGGGCTTGCAACAGACACAAGATATAAATAAATCCTGAATATATACGCTGCTCTATAAATAATTACTGAGCATAATTATAAAATATTATTCCTATTAAAGCCACAAGCATCTAATGTATTAATACTGCATTATGCCTAACCAGAAATCAATTGAAACAAGCGTTTAAAGACAGCAACATAAAACACTTACTGGCAAGTGTTGTTCTTAATATCATACACTGTCAATAAATATTGTACACTAAGGTGAGAATCATGCAGATCTCCCAGTTCTTCAGACTCTACCTCCAGAATTCCTCACCATTAGCAATGCTGTTAAGGGCTGGGTGGTGATGGTTATTGTCCAACAACATCTAGGTAGTCGCATCCCTGTTATACAGTATCATATCAGTGGTCCTGAGGAAGTGTGTTACAATCCAGAAATGTTCATCCTAAAATGTATTTTTCCCACGTATTCTAAAGACAGCTTCCATTTCACTTTCTAAAATTATAGATTAACTTTCAAATAGTTCTTCTTTGAATGGATCTGTTGTCCTTTCATCTCTTTTACACACATCTTTGGTGTATTGTGTCCATTATCTTTTTATTTCTACTTGGTCATTTAATATATTCCTCCGCTGGTTGTATGGCACTCTCCAATCTAGGTTTTGATTTCTCAGATCTTGTGGAAGAGGTCTCCTGTTCTTCCTTTTTTTGTCAGCATCCTCCATTTCTCTTTATTGATTATTATTACAGTTCTTTTTTGTCTCTGCACACAAGTCACAAGGGTTCTGGCTATTTTTGTCATCTTTTACTTCTGATATCAGCTATCCTTAACTACTTAAAAGAGTTTAATCTCTCATCCATTGATACTTGTGCTTCTTTCTAGCTGCAGATAGTGTGTTTGGCCAGCAGTGTGATGTTACAGCAGAGACAAATACTACCTTAGGGCTCTTCCATACAGCCATATAACTCAGAATATCAAGGCAGAAAATCCCACAATATCTGCTTTGAACTACGTTATCTGAGTCCACACTACCATATATTCCAGTTCAGAGCAGATAATGTGGGATTTTATTCCGCTAAGTGGAAGGGACCTTAGATTTTACATTCAAGGCACCACAGATGGCAAACAGCAATGGAAAAATGCCTCTGAAACCCATCACTGTAAAAAAAAAAAAATCCCTTTAAAAGGCTTGTTGTCATTGTATGAATAGCTGCTTCCTCAGATTTTAGCATGAAGTGAAATTTTAGATCAATGTACAAGTGCTAAAATTGCAGCATCGAAGGCAAAATCTGATATGAGGGAGTGTGGAGAGCCACCACTCAGACATCCATAAGCATCACTTTAGAAAAGTATTCCAAACCAGAACGCCCACTTACTGGCCATGGAAATCAACATATTGTGACTCAGATATAGTTTGCAATATATTGCTGAGTCATTTTGGATTGTGCATTTAGCATTAGGCCAAGTGTAAACGGATGACTTTAATGTTCAATTTTGTGCAATGGTAGAGCCAACTGAAAGTGTAATTGCCAACTGTGAAGGTCAAAAAGCATTTATTGGGAATTCATTGCCAAAACAGAAGCAGGGAAGACAAAACTAATTTAACAGATGCTTGAAGAAATGGAGATTGATGCTGCATACAAGAGAGGTCTGGGCTATATAATGCAGCTAATCTCAGAGGAAGACATGGATGTGGAAGTTAAATTCATGAGCTCTTTGTTGGCTCATGAATTGAATTCTATAGTAATCTGCTATGCTGCTTCTGCTTGTAAAATAAGTTGCTGAATATTTGGATTCCATCAACTGCATCAATGCTGGAACAAAAAACTAAAATACACCTACTCGACCGATCTAAAAGTAAATTGGTTGAAGATGACATGACACCCATAAAATTATCAAAGATGTATAAAAAGGCAGAAAAGAATTGTTGGAAATGTCATGAGCAAGATGGAAGTTTCTTATATATGTGGTGGTCTTGTAGAAAGGCCTCTAGCTATTGGATAAGGCAGGGGTCCCCAAACTAAGGCCCGGGGGCCAGATGCGGCCCTCCAAGGTCATTTACCTGGCCCCCGCCCTCAGTTTTATAATATAATCTTTTTATATCATTTTAATAATATAATATATTGTATAGGTTAAGGTAGGTTTTCCCCTGAGGTTAAGTCCAATCATGTTTGGATTGGTGCTCATCTCCATTTCTAAGCCGAACAGCCAGCGTTGTCCGTAGACACCTCCAAGGCCATGACTGCATGGAGCGCTGTTACCTTCACGGAGTGGTACCTATTGATCTACTCAAATTGGCATGTTTTCAAATTGCTAGGTTGGCAGAAGCTGGAGCTAACAGCAGCCGCTCCCGCCGCTCCCGGGGTTTGAACATGGGACCTTTCGGTCTCTAGCTCAGTGTTTTTACATGCTCCGTCACCGGGGCTCCTTAATATATTGTATATACATATAATATTGATAATAATATTATAATGTTATACAATATAATATTAATAATAATACCATATAATAATATTAATTATATGTTATATATTACATATAATATTACAGTATAGTGGCATTGTTCAATATAGTAATATATAATGCTAATATTGTGCTATGCTAATAATATAATATATTGTATGTACATACAGCTGCTCTGAGTCCCCTTCAGGGTGAGAAAGGATATAAATGTAATAAATGTAATAATGTAATAAATAAATGTAGTAAATGAATAAATAACTAATTTTAGACTTAGGCTCGCCCAAAGTCTGAAATGACTTGAAGGCACACAACAACAACAATCCGAATTCACTTTGAGGCGGGAGGTTAAAGAACCCCAGGAAATGCCATATATGGGCAGAGATGGCGACGGCTAGCGACCCGGGTGCATAAGCTCACAGAAACATGTGATTTCTGGGAAATCACGTGTTTCTGAAGAAATGAAAGCTAAGAATAAACAAACTGCGCGTGCGCATGCAGGCGCTCTGAGTGATTGTGAACATGACACAGAAAGAGTGCGCCCGGGCCGCTGGTCAGCGCTGATTGGATGGAAGTCGAACCGCGTCACAACTCTAAGCCAATGAATTTGCTTGTGGGCGGGCATAACCCGAACCCTGTAATGTGTATAAATATTTACTCAGCCCACCGCTGGGGGTTCTCCCTGGGAAAGCACCGTGTTGTGCTAGGGGGAACCCCAGCGGCCGCTTGCCAATAAACTGTTTTCTTGGAAAGATTCCAGTTGTCCAATTCCTCCCACTGCGCTCGCAAGGACCGTAGCACAAAGGTTCCGCTACACTTTCTGGTGACCCCGACGTGATTTCCTGTAAGACGGGCCAGGGAGGTGGAGGCGGATCCCGTTGACGGGACGGCCCCGACTCGGCGGCGGGGGCCGGAGACAACTACCGTGAGACGAGGAAGGGGCCCCTGAACATCCTAAGACCGGCTGCGGTGTTTGTCTCTACAGCCAACGCCGACCGACAGAGGGAGCTGCAACACCAGCGAGGTTCCATAGAAACCAGCCAGGAGGGAAAAGGATCCAGGGAAAAGTCCAGGGGTGAAGGTTGGTCCGACGTCTACAAAAATCTGGCAAGTATAGTGGTTAAGTGAGACACTAGGGAACACCGGCGCCGGGAGGGACACACAAAGGTTCCCAGGGAGGTAGAAAGGGGCTCTGTCTTGTGATTCCTGACGCATACCGTTGAGTGTCCGGGTGCCCAGGCCAAGGCAGTCCCCTCTATTAGGCAGGATGGGAGGGAAAAATTCAAAGAGTTCCACTCCCTTACAATGCATCTTAGATAATTTTGGCTCTTTTGCCACCCGAGCCGTAGCAGGCAATCCAAGGGACCTGAGAGATTATAGACTGAGGAATTTGTGTCAGGGAGAATGGCCAGAGTTTGGGTTAGGTTGGCGAGGAGAAGGGACGTGGGATCTGAAACTGATCCGAACAGTGGAAGAATATTGTGCTGTGAATCATCCGAACCAGTGGGTCTATATTGCTACCTGGGAACGGGTAGTTAGAGAAGATCCAGATTGGGTTCGACAGTGCAAGAATGGCAAATGTATGGTGGTGAAGAAGGAAGGGAAAAAGAAGGAAGTTTTCCAATCCAACGAGGAGGACTACCCAGATTTACAGTTGAGTGTACAGGCCAGACAACAGGAATTATTACCGCCACCGCCCCAACCCCAGGAAACAGTCCCCGGTGCACCTACACTAGGAACGGGACCCCCACCCTACTCTCCAGAGTCAACCGAAGCAGCCAAGAAACACTATCCTAGCCTAGAAAAATATCAGGAGGAAACGAAGGAAAAGAAGAAGTCACAACGGATGCCCAGTGATGCTTCTCCGGCACAAACTCGGAGACATGGGGGTCCGGTATGGCCTAGTGATTCACTGACCGGACCGGCCCTCCAGATGCCCTTGAGGACGGTGCCTGTGATGAACAACAGGAATGAGATAGTTCAAGCATACCAGGTAGTGCCTTTCAGTAGTAGTGATATTCTGAATTGGAAGAATAATACTCCACCTTATAGTGAAGAACCCCAAGCTATGGCTAGGCTATTGGAAGGGATTATGGCAACCCATAATCCCACCTGGCAAGATTGCAGACAATTGTTGAATATGTTGTTCACATCAGAAGAGAGAAGAGCAGTGTTGAATAATGGGGTAGCCATAGCCCAGGTTGGGGCCCCACAAGATGGTGATGCAGCCAAGTGGGGAGCACAGAGGTTTCCTGTGGAAATAGATCCCCAATGGGACACCGAGCAAGAAGGACATTTGCAGAGACTGAAAGGATTCCAGCGTATATTGGTAGAAGCGGTAAAGAGGGGCCCGCCGCAACCCGTCAACATTATAAAAATTCAGGGAGTGGTACAGGAAAAATCTGAGTCACCAACAGCCTTTTTGGAAAGGCTGGAGGCAGCATATAGAAAGTATAGCCCGTATAATTTGGAGGATGAAAACGGTAGGAGGGCGATTCAACAGTCTTTTATCAGTCAAGCGGCTCCTGACATCCGGAGAAAGATTCAAAAGCAACCAGGATTTCTAGGAAAGACTATGAATGAATTGTTGGCACTCACAGATCAGGTTTATATGGCAAGGGACCAGGTAGAAGAGGAGAAGAAGGACAGGAAGAAGAAGCAGGAATACCAAGCATTAGTTACCATGATGGAACAGAGTGCAAGTGGACAGAGAGGAAGAGGAGGATATGCCAGAGGGGGACAAAGAGGAAGAAGAGGGCCCCCTCGGAGGTTAGGTCGAAACCAATGTGCTAAATGTAAGAAGTTTGGACACTGGAAAGGTGAATGCCCGGAAGGAAAAGAAGGAAGTCAGGAAGGACCGAGAGGAAGAGGAAGGCCTGAGAGAGGAAGAAACCCAGGAAGGGGAAGAGGATGTGGAAACTACGTACCTTTTCCTGCGAGAGAGGTGATAGCTGCAGCAGCTGTGATGGAAGAAGAATGGGAAGATATGGATGGAGGAGAGGAATGAGGAAGCCAGGCTCTTGTTTTGTTGGACCCCGGGGAGCCGATGGTCACACTTGAAATCGGGGACCAACAATTGGACTTTTTAGTGGACACAGGTGCCGAAAAATCAATAGTAAATACAAAAATTAGTCCACCAACTCGGGAAACTACGAAAGTAATAGGGGTGTCTGGGAAGACCCAGAAGTGCCCCTTCCTCAAGGAACGCACCTGCAATCTGGCCGGACATCAGGTCAAGCATAAGATGTTATATCTTCCAGACTGCCCAGTCCCTTTGTTGGGAAGGGACATTTTATCAAAATTACAAGCACAACTCCAGTTCATGAAGAATGGACAAATGGAAATATCATTTCCCATGGAAGAGGAATGGAGACTGTTTCAAGTTAGGATTTTTACTGAAGAAATACAGTGGCCATGGCATGAGACTCCTTTAGTATGGGCAGAAGATAATCCTCCAGGATTAGCTAAATATGTTCCACCGGTGGTGGTGGAAGTGAAAAGAGGAATGGGACCCATATGTAAGCCACAGTATCCCGTCAGTCGAGAGGCGGTGCAGGGGATCAGAAAGCATCTAGAGCGACTTCTGCAGCATGGGATATTGGTACCATGCAGTTCCCCGTGGAATACGCCCCTGCTCCCAGTCAAGAAACCTGGAGGACAAGGAGAATATCGCCCAGTTCAAGATTTGCGGGCTGTGAATCAAGCCACCGTTCCCCTAACCCCAGTAGTGCCTAATCCATACATCATGATGAGTCTAGTACCAGCATTTGCCAAATGGTTTACTGTATTGGATTTAAAGGATGCATTCTTTTGCATTCGATTGGCCCCCGTATCCCAACCGATCTTTGCTTTCCAATGGGAATCTCAGCAGTCAGGGCAAAGGACCCAGTATGTTTGGACACGCCTTCCTCAGGGGTTCCGGAACAGCCCGACCATTTTTGGTCAAGCCCTGGCCAAAGACTTGCAAGATTTTGTAATACCTAAAGAAGAGGGAATTTGGCTTCAATATGTAGATGATCTGCTTATCGCTTGCCGGACACTAGGGGGCTGTAGAGAGCATACTTTGAGGTTACTCAAGGAATTGGAAGAGAAGGGTTACAAAGTGTCAAGGAAAAAGGCCCAGTTGTGCTGTCCCACGGTGAAATATTTGGGGTTCCATCTGACCGAAGGAAAGAAGATGTTAGGAGCTGAAAGAAAGGAAGTTGTTTGCGCCATTCCCACTCCCAGTACCCGGCGACAGGTGCGGGAATTTTTGGGATCAGCAGGATATTGCAGACAGTGGATCCCCAACTACGCCGTGTTGGCTAAGCCGCTGTACCAAGCTACGAGAGGTGGAAGAGAAGATCCGTTTGAGTGGACAGAAGAATGTCAACAGGCGTTTAAGGCATTAAAAGAAGCATTGATGTCATCTCCAGCATTAGGACTGCCCGATTTGGAAAAACTATTCACTCTGTTCGCTACAGAGCGGGAAGGAACAGCGGTTGGAGTATTGACCCAACCACTAGGTTCATGGCAAAGGCCGGTTGCCTACTTGTCAAAGCAATTGGACACAGTGGCTCATGGATTGCCACCTTGCCTGAGGGCTGTGGCAGCATCAGTAGATTTAATCAAAGAAGCGAATAAATTGACCCTAGGACAGCCACTGACAGTTAAGGTGCCCCATAGCGTTAAGGCACTGTTAGACACTAAGGGACCGCGCTGGCTCACAAGTGAGAGGTTAATGAAATACGAGGGATTGCTGTGTGACAACCCACTGGTGACCCTGGAGACTTGCTCCACTCTGAATCCGGCCACCCTGCTCCCGACTCCAGGAGACACCACGATCCATCAGTGTGCCCAGGTGATGGACGAGGTATTCTCCAGTCGACCGGACTTGAAGGATGTGCCACTGACGAAGGTGGACGACACTCTGTTCACAGATGGAAGCTCCTTTATGGAAAATAATCAAATACACTCAGGTTATGCGGTTGTCCGGTGGGGGGGAGAAACGCTGGAAGCAGGGTCACTGCCCCCGGGGACTTCTGCCCAGAAGGCCGAATTGATTGCCCTGACCCGAGCGTTGGAATTGTCAAGCGGAAAGCGGGTTAACATCTACACAGACTCAAAATATGCCTTCACTACCCTCCACGCACACGGAGCACTGTACAAGGAGCGCGGGCTCCTCACGTCTGGAGGAAAGTGCGTGAAACATGCCGGAGAGATTGTGGATCTCCTGGAGGCGGTTTGGAAGCCAAGGCAGGTGGCTGTGATGCATTGTAAAGGGCACCAACGTGGAGACGATCCCGTAGTGCAAGGAAATAGGCAGGCTGATCTGGCAGCCAAAGAGGCAGCTAGGCTGCCCCATATTGAACATCAGGTAATGGCCCTACAGGTAGAATTAACTGAACATAACGTTACATATACACCAGAGGAAGAAGAATGGGCCTTAAAGGAGAAGGGTCAGTGGTCAGGAGAACTCATAGTGATGCCAGACGCCCGTGTCTACGTCCCTAAGGACTTGGCATGGCACATAGTCCAACACATGCACCAAAACACACATTTAGGAAAAATGGCATTGGCAAATCTGCTAGGACGACAGTTGTATATCGATGGATTACATAGCCTAACGGCAGCAGCAGCCCGAAGATGCTGGACATGTATCAAAAATAACCCCAGAGAAGGACCCCTCAAGCCACCAGGAGTCCAACATGTGGGTGGGGTACCCTTTGAAGCTTTAGTCACTGACTTTACAGAAATGCCCCCATACAAAGGATACAAATATTTACTGGTGTTCGTGGACACATACACAGGATGGGTGGAGGCTTACCCTACAAAGACTGAGAAGGCTGTGGAGGTATCAAGAGCTCTAATGAAAGATGTTATTCCCAGATTTGGCATACCCTTGGAAATTGGATCAGATAATGGCCCAGCATATATTCAACAGGCCGTGCAAGGATTATGTAGAATTTTGGGCATAAAATGGAAGTTACATTGTGCATATAGACCCCAATCTTCTGGAAAAGTGGAAAGAATGAATAGGACATTAAAGGCTCAGCTTGGGAAACTTTGCCAGGAGACAGGATTGCCGTGGACGGTGGTTTTGCCCATGGCATTATTAGGAATCAGATGTACACCACACAAACGGACAGGACTCTCCCCTTTTGAAAGACTCTATGGACGACCCCCTTTGAACTTGAAGGGAGCCTTAGAGACAGGAGCTGAGCAACACCTCATAGGAGAGAAACAGACATTGGCCCAGGTTCAGGCTTTGGGCAGACAAATGCAGCAGTTAGAAAAATACATTTCTGAATTGAACCCACCATTCCCTACCACACCTCTACATTGTTTTTCACCAGGTGATGAGGTTTTGGTCAAGGATTGGAAGATTGAGCCATTGGGACCCAAGTGGCGAGGACCCTATGTTGTGCTCCTGTCTACCCCCACTGCAGTGAAGGTGAAGGAGATTAAGCCGTGGATACATTACACCCGTGTAAAACTAGCACCTGAGGAGTGGCGGACGGAGCGAGTTCCTGGTGAGGACCTGAGACTCAGGATCATCCGGCAACTCCCTGAGGGGTCAACAAGGCCATGAAGCTGATCCCTTCGGGTGCAACGGAGCGTCGGTGGTCAAGTATGTCGCAGCATGGCCCAACAAAGGCGCTCTCCGGGAGATGGTGGCTAGACATTTTGAGAGGAAAAAGTGGGAGACAAGTTATGAGGAGGGGAGGAAAGCGTACTGTTTTTGGTATATTATTTGTGCTGAGTTTTATTCTTTCTTTTAGAAAAAGAGCACATGGGAATTGGATAAAAGAACATGCCAATTATATGTTTGAACAACATGGGAAAGAGGCAACATTGATTTATGAACACCCCCTCACCTTAGGAGATTTTTCATTTCTTCCCGATTTGATTGATGAACCACAGATTGTTTTAGAGGGACTAGTAAAGGTCCAGAATGCGTGGCCACCCACTCTATTTTCAAGCATATCCCGGAAGTTAAACTCCACCCGATTCCGGCGTTTCAGATATCATGCCTCCACAAGAGGCCTGTGCTTCTGCCATGGGGGGCCGGAGGTTGATAATTCCATGTGGAAACATTGGGGACCCAGACAGGCATTCTTTTCCCGGTTAGGAAACTACTCCTATTGCCGGGACCGTTTCTATCTACATGGTCTGTATAACAGATCATATGCCTTCCCTAATCTAGCTGATACCGAGTGGACATCTATGTACCCCGAATATCTTCCCCCCGAACCTATTCCCCCCGAGGACATGTTCAAAACTGACAATTCTACTGATGGTGAGATGGGATACCTTCCTTATCTTAGTTGGGGGACTGGTCAGGTAAGACGGCCCGTTAGGACCCTGCCTGATATGCCGCCTTCATGGTTAATCAGAGACCCCAACTTGTGGTTCTTTTTTGATAAGTGGGCAACAAACTATCACCCAGGAGGCTATCAATGTGTTGGAATAGGATACTTAACTTTCCCCGTTAGAGTTTATCATAAAACACGACTTAGACGTAAGCGAGACATAATCCAAACCGATCCTCTGGGACCAGAATGTATAGATGAAGTAATTATTAATAAGGCTTTGTCAGGCTCAGAAGCTTCTCGTGTAGGAGGAGGCTTGGTCACTGGCTTATTGACCCTGGGTGCCTACCCAGGGATTGTAGCCCAGGCTAATCGTAGAAGTGTTCTGGGCCTGACTTGCCGTCTTGAAAAGTCCATAAATGCCACTGGTAAAATTTTCCGGGAAATCCAGTCTGAAGTAGAAGAAATCAGCCAGATGGCCCTACAGCATAAGCTGGCCCTTGACTACCTACTGGCAGCCAGGGGGGGTTTATGCGCCATGGTTAGAGGGCGTTGTGTAGTGAAATTTCATAACTTGAATAGTACTATTGAAGATGACATCGAGTCATTGCAAAAGTTAATTTACAATAATGTCCAGGAGGTAGGAGGTTGGTCTCCCTTCTCCTGGGTGACTAGCTGGTTACCCTCAGTAGAATGGTTGAAGGACATATTGTTGGTAGGGATTTTAGGATTGTTCATTGTTCTCAGTTATGTGCTGCACTCCAATAATGATGCAAATGTGTACTAGGTGTGTCACACAATCTTTACCTGGAGAAAAGATAGCCATACTCCAAGCCAAGCGGGATTGGATGGAACCATAATGCTTTGCTTCAGCTTTTGTACACGCGCTTCGCAAAAAGAAAATGGGGGAGTGAGGCGGGAGGTTAAAGAACCCCAGGAAATGCCATATATGGGCAGAGATGGCGACGGCTAGCGACCCGGGTGCATAATTTCACAGAAACATGTGATTTCTGGGAAATCACGTGTTTCTGAAGAAATGAAAGCTAAGAATAAACAAACTGCGCGTGCGCACGCAGGCGCTCTGAGTGATTGTGAACACGACACAGAAAGAGTGCACCCGGGCCGCTGGTCAGCGCTGATTGGATGGAAGTCGAGCCGCGTCACAACTCTAAGCCAATGAATTTGCTTGTGGGCGGGCATAACCCGAACCCTGTAATGTGTATAAATATTTACTCAGCCCACCGCTGGGGGTTCTCCCTGGGAAAGCACCGTGTTGTGCTAGGGGGAACCCCAGCGGCCGCTTGCCAATAAACTGTTTTTCTTGGAAAGACTCCAGTTGTCCGTCTCCAATTCCTCCCACTGCACTCGCAAGGACCGTAGCACAAAGGTTCCGCTACAACTTGACCTAATTCATTGGCCAGAAGCAGGCCCACACTTCCCATTGAAATCCTGATAGGTTTATGCTGGACGGTTACAATTGTTTGCATTTTTAAATATTGTTCTTTCATTGTTGTTGTTTTGCACTACAAATAAGACATGTGCAGTGTGCATAGGAATTTGTCCGTTTTTTCTTCTTCTTCTTCCAAATGATAATTCGGCCCCTCCACAGTCTGAAGGATTGTGGACTGGCCCTCTGCTTTAAAAGTTTGAAGACCCCTGGGATAAGGATTCACGAAGAAATCCAAAACATCTTCAAAAGGAAATTCTCCAAAAAAAAACAACCACCCCAGAATATTATTTATTAGGTCTAACAGACAAGGACCTAATTATGACTCAAAACGAAGACATCCTATTCACCTACATGACTACAGCAGCCAGGAACGCTTACGCAAAACACTGGCAACTAGAAGAAATGCCAGATCCTGACCAATTGAAAAATAAACTGATGGAAATTAAGGACATGGACAAACTGACCTTCCTAATAAAAAAGAACTTGGGAAATCCCATAAAACAAACAGATTGGGAACCAGTAGAGAATTACCTTAAAATAAGAGGGAACACATGATTACTACTAAATATGTAAAAGGAGAGGAACAGAAACATAATAAATATGCCCAGTAGAATGGGAAGGAAGCAAAATGAATAAGAAAGGAACCAAACCGCAAAGAACCAGAAGGAAGTCGAACTATTTTTTTCATTATTATTATTATTATTATTATTATTATTATTATTATTATTATCTATTATTTTCCATTTCACACCTTTTTTTCCTTCCCTTTCTTTTTTTAAATCCCTCATCCTCCTTTTTCCACACCTACTCTCCCCCTTTTCCCCAAGATTACCCTTTTTCAACTCCCCATTTCCCCCCCTTTTTCCTAAATTGTTAAAACTCAATAAAATTTATTTTTTAAAAATGCTGGTGAGAATCGTCTGCATTGCGATCATACAAAAGGGATCCATTGACATCCCCAATCACTCCGCACCTTCAAAAATTAGCCAACTTTAACCATTTCTGAATATTCCTCCTAGCTCCCACATGTTTTAGAAGCCAAATAAATAACCACACAATTTCAGGTTCCTATATGGCTCAGAATGGAGGCACAGTATGTACTCTTTCAAATAGCCATCAGACGCAGGAAACTCTAGTGACTTCTCTCCATCTTCTCTATGCTGCCAAAGAGTCCCATGGAGGCCATCACATGGCACAAGGCCACTTCCTGTGGTTGCCTGTGGGACTCCATTGGGCAGTGCAGGGAAGGGGCCCTGGAGATTTGAATTCATTAAGGCAACCCTATGCAATGCACAGCGTAGTAGTAGATTATATATATCCTGAGATATCCAGGCTATATAGGCTATATATCCTAAAATAAGCCTATGCTATTTGTGGGGCAGTAGTAGGCTATACATATGTTAATATATTCATGGTGTAGTAGGAAGCTATATATCCTAACACAACCCTATGAAATGCATGAGGTAGTAGTAGACTATCCTAAGATATTCATGGTGTAGTAGTAAGCTATATATATCTTAAGACAACCCTATGAAATGCATGGGGTAGTAGAAGGCTATATATAACCTAAGCTATTAATGGGGTAATAGTAGGCTATATGTATCATAAGATATTCATGGGGTAGTAGGCTATATATCCTATGAAACCCCTATGAAATGCATGTGGTAGTAGCAAGTTATATATATATATATATTCTAAGATATTCATGTGGTAGCAGCAGGCTATATATATTCTAAGATATTCATGGGGTAGTAGCAGGCTATATATCCTAGGTATGTGTATGTGTGTGTGTATTATATATATAGTTAATTACTTATATATATCCTGAGATATTCATGGGGTAGTAGTAGGCTATATATCTTAAGTATATTTGTGTGTATACTAACCTATATATATGCTAAGATATTCATGGGGTAGTAGCAGGCTATATATCCTAAGTATATATGTATGTGTATAGTAACCTATATATATGCTAAGATATTCATGGGGTACTAGCAGGCTATATATCCTAGGTATGTGTGTGTGTATATATACAGCTAAATGGGCCGGCAGAAACTTGGATAAGCTAATATCTTGGCTAATAAGGAGGGATTAAGGAAAAGCCTATTAAACATCAAATTAGGTTATGATTTTACAAATTAAGCACCAAATCATCATGTTATACAACAAATTTGACAGAAAAGGTAGTTCAATACGCAGTAATGTTATGTTGTAATTACTGTATTTACGAATTTAGCACCAAAATATCACGATATATTGAAAACATTGACTACAAAAATGGCTTAGATAATCCAGAGGCTTGGATAAGCGAGTGTTGGATAAGTGAGACTCTACTGTAGTTACTTATACAGTAGACTCTCACTTATCCAACGTTCTGGATTATCCAACGCATTTTTGCAGTCAATGTTTTCAATATATCGTGATATTTTGGTGCTAAATTTGTAAATACAGTAATTACTACGTAGCATTACTGCCTATTGAACTACTTTTTCTGTCAAATTTGTTGTATAACATGATGTTTTGGTGCTTAATTTGTAAAATCATAACCTAATTTAGTGTTTAATAGGCTTCTCCTTAATCTCTCCTCATTATCCAACATATTTGCTTATCCAACGTTCTGCCGGCCCGTTTATGTTGGATAAGTGAGACTCTACTGTATATATATCCTGAGATATTCGTGGAGTAGTAGTTGGCTAAGTATGTGTGCGTGTGTGTGTATAGTAACCTACCCTGTTTCCCCGAAAATAAGACAGTGTCTTGTATTAATTTTTGCTCCCAAAGATGCGCTAGGTCTTATTTTCAGGGGATATCTTATTTTTCCACAAAGACAAATTCACATTTATGGTTGAATTTTTAAAAATGAAAATGTATTATTTACTGTACAGTAGTTGTCATCACAAAACAGTATAACCAAACTGAATCCTTTCAAGAATTTCTATATTATATTTTATTGCTATACTGTTTTAAAATTACTGTTTTAAATTTGTTTGTATGTAAATTTATGTTGTTGTTGGGCTTATCCCTGTGTAAGCTGCCCTGAGTCCCTTCTGGGAGATGGAGGTGGGATACAAGAATAGTTATATTATTATTATTATTTCTTGTTACTACCTTTATTTCCATGTACAATAATCTATGGTATGTACATTTACCGATTCTGCATGCTTCCAAACAAAACCTTTACTAGGTCTTACTTTCGAGGGAGGCCTTATATTTAGCAATTCAGCAAAACCTCTACTAGGTCTTATTTTCTGGGGATGTCTTATTTTCAGGGAAACAGGGTGTGTATATGTATATATATATGCTAAGATATTCATGGGGTAGTAGCCGGCTATATAGCAGGCATGGGCAAACCTGGTCCTTCCAGTTGTTTTGGACTTCAACTCCCACAATTCCTAAGGCTGTTAGGAATTGTGGGAGTTGCAGTCCAAAACACCTGGAGGGCCCAAGTTTGCCCATGCCTGCCATATACCTAAGACAACCCTATGTAATGCAAGCGGTAGCTGGCTATATGCTGCGTGGCGTGAATGAAGGCAGAAGGGCAGCGCCTCCCTCTCTCCCTGCCTCGACGAAGGCCGAGCGGGGTTTCCCTCAGCAGCCGAAGTTTACACACCAGGTTTCCTCACAGCCACAGGCCCCGCCCACATGCGCGCGTGACGGGGGGCCTTCAGCCAATGCACGCCGCCACCCGGGTGACTGACTCGCCGCGGGGCCAATGGGCGAGGGGGCGGCTGGAGAAGCGAAAGCAGCTGTCGGGGCGCGCGGATGCGTGGATGGCGGCGCTCCCTCAGGGCGCCCTTCTCCCCGAAGCCATGCCGCTGCTCCGGCTGAGCGCCCGCTTTGAGCCCGCGAAGGAGGTGGCGCCCTGGCTGGCGGCGGGCCCGGGGGACTCTGGCGTCGCCGGTGAGGCTCCCTTTGGCCTGGCTCCCCCTCTCACTGTTGGGGGCGCCTTGCTCTTCCTTCCCTTCCCGTCGATATCGCCTTATGCCGACCCCCCTGGTGAGGGACCGCCGAGGGCGTGTCTACACTGCCGAGTAATGGAGTGCAGCTTGACACCCCTTTCGCTGTCCTGGCTCCATGCTGTGGAATCCTAGAAGTAGTAGATGAGTGAAACAGCAGCACTCATGGGCATGGAAAACTGTGAAATTACAATTCACAGCACTGAGCAAAAGTGGTATCAGACTGCATTCAATGTGTCGTTGAAGGCTTTCATGGCCGGAATCACTGGGTGGTTGTGCATTTTCCGGGCTGTATAGCCATGTTCCAGGAACATTCTCCCCTGACGTTTTGCCCCCATCTATGGCAGGCATTCTCAGAGATTGTGAGGTATAACAACCTCACAACCTCTGAGGATGCCTCCCATAGATGTGGGTGAAACGTCAGGAGAGAATGCTTTTGGAACATGGCCATACAGCCTGGAAAATGCACAACCACCCAAACTGCATTCAATCTACAGCAGGCCCAGTAGCCAGAAAAACATTAGGGAGGTTTAGCCACCCATGCACCAAGCTTCTGATGACCTCCTTTACCCCAACATCTCCTCCAAACACTGTACTAACAGAATGAACCATTTGCTGAGCCATTTAGGTTGAAAACTTAGGCCCCTTCCACACAGCTGAATAAAACCCCACATTTTTTGCTTTGAACTGGAATATATGGCAGTGTGGACTCAAGATAACCCAGTTCCAAGTAGAGTAGAGTCTCACGTATCCAACATAAACGGGCCGGCAGAACGTTGGATAAGTGAATACGTTGGATAATAAGAAGGGGTTAAGGAAAAGCCTATTAAACATCAAATTAGGTTATGATTTTACAAATTAAGCACCAAAATATCATGTTTAACAACAAATTTGACAGAAAAACTAGTTCAATACGCAGTAATGTTATGTAGTAATTACTGTATTTACGAATTTAGCACCAAAATACCACAATGTATTGAAAACATTGACTACAAAAATGCATTGGATAATCCAGAACGTTGGATAAGTGAGACTCTACTGTAGATATTGTGGAATTTTCTTCCTTGATATTCCTGGTTATATGGCTGTGTGGAAGGACCCTTAGATGCCTCTTCAAATCCACAGGAAATACATATCCTGGGAATGGAGTCTGTGGATTTTGCACTAATTGAGCTTTCACTTGGTCATCCGAAACAGTCTTGTTCATATAAAGTCAAATGACACTGTTTCTTCTCTTTGCTCTTGTTCCACTGTTTCTTTGGCAGGGCTTGGATAGATGAACCAGTGGTAGATACCTCAGCTTCCTCAGCTTTCACCTGCAATCCAGATCAAATCTCTCCACCTCGCACCTTAGGCTTTGCCTGCCAGCTGCAAGTAGACCAACTTGGTCACTTCCACTAAGTCAGCTATTGCTGCTATTTCAATGTAAATTGGTAGAAGAAAGGAAGTTAATGATAGTGTGAATAATCAAAATTTGGTTGAGATAGTGCTTGCAGTTCTGGAGGCACTCTAATTTTTGCTTCTCTTATACCTGGCATGGGGATTTGGTTAACCAGTAAAAATTCATGAATAAACCGGGGTTTTTTTTAATCTGAAAAATATTGGGGTTGGTTTGAACCCCTAAACCACCCCCTCGGCTGCGGGCTTGATCTACAGTATAAATCAGACATGGGCAAACCTTTTTGCTTTGGGGCCACATTGCGGGCCCAGCCGGGAAGGAGAATGGCTGGGTGCACACTGGGCAGAGCAGGCCTGGGAGAGCCCAGGGAAGGGCAGGGCCAGGAGGGGGCAGAGCAGAGCCCAGGTCATCCTCAGGTTGTCCTCCCAGCATAAGGACACGGATTCTCACAACATCCTTATGCTGGGAGGAAGGTGAGACACGTAGCAACTACCACAATCCTCCTCCTGATCCTTCTCCCCCGATTCTTGGGCTGTCCTCTTGGCATTATGCCAGGAGGAGGACAAGACAGGTAGCAGCTGAGAGTGTTCCAGAAGGCTCTCAGCCACCGCATGCCTTAATTGAGCCGTCCTCCCAGCATAAAGATGGGGCTGCTTGCACCGTCCTTATGCCAGGAGGAGGGTGAGACATGCAGTGGCTGAGAGTGCTCCAGGGGGTCATCAGCTGCTTCATGCCTTCCGCCCCCATGGTGGGCTACTGTGTCCTTACGCTAAGAGGACAAGGAGGGCCTCAGGTAAGTGCCCAGGGGGACACATCCGGACCCCTGGCCTTAGTTTGCCCATGCCTGATTTAGAGAGAAGCTTAGACCCAGTTCTTTCCTATCAAGGAATGTAGTTCTTATTTGTAAATAAATCTTTTTGGTAACTTTAAAGATTGAACTCTGCATTTTTGCCTACTATACTCAAAATTCTTTTGCAGCTGCACCACATTTTACCTTTCTGCTTACGTTGAGCTGACTGCTCAATTAAGTATCCTGCTTATATTTTTGGATGTTCTGCTGTTTTGGGAGACTTCCTTAACAAAAGGGTTATCGGCCCAGTCTCTGTCTGTCTGAGCTAACTGCCTGTTGCTCATTGAGGACTGCAGACTTGGGCAGTGTGAGATTGACTTCCACCAGTTCTTAAATTGAATTTGTGTGTAAGTCAGAAAACAGTACATTTTTGAAGTATACCTCTAGCAAAGTATATAAGTTTGTAGCTTTGGATATCATAGAGAAGGGTTAATACCCTGTGGAGTTTGTTTTGCTGTCCGCGCCCCTGTTCAGAAGTTTTCACCACTACCACTACTACTACTACTACTACTACTACTACTTTCTAAGCTATTTTCCCAATAGAGGGGTTAGCACTGTGATTGTCGTTTCCACAGGGCTTTGTTTTGGGCATCCTCAGATCTCAGGTTGGCAGCACACATGTTTTCATTGATGGTGTCCATCCATCTTTTTTTTTTGGCCATCCATGTGGTCAGCATCCTGCAATCTCCAAATGCAGTGCTGTTTGTGCTACTTATGTTGGTTCTCTTCGCATGACATGACTATACCACCATAGTCTTGCTTCGTGCATTTTCTTGCTGATTGCTTTTATTTCTAGCCTTTGACAGACGTCATCAATTGGTACATGGTCAAGAAGTGTCAAGCCAAGTGTTCATCTCAGAGTTTCCATTTCCATTGTAAAGGCTTGTTCATATTTTTTTGTTGCTGGCCAGTACTCTGCTGCATAGAGGGCTACTGGGCGAACAACTGTAATGTTGATCTTAGCCTTGATTTTTTCAGCATTTTTGAGTCACACAGAATGCAAGTACTGTAGTTTGCTGTCACTGTAAATTGGATTTTTAAAAATGTGGCTAGTTGTGGATACAAGGATTGGTGAGAAAGCTTCAATTGAGACACTTTTTCCTCATAATAATTTTCAGGAGTAAATTTCCCTTCTGAGGGATAGATTTTCACTTCCTGATGTCTCACCCCCATTCTTAACTGTGGGTCATTTGTAACTTGGGATTGCCTGCACATACTAGTAATGTATTTGTAATCTGAAATGCAGTCAGTTTAACCAAGCATTATCATCTCATGATAACACAGTTAATCATCTTGACTTTTAGACAAAGTTCAGGCTTGATTTCCTCTGAGACAAATTCATATTTGTCTCAGCAGAAATATTTAAACAGACGCTGCATGGCCATCTGTCAGGGATACTTTGATTGCTTTTCCTGCATAGCAGGGGTTGGACTAGATGGCCCATGTAGTTTCTTCCAACTCTATGATTTGGAACTGTCTTCCAACACTCTGTTTCAAAATACAGTGGAGTCTCACTTATCCAACACTCGCTTATCCAACGTTCTGGATTATCCAATGCATTTTTGTAGTCAATGTTTTCAATAAATTGTGATATTTTGGTGCTAAATTTGTAAATACAGTAATTACTACATAGCATTACTGCGTATTGAACTACTTTTTCTACCAAATTTGTTGTCTAACATGATGTTTTGGTGCTTAATTTGTAAAATCATAACCTAATTTGATGTTTAATAGGTTTTTCCTTAATCCCTCCTTATTATCCAACATATTTGCTTATCCAGTGTTCTGCCGGGCCGTTTATGTTGGATAAGTGAGACTACTGTAGTTATTTTTCTTCTTCTCTGCTTGTTTTCAATGCTCACTTTTCATACTCATACCTCCCCATTTTAAAGAGATGTAAATCATCAGTGGTCATTAGTTTTGTTGTCTTAACCTGCAATGGTAACAGTAGTATTCGAATGGAGGATATTTTGTTGTTGCCTACCTTCAAATCATTTCTTATTTATGGCAGCCCTTATCACAGGTTTTTTTTTTTTAAAGGGCTGAGTATGACATGCTCAAAGTCACACAGTAGGTTTTGAACGTCAAGTAGGGATTCAAATCCTGGTTTCCTGAATTGTAATCCAGTGCTCAAATTGCTGTACCACTCTGGCTCTGATAGGTATGTAAGTAAGGCAGGCACAATGATAGACATAAGTGTTTGTTCAGTTGTGATTAATTCTCTACAAGATGGTACCTTAAACCCTATATTTGAGTGGAGGGGATTCCACAGCAACCTCGGTGGTTTTCAGAAGTGCTGTTTTATGAACTTGGACCACGTGATGATGGTTGCACTGTACATGAACCATTGTTAGGATTCATAACTATCAGGAAGTACCTGCCTGAGCTAACAATGTTTTCTCGCTTCTTTTGAAACTAAACATAGGCAAGTTGTGTGCAAGTTATGAAAGTGTTGACTATCAACATTTTCTGTGAGCAACTGTGTAGAGTTCTTTCTCTTTCCTTTAAATGTTGCTAGGAAAGCACTTGGTTGTTCCTGCACATCAGACAGCATAAATCCAAAGCATTTGGAGAGTAAAACAGCTGTCTTCTAGGTAACACTGTGTGTTTGTGAAGTTTGATTGTTTAACTTGAGATTGATCAGTACAAGGCCAAGATAAACATATGCTCCTGCTGAAATAATGAAGATTTCAATGTTCTTAATCTTGCCTAAAGAGTTACATAATTTGTATGGTTGCCAGAAATATCCAGTCCTTTAAGTATATTTGAATATCTTCCCAAAATGCAGTATCAAGGAAAATCTTGAGAAAGTTCTGAATACTGATATGCAAAATATTAATTAATTAATCTCTGAGATAATTATGTAAAAGATTCCTTTACAGTCCATTCTAAATAAGCTTATTTAAATAATCATGGATTTATTCACATAGATGTCTTAGGAATCTATATATATAAAAGAGTGATGGAATCGCGGCACTGAGCAAAACAACTAAACTACGGGGCCCCCTTCCTTGAAATTGGACAACACAACCCATCATCTACGCCTCTATAATCTCTAAAATCAGGACATTACATAAAGAAAACACTCTGAAAATGGGAATTTCAGAAAGGAAACCAACAGGGCCAGCTAACACCTCCCAACAAAGGATTCCCCCAGGCAGGAAGCAACAATATAATCTCTAAAATCAGGACATTACATAAAGAAAACACTCTGAAAATGGGAATTCCAGACAGGAAACCAACAGGGCCAGCTAACACCTCCCAACAAAGGATTCCCCCAGGCAGGAAACAACCAAGCATCCAAACAGCAAGGCTATTCAGTGCTGTTCAACCTAACCAACCAACATTTCCCCATCATAGTACACCCTCAGGGTTTCAAGCCATGAGGCTACTCTATCTCATTCAGCCTGCCCAAGAAAGGATGCCCCTATGTAGAAAGCAGTCAGTCTTTGAAACAGCGAGGCTATTCAGTGCCATTCAGATTGGCTAAAAAACCACTTCCCTACAACGCAACTACCCAGCCTTCCAAGCAGCAAACCTATTCCATTGTATTCCAGCTCACCAAACAAGGATTCACGTAAGGAGAAAACACCCAGACTTTAAGACTGCAAGGCTATTCACTGCTATTTCAACTGGTCAACAAATGATTCCCATCAGCCACAGCAACGCGTGGCCGGGCACAGGTAGTGCTAGATAAAATAGATAAGAGCAAAAGAACCTTCTGCAGGTGCTTTCTTCCTGTTAATAGTAATACAATGCATGCCAAGTTTCATTATATGTCTTAAAACATTTCTTTTAGTCTTGCTTTTCTCTGTTCAAAACTAGATCGAGCATTTATGGTACACCAATTTTGCCTTTAAACTCTAAATTAGTAGCAAGCAAATGCTAATTAAACATAGAAAAGCCATAGTTTGCTGTGTTATATTATGAGAAAATTGATTTGTGAGACAACTGTATGTTCCATGGACCAAGACAAAACAATAGTTAAGAGTTGCGTTATACAGCTTGGGCCCAGACTATTTGAAAGATCCAATTTTATCTCACATGAGCTTGCTAGCCTGTTAAGATCTTCAGAAGAGGTACTTCTTTCCAATCCTTCTTTCTCAGCAGCATAATTAGTGTAGATTCCAGAAACATTTTTCCTGGCAGCTAGTCTCAGGATCAGACCCTCTCTAGTTTATTTATTTCACACTTGGTATATCATTTTGGCATCAGTTCAACTGCCATGGCTCCCTTCTATGGAATCCTCGGATTTATAGTCTTGTGTACTGGTTTGCATTCTCTGTCAGAATGCTCCATCATACTACAGAGACCAGAATTGCATAAGATACAGCTATGGCTGTAAAAGTGCTGTAATTGGGCAGCACGCAAGGAAACTTTGTTGTCCCTTCGTGGGTGGGTAAATACTGTACTTTTTTTATTCAAGTAGGCTAGGGATCCCTAAACATTTTCATGGTCCCTCAGATTGTTGGGGCCAGATTTTAATTATATTGCAGTTGTATGCACGTGTTTACCTAAATTTCAAATTATTCATCTTACCTTGATAATCCCAGGCTCCAGTATTATAACATTATGACACCTACTTTTCCCACACTGTGTGTTTGTATAATATCACCCTTACTTACTTTTTCTCTTTTCAAAAAGGTTGATTGATCCCAAACACTGTGACATGTCATTATAGTTGTTATGCAAAAAATCAGTTAATGTGTGTGTGTCAACTGTAAAATAAGATGCATGAATCTGATTGGTTGAGTCATGTCAAAGAGCTAGTTAAGCCTGGGATTTTTTTTGATACTATTGCATATTTATTCAGGCTTGAGCTAAGCAGGTGCACAGAGAGTTTGAAGAGAAAAGCAGAGAGACACACACACAGAGTTTGAGGTGTGCTCTTGCTTCATGAGCTACTGGAAAGAATTTATGCATATGGACAAAGGAAAGACTATTTTAAATCTCTCATGAAAGGACATTATGTGAGTTGGTGCAACTGATCACATTGTATATATGTTGTTCTGGATTTAAGAAGAATAAGCCACATATTCTGTATTGTTCATCTGCGTGGCACATATCTTCTTTCTCTGGCAAGGCAGTGCGTGACCTATACATTTTCATTTTTCATTATGTCACAATAGTTAACTTCCTCCAGCTCACTGATTGTTTCCTGTATCCTTTTCTGCAGCTTTTTCAGCCCTGAAATATCTTTTGGGGGTGCATTGACTGTAATAGTTGGAGCCCGGTGGCGAAGTGTGTTAAAGCACTGAACTGCTGAACTTGCAGACCGAAAGGTTCCAGGTTCAAAATCCAGGAGCGGCGAGAGTGGCCGCTGTTAGCTCCAGCTTCTGCCAACCTAGCAGTTTGAAAACATGCCAATGTGAGTAGATCAATAGGTACTGCTCCGGCGGGAAGGTAAAAGCGCTCCATGGAGTCATGCTGGCCACATGACCTTGGAGGTGTCTATGGACAACGCTGGCTCTTCAGCTTAGAAATGGAATGAGCACCAACCCCCAGAGTCAGACATGACTGGACTTAACGTCAGGGGAAAACCTTTACCTAACCTGACTGTAATAGTGCACAATATTCCAAGAATGGCTGCACATAGACTTATATAAAGGTACCATGAGATCTTCAGTTATATTTTCCATTCCTTCCCTGATGATTGCCACCATTTGAATTGTTCTTACAGCCACTGCACATGGAATGACCTATCATTGACCTATCACCATAACCCCAACATCTTTCTCAGTTGGTGAAGTTATGAATTGTTTTGTCCTAGTGCTACAGCTCATAACACTGAGCTTTACAGACTTCTAGTATATGGTGGAATTAAAAGAGAAATGATGAGTAGAGAAGAAAAATTAATTGCCATTGTTCTCCCACCCAGGGAACTATGGAAAGAAAGAAATCCCTTGGCATGTGTGACCAGCTGCTATAAGGCTGATAAGGGGTATAGCCTTGTTTCCTCCTTGTGGAGTCACTGACTGATGTGACGCTGCATTTTCTTTTGACTTTTAGTTGTGATTAGTCAATAATATATAGCGACAGTTATTCATAGAGATCCACTGCACTGTCTTTAGCTGTTGAAAGTGTGGGACAAGCTCTCTGCTCCATACCTTGATCTTTGAAAACTGAGATGCTATTTTAAAGTTTCTTTGTTTTATCTTCCATGACACCATGACCAGGGTCCGGATTAAATAAAATTTTATTTTACCCAAAGGATAGGGGGAAGACAGAGTTATTGATGCCTAAGAGTGCTCAAATATCTTCAGATGATTTAAAATTTCCTTTTAGTGGAAACCTGTATTGTATTGTCCCTGGAATTATAGAATCATAGAGTTGGAAGAGACTTCCTGGGCCATCCAATCCAATCGCCTCCCAAGAAGCAGGAAAATTGCATTCAAAGCACCCCAACAGATTGCCAGTTATGCATATCCACCTGATATTATGGTTTATCATATTATAAGACTGGAATTCTGAAGAATATCCCTATTCATATAGAGTAAACTACACTTCCCATGCAGCCTGTGAACTTCAGTTCACCATACTTTTCTGTCATGTTATTTGTTACTTGTAGAATAACATGTTTCATTGCATATTCTTTTGAAATGTATGTTTGTCAGAGACAGTTCACATTATATTATTTATTATTTCAGAGGCTGTGGATAATTATTTGGAAACACTGCACATAGTAAATGTTGAAAGAAATGGAAACATTATTTATACTTGGAAGGTAAGCTTGGATTTGTTTTTTATTTGGTACTAGCTGTGCCTGGCCACGCGTTGCTGTGGCTTTTTTTAGGTGGTTCCGTGTCTTAGAGGGGGGGAATCCTTTGTTGGGAGGTGTTAGGTGGCCCTGATTGTTTCCTGGATGGAATTCCTTTGTTTTCAGAGTGTTGCTCTTTATTTTGTGTTTTGAGATGAAAGAGTGATGAGTACCGAATGGGTTTGGACCTTGAAAGAGTGGGTGTTTCCCTGTTTGGGGGGGGGGATCCTTTGTTGAGCGTAAGAACGTAGAGACATGGATGAGGGGATGTGTTGTCAATTTTCTAGGTTGTGGGGCCTTTAGTTTTGTTGTTTTGCCCGGTGGAGCGACACCATTATCCTTTTATATATATAGATATAGATTTGTTTTTATGGAGAAATAATAATAATAAAACTTTATTTATACCCCACCACCATCTCCCCGCGGGGACTCGGGGCGGCTTACGTGGGGCAGAGGCCCAAGCAACATAGGACAAAACATAGGCAACATAATACAAATCACACTATAAAAAGATAAAACAGTAATACAATATATCAATTAAACAAAAATACAGGATAAAAAATTGCTTTTAAAACACATAAATGGTAAAATCATAATAAATACGGGATAGATTATTAAAAACCCTCTGGGGCTGATTAATTAATGACTGTATCTCCAAAGGCCTGCCGAAACATCCAAGTCTTCAGTTGTTTCCTGAAGGAAGGTAGAGAGAGAGCCAACCTAATCTCCCTGGGGAGGGAGTTCCAGAGTCGGGGAGCCATGGCCGAGAAGGCCCTCTCTCTCGTCCCCACCAAATGCAGTTGTGAGGAGGGTGGAAGTGAGAGAAGGGCCTCCCCGGAAGATCTCAGCGATCGGGTGGGTTCATAGGGGACGACACGGTCACAAAGATAGGCAGGTCCCGAACCGTTTAGAGCTTTATAGGTAATAACCTGCACCTTAAATTGGGCCCGGAATATAATCGGCAGCCAGTGGAGCTGCTTGAACAGGGGGGTTGAGCGCTCCCTACAAGCAGCTCCAGTTAGTAACCTGGCTGCCAACCGTTGTACCAACTGCAATTTCCGGACCGTCTTCAAGGGCAGCCCCACGTAGAGTGCGTTACAGCAATCCATCCTTGAGGTAACCAGAGCGTGGACCACCATGGCCAAGTCAGACTTCTCGAGGTACGGTCGCAGTTGGCGCACTAGCTTTAGCTGTGCAAAGGCCCTCCCAGCCACCGCCGACACCTGAGCATCAAGTGACAGCGATGAGTCCAGGAGGACCCCCAAGCTGCGGACCTGCACCTTCAGGGGGAGTGCGACCCCGTCAAGCACAGGTAGCCACCCTATGCCCCGATCGGCCTTACAACTGACCTGGAGGACCTCTGTCTTGTCAGGATTGAGCTTCAGCTTGTTGGCCCTCATCCAACCCATTACAGCGGCCAGGCACTGGTCTAGGATCCGAGGGGCTTCCTTGGAAGTAGGTGGAAAGGAGTAGTGGAGTTGAGTGTCATCTGCATAGAGATGGCACCAAACTCCAAAACCCCGGATGACCTTGCCCAGCGGTTTCCTGTAGATGTTAAAAAGCATGGGGGAAAGAATAGAACCTTGCGGGACCCCACAGGTCAAAGGCCAGGGGTCCGAGCAGGTGTCCCCCAGCTTCACCATCTGGGATCGGCCCTCCAGGAAGGAGTGGAGCCACTGTAGTACAGTGCTCCCAAGGCCCATTCCTGAGAGCCGGCCCAGAAGGATACCATGGTCGATGGTATCGAAAGCCGCTGAGATTTCCAGGAAAACCAAAAGGGTCACATTCCCCCTGTCGAGCTCTCTGCGGAGGTCATCCACCAAGCTGACCAAAGCCATCTCAGTGCCATGACCAGGCCTGAAGCCAGACTGAAATGGGTCAAGATAATCGGTGTCATCCAAGAATCCCTGGAGTTGAGAGGCCACCACTCGCTCCAGAACCTTGCCTAAAAATGGGAGGTTTGAAATTGGTCGATAGTTAGATAGAATCGAGGAATCAAGGGATGCCTTTTTTAGAATCGGTCTAATAGTTGCCTGTTTCAGGCTAGATGGATTGCCCTTGTTCCAATGAGGCATTGATAATCCTCAAAAACCAATCGAGCACCCCCCCTCCCCAGCAAAGATTGATAAAGATTGAGACTCATTGCACAATCCTATAGCAGCAACTCTGAGTGTTGGTTCTTGATCTCAACAAAATGGGAATTAAACTCCATGTCATGTAAGAAATCTTTTCAAATTTTGAACTTAAAATTGGGGAGTTGATTAGCCACAAATTAGAGGTTTTACCATTTTATTGGCAGCTCATATCTATAGATGTTTGTTTCACTGCAAAGGTTCCCAAAGTGGCTTACAGATCAATAAAAATAAGCTGAATACTTAGTTAAGTTCACCAAGTTGACTTTGTCGCCTTTGTGAAAAACTGTGTTGAGTTTTCCCAACTAGATGCATATATGTAGCCCTTTTCTGCTACGTTTTTCTGCATATGGAAGTAAGCCCTGCATAAGCATTTATTTCATCATAAATATGGCAGAGTTGTATTGTTAATATTTAGGTTTACAGTCCAGTATCCTATAGTACCCAATAGTATCTATGAATGCAAATAATTACTTGCAGACATCTATGACTGAATAATGTACGCAGGGAGGGAGGATAATCTAGTTTTGCAACTGGTTGCATAAGCTGTGTTGAGTGTTGGAACCATGAGACAGAAGGCCCCACCCTGTGCACAACTGGAAAATTGACAGAATTCTGCCAGCACACTGTTACATTAGTAGATGAACACTGTAGATTAGACTATGGCTATTTTGGCATTAAATAGCTTTGAGCATCACTATGTATATCATCTTCCACAAAGATGATGTATATATTTGTGTGCATGTGCGTGTGGCAAAAAACAACCAAGGAAGGGAGAGAAAAAATCCATGATAAACTAATGAAATCATGCAGTCTTTTTTACAAGAAACTAGAATTCAGAACATATCTTTTTCAGAGAGGAAAATACTTTGAAGATGACATGAATATTTTTCTGTTCATGTGAAAATTTCTATGTGAAAATTGTAAAAGGTACAGAAGCAGGGCTAGCACAAAGTTGGCAATTGTAGATACAATAACTGAATGTTTAAGAATTTTATGTACTCATGGCTAACTCACTTCCGTTGTAGGGGAATCAAGGATACACACATATAGGATTATATGATCACCATACTGAAAAAAACCAGGTAAGCCTTAATTCAAAATTCTTATTTTAATTAGAGAGTGAAAACAATTTGGTCCTCTCTAAAATGAAGCTTTTTAGAAAAGGTAACACTATTAGTTTTTTGTTTTTTTTTATCCCGTGTCAGAAGCGACTTGAGAAACTGCAAGTTGCTTCTGGTGTGAGAGAATTGGCCGCCTGCAAGGACGTTGCCCAGGGGACACCCGGATGTTTTGATGTTTTTATCATCCTTGTGGGAGGCTTCTCTCATGTCCCCGCATGGAGCTGGAGCTGATAGAGAAAACTTACCTTAATTGTTTTTTTACCCAACAAGTAAAGAAGACAGAGTAGAAACTAGGTTGGTCTAGATCAGGCCTGCACAGTTTATGGCCTCCGGAGGTTTTGGACTTCAGCTCCCAGAATTCCTAACTATTGGACAATCTGGCTAGGGCTTCTAGGAGTTGGAGTTCCAAACACCTGAAGGGCTTGAGATTATGTACACCTGATCTAGATGGAAAGATAAAGAATGACTGATTCTGAGGGTGTGCACTTTAAAGGAAGCCAGTTTGGGAGATGTAGGAATACCTTTTCTCAGTTTAGCCAGTTGTATGGAAGAGAAGCCTCCTGAATGAAACCAACAGTGGGGAAGAGAAATAAGGATAGATTTCAGATTTGCTTATATTTCTCATAGACTGCCTACATTAAACAAAATACCCTGTCCAATATAATTTGTAATTTAATTAAATATATTTTTGTCCTATAGCATCTGTATACCTTTGAAAAAGATTTGCAAGTGATCAGCTGCTCAGTCAACAGTGAAAAGACACTTTTGGGTATGTTCCCTCATCACATTGAAGTTATCTTATATAATTACGAAAAATAACAATCTTGATAAATTACAACATCTCTCCCCCCTGCAAGATAATGGCCTTAGGGCAGTGATGAATAAAGCTGAAATCAGTGTGGCGAGAACTAAACCTTATCTCATACACTCTCACTTTGCCTGTCACTCTCCCTCTTTCCCGCTCTTTCCTTCTGTGTTTCAGAAAAGTTCTCTTTCTCTCCCCACCCGCTTCTTCCATGTGCAACATATTGCTTGGAAAGAGATTGATTCTTTTGCTGGAGATCTGAATTACTCATTTTAGTGGGCTAAAGGCCATATTGATTTGAGTTGAGGGCATTAGGACTCCTGCACTAAAAGTTGTCTTTTTTAATGAAAAAGATTGTATGACATCCAGTTGATCGATCTGTCCAAAGTTGACCTATACAATTGTTGAATGGTGAGTCAACACATGGATAAATGCCGATTATGGAACAGGTTTACTGTAGTCAAAATTAAAAAGTCACCTTTTTATTTTGGTGTATTCAGGTTTGTGTATGTATGTGTGTATTCACACACATATATATGTACACACAAAGACATATACATACTACTGTTACTTCTAGCTAGCTTTCCTTTAATAGATTTTAGGATCTAGTATTTAATACTTATAATTTTGATGTGGATTTCTTTTTTTCCAAATTAGCTGTCAGCTTTCTTCAGTCAGCAAAAGAAGAAAGGGTAAATCTTGTATTTCAGCCAGGTACTTAAAACATTGATACAATATTCTGTGAGTGGGGAGCATAGTTCCCAACTACAGATTAATGTTAAATTAATTGTTCTTTTTTACTTCAGTGTCTAAATGTCTGACCTTGCTAATCGAAATTCACCCAGTTAATAATGTGAAAGTTTTAAAGGCTGTGGACAGCTGTATCAGAGTACAGGTAAGTGATGCCATTGATCTTTTCATCTAGAAAAGTAATTAGGTGTTTGAACATAGCTATTAGAATATGTGTTGTCAGTGTCAAAGTGACATGAAGCCTATTTGCTATCTTGAATATAATTTGTGACTTAAAATGTTACCATTATATCTAGACCTGTATGAGCCCACCATTAGCTAGCTATCTAGTTTGAACAGCAATGCTGTAGTTCGTCTGTTATCTTTGAACAATTTCCTTTTACAGTTTCTATATCCAGTTGCAGAAACACATTCTTTTCTGGAAAGCCGTCTCTTACTCATTTCAGAAGATAAATGTAAGCATTTATTTATTTTATATCCTATCATTTTCTTAATTTGGGACCCATAGTAGCTTATCTTGAACAGTAAACTTGTAGTGCCCTATTTATATATTGTTCAGAAGTTAATTGATAGCCTATAGTGTCATCTATTTTAAAGGGCAATATCACATGAAATGTTTTATAGAACTTATGTGTAGAGCTCAAAAAACATACTTTTTTGAATGACAGCTTACCTTAGCCAACACAGGCACATAAAAAATCCTAAAGTCCTTTTCAAGCCTCTCATCTTTTTGAGTTATTTGCGTGTATTTCATCATGCTTTTTTAAAGGTTAAGAAAATATTGGAGTTCTGTGTGGTTTCTGGGCAGTATGGCTGTGTTCTAGCAGCATTTTTTCCGGACATTTCGCCTGCATCTGTGGCTGACATCTTCCGAGGATCTGATGGTAGTCAAGCAAGTGGAATATATATACACCTGTAGAATGTTCAGGGTGGGAGGAAAGAACCTTTGTCTGTTGAACAAGTGTAAAGGGTGCAATTAGCAAGCATGGAAGTAGCCTGGCTTTTGTTCCCTTTGAATTGTTTGTTGCCTAGAGGCATCCATTGATTGTTTACTGTCCTTGATTGTTTACTGTCTGTAGACTTCCTGAGTTTGGGTTCTGTTCCTTATTCACTGTCTTGATTCTAGTGTTTTTCAATACAGGTAGCCAAAGTTTGTTCATTTTCATGGCTTTTTCCTTTCTGTTGAAATTGTCCATGTGCTTGTGGATTTCAGTGGCTTCTCTATGTAGTCTAACAAAGTGGTTGTCTGAGTGGTCCAGAATTTCTGTGTTTTCAAATAATATTCTTTGCCCAGCTTGGTTAATCGTGTGTTCTGTTATGGCTGATTTTTCTGGCTGAAGTAGTCTGCAGTGCCTTTCATGTTCTTTGATTTGTGTCTGGATGCTATGTTTGGTGGTCCCTATATAGACTTGGCCGCAGCTACACGGAATGTGATAGACTTCTGCAGTGGTTAGAGCAGTGGTTCTCAACATATTTTTTGACCAGGGCCCACTTGACCAAGGACCACTTGACCGGGGACTGTCAAGATGCAGAACCAGGGTTTAGGGTGCGCGTTGGTGGGTTTCTTCAAAACCATCGATCAGTCATGCTCCGGACCAGCACCCTGATGAATTGGTGAACTTCTGCCCTCACCAATTCCTCCAATGTCAGACTCAAAGACATCTGCAGTCTGAAGTTCAAACATCTGTTTAATACTTAGAGATATTTACAATTGCAGCAGGAACACTTGATTTACATTTCATATACACACAACCAAAAATCCAACAGGGACCACTCTCCAACATTAGTAACAAAAGGGTTACGAATCAGTTTTTGGTCAAGTTTATATTTGGTTATTTGGAGTGCTGATTCAGAAAATTGCATTGGTTAGACCACATCAGCTCTAGTTTCTGATACAGAACATATGCCATCCAGTAGTTGCCATCTGCTCACGCACAGAATACCATATTTAATAATCTAAAGCGGATGTGGTCTATCCAATACAATGGTCAGCTCTGCAGAAAGGAGCAGGAATAAAATAAATAAAATAAAATAAATTAAGAGGAATGAGGTTCGCGGACTGGAGTTTTGTTCTCGTGGCCCACTGCTGGGAAACAGACCACAGGTTGAGAACCACTGGGTTAGAGGATCCCTCTTGTCCTTAGCTGACCATGACATTTGTTGAATTTTCTTTGTGGATCTGTAGATTGTTTGTAGGTTGTGTTTCTTCATCAGTTTCCTTATGCAATCAGTGGTCCCCCTGATGTATGGTAAGAACATCTTCCCTCTAGGTGGCTCTATGTCTTTATTTCTGTGGCTTGTTCTTGCTCTTGCAGCTCTTCTGATGTCTGGAGAAAAGTAACCTAACCATTATCCTGTAAAGTCCATTTTCGGTGATTCAATTCATCCTGAAGGAGGTGGGGTTCACAGATTCTGTTTGCATGGTCCTCCAGAGCTTAAATTGTTCCTTTTTTTGTCCTGGATGATGATTGGAATTTTTATGTAGATATCTATCAGTGTGCGTGGGCTTTTTGTATACTGTGTGGCCCAATTGTTGGTTTGGTTTGCGAGTGACATGGACATCTGGAAGTAGTCGTTTTCCTTCATTTTTCTCCATAGTGAATTGGATGTTTGGGTGGATATTGTTGATGTGGTCCAGGAACTTATTTAGTTCTTCTTCACAGTGGCTCCAAATGATGAAGATATTGTCCACACAATGGAACCATATAATGGGGAGAAAATGCTGCTTAAACACGGTCATACAGCCCAGAAACCACACAACACCCCAGTGATTTTGGCCATGAAAGTCTTCGACATAAGAAAATATTAATGTCTGTGATTGGCGATCTCTTTATATACAACCATCTCTGGTGCAGCAAAATGGTTTCTTAAATTGTCCTATCTTTTGGGGGCATCATTGTTCAATTTCTCTCATCAGACTCTCCAGTGGCATCCAAAAGATTATCGAGTTTCATGAATGAAACATGGCAATAGCTTGGCACAAGCTGCACAATAGCTGCAAGAAAGATCACCTCTATGTAAAAGAAACCCTGGTTTCTTGTCAGTGCCTTAAGGACAACAAATAGCTTTTTTTGCTATTTGCTATGTATCTTCCCCACATTTTATTGAACCCTAATTTTTTATAGTTGCTCTAGAAAAATTACTGTTTGAAAATCAAAAATAAAAAGTAGTTCAGTATAAGTGATTGCTTCTTAATATAATGACAATCTTGAGTCATTTTCTGTGTTTACATAATTAAGCAGTGTCCCCTCCCCAAACACACACGGCTTTTTCACGTTGTTGAAGAGCAGGGAGAACAGTGGGGATATATTCAGCTATTTTCCTGTATCTGAATATGGTGTAGGAATATCATCTGCAAGGACATGCCAAGAAATCCTGGAGATTTCCACTGGTGCATCCAGGCTGTGTTTCTACTGATTTCTCTCTCTGTCCAACAACACAGAAATTGGTTCCCTATTTCACTGCATAATTGTTTCATTTTTTGCGTGGAGCAGAAACAAGAAAAAACATTTCAATTTGCTGACATCTTCTGTATATTTTATGTAAGAAGTTATAATGTGACATTGTTTTTGAATTTAAGATGCTGAGAAAGTTGACATTAGAGTTGTCAGAGATGGACAAGGAGTGGTAAGTAGATTAAAGTTTTTTTCTGGTTGGGCTGTGGAATAATGGCATAGTTTTGAAATGTTAATTTATTCAGTAGCAACTTTCTTCAAGCAATTCATGGCAATATTCTACAGTGATAATAACATAGACACAGCGAAATGTAATATAAGATCAGCAACAAGAGTGCCAAACTATTCCCCTACAAGCTATAAGTTAACAAGTAGAGGACCATCAAGGTGTGACGCAGAAAGACTAATAAAGATAGTTTCGGGAGATGACAGATTCCTGTGACCAGGCTCCAAAAATCAAGCCCCTGGGAATCCTGCCACTCACCCTGCCTTTCCTAAGGGCGATATCTTGAATGTGGATTTTTGGCTTTGTTGTTGTCTGGGTTCTTTAGTTTTGGTGTGCCTGGCCTGACTCAAGTTCAGGTTTGGTAGAGAAACAGAGACATGTTTAAAACTAAAGCAACAATAATACGTTTCTTAAATGTAGTAGGATAATTCAGTAACTTCTGATAATCTGGTCATTAAGCTCTCCAAAACCAAAGGTAGAGTTATCCATTCTTTCTCAAATCTAAATGCCTTTCTACTTGTCCACAGTCCCTCTCTTTCAGCTCAAAGCTCAGTCTGTGTCAGATTCATCGTATCAGTGCCAATTCAAATCCTGTCTGTATCTCAAAGAGGTCAGCCTCTGCGTTTTGATACACTCTATTCCCCTAAACCCACCCCCCAATAGCCTCCCTGGGCCATAATTGGCGGCCTTCAAGCCATATTTGCCTAGTACCCGCCTTCCTTGGTAATGAGCAGGGACCTTTTCCTTTTAATCTTGCTGCAGAATATCCAAGGTTTTTTTTTAAAAAGGTTTCTGAACCTGGGACTTCTCCAGATCTCTTCCATGGCATGTATAGAAGTTCTAAGAGTAGTATTTTACAAACATATTTACAGTAGAGTCTGTCTTATTCAACATTCTGTATTATCCAACGCAGTCTGCCTTTTCGTAGTCAATGTTTTTGTAGTCAATATTTTCAATACATTGTGATGTTTTGGTGCTAAATTCGTAAACACAGTAATTGCTACATAACGTTAGCGTGTATTGAACTGCTTTTTCTGTCAGTTTGTTGTAAAACATGACATTTTGTTGCTTAATTTGTAAAATTATAACGTAATTTGATATTTAATAGGCTTTTCCTTCATCCCTCCTTATTATCCAACATTTTCGCTTATCCAATGTTCTGCCAGCCCATTTATGTTGGATAAGCGAGAGACTACTTTATTTTTATTACTAGTTATTTTATCCTTTCCTCCCTCCTTAATTAGTGCTTGTGTCCTCATTTTTCAGGTAATTGCAAATTCAAGCCAGCTTTCAAGAGAGAGAATTGCTGATGATCTCATTTGGGCCCAGTGGGACATGATGGAGCAAAGACTATTCTACATTGTCCCAAAGGTGAAACCAATTGAATGTTTTGTTCCCTTGATCACATATTTACATACTTATAGAGTGGGAATGCTAAGTTTAAAATAGTTTGTGGTGTTTTCTGTGATAAAGGACAGAAGAGTGTGTGTGTTTTTTTAAAACACACATCAAAGCTAAGCTGTTCATGCTTCCTGCCTTTGATCTCATTGTGCTTAATCCTACATAAGTATTGAAAGTATGGGCCTATTCACTCACGAGGGGAAATATTCAAAACTTTCATCCTGAAAACAGATTATGATGCTGAGCTCCATGGCAAATTGAAAGGTCACTTTTGGCAAAATTAAGAATTAAAAAATTTAAAAAGCCACCTTGAGTCTTCCAGGAGAGATAAAGTGCGGTATAAATAATAATGATAATGATAATAATAAAGTTAAACTGAGAAAACAGGCATTTAGTAGAGGAGGGTAAAGAAAACAAAAATAAAGGAATTCAATTATTTTCTTAAACTTTTCTTAAACTCTTAAAGGTTGTTTTGTAGACTAAAACTCACATTATCCCCAAACCAGCATGACTTTGTCTATCTTTTTACAGAAAGAACATATCTGGGGGATTTGGTGCACTATACTTCAAATATAAGTTTTCCAATTTTAATGACATTTATCTCAAAGTAGCATATATGCCCAGCATTGCCCATTCATAAGAGGGGCTGCTGCTTTTCTTTCTTCCTCTTTCTCACCCCTCATATATTTCCCCTTTCCTTTCTCATCCAACCAGAATGGCAAGATCCAAGACTTTTTCAGTTGAGTCTTTTTCAGATTGCACCTCTTACCATCCCAGAATGATGAAGCTTTGCAGTAAATACCATTTCTCATTCCTTTCTTTCCCTTTTTTTTCTCTTTCTTTCCTTTCCTTCCCCTTCACTTTCTCCCTTCTGAGAGGGCCTACCTCACAATGTCTCCATGGCAACATGGCTCTCTTTATGGCTCTTTCCCTCTTCTCTCCCTTGTCCTCATACACACATCACCTTACTTTCCCAGTAACATCACAAAGGCCCACTTCATCTAGCAACAGCCTTTGTGGTACAGACAGACAAACAGACAGTCATATGTTGACATTTATTTATACATATAGATGTGACACTACTGTTCTACTGCAGATTGAGGCCATGTTTCAGAATGGCTTGGGGCAAGAATGGGTAACATAGCTCTCTCAGATGTTTATTTATATTTATTATTTATTGTATTTATATACCGCTTCTCTCACCCCTGGGTGGAATCAATGTGGTTCACAATATAGTCCATGGCAAAATTCAATGCCTTACATGTATAAAACATCACATATCAAATTAGCTACATATAACAATAGAGTAAAACCATTAAAACCATAAAACTATAAATAAAAATCATAAACACAACATAAAACATTTGAGTCTTGCATCGATTACGAAGTTATCTTAACTATTTTCATATTTCAATACTCCTGTCATTCACCAAATGTTGTTGGATCATCTCTTCTCATCAATTCAATCCAGCATCACAACTGCTGAAGGATAATGGGAATTGCAGTCTAGGTATATCTGGATGATCACCAATTTGTGTTTCCTAACTTATGATATAGCAATAACCTTTTTCTGCATTTTGTTGTCATTGATGATTCACTCACTAGAGTAATAAATAAATAAAAAATTAATTTTATTTATTAACCCTAAGGCTATACCACCATACCGAACCAAACAACAAAGCTTGATACAACTTAATAAAACTCTATGTAATATGTTAATAAGACACTTATAATAATACAGTAAATAAGTATGATAAAACTGAATATATACATCATATTTCCCTATCCCCTCTACAATTTACCCCAATCAGCCCCACATATGTGGATCTCAGATGTACACTCACTAGAGTAGTTATTCAAATATTGTGCAGGCACTTTTAGCTTTCAACTATACTGAAACACTGTTGCAAAATATAGAAATGCCTACAAGAACTCAAATTAAAATTGAAAATCATAGCTGCTTTGAGCCTTTGTGGATTAAGTGTTCACAAGTCATCTAAAATGTCTGTGCCAAAATGCAGTGGGAAGCAGTTTTCACATGAAAAGGGTTTTCTCTTCTGGAACAGTGAACTGTGTTTTGGGGTAGGCAAAACCATAAGCATTTATAGACAGTAGACAATGTGGGGGAGGAAGGAAGGATGTAAAAATATGTTTTGGTTAGGTTTATGTTTGCCTTGTCTTAATTATTTCAGGGTCTGTATGTTCAAAAAATAATCTTCAGTTATGCAGCGCTTACAGTGGCAAAATAACAAGGGGAAACAGCATTCCCAACTCTATGTTTCTCTCATAAAACTCATTCCAATCCAGAGAAGAGGCATTAACTCTTCCTCATCTAACTGCTTTGTCTTTGTAAATGCTTCAAATTGAGTTTTAAGACCTTCCCCAAACCCCTTCTCACAGCTCAATAATAGAAATTAGCTTAGTTGGAGATAAAACCATTGGAGGAGATAATACATTTGCAATTGTGAGCCCAACAACAGCTAAAGTCTCTTTCATTATCTCCAGCCACATATTCCATTATCTTAACCATGTGGGGTTGGGTTTTTCCACTTGCCAAGATACGTTCTAGTTCTGTCTTGAAAGTCTAAACGTATACTGATTAGTGTTTCCTTTTCTTTTAGGAATCACTGGACACTTTAAATTGCATCCAGTTTTTTCCTGATAAAAACTTCAAACTGACAGTAAGATCTCCTATGTTGAGCATTTTGCTTTGTTTTTCAAGCTGAAGATATCAAAATATACAACATTTGAAGATGTAAGGCAGAGTGGTGTACAGAACCATTTATATCTTTAAATATCTGGCTCGCACAAGCACTTGAACTACTTGATTTCTTTGATACCTAATGCAGTTGAATGTGTCACCTGGCTCCATTAAAAAGTACAGTATTTAGTAAGGTCTGTACAGCAGGAATGGGAAACCTTTGTTCTTCCAGATGCTTGGAACTTCAGCTCTCAGAAACTCCAGCCAGTATGGTCAATAGTAAGGGACTGTGGAAGTTATTTTTTAAAATATCTAGAGGGTCAAACCCTTGGCCTGTATGCTCTTTGATTGTCAATTAAACTAGTTCAGAGGACAAACTTCACTTCTTCACTTCACTTCACTTTATTTCTTAATTAATCGCTCTCTACCAGAGTGCTCCGAGCGACTTACAATTTAAAATATCACTCCACAATATAAAAACATTCAACATAAAAACATTCAACAGTGACTATTTGGCAAATTAGATCTAATTTACTTAAATGCACAACCAAACAGCCAAGTCTTGAGCACTTTTACAAAAGGTCGCAACTCCAACATTGCTCTAACATATGGAGGCAATGAGTTCCATAAAATTGGAGCATAGGTCGAAAAGGCTCTACTTGATTTAGTAAATTTAGTTCAGTAAATTTACTAACAATACAGGTATTATATTAAAAGACCTAAGATCAGCAGTAGTCAAATAAAGGATTGGTGGTATTTTTTCCTCAAATTAACTTATTTTAAGTATAGACATATAATAATTAATGTTCAGAATTTTACTATAATAAAATATAATTTAGTATACATTGATCTTCGTATCCACCGAACCAATATAGGAGGTTTCACTTATCTGTGGTTTTACTTGTTCACATAGGACATCCTGCCCAAACGATACACTCTTTTCAGTTCCTCCAATATTTATCCAATTGAAAATAATAAGGCTTGCTGTTACCCATGGCTTCATGTGTCTACACAAGTCTGGGAACATACCTTCCATGGTTATGGGAATTAGACTGTGTAGTTTGAAATAATATCGGAATAATTCTTAATCAGTCTTAGTCCAACCCCCTTCTGCCACGCAGGCAAAGCACAATCAAAGTACCCCCTGAGCAGTGGGAGGAAAATAGGATTTGGAAGCAAGGAAGGCAAGGGGGGGAGCATCTGGGCGGTGAGAAAAACATGGAAAAAGGGCTTTTGGCGGCAAGGGGGGAGCAGGAAAGAAGATGCAAAGCTTAAAGGGGGAGGGAGATGAAAGCATGGAGCCCCTCAGTCTACTTCCCACAGCCCCAACAATATCTAGGACATAATTTCTTAACCTGGAGGTTGGGACCCCCGAGGGGGTTGTGAGGGGGGTTTCAGAGGGGTCACCAAAGACCATCAGAAAACATATATTTCTGCTGGTCTTAGGAACCCAAATCCCTCCAGTATTTTTTGTTGGTCATGGAGGTTCTGTATAGGAAGTTTGGCCCAATTCTATTGTTGGTGGGTGTCAGGGGGCTCTTTGATTGTAGGTGAGTTATAAATCCCAGCAACTACATCTCCCAAATGGCAAGGTCTATTTTCCCTAAACTCCACCAATGTTCAAATTTGGGCCTGTTGAGTATTCGTGCCAAGTTTGGTCCAGATCCATAATTGTTTGAAATCCACAGTGCTCTCTGGATGTAGGTGAACTACAACTCCAAAACTCAAGGTCAATGCCCACCAAACCTTCCAGTATTTTCTGTTGGTCATGGGAGTTCTGTGTGCCAAATTTGGTTCAAATCCATTGTTGGTGGAGCTCAGAATGCTCTTTGATTGTAGGTTAACTATAAATCCCAGCAGCTATAACTCCCAAATGACATAATCAATCATCTCCCAACTCCACCAGTATTCAGATTTGGATGTATCGGGTATTTGTGCCGAATTTAGTCCAGCAAATGAAAATACATCCTGCATATCAGATATTTACATTACGATTTGTAACAGTATGAATAGCAATGAAAATAATTTTATGGTTAGGGATCACCACAACATGAGGAACTGTATTAAGGGGTCGCAACTTTAGGAAGGTTGAGAAACACTGATCCAGGGGGATACATTTCCATATCTATTTTTATGATTTATTTGATAAGTGTTAACATTTTACAGATTTTTTTAGTAAAGAAGTCAACCACTATTTCCTTCACCTTCATTAATTAGCTGCATGAGCTTGAAATAGAATTCCTATTGATTCTCTCTGCCAGGGTTTAACAGTAACTCTTAGCTGTGTTGTCTCTTTTTGTTTTTTCAATAGCTTGAAGCACCTTTGGATATCTCTTTGGCTGACATAGCATTAAAGTGAGTTCTGTCAAATGTTTCATAGCTGCTTTTGTCTAAAGGCATTTTAACATTAGAATAAGCTATGTATGGGCTCTATATATTGCTGTGTATGCGTTTCTTGGTTCCAGATCAACTCTATCTATATTCCTGTTGGATTTCTGGTTGGTCCTTTTCAGCTGCCTTAACAAGCATTCACCTTTGTTGCTTAATGTATTCTATTCTTCAAAACTTTCTTCCATTATTTGAAAAGAATATTTTGATTAATTTTAATTTAATGTATAATAAAGTTGTGGCCATCTACATTTACTCACAATTTCGGTGTCTGTCCTCTCTGACGCAGTACAACTCAGATATCTTTTTCCTTTCAGCATTATTTATTTTTCTGTGGTTTGCCCATGGTGGGTCACATCTCTAAACAAGACATTTTTCTGGAACCAAGTCCCATCCTCACCACAACCCCAGTCTTTTATAAATAGTTTTAGCTTATCTGTTTTCAGATCAAAAGGAAAGAAAGCTGAAGTCCCTTTCAGGGTGTCTGGAGTGGAGGTAGCAGTGTGAATACAGTCAGCATGTTTCACATGTTTAGATATTTGTTTTCCAAATTCTAACACTAGAAGTGTTACTTCTCATGTTCTTACAATGAGGAAAACCCTATTTCTGAGTTGTGCTGCCATCCTACTGCTGGGTGCGCTGTTTCCTGATATTGTGCTGCCAACCTATTTCTAGGATATTACAAGTTTGTCTTCTGGTTGGGTTTTTCCTTCACTTAGGCTTTCCTCTCATTTGACAATTGCCTAAATGTGTAGATGGGAGCCAGATGAGTTGAACAATATCAAGAGCTAAAATATCATTTCAACATTCAAATAAGAAGATACCTTGCACTTGGGAGACAGAACAGTCCCCACTATGTTTTAATCTTTTGTGTCAAGTTGTGCCATGGAGCAGGGGGAGGAGCTGAATGTTAGTAAGATTTCAGGATGATACACTAAGAATAGAATCTTTACAGGCACACTATGCAAGAGGCAGTGCGTTTACATTTTTTAACTTCCTTTTTGTTGTTGTTGTTTTCAGTGTCCCAGTGTTCCTTTCTTAGCATACCTCTTCAATGAGCATATAATGTACACAATGGTGCTCTGTGCATACAATAATTTCCCCATGAAACCAAATCTTCAAATTGAAATCAAAATGTTTTTTTAATGATTGCAGTGTGGTTTATTTATGTATTTTGTGTCAAAAGCATTGCAAAATAAATAAGTTTAAAAGTGATTAAAATAAAGGAAATCACAAGCAGCTAAATAGTTTTAGACCAAAAGTGGGCAACAGCGACTGCATTGTCCGTGGTTTTGAACAACAACTCCTCCATGCATGATGCAGGGCATTGTGGGCAAGCATACATATGCAGAGTTGTTTGTTCTGCTCCACAGTCAAACAAGGTGGAGGATTCCTCCAGGTAGTGCCACCTTGCCAAGTTGTCTTTTGATGTGCCCACTCCGCTTCTCAGTCTGTTCAGGGACTTCCAAATTGCCCATTCTTGGTTTGCACCTAGAGGCAGACCCTCATGGGGGGCTATCCAGCTGCCCAGAGGGATACCCTTGCTATTGCCGGAGGAACAGTGGTGGTTCTCATGAAGGCCTTCCTTGATTTGAGTCTGGTGGGAGGAGGCTGATAGTCATGCAATGGGTGGCTTTCACAATGTTCGACCTTATTGCAGTGTGCTGATAAGCAATAATTTATATAAACCTTAGTTTGTTACAGTTTTGACAAAATTGTGAAGACCTACTGAAAATGTAGTCTGCTAAAATTAGAAAAATAAAAACAATAAGGGGAAGAGGACATATTGGGGCAATTAACAAAGTCAATTTGTTACTGGCATTACTACTTTGACGGAAAATTTGGTGCTAGAGGGAGAAAAAACATGGAAATAATAGGGATAGGTTTCAATATGTTTCAGAAAACTTTGATTCAAAAACTAACACTTTGCCTATGTGAAATGACACAGCCAGGTCAGATAACTGTTGCATAAGTAAGTCAGAAAAAAAAAACCTTCTAGAGACCACTTCAAAACTTCTTTCAATATGCATCTAGGAATGAATTTTTTTCACCATCCTCAGCTCTTATTATTTCCATTTTAGTGACCACACATATATAGTTATTCCTTTTAATATACTGTGAGTAGCTGGTGAGGCAAGCTTACCTACTATCTCTTTCATTGTTTACAACTGCTCGGTAAGGAATTCTGTAGCTGCTGTTTATTTTGCCTGCTGTAGATAGGCACATAAAGCTATAATAGGTAAAGGTTTCCCCTGACGTCCAGTCATGACCGACTCTGGCGGTTGGTGCTCATCTCCATTTCTAAGCCGAAGAGCCGGTGTTGTCCATAGACATTTCCAAGGTCATGTGGCTGGCATGACTGCATGGAGCGTCGTTACCTTCCCGCCGGAGCGGTACCTATTGATCTACTCACATTTGCATGTTTTCAAACTGCTAGGTTGGCAGGAGCTGGGGCTAACAGCGGGCGCTCATTCTGCTCCCGGTATTTGAACCTGGGACCTTTTGGTCCGCAAGTTCAGCAGCTCAGCGCTTTAACACACTGTGCCACCAGGGGCCCTATAATAGGGCTATAATAAGCTATAATAGGTTTGGCTAAAGTAGAATCCTGCTTTTTTATAGTTCAAGCTTTACCTAAGACTGTTTTTCCTTCTTTCATTATCTTCCCAGTGCTGATGCTGCTGAAACCTTTCTAGATAAACAGAGACTGATGAGGAAAGGGAGGGAGGCTAGTATAAAAAGATTTTGTGTGAACTAGCTTCTTTGTCAGAGGATTTGTTAATTGAGGTATGGCTATAGTTTGTTTTTGTACCTGAATGCTGTCTATGTTTAACCTAGTCTACATGTTGGTCATTTATACGAGGGTTGAATGAAAAGTAATGCCTCCACCTTCGTTACTTGGGTTTGGATGGGAATATTTTAATAAATCAAATGCAGAAATAATCCTTAGAATGTGCTCTTTGTATGTTTTCACATATAATACTGTTTGGGTTAATGTAGTAATTCCTGATTTCTATTCCTAGACCCATGAATTTGGATTATAATTGTCATCAAGACCGAGAGATTATACCTAAACCTTTGAATATCCGGGTTATTACAAATGAAACAGGTAGTCCATACATGATACATTACTTTATGAACCCAGTTTATTGGAACCTAAGACTTTTGATTGCAGCTTAATTTTCCTTGTTCTTTTTTCACTATGTGATGAATTTATTCTCTGTATGTATTATATTATTGGGAAACAAATACAGAATGCAACATAATGCATTGTGTGTCAGTTATGACTAAATACGTTTCCGTTGCTGCAGGCTCCTCAATTTTGTTTGATATATTCCATTTTTTCTTACACCTTTCATGTGTCTTGCTAAGAATACTATGTGTCTGCCATCATAACTCATATGAGACATGAATTATATATTCCAGTTATATATGCCTGCCTGAATTCTTAAGTATTATATGTAGTAAGTCTGTTACTGATATGCTTTTGAATCAAAACATTGAGGGCGTTTTGATTGCTTTTTTTTGCCTTGACAGATTCTGGTAAACCTTTCACAAAGATAGAAGAATCCTGACACCTCTTTCTCAATTTGATTTTTATTCTTTTACCCTAATGACTATGTATTTTGGTAAAACTCTCAAAATACTGTATGTGTACAGTATGATACCAATACTCAAAATCTCAGGAAGGCACACACAAAACACACACACAAATCTTTTCCATGCTTCACCGAACAATGCACTATATTTGCTTTAATCGACTTCAGTGAAAATGTAGAGCTAAAATAAATTACTAGGTTGGGGTTTGAATTTATTTCCATCTTCAAACTGAGACGCCTTTTTAAAAATTGGGTTCGTGTTCTGTAGTTACTTGCATTTATGTGTCGGTGACAAAGTGGCTCTTTTAAACTTAAAGGATATATAGATAAATACCACAAAAGCATCATATCCTGTCTTGGAAACTAAGCAGGATTAGCCCTGGTTAATACATGGATTCAAGATCATCAATCACATCTTTTATTCAGAAGAAGGAACTGGCAAACCATTTCTGAGTGTTCCTTGCATAAGAAAACCCTATGAAATCATGGGTTCACCAAAAGTCAGTAGGTGACTGGACATAGGGTTTTGAGGTTTCTGGTGACCTATAGTGACTCCACTATAGCTTTTGCTTGGCATGATTAATTCAGAGCAAGTTTTGTCAGGGAATCGTCACCCCTGAGCAATTGATGAGTCAGGTCTCACCTTCTCATCAGCCAGACCACTTAGGCAGCAGCGAAAGTGGCACCGACAAACAACACCTCAGTCATTAATTATCTGCTGATCCCAGCCGTCCTAAAGTCTTTATTTACAAGTTATTTACAACACTAAATACCATCACTCTCTGGACACATGTTGCCTCGGCAAGGGCAAAACATAGTGCGTCCTCTCGGCTTGCAGGCACATCCCTGCATTCCACAATTCATGAGGAATGTCTGGTAATCAATCAGGGCTGGCTGTAGTTAACTCCTGGATTGCTGGAATGCTTGCCGGAACACATACACACATTCCAACAGCAACAATTGATTGAACATTTCACACTATAACAACAAAAACACAAGTTTGACATTCCCTTCCTCTTAGACCGAGAGTGTGTGACTTGCCCATGGTTTTACCAATGTTTTTCATGTCTAAGGAGGGGTTCAAATCTTAGTCCCTTCAAGTGTCTGAGTTCAACACTGAAAGTATTACATCACACTGGATCTCAAAACAGCCTGTATCCAGTTGTTAGGCCCACATATAAATGCACTAAATATAGGCAGTCCCCAAGTTACAAACATCCGACTTACAAATGATTCATAATTAAGAATGAGGGGGAGACAACAGGAAGTGAGAGAAATTATCTCTCAAAAAAGAAATTAATTCCTGAAAGAATTATCATGAGAAAAAGGTGTTTCAGCTGAAGCTTTAGCATCAAGCACAAATCCATTTTTTTCAAAATCCAGTTATCAGGTTAGAGAGTGAGTTGAAATCTTCTGAACAGGGGCACAGGCAGCAAAACAAACACCACGGGGTGTTAACCCTTCTCTATGCAAGCCAAATCTTATCTATCTATCTATCTATCTATCTATCTCTGGAGCTACACTTTAAAATGTACCTGTTCCGAGTGACATACAAATTCAGCTTAAGAATGAACTTACAGAACGTATCTTGTTTGTAAGTTGGGACTGCCTGTAGATGGTTAATATGTCCTGTCATTTTTCCAATTCTCTCTTCATTGAATATATTTTAATTAGGACTAGACAATTAGTTCATGTACAATTAGATTATTAAAGATAAGGTTCTCACAAAACAGCTTTTATTTTAAAATAAACTGTTGTATACATAATACAAAATACAATATGAAAGAGAGCAAACCATTTGATAGTATTGTGAGGCTTTCATATTAAATACACAGACCCAAAAAAATATGAAGAGCATGAAAATATAAAATGTGTAAAATGCATAACATAAAAAAACTACACACTATAAGTTTGAGTTGGTTTTACTTCCTCTCATTTTCTTATGCCAGTACCAGAAAGAGAAATGGCACAAACAGACTCAAATGGGAGGGAAATTATTCAGGGGTGGAGAAACCCCAAAACAACTAGTCTGTCCCAGAGTAACTTAGGAATGTTTACAAATGTGTTCTCTATTAATAACATTTTGAGGTATCTGTGTTTACACATAGCAGAAACTATTGCTCTTTGTTGTCTGCAAAGGAAAGCTTCATAATGCTAACAAAACTACTACATACAGACAATTGTCAGGATCACTGAAGCAGCCTGGGACTGGCTGCTTCGGGTCCCTGCCATAAAAAAGGGAGATGGGGTAAGGGAATTAGGAACTGCAGTGAACGATCTGTGGGCACAGCGTTTGGTCACTAGAGGGCGGATGGGAGCTAGGGGTTATATTACAGGTTGTTTGAGCGGAATATCCTTCAGAGCTGTTAATTTAGTGATTTGGAAAGCCAGAATAAATCCTTTGCTTCCAGATATTGTTTTTGTGAGCTTTATTTCAATTCCAAGAACTTCCAGAGTCTCTCAGACAATATTGCGGGATGCTACAGCAATGTCTTTGGGAATGTAAACTTTTTCTTTCTCTGCTTTAATCACTTTCTAAATATAACACTAAAGTAGAAACCTTCTGGTTGTATTTTCCTAACAGTTTTTTTTTTCATTTTAGGAGGTTTATGCATATGTTACAGTCTCATTCCTATTACATCTGAAGAAGTTACATACTCTGTGTTATTCTTACATAAAGGTATAGTATATACAATGCCAGTGCTAATCATGTGTATTCAGAAATACGTTTGAATTCACTGGTACTTACTTCTGAGTAAATATGTACAAGATTGTATGTAGCTTTAGTGAATCAACAGCAAGCCACTCACCTCAATAAAATTGATGTGGCATTTCAGGTTTCTATTTTCAGCTAGTTTTGAGGCGATGTTTCAAGAGTTTTAAGGGTTTTGGGTTTTTTGGAGGGTTTTAAAAAACTTTTGAGGGGTTTTATGTGTGCTATTCAGGGATAAGGCAAGAGGGTAGCAGTGCAGGGGCATTTGGTATTTAGTGACTGGTGTTTTTGGAGTAAAAAAAATGGGTCTGAGGCTTCTGTGGAGAGACCCAAACTGATTTGGAGCCTGGAAAAATGGGGTTCAGGGATCATACCTTTCCAATCTATCCAGATTTTTTTGTTTGTATTCTGAAAAACATCAGTCTGCAAATTCCATCTTTTCCCTTCAAAACTTCTTTATCATTTGTCATATTTAATTTTGGAATTTTTTTAAAAAGCATATATTGTGCGTGCATTCACACACACACAGTATTAATTCATTTGTTCATCCCAGCTAAAATAAATCCACTAAAGTTAAATAAGTTAAATAATTATGTTAAATTCCACTGATTCGATGAATCTATCTAGTCATGACTAAACAGGATTTAAGACAAATAATTACGTACATTACGAAAAAGGACATTTAAAGAAAATACCGGAATCACTTTGCTTTTAGATAGTTTTCTTTTAAAGAATTCAAATTCACAACTGGATTCTTATTAAACAAATTCTTCTTGATCACTATTGCATATAATTTATCCCTTCAAACATTTTTCACTGTCATCCTAATTCACACTTGTTTTTACTGTGAAGTCAGTAGTATTGCTTGGAATAATATGTTTTCAATTTGCCAACTAAAGGTTTACAAATAGTATGAGTATATTTCTTTATTTTGTTTTTATTATTATTATTAACTTTATAAAAACACCATACCAAGTTCCTACATTGTGAGACAGAATGAAAATGACACTCCAATGTCAGTTACATATGACAAGGCTAATCCTCCAGACCTCACGTTTTCATCCTGGTAGCACCCCAATGAAAAGGTTTCTCCTTGGTGTCTGTTTAAATGAGCACCTGTGGTACTTGGTGCACATGTGCAGCAGTCAATGGAAATCTCTGAAATCTGAAGGCTTGTGATCATCAAAGGACAGAGTGCATCCCACACCAAACTTCACCAGTCCTTTCTCCGAGGTGAGGCAGCCTTTGGCTGCTCTCTCCTTCCTGGGTTTCTGACGATGATGCTGATAGGAGATCTCATTTAGATTCATCTGCTGACACTCCGATACCACTGGAACAACTGGATACTTCCCCATCTTCTATGGGTGATGATGTTGCTTTTTCCACTGACATCCTGCCGCTTGCCAAGGCTTTGAGTCTGCCAACACAGAAGGCACATAAGCCTGTTGAGGACCCAATGTTCCCACCAGAACAACAGGTCCAGCGAGCAACAACATCCATAGCCTTGCCATCTTTGCCATATCTTATTCAGCTGGCCATAAATCCTGATCAGGCACTATCTGCAGTTCCTACGGTGTCTCGATGCGATACAAGGTACCGCATTACCCTGCTACAGCAGAGTGGGTTGCAAGGCTGCCTAAGTCTAATATGGTGGTAGTTAACATGGCCAAATGCAAGCGCTCTCACTCTACGCAGCCTACGCCATCAGATAAGGAAGGTAAAAAGCTGGACACCATGAGAAGTAAGGCACACACTAATATGGGTTTGGTCACCCTCATAGCGCATTATGGTGTCATATTGAGACTTTTTGTGGCAGATGATTGCCCCCTACCTTGACCTCCTTCCTTCAGATCAGCAAACGATGGCTAAAGCATAACATTGGAAGGCACTCCTCATAGGACACGCTCAAAAGGACATGGCCCAGCATATGGCTGACACAGCTGGGAAACTTTTTGCCATGGCTACATCCCTTCGTACATATACACTTTTGTTTTGGCACACAGCTTGCTGGATTTTATCCTGCATGGCAAGCTATTACCACTGACAAGTGGGTACTTGACATCATTCTACATGGCTATGCCATCCAGTTTGAAAGAACTCCGCGAGTAGGTGTCGTTTGTACTATGGCACCATCCTTGGTACTCTGGGATGAAGTCTGCGCCCTTCTCCAAAAGGGAGTGATTGTGCCGTCGCACCCTTCTGATTTCTCTTTGGCCGTCTTTTCCACCTACTTTCTTGTCCCTAAGAAAGATGGATGTCAGAGGCTGATTCAGGACCTAAGATGCCCTAACCATTACATCTGGCCAGGTAGGTTCAGGATGGTGGCACTGCAGATGAGTTTTCCACTCCTCCCAAAAGGAGCGTGGTTCTCTACAATAGATTTAAAGGATGCTTATTTTCATGTACCACGTCACCACAGATATCTCTCCTTCAAGATAGGACGCAGGTCTTTCTCTTTCCGGGTTCCTCCTTTTGGGATTTCAATTGCACTACGTGTTTTCACAAAATGCATGGCAGCAGTGGCAGCTCATCTACATCTTCAAGGCATCACAGTTTTTCCCTATATTAATGACTGGCTTCTCGTCGGTCAATCTCACACTGAGCTCTTGCACCACATACATTTTACCCTTTCTTTCCCTCAGGTCTTGGGTCTTGTAGCCAGCCACCAAAAGTTGCATCCTACTTAGGATATTCATCAACTCTTTGACACAGATGGCCTACCTCCCAGAGGAACAATGTCACAACCTGTGCTCTGCAGTTCAACAGCTCATATGTCTCCAAGTGGTGTCAGCCACTTTCATTCCATGTTTGTCCATATGGCCTTGGACAACGGCAGTAACACCATTTGCTCGCCTCTGGTTTCAGCTGCTACAGGCATGGTTTCTGAACGTGTTCAACCCCCTCCATCATAACCCTTGTTGTCTTCTTACTTCACCTGCGGCTATACACCAGTCTCTGCATTGGTGGACATCTCTTCACAATGTTTGTGGGCATTCTCTTCTGCCCACAATGACCATCAAAAGTTGTCAACATAGACGCCTCTCTCCAGGGATGGGGTACTCATTCAGGCTCCCTAGCAATGCAAGTCCTGTAGTCACCAGCTGAGAGCTTCCCACTTCAACCTCCTGGAATTCACTGTTGTACAGAAGACTCTGCAGGCATTAGAGCCTTCTCCTCACAGCCATGTTGTTCAAGTCCATATGGACAATACCACCACCAATTCGTATTTGAATAAACAGGGAGGAACAAGATCTCGGTCTCTGCTCCATCTTTGGAATTGATGCATTCCCAGGGAGATATGCCTTACCACGATACATCTTCCAGGACAAGACAACCTGGTGGCAAACCATCTCAGCAGAACTTTCCCGACAGACCACGAGTGGTCTTTGCATCAGGATGAGGTGACAAGTTTGTTCCAATGATGAGGACAATCCTCCATTGACATTTTTGCGGCACCACACCACAGAATGCCAAGTGCCCACTTTACTGCGCCAGGAGGCCACAGGACAAATACCACGGGTGTTTAGGAGGCTCCCTCCTCTTTAATTGGAATGGGCCCTTTCTATACCTATATCCGCCAATACCCCTACTAACAAGAGTAATTGCCAAGGCATATGCAGACAACATAGATGCCATTCTCATCCCACCATGGTGAACACGGCAGACATGGTTCACACTCTTCAAAATGATATTGGACAGAGACCATCTCCCCGTCAAAACGACTGGACCTTCTAACCACCCAGGAGAGGACAGTGCTCCATCCTGATCTGCAGAGCCTCCGTCTCACAGTATGGCAGATTCATCTGCACCTTTCTCTGAGGTAATGCAGTGGTCCTATGCGGCAAAGTGGAAGCAGTTTGCAGTTTTCACCCGTCAACATGGCGTGTAGCCTTTAGAAGCGACTAATCATTGCTCCTCGACTTTCTCCAGATACTCACTCAGGACAGACTGGTTCTGTCAATCCTCAAATGTTATTTCTCGGCAATATCTGCATACCAGTGGTAGGTAGGAGCCCCCTCATGGTATCAGGATCCTCTGATACAACTCTTCGACCTCCAGTGACTCTCTCTACCACCATCCTGCCGTCTGGATCTGGTCTTGTCAGTACTAATGAAGGCTCCCTTCAAACCCATGGCTTCTGCTGACCTTACTTATGTATCATGGAAAACAGCTTTTTAGTGGCAGTTACATCTGCTCGGCGGGCCAGTGAATGCTGCGCCTTATGGGCAGACAAGCCCTACCTATGTTTTCACCATAACAAAGTCATGTGAACGGATGTTTCTTTCTTGCCCAAGGTCACCTCGGTCTTTCACATATTGGAGGACATCATTCTGCCAGGCTTCTTTCAGAACCCCTCCACAAGCCTTGAGCGATTCCTTCTCCTGCTTGACGCCTGTAGGGCACTAGCTTTTTACCTGGATAGAACCAGGGACTTCCGTAAGATCCCAAGGCTCTTTTTGAAGTATCGCAATGACACAAAAGGGATGTCTGTCTCACCTCAATGCCTCTTAGCTTGGTTGATCTCGACCATTCAACTTGCCTACCAACTGGCTGGCAGAGATCCACTGCCCCACTTGATAGCCCATTCTACTAGGGCAGTCACTACCTTGGTAGCATACCTACGGGGCATTCCTCTGGACAACATCTATCGAGCGGCGATCTGGTCCACCCAGTGACATTTGCAACCCATTATAAGATGGATGTCTAGTCTAGAAGGCATTCCGTGTTCGGCAGAGCGGTTCTCTTCTCAGCAGTGGAATGATACTCACCAACCAAGGTACGTGGCTTGCTAGTCTACCACATGTGCTCATTTTAACAGACACCACGAAGGAGAAGGTAAGGTTGCATACCTGTAACCGCCTTTCTTCGAGTGGTCGTCTGTGAAATTCACACTACCCACCCATCTTCCCCATGTTGTCATGCCATGTCCAGAGTTGCTGCTTTCCGACTCTAGAACTAAGACTACAGCCCATTCCTTGGCCTATATTATCCTCGGTGGGCGGGGCCATAACCACAAGCCTTCAGCTTTCAGAGTTTTCCGTTGATTGCTGCACAGGTTCCACAAGCATCACAAGTGCTACTTTCACAGATCGCCACTTGAAGAAACATGGTTAGAGGTAAGCAATCATCATTTCTGAAGTGCTGCAGAGTACAGATCAGAATTCAGGAATATGAGGCCTGCAACCCCTTTCTTGTTGCAGAATGCATCATGTGAACATCTGGAGAGAGCCCTTGGGGTCATGCCACAGCTGTTACCCTTAATTGCTGATGCCATTCTGTATCTCAAAAACTAGAGCTGATAGGGGAAAACTAGTGCCGTTTTTGGAATCAGAAGGTCAAATATACCCAGAATTGTGTGTTGGCCAGTGTACTCACCTGTTCCTTACCCTTGGTAGGTTACAGCAAAACATACACAGTAGCTTTGGATGAAATGAATTCCCTGGAAGGAAATGATCTGACTTTTTTAAACCTTGGTAAGTTAACCAAACTGCCTCACTTTGCTTTGCTGCTTTCTCAGATCCTTATGGTTTTATTCTGAGCTGCTTGAGTGAGAAGTAGAAATGTTCTCATTTTCTTTGGAGTATGTCACATGAATTTGTCATGTTTTTCAGTCAGTTGGATTGTTAAATAAGGAAAGTTCCTTAAGTTGACCTTCCTCCTATTTGTTGGAACAAATAGCTTTAGTTGTCTATGGTCATGAGACCATTGCATGCTGCTTGGGAAAATTTGAATGGGCTCGTTGCTTATTTCCTGTGGCACAGCCTATGACAGAATTGTTGTCTTGTGTTTTGTGCCTTTGAACAGACAGGGTTGTTGTTTTTTCTGGCAAAGGCAATGAAGTTTGGAGTCATGGAATTGTATTATAGTTTGAATGGCATTATCCCCATCTAAATATTTCAAAGAATATTTGAATAACCAAATCTCAAATAAAATTAAGGACAAACTGACAAGTCTGTATTTTTTTATTTATGTATTATAAAAAACCCAAAACCAACAGACTATTACGTGGCTATCTATTTACCTGGACATTTTCTACATCTTCTGAACACTCGGCATCCTGATTTGATGTGCTATAGCTTCTTCCTAACAGGTACAGTGGAAGTCTTTTTTGTTGTTTTTTATTTTAAATTAATTTTTACAGTGGAACTTTTAATAATACATTCTGCAATAGCTGCTTCACTAGAAGTTCATTCTAGTGTCAGTCAGGTACAGAAATAAATGCAAAGGGAAGAGGTTTTAAAAACAAGAGTATAGAATCACAAGACAGTCAACCAGAATGCAGTTTCTTCACATTTCTTATTCCTATCCATGTCTACCCTGAAGTCCTGTTGAGTTCAGTACAGTTTACTCCCAGATAAGCATGTGCAGGATTGCAGCCTCAATGGGTCTGCATTTCATTTATATAACAGTTTTGCACAACACCAATGTTCTCCCTTTCTGTCCAAAAGTCACATGGACATGTCAAATTGACATTAAGCCAGCAACAGTGAGCCAACTAGAAAGCATGATGAATGCAACGGTGGATAAAGTTAACATGTCTCTTTACCTGTTTTTTTTAAAAAAAAATCTAAGTCATGGAAAGGCTTGAGAAAGGAGAAATTCAATAATTAATCTCAACATTGTAACCCCAAGAAAAGCAGCCTCCTTGGAAAGTTGTGAACAGCAGGGAGAGTGATTTGTCAGAACCATATTGTAAGTGGATTAAAGAACCTCTGTAAATGCCTTAGTCCTGTTCCTCATCAGATTCCTTTCCAGTTATTATTTTTAAAAAGGGAATGGATGTTAAATGTGTTCACACATTTAACATTTAAGAGTCTGATCTGACCCTACATAGATACTAGTTTTCATTACCAGAGTGATATAGAATACAAAATTTGCTTTATCCAATTATGTTTTTAGATTCTCAGTTGGAAAAATAAATAGGTTTGTTCATGTAGCACACCCTTTTCAGACATTTCCATGTAATCCTGAGTAATACTATTCAAAGGCATAGTCATGTTAGTCTGATAAGTCTGCAAAGGGATCTTCTAACACTTTCGCTACTGAAAGTATTTTTTTTTTTTACCATATACGCTTTTGTAGACTGGATGTGATGTAGTAGAATTAGAGTGCATCTATAGGGTAGAATGAATGCAGCCTACCACTTTAAGTGCCATGGCTCAATGCTATGGAATCATGGGAGTTGTAGTTTTCAAGGTCTTCTCTGCAAAGAATATTGGTGCCTAACCAAACTACAAATCCCAGAATCCCAGCATTGAGCTTACTGCTGCTCAGTCGTTTAGTCGTCTCCAACTCTTCGTGACCTCATGGACCAGTCCACGCCAGAGCTCCCTGTTGGCCGTCGCCACCCCCAGTTCCTTCAAGGTCAACCCAGTCACTTCAAGGATACTGTCCGTCCATCTTGCCCTTGGTCGGCCTCTCTTCCTTTTTCCTTCCATTTTCCCCAGCATCGTTAAACTGCATTAATTCCACTGTAGATGCACCCTTTGTCTACAAAACCTTATGCTACAAACTTCCTATTCTCGGTTTGTCTCAAAGGTGCTACAAGATTAGCATACTAGAGAAAGCTGCTCTGGTTTACAAGCATCTTGTGAACTACAGGGTGGCTTTTTGTGTAAGAGGGATTGACTTCCCATCCTGCCCTTCTTGTTGATGCAATTCTTGTAGCCTTTTTTAGCCCTGCTGTTGTCCTGCCACCTACATTGCTGTTGTTACCTTTGCTAGTGAAGTTATACTAACCAGGAGGGTTGATGTCTGTGATGGCAAAATTTTCACGTGAAACCAGTTTCTCATCTGCATACTGACAAGACTTGTGTATCCCAAAATTGAACAATTGTTTGATTCAATTTCTAGTATGTTTTTGCATGGGGAAGTAAGCACTTATGAGGTACCAAATTTTATTTTATGCACGCAGGACAATTTCTTGTCCATTTAAAGAAAAACTGAAAGTATGTTTTTAAATGTCAGGAGAACAACATCTTACCTGAATAGTACAGAAAAAGCCAGCCAGAATTGTATATGAATTGTATATGAATTGGATGGAAATATTTTATATTCTATGTTTTCTGCTACTTAAATAGTTTTGTTCACATATCTCTCATCACTTTGCATTGATCAAATGGCATCAGCAATTGCCTATATAATATGTTAAATGAATTAAAAATTAGAGGAAGCTGTTTTTCACTACTTAATGCACAGTGCTATCATTTATAGAAAAAAACATCAGTTCTAATACCATATAAAGAATGTTTCTAAAAACACCCCTTCTAATACTCACCTGAAAAGCATTCAGTGTGTTTTAAAGTGAATTGAAAGGTGCAAGACATTGGTTTACATAAGGATTATTTATCATTTGAGATTTCCTTGAAGTTAAAGGGGTTTGATAGATTTATTTAAAAACATTTCCAATTGATATGATAGCTAAACAGTGAACATAAACAGATTTGATACAATGAGCTTGTAGTCTAAAGACTCGTGCTTTGCTGTACTTACTATAAATGAGATTCAGGAGATCAAACATTCATTGCTTTTTAAATTTTCTTTTGGTGAACAAATATTGATATTGATGATATTTCAGAAAAGATTATCTGAGGATGGAATTTTGGGGTGCATTTACACTGCAAAATTAATACAGTTTGATACCACTTGAACAACCATAGCTTAATGTTATAGAATCCTGGGAGTTGTAGTTTAGTAAGGTACAGCATGCCGACAGAAAAAGCTAAAGACTATGAAAAAGTACAACATCCATGATTCCGTAGCATTGTGTCACGGGACTTAAAGTGGTGTCAAACTGCATTAATTCTACAGTGTAGATGAACCCTTGGCTTTCTTCGTTTTACATGTAAAAGAAAGGGATTTCTATGCAGTGATCTCATCTGATATTCTTCCAATTACGGTAATCTTTTTGCATATGGGCCTTGTGTTTGCATGTTTGCTGTTGTTCAGAAGTCTCCATATGGGTGGATGTTAATAGAGTTAATGCGATAGAGCATTAACTTGGAAGTTGTTTTAAAAGGAATAAACTCCTGTGATGCCTCTGACCGTGATCTCATACACTCACAGTCCAATATATAAATAGGCAACTTAACAAATCCTTAAGATCTCCAGATGCTGTAGAATATTTCCAGTATGAGGGGACTTGATATATTTCAATTCATACTAGGAAGACCTTGTGGAAACAAATTTCTCTTCAATTTACTGTTCAGGTGGGGAGGCTAAAATTAATGGATTGCATGCCAGCACCATAATTTCTCCTCTCAAGTCAACGGTCTTCGATCGTAGCACAGGAGAACTGTTTACTATTGAAATAAACAAGGAAGCCCTATTCCAATTCCTGTGGAACAGCAAATGTGATACTTACAAATTGGCAGCACTGCACTGTTTACTTCTACACATTGGGAGCACAAGGGAGATAGAAAGCCAGGTGGGTAAAATATTCCATTTTTAAAATAAAATATAACATAGATATTGAGATTGTATCATTTTCTATGTAGTAAAAAGTTTTGTTAATTTTATTAAGCAAATTGTTGAAAGCATAACATACTACTAATAAACAAATACTGCAATTGCAGAAGGAAGAAGCAGCAGATTTTGATCATGTCTATATTGCATCAGTGGCAAATAGCATCTGCTTAACATACCCAGCAATAATAAAGTGCAAGGACTTCAAGTCTTCCATAGCTTTCATTGCTTATACTTTAACTATACATTTTCACAGCTCAAGCTATATTAACCATTTCATTTTCTAATTTCAACAGGTAATCCAGTGGATTCTTGACAAAACGTCCATTTGTTTTACATTTGACCCCATGCAAGAATTTATTATTGGTAAGTATTCAAGGACTATATCAGATTGGAAATAAGGGGGTACAGTGATTGAGGAATGTAATACATATTGGTTTCTCGTATGTAAAACATGATTGTGTCAAAACATTCCTGGGCTTTTTGTATGTGAATCCAAGATTTGGTGAACACACTTATTTACCTACATAACAAGGTGATTAGAAATTGAAAGTTGTTAACTTTCTCTGTATACCAACAACAGCAACTTGGTATCTTATTTTCTAAGATGATAGTATTTCTCACACTAGGAGTGGGAATTGAGTAGTCCTTCAGATTTGAGAAATTGTAAGCCAAACAAGTAACTTTGCCATGCTCTACATGTAAGCTTGTAATTGTAGAAAATCTCAGTGGCTCTGAAATAGATAGCCACTACATACATACATAAATAAAAGAGTGATGGCATCAGGGCAGCGGACAAAACAACAAAACTACAGTTCCCCCAACCTCGACATTTGACAATACAACCCATCATCCATGGCTCTAGGTTGATACAACAAAAAGGAAAGAAAAATAAAGTCCTAATTAGAGGGAGAGGAATAATTGTTTTTATCCAATTGCTGCCAGTTACAAGGCTAAGTTCCGCCCACTTGGTCTCCTAGCAACCTACTCAGCCCAGGGGATAGGCACAAGAGTTTGGAGAGCCCCCTAAGGGCCATCCAGCCCAACCCTTTCTACTATGCAGCAGGACACAATCCAAGCATTCACAACACATGGACAACGTATAAACACTATACAATACTACACAGGGACATAGACCCCCTCTATCTTCACCACTTTCACAGTACACAAACAACCAAATGCATACTAAACATAAAGACAACCATACAACAGACATTCAATACCACCACTACCTCAACCATTTCTCACCAACACCACCAGACAACGCCACAGCAACGCGTGGCCGGGCACAGCTAGTGTGTATATATATATATATATGTGTGTGTGTGTGTGTGTGTGTGTGTGTGTGTGTGTGTGAAGACCTTTTACTCAGGAACTTATAATAAGTGGGAAAACACACACACAAACACACACATATATATGTTTCCCACTTATTTTAAGTTCCTGAGTAAAAGTCTTCAAGCTTCCTAGGGAAAGTAACTAATGCTAAACCAATAAACAAATAGAGCTCAAGTGTATTATTTGATTTGAGAGTGATCAGAAGCTTTCATTGGGCATTAACTAGACATCTCTATTTTCATGTATTCAGCTTCTTCATATTGGACAATGTGCCTGGACGTCACCAACCTGGACAAGCTTTTACCATACACCCCATTGCTGCAGTGGAATGAAGTAAGATGCATTCACACTTGGGGGAAGGGAATATTTCTGCTATTCAAGTACTAAGTAAGGTTTTAATTTATAGTTAAAGAAGAAACCACCAAACTATCCCTTCTTCAATTTTCAATTTATTTGGGGCACTGATTTAAAAAAAAATTGTATTAGATAGACCACATCAGCTCTAGTTTTTAGATATGGTTATTTTGCTTTTCTATGGGCACGCAGATGGTGACTGGTATATGGCATTTGATCTGTATCTGAAAAACTAGAACCGATGGGAGAACACTGGTGCCATTTTTGGAATCAGCAGGTCAAATATACCCAGAAACAGGGCTAATATTTGAGGCACCAAAATGTGTGTTGGCTAGTGTTATCAGTAAATGTTTGATTTTTATACCTATTTTATATACCTTTATGTCTGGGGTCATGTAAATATTTATTGGGCAGAAAGGGGTCATGTGTGTAAAAATTTTAAGAAGGCCTGGTCTAGCCTTGGTTTACTGAGGAGTTGGCAGCAATGAAGCAAAAGAAGAGGGGACTAGAGGGCGTGTGGCGTTCAGAGCCAAGCGAGTCAAACTGAACACGGCCATGCTCCTATCTTAGGGCATACGCCGCGGCAATAGATGCTGCAAAGAATGTCTTCTTTGCAGCTAATATTGCATCTGCAAAGAACCGTCTGGCAGAGCTGTTTCGAGTTGTCAGAGGGTTGTTATATCCCGTCCCTCAAGATGGGATCCCTGACAACTTGGCAGCCTGCTGTGAAGCATTTGATCAGTTCTTTGCGGACAAAGTCGCTTTGATCCGCTCTGGCTTTGACACTATATTAACGACAGTCTCCGAGGATGTAGCATAAGCACCTACTTGTCCTATTTTGATGGATTCTTTTCAATTGGTTCAGCCTGAGGACGTGGATAAGGTGCTTGGAGAGGTGAGGGCTACCACATGCATCCTAGATCCCTGCCCATCCTGGCTGATGAAGGAAGCCAGAGGGGGTTTGGCGGAGTGGGTGAAGGTGGTGGTTAATGCCTCCCTTCGGGAAGGCATTTTTCCAGCGAGCCTTAAATTTGCTATGATCAAACCGCTGTTGAAGAAGCCATCACTGAGTCCCACTCAGTTGGACAGCTATTGGCCTATTTCCATTCTCCTCTTTTGGGGCAAGGTCGCGGAACGTGTGGTGGCCGCACAACTCCAGGCATTCTTGGTAGACACCGATTTTCTAGATCCAGCGCAGTCTGGTTTCAGGCCAGGACATGGTACCAAGACAGCCTTGGTCGCCTTAGTCGATTTTCTACACTGGGAACTGGATGGGGAGTGTGTCCCTGCTGGTTCTGCTGGACCTCTCAGCGGCCTTCGATACCGTCGATCATGGTATTCTTGCCGGGATGGGGCTTAGAGGTACTGTCTTGCAGTGGCTCCGGTCCTTCCTGGAGGGTCGTTCCCAGATAGTGTCTTGTGGGGTCCCGCAGGGGTCAGTACTGTCCCCCATGTTGTTTAACGTATACATGAAGCAGCTGGGAGAGATCATCCGGAGTTTCAGGGTTCAGTGTCATCTGTACGCAGATGATGTCCAGCTCTGTCACTCCCATCTGTCACTAAGGAGGCTGTTCAGGTCCTGAACTGATGCCTGGCCGCTGTGTCGGATTGAATGAGGGCGAACAGATTGAAACTGAATTCAGACAAGACAGAGGTCCTCCTGGTCAGTCGTAAGGCCGAACAGGGTATAGGGTTACAGCCTGTGTTGGACGGGGTCGCACTCCCCCTGAAGACCCAGGTTTGCAGTCTGGGTCTTGGCAGTGGCCAGGGGAGCATTTGCACAACTAAGACTTGTGTGCCAGCTGCGCCCATACCTTGGGAAGTCTGACTTGGCCAAGGTGGTCCACGCTCTGGTTACATCCCGTTTGGACTACTGCAACGCTCTCTGCGTGGGGTTGCCTTTGAAGACGGCCTGGAAGCTCCAATTAGTACAACAGGCAGCAGCCAGATTAATAACTGGGGCGGCCTACAGGGAGCGTACCACCCCCTGTTAAGACAGCTCCACTAGCTGCCGATATGCTACTGAGCCTAATTCAAAGTGCTGGTTTTGACCTAAATGCCCTAAATGGTGCTGGCCCAATCTACTTGTCTGAACATATCTCCTCCTATGAACCAGCAAGATCCCTAAGATCATCTGGAGAGGCCCTGCTTTCGGTCCCACCTGCCTTGCAAGCGTGGCTGGTGGGAACAAGGGACAGGGCCTTCTCAGTGGTGGCTCCCCAGCTGTGGAACACCCCAAAAATATTCGACAAGTCCCAACCCTTTTGGGCTTCAGAAGAGCCCTAAAAACATGGCTATGTGCCCAGGCTTTCAAGGAATAAATGACAAAGACGACACGGACTGACTTATGGATATAGCATGAGGTTTTTTGGACGAACGGATCTGATCATATGTTTTTAAATTTATACATTGTAATTTTATATTGTATTTAATAGTCTTAATTGATTTTATGTATTGTTCAATATTGATTTTGTGTAGGCATCGAATTGTTGCCATTGTTGTAAGTCGCCCTGAGTCCCTTCGGCTGAGAAGGGCGGGATATAAATGCTGGAAATAAATAAAATAATAATACAATCCATGTCAAAACAAACCATAATCTAAGGAAGCAAAAACAGTTTAATATCCTTACTTTTTGTATTTTTTTTCACTCAATAATCCTATATTTTGTAGGACTTTCCAGGAATTATATGCCGAACACAAATTATCTCAATGCCTGCATTAAAAGTAAGTACATAAGCAATTGCTAGTAGGATGCTGAGTTGATTCATTTATCCTTTTCATCATGGAGATAATTCTAATACTTTAAATTATTTACATTCCTTGGGAGTTTAGAACATGGAGCCATGGCAGTAAAAGTGGTGGCAACCCGCATTAATTTTATAGTATAGGTGTGCTTTTAGAGCTCTGAACGTAATTTTATTAACTAAACACTTGTCTATCGCCATCGCCTCTATTCTTTTGAAACTATTTTAAGATGGGTCTGTAAATTATGCTTTCTCAGATATCACAGCCAAACCATAGTTTTAAGAAACCCACTTCCATTGTTCAGTTCTCTTTTTGTGGTTGCAAGTTGCAGTGTACATCCAAACCATAGTTAGAAGCTCTGGTGAAATTTTGGGCAGTACTTAGTTTGGTGACGTGTGACCACCACTCTCACAAGACTCCAAAGAAGAAGAAAACCATGAAGAGACTGTTCATGATGTTCTGTAAAGCTGCCACTAGAGGTCACAGCTATTCCACATTCTTTCTCAGTATGGTCTCTTAAGTCTTTGAACATTTTAAAACTGTGAAATTGTGTGTGTGCCTTCAGGTTGCCTCTCACTTTGCGCTAACCCCAGAAATTTAACATTTTTTCTTGGCAAGAAAAAACTCAGAAGTGGTTTTGCTGATTGTTTCCTCTGAAATGTAGCCTATAGCACCTAATATTTGTTGGTAGTCTCTCATCCAAGTATTTGAACATTTATATTTAGAAATTATTCTACCAAATATTCTCTACAGAGAAATACCTATTCAACAAGAAAAGCAAAATCTCATGTATTTTAATGGATGATTCTTATACAGGTAGGAATCTGGAATTTGAGCTTGTCTTGGTTTTTATTGGAAAACCTACACCTACAAAGTGATTTTACAGGTACCTAGTCACAGTTAAACTTCTGATGAAGTTGGAGGGAGTTCATTTTAATGTGAAAATTCAGGTTGTGCTAAGCTTTAAAATGTTCTATGCACATATAACATAATTATAGCTGTTACTTCAGCTGAAATTTGTCAGGGGTTTCTAGGGTTTCTGCAGCAGAACATGGAAATTCCATGAAATGTGTCAGTTTTGAGACTGAATTAAACATTAATATCTGAGTGGGGAAAATCCCTCTATTATCTAGATCCCACATTTATCATAACCTTGTTTTGCTAAGTTTTTGCTACAAGAGGTAATGTGTATCTAGGACATTGGCTATTTGTTAGGTTGTTGTCGAGTTACGATTTTATATATATTTTATGCATCAATTTTATTGTAATTGAAATGTATTTTATGTTGTTGTATTTTATTGTATATTACTGGGCTTGATCCCCATGTAAGCCGCCCCGAGTCCCCTCGGTGAAATGGGGAGGGATACAAGAATAAAGTTATTATTATTATTATTATTATTTGCTTCTATTTCTAATTTATTTGAGGTACAACATTGCAAAGACTTCTGGGAAAAGCTGAGCATGAGCCTGGAATGTGTGAAATATTCCGAACCCTACTTGCATTTCAACTATAAGATGCTTCAGAAAGAATGGGATAATTTGCTTTCAGAGGAGGTAAATGAGTCTATAATGGCATATTTTTCAACATTTGAAATCTGCTAATCAAATGTTTTCTGACTAAGACACATAGAATTGTGTAAGTGCACCCATTGCTAGAAGTCCCAGGAATTCTGTTATTTTACATTTTAACAACATACAGATGTGCTGGGATATGCAAAACAGTGGCTAATAGCGAACCTAATTGAAATGAAGGCAAGGGAGCTGAAAGGGGGAGATCGACAAGCATATCATTTTGTTTGGCCTGCTAGGTATCTGTGTGTTTTGTGTGAGTAAAAAGACCAAGGTTGGAAAGATGTATAATAGCAGTGCTTTATTCTAAATTGATATATCAATTGATTATTCAAAAGGTTCATCTAGAAATTCTTTATTTTGGGAATGAGTTTCAGTATACCTTTCATCTTCAATCCAGTCTGGTCAACCAGCCTGGTGGGGTTGATAGAGCCAAAGGGAGGCCACAGATTGTGAATTTTGGACATCTATCTTCTTAGTGAGCACTAGTTCAACTGTAATGGGAAACCTGAGTCCTACCGGCTCATCTCTGCAAAGCAGCCGAGCACAGAAACATAGTCCAGGGGCAGTCTAAAGTCAACACAGTAATCAATCAGCCAAGCAAGGAGGAGACAAGAGAGTAAGCCAAATGTCCATTCCAATATTCCAAAGCCAGGTTATTTCACCAACACAGTTTCCATGGATACTCCACAATCCAGTATCCAAGGTACATCTTTCAAGGGTTCAAGACACAAACCGCAATACTGGAGCTCCAAAAAAAAAAAAAAAAAAACAACACCCACCATTACTACCCATAGCTAAACATTCTAGTTTTCAGCTATTTATGCAGCTTTCTCAAGTGTTCCCACCTGCTGGCCCTGTTCTCAGCCAAATTATTTAATCTCTACACTTGAATCTCATCTGTCCTTAATTGTAACCTGTCCAGAATATTTAATCCCTGGTCTCCCAACTAAAGGTCCCAATGCTGCCCTTGCTATGAACCCATTGTCTACTTTGGGTTCCTGTGGTTCCTGTTCTGAAGCAGTGACCTTTTCGGTCTCTGACTGTTTGCTCTCTATTAGAGCCCAACTTTGAGGCTAGGAGAAGTAATCTTCCTCCAGCTCCTCGCCAGTACTAACTATGACAAAACCATGGTCTCTTGCTATACAACCATAGTGATATACAGGTTCATCGTCTCTCCATCCCTCCACTGTTCTATGGTAGAAGATTGCTCCTGGGGACATCTATATTTATTTCTCAATTAGTTCCCTGATAGCTCTGAATGTCTTTAAATTGTGATATGTTAGAATAAGAGAAGAATAAGAGAGACAGTGTGGTTTGAGCATTGGGCTTTGGAGACCAGAATTTGATTTCCCTGCGCTGCCATGTAAATGCACTTGGTAAGCTTGGGCAAAACACACTCAGCAAACCCAAAAATACACCTCTGAACACATGTTGCCAAGAAAACCCTGTGATGAGTTCACTTTAGGGTTGTCATAAGTCAGAAATAACTTGAGGGTACACAACAACAGCCTTAAAATAAGTCTGAATCAAACCATTGTTTCCAATCTTAGCTTGTTCTTAGATCATGGCAGGAATTGAACTCACTCAAAGTGTATTCCGCAGAAGATATAACTTTTCTCTCGGGCACGTCATTGCTTCTGCTTGTGTGCTAAAGTATGGGGTTAAGAACACTTTGAAATGTTTAGAGTAATACATTATTAGATGGTGTACTCCTTATCCCCCCAGGTGGTCTACATGTGTTATTAGACATTGATAGAATAAAGCTAATTCCATCACTTAACACTCTCATGAAAAATAATTTACTTTTTCTAGAGAACTGAAGAGAGAACAACATATATGAAAAATATTTTTGGAAATGCAAAAAGGTAGGTTGACTTTGGATAATAAATGATCACCTTCATATCCCTAGTCTTCATTAAGTGGTGTCTGGGTGTCTCTTAGTATTTGGTGTTGCTTTTAAATACTTTGTTGTTGTGCCTTCAAGTGGTTTCTGACTTATGGCAACCTTAATGGGGTTTTCTGGGGTTGAGAGTAAGGTCACCCAGTGGGTTTCCATGGGCAAGCAGATAATCAGACCCTGGTCTCCAGAGTCATGGTCCAACAATCAGACCACTACACCACACTGGTTTTCCTGCAAATACTTCAGTAATCCATAGCTCTAAGGAATCCATTGCATTCTTTTTCTAATGTGAATGCACTATTGTTCGATGAGCATTTGTCCATCTCTTTGTTGAGGAGCTCTGTAAGTCAAGAAATGATGACTAGAGAATGTTGCAGGTACCTATAAGCATGACTGCCACTGAAAAGGCCCTCTCCCTCGTCCCCACCAACTGTGCTTGTGACAGAGGCAGGAGCGAGAGAAGGATCACCCCAGCAGATCAAAGAGCCCGCGCCAGTTCGTAGGGTAGAGATACGGTCACGAAGATAATCAGGACCCAAACTGTTACGGGCTTTGTAGGTCATAACCTGCACTTCGAATTGAGGCCAGAAAATTATTGGCAACAAGTGGAGCTGCTTCAGAAGAGGTGTTGTACGCTCCCTGTAACTAGCTCCTATTAGCAACCTGGCTGCCAGCCTTTGAACCAGTTGCAGTTTCCAGGCCATCTTCAAAGGCAGCCCCACATAGAGCACATTGCAGTAGTCCAGTCTAGATGTAACCAAGGCGTGGACCACCATGGCCAAGTCTGACTTCTCAAGGTACGGTCGCAGCTGGCATACAAGTTTTAACTTTGCAAAGGCCCTCTCGGCCACCGCCGACACATGAGCATCAAATATGAGCGCTGAGTCCAGAAAGACCCCCAGACTGCAGAACTGTGTCCTCAGGGGGAGTGTAACCCCATCGAGCACAGGTTGCCAACCTATTCCCTGATTAGCCCTGTGACTGTTCAGAGGGATCTCTGTCTTGTCTGGATTAAGCTTCAGCTTGTTAGCCCTCATCCAGTCCATGACAGCGGCTCAGAATCCAGGAGACTTCCTTGGAGTTAGGTGGAAAAGAGTAATAGAGTTGAGTGTCATCTGCAGCGAGATGGCATCAAACTCCAAAACTAATGCATTATCCTACTTTGACCGACTTTTTTGAAACCTTTGCCCCTTTCCTTGTACACATCACAAAGTGTCAAAGTATGTCTGGGTAGGACTTCCTTTTGTCCTGTCTTTTCAGCTTAGAGTGCCATGGTTGATGAATGGGAAATATTAAGATTTCAGATCCATTTAGGAACTTTTTTGGAGTGTGTAGTGCTATGCAGTTTGTTCTTTGGATAACATGCATTTTAATATCTTGGCTCAGTGTGTGCCTTGTTTCTCTTTACTGTCTCAGGATAAGTTATGTTATGTTTCTCTTGGACAGATAGAGAAATGTTTCCCTGTTTGAAAGAAGAAAGATTCAAATTTTCCTAATCAACATGTCATTTACAACTTTCTGTGCCAAACTAGGTTAAAAAATTTTGTGCCACGTTCTTATAGTTTAGTATGTTGATTTTATATAATAGACTGAAACATATCTCAGTTCCCTCAGAGACTAGAGGAAATCCTAGCTGGAATCATAGTATTTTGTCTGAGTTGTGTAGTTTGAAGTGCATGTTTTTTTTTTAAGGGACTGCCTATGCATGCAATATTAGGACTTTGAAAGGGAAACCCTTACTTGACGCAAGGTCAGTGTATGTGCCCTCCAAATTGGATAAAGGGAATATTTAGTTCAGCAATCCTGTCTGAACAGTAGCTAACTACTTGGAAGACTTGAAGTCAATGACACTCTTTCCTGTTGTGGATGCACGATCCATAGATATGGAGGGCTGATTGTCCTGCTGTTTTGGTGGGAGGTCACATTAAGTGTGCTGAATGCTTTAAAAATGAATAACTACTACTATATCTTGTAGCAATAAATCCCAACAAATATCCACTTTATGAAGAAATGCTTTAATTTGCTTTCTGATTCTTCTGTATTAGATGCACAGCCAGATGCTACAGCAGTGGCCTTCTCTCTAGTTTGTGATCCACATCTTTGCTAGCTTAGTTTCAGTAAAGCTTCCACAATCTAGGCACTATGATAGATATAAGCTGAATAAAAACAACACAAATTACCATTTCCCAATGATTTCTGCATTCCAATGTCTGTAATTTTTCCACCATATAAACTAATGGAAGGTGTATGTTGCACGGATAGGTTTTCTACATAATTAAAAGAAATTAACAGTATCTCTTTGAAGTGCTTCAAAAACACTTTTTTTTCCTCTTAGGGTGTTTTCCAGTTTGAATATGTCAAATGTAGGTAAGTGAAAGATTAATTGATGCCAAGCAGCCCAGAAATCATTCCATTTAAATTAAGTATTGAAAATACTTTGCTACTGATCTGTGTAGACTACATTTTAGGTGAAGCATGAATCATATAGGATTGCTAAAAGGTAAAGTGTGTATGTGTGTGTTATGAAACCAGAGAGATGGTGAATATAACTTAAAATAGAGGAATGCTGTTCTGGATTTTTTGTGGGACAGACATGGACAGTTTATTGTTTTAACAGGATTTGCTTGCAGAGAATCAGGTCCTTTTATATATGTTAGGTTTGCTTGTATATTGAGTGTGGATGACATGGTGCATGTTTCATCTTAGAGAAAGGAAGAGGTTACAGTTTCTCTTTGAAAACATTCAAAGGGCTACAAAGAAGCTGAATGTCAATTCCATCAAATATAACAGGTGAACAAGAGAAATGAGCTACATTCAACATATAACTACCACAACAGTTGGGATAACTGAAAGAACACACTATATATGTCAATTTACTATAAAGCCAAAAATAGTATGATTTTTTGTTGTTGGTATGATGGTCCTGGTGGCGAAGTGTGTTAAAACACTGAGCTGCTGAACTTGCAGACCGAAAGGTCCCGGGTTCAAACCCCGGGAGCGGCGGGAGCGGCCGCTGTTAGCTCCAGCTTCTGCCAACCTAGCAGTTCGAAAACATGCCAATGTGAGTAGATAGGTACCGCTCCGGCGGGAAGGTAACGGCGCTCCATGCAGTCATGCCGCCACATGACCTTGGAGGTGTCTACGGACAATGTCGGCTCTTCGGCTTAGAAATGGAGATGAGCACCAACCCCCCAGAGTCAGACATGACTGGATTTAACGTCAGGGGAAACCTTTACCTTTTACCTTATGATGGGGACACTAGGGTTTGCATCGTATTCATGAATTATGATGGTATAAGTTTGACCTACATCTTTGCAATTCAATGTTTTGGTCATTGTAGAGGTTGGAATTCTGTTTCAACCTTGTAGTGACCACCTCCCCCCCACCCCAAATGTTGCCTTGTAAGCAGTGCAGCTCTCACAACGCAACACATTTCTGTGTTGTTGGAGAGAAGGGAGATGAACAAGGCCATAACCAGTTGTTTTTCTGTAGCTGGACATATCACAAGTACATTATTTGCAGGGATGTCCTAAGAAACCCGAGAAATCTCCATGGATGCCTTTTATCACGCATCCAGCTACATCTAATTGTCTGGACATGTCCCCACTGCTCTCTAACAACACAGAAATGACCATGTTGGTGGGTGGCTGTGCAGCTTCCAACATAGGTTTTGGGAGCTATCATCAGGAGATATAGCTGATTCTAATACAAAATCTTGGCTAATGCCATGTTTGGATTTTTGTTTAAATCATGTAACTGTTGGATATAATAGTATACAATCGGCTTTCCACATTTGTCGATTTATGTTTTTGTAGATTTGCTTACTTGTTGATTTCATGAGTATGGTCTCTCTAGAAATCTCTAGATGCTTCAGCACAAATCTGTGGTCAACTTCCAGAGGAAATTGTCCACAGGACTACACTGGAGGCCCTAGAGAGGTGTTCCCTCAGGTTAAAAATAGCAGGTTTTTATTTACGATGTTCTCATTTGGGGGGGGGGGGGGGTCCTGCATCCTTAACTCCAGTAAATGTGGAGGGGCTACTGTATTATAAGGTACATTATATTATTTTGTGGGAACATTAGAATGCATCTTACATTGTATTCTTAATTTCCTGTCCCAAGTATACAGCATCTGAAATACATTTGAAATGTATGATCCTAGTCATCAAACCACAGTCAAACTTCCAAACTCTTTTATTAAGGTCAGAAGACTTGTCTTGCTTCTACAAGGATTCTGGTGTGTAACCCAGAACTGGAATAAAACCTTGTCTCTTTTTATTTCAGAGGGAAGGCTGGTTCCTTTCTTTCAAGATGAAGATAACCAGCAACAGTTGTTAACAGGACTGGTGCGTGTCAGCAGTGCTGCCTTCTGTACTTAGTGGCACAAATACCTTAAGAAGCATTATGAGGAAATATAAACACTGTTACTGTAAATGTAACCCCCTTCCACACAGCTGAATAAAATCCCACATTATCTGCTTTGAACTGACTGGAATATATGGCAGTGTTGACTCATATAACCCAATTCAAAGCAGATATTGTGGGGTTTTCTGCTTTGATATGGCTGTGTGGAAGGGCCCTTCGCTTCTTTGTGATTTGTTCCCTTTCATTGGTCAAATGACTGGGCAGAATTACTCTTAATTTGATACTGGTTTGTCATCAGCAGTTAGATCATTTTCTGACTCTCTTGATATGATCATGACACTTGACCATCTGCTTCACAGCTGAGAAATATCCACCGATCTTCCTCTCTCTGGAAATCTTTGAGAGACACTCAGTATGGAGGGCTCCATGGCCTGATTAACACTTCTTTGTAATTAATATTTCTATAATGCACTGGCAATTTCCCCATTTGTGATATCAGACTCCCTTTTCTCCACTTACTATTGTCAGCGTATAGTAGCTGATTTCTTCCCTGATTTCTAGCGCTTCTTGTGAAAAGCAAATTAACTCAGTAATTTTCTTATTACAATATTTATATGAAGCAATATGTTGGTTATTGCATTTAAGTCTATTTGCAATTACTTATTTCTCCATGTTATGCTATATAAATTTGGTCCTGTCATAATAATTTAAATATAATAATAATAATAACATCATGTAAAACTGCTAATTGAATTATTGCCTCTTATCTTTCTATTTACTGATACCCTGGAACCAAATTAACACAGTTTGATTTTTTTTTTACAGATGGTTGCACAGTTGAAAGATCACCTTGCAAGGCACCTACAATATATTGGCACAAAGAATATGGAACAGATAGCTGTGGATTATGTTTCAAAATTGGTGGGTCATTTTAAAATTAAAAAAACATTGATGATTCTTTAGGAAAGATTTATCCCTCAAGTGTTTTGTGTGTGTTTGGATTTACATAGAACCTTGTCATCTTTGTAATTGGTGCTTAATTTTTTTTTTAAAAAAAAGGTTTCTGCTTTTCAAAGCAGAATTATTTTGAGTTCAACTTTCCAGGAAGTCATGCAATGCAACCCTGTGGCGTTAGTCTAAATGTTATCCCTGGCTCAGCATCTAAAGCCAGGTTCAATGTCTCAGGATTACTTCCCTTTTTTATGTTTCTAAGTTCTGCCTTGAGTCTCCATTCAAGAAAACATGGACCCTCAATTTGGACTGATGATGACAAATCTTCTGAGCCTCACTTCAAAACAGCAATTTTTATTTACATTGAGAAACGAGTATAACAGGGTGTTTGAAAAAGAACTCCCTAGTTTTAATGTGTTTTAACTTAAAACTAGGGAGTTCTTTTTCAAACACCCTGTATATTAAAAAGTGATAAATAGCATAGGGATATTTTTGAAGTTTTCAGTAAGTGTAAAACTATTAATCTCTTCTCACTATAAGGATGTGCTGTTAGAAATATATCATTTGGCTTTATGGCTAATTTAGAGATGTAGGGATCCCTTTTGTCACCAAGAGGCAGAAATTGGAACGTTGCATAATATCTTGTCCTAGCCAAGAGCAGTTTGGTAGTTTAGCTGGTTGTTTGTTGTTGCTATTGTGTGTCTTCAAGTTGTAACCCTAAGGCAAATGTATTATTGGGTTTTCTTAGAAAGCTTTGTTGGGAGGGGTTTTGCCCAAGGTCACCCAGTGGATTTCAGTTGCTGAGCAGAGATTCAAACCCTGGTCTCCAGAGTTCTAGTGCAACACCCAAACCACCACATTGGCTGTCCATAGCTGGTTGTAGTGGCAGCAAATAGCAATTGTGTATTTTGCAGTATGTACTTCAACCAGCAGGTGGCAGCAGATGAGCTCCTTTAGGTCCTTTTGGTCCTCTTAGTTCTGAACCAGTAGGAGTTTCTCAATCAGGTCCAAGTGGCAATAATGTAATGCAACACTTCCCCTCCTAGTAATGATCTGATCCAGCAGGAATTACAGCATATAATCTCTATGGCAAGTCTTAGTAATTTTCTATTTCCAGCATTAAGTACAAAGATAGTTCAACTTTTGCTGGCCCTGCATCAGATTAATTTCTTAAATTGTATTCCAAAGGAGAAGAAGCAGCTTCTAATCTCAAACTCTTTTCCTGACAACATTTGCTCTATTTATTCTAGTTCAAATCGACACCGCTTCCAGACTTTATATACAAAGCTTATCTGGTGAGAAGGTCCAGGTCTTTGAGGCACCCACTTGTTTCTTCACATATCCAAATGGTTAGAGTAAAACACACATTCAGCTCCATCCAGTGCTCCTGGATGGTCCTTCGCAGTTTGGATTTCTCCAAATAGTAGGCTTCCTACATGTGGTTGGGTTTGTTTTTTTCTATAGCAGGGGAAGGAAGCTGAGGCCTTTCAAAAGTAAATCCCACCTGCTGCAAAAGAACCCGTGATGAGGGATTATGGGGGCCTTGTAGTCCTAAAAGTGTTAGTAAGGACACAGCTGCACACTCCTTCTTGATAGCTTTGCAGTAACTCTGAATTGCAGATGAGCAAGAATTTTGTTTTCTTCTATTTTTGTATGAGAACTTTATGAAGTTCTCAGATTTCCTCATAAAACCAAAGAAGATTGAGATTAAAGGTTTCTGAAAATGGGCAAAAATGAGTTGACAGAATTGCTCACACAGGCAGAACATTTTTACTGTTTTCTACTTATGACTTGATCTAAAAAATGTCTCTGTGTTCAACTATGTTAATGGTGCTGATCTTTGGTGGCATATTCTGACTTTTTAATAGCTACAAGGTAAGCAGGTGCAATACAGAAGAGTTGAGCCTACTGAATTTTGCTGGTATAGATAAATGGAGATTTTTCCCCCCTCTTTTTTATAAAATGAATTTACTAATTTGCAAATTTATTCTTAGGTTTGAGAGACAGAATAAGGAATTTAATAGAACTTAAATGTAGAAGAAGGAAAAACTGACAGACTTGCTCTTCCCTTTTGGGGGTCGATTTTATGGTTCAAGAGTAGATTGCAATTTTTAAACATGTATTTTGGTGTATAATAAATTACTTTCCTTTAATGGTGAGAATAGTGAGATTGGGAAAATATCTGAAGGAGGATGTTTCAGGGGGTGAGATGGCATATTTTCTGGCGTGGGGAACAATAAATGCACTTTGTTGGCCTACAAGCTCCATCATTCCTGGCTATTGGGATCATTTTCAGTGGCTGATAGCAGTTGGAAACCAGTGACTTAGATCCTAACAGCCATGAGGAAGAGGGAGTAGCCTAACCCATCTTTTCTATTGCCCTGTTGTGCCCCTGGAAAGCAGATCTAGGGGGCTATACATGGATGGGATGCAGCTAAAGGCAAGAGACCAGAGGAAATGTGGAGCATTACCTTGTGTAAAACTTGTTTTTCATTTGCTTTGGGGCCCCTGTCCCTATATTTCAAGGAAAAATAGACTCATAAAATTTTAAAAAGTACCACCACTCTGTACTCTGCTGTTGCAGTGTTACAGCTGTAGAATCTGCTTGATTGTAATGGTGATGATGGCATTTCTCTGGTTTGCTTTTGCGAAAGAGATAGTGAAGTAGAGTGCCTTCCATCTAAGAATCCACATATAGTATTCTCTTTTCTTTTTTAGCTGAGACTAATATGGCAGATAATGGAGAGTGTTTGGAAGAAGTATAATCTTCAGTCTCACACCTTTTCAATGTAAGCAATTATTTTTTATCAAGTAATTATCTGTTTGGTTGAAAATAATAAAAACAGAGCTGACAAAAAGTTATTGGTTTTTCCCTCTGCATTGGTGTAACTGTCCCACAATACAATGTGCCCCATATATTGTGAAGGTCTTTTGACCATGATGAAAATATTTAATGGGGTTTTTTTCTTGTAATGTAGACAAAATAGCTATCTACTGCTACATGCATTTAACATCTCCAACAATTCACATTCTGCGATTCAAACCAAATGACTTTTAATAACAGCTTTAATTTTTAGAAGGGAAACTATATTTCTAAAATTAAAATGACCATGACCAGAGGAATAGTGTAATGCACCAAAGAAAGCATGGAACATGTTTTTCTTGACCATAATTTCCTGCTCTTATAGCAGGCCACTTTTCAAACTGAGAGGATTTGTCAAAGCAACCAAATGTCAACATCACCCACCAGGCATGTCCAATGTGGAAACAATAGACATCTTCACCTATGTTATTTAACAATGTTATTATTTTAATTTTTCAGGGAACCTGTTCACACAGATGTGACCAAAGTGATTCAGAAATAGAAAGAATACATAGCAAAACATAATTATAACAGATAATTTAGTATCGGTTCACTTCAGTGCAAACATGTGCACTAAGGGGAGTTGGAATTCTTTTTTTCCATCATATTTTGGACATGCTTTGGGCCAATTTATGACCAAGAGAGGCCTTTTTTAAACTGGAAGTGAACTGAAATGGCCCAGGAAGGCTCCAAAACATGATGGGGAAAGAACCAGTTTGGATGTAATATTTCCAGTTTCATACGTTATGATGAATGCAGGAAATTCTGTTAAGCCCATAAACTCTTCCCTTAGCCCTCATCCCTATGAAGGCTGGTTCCAACAGGAAGATCCTGGTTTGTTTTATCAGACTTCCCCATTTTATACTAAACAGGATTATACAGGACAGGATTTCCACACAGAAACCAAACTGTAAGGGGATGAAGAGAATAGCAAGGATAGAAGTTTTGGCATTCATACCTAGAGTTGAGAGCTATCATTTATGAAGTTGGACTGTGAATCGTGATGAGAGCTTAAGATGGTTTGTGTACTACAATGTGGTTCTTATTGCTTCTCATACAGCAAAGGACAAGGGAATTCCCAAGAGGTTGCTGCGTTCCACATCATGTGTCGGATTCTACAGGCTACAAATGGGATGTGTATGCCTTTGCCACCTGGTAAGTCCTGGGAACATAGAACCAGTATGTCCAATGAAATTACCAGGAGCTAGAGTTGTGTGGTAGTTAAGAGTTTGATTGGGATTAAGAAGTTATGGATTCAATGCTTACTGGATGGCCTTGAGCCAATTTTTGTCTCTCATAGCCTAGTATTAAAATGTTGAGAAAAAGACCATGGATGTGGTCTTAATCTCCTTGGTGGAAGGGCAAAAATACAGTAAAATGCAATTGATGTAATTATCAAAATAATGAAAGAATTTAGACCCACAAAAAGAATGCTGTGAAAGTAGTAATTCAGCAAAGCTAACGTAGCTGTGTGTTCAATCCTAGCAACAGGAAATCATCAACACCTTAAGTGACGATAGATTGCAACTCTCCTGATACAAACCTTTGAAATGAGTTTGAAACGTCAAACTCATTTTTGAAGAAATACTCCTCTCACGAAAGCCTGATTTATTTTTGTTTTTCTTGTCCGCTCGACCACATATTAATTGTATTCTGAATAAATGATACATGGCTCAAAATACGGATTTTGAGGAAACCATGCATGCAAAGCCTGGTTGTCCTTGTGATGTTCCCTCCGTTGTTAGCAGCAGGAAGATTTCTAAGCAGAAATATTGGAAAAATGTCTCAGCGCTAACCTGTGTCCCATGTTGCTTCCTAATTTGCCAAAGCAAGAGGCTTGTGATTGGACCCAGTGGATTTGGCCTGGTTTTTAATCCAATTAAGAATGTTCTTGCCAGAGAACTTGGCTAATCATCTAGTCAGTTGTAAGACCATGATGAGTGGTTGCATAACCACATGCCGGGGGGAGAGGTTCAATTTTGTCTGACCAAAAACATTACTTTCTGAAACTTCATCATTGCTGCTTTGGGTGATGCTTGATTACAGATTAATATGCCACTAACCCTTTGTATTAGATGTGTTCTGTGGGGTTGTTTTTCGGCAACTTCTTTTGATGCAAAGAACAGTATTTTGTCCTAGTAATAACAGAACACTTTCATAGTGCTACCTTTTAGTTGAGTAGAATGATTCATTTTTGGTATCCATTTGGATTAAAGGCTGATGCATATAAAATTCTGATGCAAGTTTCCAATCCTCGGTTTAAGTGGAGAAACTTGGCTGGCCTTAATCATGTTCTGAAGATAAGTTAAATCACGTTAAAAACAGAAGTTAAAAACATACAACTGCATAGCCAAGACTGCAACTGCCTTTGCCCTGACTGATATGTGGCATGTATGTGTCTGTCCCAGGAGTCTCCTCCAACTGAGGACAGTCTTGAACCTGATAATATTTGGCACTAATTTTAATGGTTTCTTCCCATATCTCCAACAACCCAAACAAGATACATGCTGGCAGGAAGAAACAAATAAGAGTTATTACAAAAATATAATAACATATAGTAACATGGTTTTTTTGTTCCTGGGTTATAAATGTCATTTCCTAATTGGTTCTATTATAAAAACATGGAAAAAGGCTAGCATTACTGGGAGTTGTAGGCCAAAATGCCTTGGGACCCACAGATTGAAAACCATTGGATTAGAGGCATCTCTGGGCTGGGAAGCACTCCTCCTGAGCAAGGCTGATGGAAACTCGATTCCCAAGGATTACGTAGTGCTGTACCAAATTTTCAGTATTTCAGTGACTCTAAACAAGGATTAACAGATTTGGGCTGGATTTGCTTCCAAACCCGTAATACAGTGGTCTCCAACCTTTGGACCTCCAGGTGTTTTGGATTTCAACTCCCAGAAATCCCAGCCAGTTTACCAGCTGTTAGGACCTGTGGGAACTGAAGTCCAAAACACATGGAGGCCCAAAGTTTGGGAACTACTGCCTTAATGGGATGCAGCAATGTGCAGCTGAAAGCAAAACTGGCAATAACTTCTTTCTGTTTCAGGCTATTCAGGCTGATTTTTGCCAGGGATTATGATAATAATAATAATAATAATAATAATAACAACAACAACAACAACAACTTTATTTTTGTATCCCGCCTCCATCTCCCCAAGGGGACTCATAGCGGCTTACATGGAGACGAGCCCAATCAACATAATAAAATAAACACATACATCATATATTAAAACAGGATAAAACAACCAACAGTTTAAAACAATATAAAATTATAAAAGCATAAAAACAATTTCAAACCAATTGTCAGTAAACTTGTAATGAGGTCCATTCCTAGACATGGATGGGCGGACTGGTGCAACTCATTTTAAATTAGGGGTGATGAATAAAGTGCATGGGTCAGATGAGTAGGGGTGGGCAAAATAAGATAGGGAGAAATAAACTTAGGATAGAGAAGAACAGTAAAATGCCAGGACAGAGTTCTAATAGGCCTTCCAACACCACCCTCTCAAATTTCAGGATGGAAATTGGTTTCAAAATTACTACTCATCATTCATGCAGGCCTCCCATTTTGCTGGGAAGAGATTATTCTCCAGTTAAGGACAGTATTGAATTTCCTTGATTTAGGCTCGTTTTTTACAGTGGTCTACAATCTTTTTAACTATTCAGGGTGTTTGAATGTAAATATACAAAGTTTTGACATACATTTTTTTTTTCAATTTGATTCTGTAGTGTTGTGAAAGCAAAAGGTAAGGTATCACTTTGGTTTGCAAAGATGTATTTATGTGAGGTAATGGAGTAGTGTAATGTCATATTCTGACATGCTTCTCATAAATGCATATGGAATTCCCAGCATCCCGAAGAGTAACCATTTTCTGTTGAGAATAATATGTTCAGTTAGAGGTGTCATTACTTGTTGTCAAGGTTTTGCTACATTTTGTTACCTTTCACATTATCATATTTTTGTCTCTCTCTGTCTTGAATGCAGGATTTCACACTTTGCTCATGGGGCTGGGAGTGCGCTGCCTCCCTCTGCACACATTCTTGCATTACATTGACCATGGAGTGCTACATTTAACTGAGATGAATGCCATAAAGCTTTTGAAAGGTAAGATGGATTTTGCGCATTACTGCTTATTGGGTTGTTGTATGTTTTCCGGGCTGTATGGCCATGTTCTAGAAGTATTCTCTCCTGACGTTTCGCTCACATCTATGGCAGGCATCCTCAGAGGTTGTGAGGTATGGAGAAACTAAGCAACTTATTAACTGGCAGCAGCTCTGAATGAGATACTATCTAAGTAGCAGTTGTACTTTGGAAATCAATATCCACTGGCTCCATTCTCCCTCTATGGTTTTGAGCCTGAAAGACCAACTGCATGTTGTCCTTGGCCCATTCCACACTGCTCTATATCTCAGGTTCTGATCCCAGGTTATCTTCTTATCCCAGATTATCTGGCAGTGGAGATTCATATAACCCAGTTTAAAGCAGATTATCTGGGATCAGATCCTGGGATATAGGGCAGTGCAGAAGGGACCTTAGTAGTAAGCAAGCACAATCTGTGATGTCTACTGTCATTTCTGATTATAGGGCACCCATTGAGATATAGCTTCTGATTTTCTAGCATTGTGGAGTTTATGCTAGCAGGAGAAAGCCTTAACTCAAATCTTTAACCAGAATGCTTTTTGATTATAGGTTATATTCTTTAAAGTGAATAAATGTCCACATATTTCACAAATCTTGTAGAACAACCATTCTATTTCTGTTTATCCTATTAAAATAACATGCATCATGAAACATATACTGTTTTTCATAAATAGCTAGCTAACTGAATGTATAAAAATAGAGATAGAACGGGGAGGGGAGCTATGTATTAAGTTGATTTTATTTTGTTAGTGATAGAATCTAGATTTAAAATAATATAAATTGAATGATTTAATACAGGTTGAAGATCCCTTATTCAGATATCAGAAATATGAAATGCTTCAAAATTCAGCAATATGAGTGCCTCAAATGATGTCACTTTTGCTTTCTGATGGTTCAGTATATACAAACTTTGTTTCATGCACATGATTGTTGTGCTTAAAATTAACCTCAGGCTGTGTGTATAAAATGTATATGAAACATAAATCAAATTTGTCTCATCTGACAATATGCAAATATTCAAAAATGGCTAAAAATCCAAAATCTGGTCAGAACTGTTCTTATTACTCAATTACAATGCTACGTTGAACCTCATGGTTTTTGTTGTTGTTGTTGGCACTACTACAAGTACACACTGCTGTTTTCATTGCTGCTGGTTTTATCAAATTTTGGTACTTTAGCTACAATAGTTTGATATGGTCTTGTTCAGGTCCATGGAGGTGACACCATGAGTTTACAATACTAGGTGAGATCAGCAGAAATAATAGGGAAGAAATAAGGATAGTCTCCCATACCATACAAAAAAAGAACAACTTTTTAATTCAAAAGTGACAATATGCATGTATAAAAAGAAACAACTGCATCTGATAATCTGTATGTAAAACAAAATTATGAAGAAATAACATGCAACCAAAGCTGAATATATATTCTTTAAAATGTTTTTATTAAATCAGTGAAATTTTGCTAAATTTTGAATGCCCTGTCAATATTCTCAGCCATTTCCTCATCTTCACATTTCAATAATTCTGATGTTAATTTTATTATCACTTTTCTTGTATTTTTTCTGCTTTTTTCTTGCATATTTCTAAATCTAAGCTGGAATTCCATTTCTCTTTGTTCAAATTGTTCTTGTTTCCTCTCAATTTTTTTTTATTTCCAGTTCCTCTGCTATATTTTGTATCTTCCCTTGTGCTTTTTCCATCTTTTGTCTATCTTGTTTTAGCTCTTTTATTTCTTGCTGCAGGGCGTTCACTTCTTTGTTTATAGATCCTATATCTTCTTTAATCTCTTTTTTCATTGTATTTAATTCTTCTGAGATTTCTTTTTTATGCTCCTCATTTGGTCTTGTAAAAGTTTTTGATATGTGTCTTGTTTTTCTGCTATCTTTTGGAATTCTTTCATGATGTTTTCATAGATATTTCTTCCGGATTGGAGTTCTTTTTAGGGTATAATTTCTTTTCTTCTTGCTTTGCTTTGGCAGTTGCCATTGTTCTCAGGATATTCAAAATTATCTTTACATCTCCAGTTTTTCAGTTACCTATGTTCAGTCTACCCCTCTGTCCCTTATCCTTCTCTTTCCCAATGTCCGTCTTTTATTAATCTAGATATCCTCCTTAATTTATGAATCTTCAGTCCCTCTGTCCTCTTTCAATCCTCTTTTAATCAACTATCTTCCTTCTTTTCTATTCTTTTTTCCTGTGTTTCGTATCTCTATATGTCTTCGATTTCGCTTCCTGCTACTGTCCCTTTACTCTGCTCATTGTCACTTATTTCTTTTCCTTCCACTGACAATCCACTATCATTTCTTGTAAGTTCTTTTATTTGTGTTTCTTGTAATCTCTATCTATTTTCCTCTTTATCTTTCTTTCCTTTCTTTCTTTCTTTTCCTTCTGTCCTCTTGCATTTGTCCTTCATAAATGCATATTCTACCCTTTTCTTCGCTGTATAGTCTCCTTTCCTTTCTATCATGTTGTTTCCTTGATCTCACGTTATTTCTAGTCTTGCATTGCTTGACTCTTGATTCTTTCTGTAAGTTCTCGTGTTGTTTTCTCCTCTCGTGGTATTTTTCCTGGAGCTGGCCACTTCCTGTCTTCCTTCTTCATCTCTTCCTTTCTATCGTTCCCTTTATAGCCTCTCTATTGTTGTGGGGTGTCCTTCGGCCTATCTTTCCTTCTCCTTCTCTATCATCTGTGTTATGGGGAAGGAGAGTTCATAGACAAAACAACCCAGGATGAATATATTGAAGTCTGCACAAGGGAAGCAGAATGTGCAATGTTTCCTAAGCAAATGGCAGTGGTAGTAAATGAAGTTGAGAGAGGATATTAAGCAATCTATGTGCAGTCAGTGTCCTTTTTTATGTACTTGAATTTTTTTTATAGAACTGGACGACACTGTAAAGAATGAAAAACTCAAGTTGAGCATCCTCACAAGGCTTCCAGAGGTAACTCCCATTTTCGTGGTGAAATACGTGTCTTGGATCTCTGCAAATTGATTTATTTTTACTGCTATGGACAGAGTGAGCCAAAGTAATTCACTCCCCCCGACGCAGGCAAACCTTGGAAATGAGCTTATGAGGGATAAAAGATTGGAAAGATATTGGAGCCATGAACCAATTACTCCCCTTAACAGTGAAACTGTGTCTGGCGCTATAATGTTGCTTGAGGATGGAGTGGGGAGTCTCTTCCATCTACACTTTTGCTCCAAGCAACATTTTTTATATTTATTTATTTAATTATTTCTTTAAATGTTTTTAATGTATTTTTATTTATACATTAAAAGCCTGCTCTGCTGCTCTGCTTGGCTTTTGTACGTGGAAAGGAAGGAATGCCAGATAGTCCAATGTATCAATGAGCAAAGTGCCTTGTAGCTGTCCAGGATAAGATATATCTCCAGGCTCCCTGTCTTGCAGTTAGAATGTATCTAGACTGTAGAATTAATGCAGTTTGACATCACTTTAACTGCCTTTTTAAGAACCATGGATGCCTGGAATTTGTAGTTTGGTGTAACACCAGCACTTGTTGGCAGAGAAGGCTAAAACTATAACTCCTAGAATTGCATAGCATTGAGACATGGCAGATTAAACCCATGCTGAACTGCTGCATTTCTACATTGTAGATACACCCCTAGAGTATGTTTGGGGTCATGGAAAACTGCAGATGGAGAACTTCAGATCACATCAGCTTTTATGTAGTATAGTAGGTAACGAGAAATCCTGGGAGTTTGAGTTCTGCAATGTCTAGAAAGCCACACTTTGCTCCATCTGGTCTAGGCAGGTTGTTTTGAATAAATGCTTCTACCCTGCCTTTCTTGCTCAGTGCAGATCATAAAAGAATGAATTTTTTCAAAGATATAAAAAATCCAAACTATTAAGAGTGAAAATTGTCCAATTAACCATGATATTTTGATGATGCTTTTAATATTTTTGAAACATTAATGGTTTATGTTTTGAGAAGGCTGTCAGGATATTTGTACAATTTGGGAGATGATAGCATCATTGGGTTGATCCCTGAGCACCAGCAACAAGTAGAGCTGCTTTTAAAAGCTGCTTAGCATTTATTTCCCAAGAATTTGTACTTCCTCCCACAGACAGTAAAAAACCCTATACTCTTTCCTAATTGTGAAGTGAAACTGAACTTCACATGCTTCCTGTTGAACTCTCAAAGACTAAACAAAATATTATCAGTAAGGAAGCTGCTGGCTCAGATTTATACCCTTTTGGATTGGCTGCAAATAGTATTATTTATCTAATATTCCCTATGCAGTGCCCCCCCCCCCCCCCCCCAGTTTTGCATTCATGGATTCTACCATCAATGGCCTGGAAATATGTTTTTTAAATTTCCAAAAGCAAACCTTGATTTTGCCATTTTACTATGTCAGTGGGATTTGAGCATCTACAGATTTTGGTATTTACAGGGTCCTGAATCGAACCTCAGCAAGTACAAAGGGTTCACCATACAGCTGTTTTCAGATGACAGTAATATCAACTATTCTGGGTAATGTTTGTGATTCAGGGTATCTGTATAACTAAAACCTGGAAGTGAGATTATCAGCTGCACAACAGCTACTGTATTATCAAAGTAGTTTGTGAATCTGTGAAGAATAACTAATCAAAAAGTAGGCATATCTGCCTAATGCTTTGTACCAGTTTTGCAAGAATGCATATATGTAAATATTAAGCATACACCTGTAAGTTGTAGAATTTAATTTTCTTGGAGTCAGCTGCGTATTGCAAACGTGTCCATAGAATTATTGCTTTAATGACAGGAGCACTAGCTATGACACTAGGAAGAAAGCCTGATGTTTTCAAGAGAATGTAAGAGAGAACCAGTTTGGTATAATGGGTATTGGACTAGGACCGTGGAAACCATGGTTTGAATCCCCGTCTGTCCAGGGGAACCCACTGGGCGACTTTGGACATGTCACATGTTCTTGGCCTCAGAAGAAGGCAAAGATAAACCTCCTTCGAACAAACTTCACAAAAAAGCCCATTAAGGTAACCTTAGGGTTACCATAGATCAGAACAACAATATGAAGCAGATAGAGCTCAATGTCCCTTCTGCACATTAATCTCTCTGCAAAGAGATGAATGAGACATTCTTCTGCTATTGCTAAGGGCTAGTCCAATTTGATCTCTTTCTTGGACATTTCTGTTTCATTCATATAAACTACACACAGATCAAATGGTAAGCACTGTACAATCATCAGCGCTATTCAAAGTTGTGGTCCATGAATTAGTGCTGGTTTACATGCTGTTGGCTGCTGCTCCTCAGCAACTTTCCAAGAAAGCAAGCAAGCAAGCAAGCATTGTAGTCAATGGGTGCAAATACAGTGTAGGTTCCTGGCCCCTTGGGGGGGGAAAAGTGTGCTGGTCTCCCACACCAGAGAGCGTAAGAAAAACTATTCAACATGACCCTGTGAAACCTGGTTCTGCAGCTCCCTTTTTTCTCTATAGGTTACTGTGTCTATTTCAAGAAACAAGCTGAACTTTCGGACAGAGAAGGGTTCTTTATTTGGCGGCACCGAAAAACAAAGCTGGCTCTGTCTTGCTACGTTTTGTTGAAGGGAATCAACTCAGTGGTCTCTCTACCAGGGCTGTAGTACTGCATCTTAAGTCTTCTAATCCTTAGAATCAGAATTCTTCAGTTGAATATTATTTATTTTACTACTTTCACTGCATATAGTTCATTCAGAAAATAAATTCTACATGTTTATTCAGAAGCTTTTTTTAAAAACGCTTATTTTCTGCTGCATTGGCTGTCTGTTTTGAAATTCTGGACACTAACTGAAGATTTCAGGAGTCTAAAAGAAGTTGTCAGCTTAGATAATTGCTACATTTTTTTGCTGCATCAGGAAAAGAGCTTCATCTACCATTACACATGCACCCTATATTTGAGACAGTTCTGATATCAGTTCTGTGTTTGATATACATATTTGAATATTTGAATGTGTTATTTGTCATCCAGGAAATTGGTCACAAAATTTGTCACATATGGAGCCATCCTGCAAGATCTAATGCCGTTGCCAGGAACTATGTTAAGTTCTTGCTTGAGAAATGCAGAAATAAACAGGTAAGAGTTTGAATATAATCACATCTTGACAGTAAAGGATAGGCAGCTATCCTTGTGATTCCTGGCCCCATGGAAATCTTTACATGTCAATTTATTTGAATGGCAGTGGAGCATCAAAATCATAAATATCAAACAGTAGCATAGGAGAAGAAGAAGAGGCCAGGTACTTTGTGGATTGAAAATTATTATTATTATTATTGACACAACGGCATAATATAACACAGTGAACAAGATAGATATGCTGGATTTCGTGTCACAAAATCACAAGTCAAACAACTTCCCAAGCGTTGAGGACTGTGTGATGTATTTTCGGATGATGCGCGCAGATCCAAGTAAGGTGGCCTTTTGCAGTTGACAGATGGTAATTTTGTTATTATTATTATTATTACCAATACCTGAATCTAAATGTCATTTTCCTTTACAGCAGAGAATGCTAGTGGTGGATGGGCTGTCAGCTCGAATTGAGTTTCTTCCACTCAACTATTTGATCAATATATTAGCAGAGGTGGAGTGCCAAGGTATTCCTGCAGTCTCTAGTGTTATTCTTTATTAGCTTAAAAACACATCTCATCCTATTATTGCCGTATTTACTTGGTTTTATCGAAAGCCTAATTGCAACAAAGGGCAAAATGACTGTCATTTTAACATTTGTTTGATGTTTTTTAGAAGTGTTACAAAATGCATCAGTATCTACTATGCTTTGCACATTATTGTACAAATGGTGCATGGTAACCACTCAAGTTCCTTCCATGTAACATTAATTACATATGAAACTTCCTATATCAGTATCAAAATGCCATTGTGTTTACTGCTGGGAGACGAAATTGTTTCATCTATGTTGGAAGTTTCCATCATGAGCCTTACTACAGAACATTGTTTTTCAATAGCTGTCTTGGCCTCCATACCTAACTAGGCTACTGGGAGTCTACTGCACCTGCTAATGGACTATCTTGTGTCATACTTTGAAGGGCATAAAATATGTAAAGAAAAGCTAGAAAGCATAAAGCTTTTAGCTGCAATGGCCTTTCATTGTTCCTTAGCTCAAGGAAGATGTCACCTTAGACAATGATGTTAGTTTTTTACATGTATGAATTATGGATAAAAACAACCAAATGTTGATATTATCAAAAGCAAACCATATAAACCTTATATTCTGTATGATCTTTCCTAGGATGGGCAGCATCTGTACAGCCAGAGAACATGAATGTAAAATTGGTTGAAGAGTTGGCACTGAAGCACACTACAATGCTCTTGGGTCTTTAGTATTGCTTACTGCAGATAAAATGGGCACCACATCAGATTTGCCATCTAACAATGCCAGGCAAGGTTAAGGGGAATACTTGTGTTTAGAATGCTGGTGGGAAGAATCTGTTGGGCAATGGAAGACATAACCTTGTTATACATTCACAATTGCTATGTGTTAACTACAGCTGTGTAATTGCGGGGTTACATAGGGGCCACGAAAAGCAGAATTCATTACATAGCAGTGTTGTTGTGGTGCTACATACTACACAGTGGTCATATAGGATTCTGGTGTGTGTCTTTGGGAGAAATGCCAAAACGTGAAGGTAGTGAATATTATTACTAACTTCTGTTGTGGATTTTCTAGTGCCCCCAAAACAATCATGCTCAGGTAGATACAACAAATTACCAAATTAGCATCAACTCCTAAATTACATTTCTGAACTCATAGGATGGAGTGAAGATGGAAAAAAACTTCCAACAATAGGGTAATAAAAACAGGCAGCTATTGTACAACAGGCAGGATGAAAAATCTCAGATGGTAAGTAATATATATTTGTGTAAATAATGGGAACAAATGTATGGTTTTGGATATTAATACTGTATTTAGAGTCTGTGTAAAGCAGGGGGACAAATGTGTCCCCGTTCATTTGGTAAACGCCCATTGGCTGTACTGTTTTGGGCTGATGGAGTTGCAGCCTCAACAATCTGGAGAAACTGATTTATTATATGTATTTTGTAATATATAATTGTTACATAAGGGAATTAATGTTCTGCTTTGGCATATTTATTTCAATATCACAACCCACTGGAAATTATTGTAAAAACACTATTAAATTGAATTGAGGGCAAAATATTCAGGTTTTGTCTTAATTCCTTCCATTGAAGACTTAAATCACAATCCGTGCTTACAGGAAAAGTGCTTATTAATTCTAGTTGTAAATTAGAAAGTCGAAGTAAAAAGCTGTTATTATTTTAAAAGTGATCATAGGTATTGCCTGTCTTCTCACCCATTCTTATGCAGCACTCGGCTGCCCTATTTTAGTTCCTAGCTGTGATTTGTAGCAACAATAGAAAAGAGGTTCTCCAGCAGAGATTGTATTTAGTTTCCTTTGTGCTGGCATCCTTATAGCACAACAGCCTGACTGCTTAGTGGAATACCAGCCTATGTTGGCATCCTGTTAGGGACATCCATGTGCATCTGAGGGGACAGAGCCAGGCCCCTTCTACACTGACATATAATCCAGATTATCAGAGCAGATGATCCACTTTATCTACTTTGAACTGTATTTTTCGAGTCTACACTGCCATGTAATCCAATTCAAAGCAGATAATCTGGATTTTATATGGCAGTGTAGAAGGGGCCCCAGATATTTCTGGAAATAGTAGGGAAGTGGCTATCAGAGGTTTTCAGTAAGTCTGGGATGATGGTAAATGGCTCAACCTAGCACAAGTCAGGACACAGACCTACAATACTATGTTGATCTATAAAGCATTGCAGCTTATATATCAAGGCAAACATCTAGTGTGTTAGATTCAGATTGAGGGGTGTGCCTTTGTTGGTGGAAACAGACTTTATTGCCTGCCTAGGACTTTGAGAATGGCAATGCTGTCATGGGGATCTACTGAAGGGGCTATAGTGTGTTATAGGATCATATCCGCCCCCCGGAAAAAAAGTGGGGAGATGGACCATCTGTAAGAATCTACGATGGAATTTGTGGAATTCCAATGTAAACAGAATGAATGGCCAGTTCAGTATTTGTATAGGGATGTGGAGGGATTTCTTGTTCGGTGGGGTATGAATTCCCTTATCTGTATCACACAGATACCAAAACTTTCACCTGCCACTAAAGAGGGAGAATTCAAACACCAATTTCAAAGAAATATCATGACTCTATTTTACTTCAGAGTTCTCTTTATTTATGCAATGAAAAGGTTTTATATGATGTGGTCATGAGCTACTAGATTTTTGATGTTAACAAATGACTGTATAATGTAAAGAAGATAAAACCATATGCTATCTGGAGTATTGTAAATTGTCCAGCGTTTCAAAATACTCTGTGAAATTTTTGGATCCAAAATTCATATAGTTTAACCATATGTTGCCAATGGCTATCTAGGTGTATTTTAATATTTGTAATTATTCATACCAGGGATTATTTTACATTCTTCCCTGAGAATAATTATTTGAAAAAAAATGCAATCCCCACCCCACTTCAAACATTTATCAATACATCAATATTTTACTATGCTGCTCATTGCTGAAGAGATGGGGCATTCTGTGGTGAAAAGGCTTGCTTTATCTACGATACCATAAAGTTGTAGATCCAGATGCAGTAAAATATAGAGCACTTTTATCATAGATACTGAAAATACAGTTGCTTTAACTTTAAATTTCAATTGGCTTTACAACTGGCTTTCTAAAATGCCTCATGTTTGCACTCGGCTCAGCTGGTTTGAATGGAGCTAGTGCTCCATACGGCCGTGGCAGAGGGAGAACATTTTCTTCATCTGGGATGTAGGCATTGGGGCGCTGCTCAGCTGTGGTGTAGATGCTAGTTACTAAGGCATACTGTTCCTCTTCAGCAGCATGCTGTAGGAAACAGAATAAATAATTTGTTACATGCAAATTGACAATTAAACTTGTTCTTAGAAAGATCAATGGAACATTTATGTCTACACTCCGCAGCTAGGATTAAAGGGAGGGTGTATTGAGTTATCATCGCCAATGGCATAGAATGAAAGAGATGCACCAGGTTGTTCCTGAAGCTGATCTTTTTGGTGCTAATCTGATAGGGGAGAAAATTTACTGATGGGTTAGGTCAGAATGGGCATGCTGAAAACCAGTGTTCTGCTCTTGGGATTATCTATTGGCTACATAGACTTTGAGGAGGAGGAGAAGGAGGATACTTGGCCACGGTGGTCCATGCTCTGGTTACATCCTGCCCTGAGTCCCCCCGGGTGAGAAGGGCGGGGTATAAATAGTGGAAATAAATAGGGGTAGAGGAAATGGAAATCCAGCTCTGGTTATGAAAAGCGGTTGTTTTTAAAACAATGCAGGAAACCCTAAAACCTATTTAAAAGGGAATTGCTTTTTATACAGTATTCGAAGAAAAGCAATCCACCTCCTTCCTCCCAAGTGGTAGTCTGGGGAATCTAGAGGGGCCAAGGCTTGCCAAAACAGCCTTAGGGGTTCCATCTGGCTGATATTTATTATTTATTTATTTATTTACATCATGATACCCTGCACTTGGTGAATTTCTAAGTTAAGCTCTATACTACAGTCTTGGCTGGGCACAAAAGTATTTTAGGTAGCAAACAAATAATCACTCCACAAGTCATTTCTCAGTTCTTTTCAGTTGTCAGCTTTGACTGCATTTGATAGATTCTTCAATGCTTTGCCAATAAGAACAACAACAACAACATAGATGTAATATGCTCCCTCCTAGATGTTCCCATGACTAATCTGGATGACATGTTTTGAACTAAGTTTCAGAATTTGGTACAGCAGTAGCCCAATGTACAGTGTATTGCAAAATTTCCACCTTGAGGTGACCAGCGCAAGCACTACCCCGTATTATTGGGATGATAACAAGCATTAGATGTTATCAAAAATGATTTTTTTTCTTTAAAAAATACAGCAACCCTGCACTTTATCTTTTAATCTCTTACTAAAAGTAAATAGTATTTACTTGGCACAATGTCATGTGGCAAATTCCAGCCAATGATGCTATTATCCTACTGTAATTGCTGCTTACCTACCTCATGTGATTAGTAACATCTTTTTCCCTGATGGAGACACTGTTCACTCCTGCTCCAGTCCCTGGCAGAATGGGCCTCCCTTTCCTCATGCAACTGATGCCCAGCAAAGCAGGTTTGGGACAGAGTTGTGATCATGGCAATAGTGTGACAATCATGACTATTTGTTATCTTGAATATGAAACAGTTATTTAGATTTATTCATCCCTACTCATAGAATTATAGCATAACAGAGTTGGAAGAAATCACATGGGCCATCTAGTCCAACTCCCTGTCATGCAGGAAAAGCACAATCAAAGTATCACTGACAGATGGTCATGCAGCCTCTGTTTAAAAGTTTCCAATGAAGGAGCGTCCACCACACTCCAATAATTGTTTTGTATTTCTCACTTCTAATTAGTTATTATTATGACACTATTGCCACAATCATACCTCTCTATTGATCCCCAATCTACTTCATGGGGAGAAAGTGATCCAGCATGGATGAATGTTGCTTCTATCAGGTTTGAGGCAATTGGGCCAAGAGAGGTTACTCAGATATATTTATCTATTAAGCTAATACAGGACTCCAGCCATTATCCTTGTATCATTTGGTCGGATGACTACTACAGGTCTATGGTCTAAAGTGCTGCAATACCACCAAAGATCTGAAGGGCTGCTAGATATATGTCATTCTATCAAATGATATACATTTTACAAAAGAGCATTGGGCACCATCAAGACTTACCAAATGTCTTCATAAACCAGTTTTGAGCCAAGCCCAAAATGATCTTATGAACATGAAGAGGCCAACAGAAACTCACTTTTGCTTTGGCTTCAAGTGTTGCCTTATATATTTCTTCATTTCGCAGCAACTTTAACCACTCAGTTTCTACTTCCTTAGGAGGTGGAAGACCATTCTCTAGCCGGGAGGTGATAGTCATTAAAAATTGTTCTTTATCCCTCATTTCTTGTTGCAGTTTCATAGCAAGAGCTTGATTCATAGATAACTCTGCAACCAGTGCCATCATCTTTTGAGTCGTACTTTTTATTTTCTCTTGAAGTTCATTCATCTGGAATGAAAAGCAAAGCAGTGATACCAGGTTCCCTCACATGACTCTGGCACACATTATACATAATCCAAATGTTTGCCACAGTCATTGAGAACCATACAGCTAACTACATTAGAGGTACAGGATATATCATGGACTTTGAAAAGTACATTTTGCATTTCATATTTTGTTGGTTTACTTCCTACATTTAGCCATCTGCATTACATAAAAATGTAAAATAATCTAGGAAAAATAATGTTATGCTACATTTCTCCCAGTAGAAATAATTATCTGGATATGAGGACCTGAATCCTATTGGTAGTGCCTAATGTGATAGTTCAATTGAATACACTGTTGAATTTTGACTCAACATTTATGTAAATCCAATTTATTCAACTGGCCTACTATAGTGAAGAGACTAATGGATTCTCAACACAATTCAGGCCGAGCACTTCTTTGCATCTCTATTTATGTAGAACTGCAGTCATACCTTGACATATGAGTGTAATTTATTCTGTGACCAAGCTCGCAACTCAATTTGAAATGCCATTAATCCGTTCCAGCCCCTCAAAAACCACACCAATTTGTTTTGTCAAGATTAGGGATGTTGTAGTTGGGTCAGGGGACAATAATACTACTACTAGTGGAACTGCTAGCAGGAGGAAAAGAGCTAATGGTGAGCAGGTGTTTGATGAGGAGCAGCAAACAAAGCGGGTCCGGGAAATATTTATGGCTCCTTCTGAGGAAGAAACGTTTGAAGGGTTCTCTAGCGATGAGGAGTCAATGCTGGAAGAAGATGGGCTAACAGAGAGTAGAGGAACTAATAGGACAACTCGGGAGCAAGAGTCAGATAAGGAAAGGGAAAGGAAGAAGATCCGGGATTTACTCACTGCTCCCACGGAAGATGAGACATTTGAGGGTTTTTCTGGGAATAATGGGTCTGGGAGTGAGATGGAAAGTCCTGCAGATTGGACTCAAGCAAATGTGTATGCAGAGCCAGTTTCTGGGGGTGCATCAGGGGACTGGCAAACTATTGATACATCAGGGGCATGGGGAGATCTAAGTCTTGATCAAAGATGGAGGGACTGGAGGGTTGATGGGCGAGGTTCATGTATGGGATCAAGATCAGCTGTGGATAATGATGACAGGGCGGAGGCCTCATCATCGTGGGATAACGATGCGTAAGTTAAAAGTGGATTTGGAAGTAAAGACTCTTTGCAGAAGGCAAGGTGTCATTTTGGACATTGGGTTGTCGCTGCCTGTTCTTCTGTTGGGCTTGGGTCCTGGCTGTACAGCTTCGTGTTCCTGAATTTGGCTTGGTTCTTGACGACGGCATCGCTCGTTCCTGGTTTGGTGTTTCCTGGCTTCCCCTTGGTTCCTGAATTTGGCTTGGCTCCTGACGACGGCATCACTTCTCCCGGTTGGTATTCCTTGGTTCCTGAATTCGGCTTGGCTCCTGACGATAGCATCGCTTCTTCTGGGTGGTTTTCCTTCGGTTCCTGGACTTGGCTTGGCTTTTGACGGAGGCATCGCTACTCCCGGTTGGCTTTCCTTCGCTTCCTGAATTCGGCTTGGCTTTTGGTCAACGGCTTTTGGCTTTTGGTCATCGCCTGCTCTCACTATGGATGTGCGTTTGGCTCTTTCTTGGCTTTCCGTACCGTAGTTGGGCGTGACCATATTTTCAGTAACTCTTGGCTGGAGTTAAGACGGATTATCAAGCAGGATAATCCGGATTATTTTCTGTTCCTGCATTTTTTGCCTTTCTTGAAGCAAAAGACATTTACTTTTACCAGGAACACTGAAGTTAAGTGTTCCTAGGTTCAGAATATCATTTAATAAACGTTTGTTGTTCTTACTTCTTGTGTGTTGCTGTTTCAAAGGGGTCTGTGTCCTGACAAGGGAACTCGCTGAGGGGAGAAAGGAAGGCCTTCTCCTCCGCTTCCTTCCTTTGTGAGCAAACCTTGACAAGAAAACCCTGTGAAAAAGTCGCCATATGTCAGAAATGGCTTGGAAGAGCAAATTATTGTCACTATCTTCCTGCAATACAAGGTGAGGTTCTCCATGAGGCTGGTCTTCTTCCCCTCACACACACCAGCAGACTCCACCAACTTCTCAATGTTCCCTGCTCACAAACCTAGCAACTCTATCCTCGTCTTTTCCCATATGTCAGAGGGGCAAGACCCTGTGGTGCCTTTCCCCCATTGCTAGAGAGAGGCCTGACCACTTCACCTGTCAACGGAGGTCTCGCCGCCTTTGCCTCCACTTCCTCCTCCACCTCATGCATGCAGCGCTCCCTAGCTGAAAGCTGCCCAACCAGTTCTGCATCAGCAGCCCGGGGAGGAAGAGTGACCCGCTTTGCACACATGCTCTTACCCCCCCCCCCACGGCCTCGTGTACTCCCCTCCCTGGCCCCTCAAATGCCTCCGCCTGCTGTCATGAAGTGGAGAAAAAAAATGAAGTGAGGGGAAGAGAGAAAAAAGTGCCAGGAGGGTTTGAGAGGGATAATAGACAGTGATGGAGGAGGAAGAGCTGCAAAAGGACTATCTAGCTCATAACATGGATCTCTGCTCATATCTTGAAACAAAAAATGAGCCGAGTGAAGACTTGGGTCACTTGTAGTTGTATCAGAATGTAAATGTAGATGGAGCATCTATTTGACAGGCCTGCAAAACTGGGTTATAATACCTTTTAAAATGTATGCTGGTTTTCTAGGAATTTGGCATTCTAAATAAAAAATGATGACAGATTTGGTCCATCGTGTTCAATTTTTTCACAATTTCTATTGACATTTCCATGATGCCATATGAAACTGAATGAGATATGAATTGAAATCAGTAATAAAATGTATTCAAAACCTGTTTATTTATTTTTTTAATTCAGCACCCCAAATACATGAAAACATTAAAAATGCATTTTTGTTGTAGGGCAATATAATGTGCGGCAATGAAAGAAGACAATGGACTTCAAATGAGTGGCATCAATGATAGGAGACACAATTCTCTTTTGGCACATGAAATATACACAAAGGTCTACTTCCAAATGGGGATCTGCTTGACTGGAATACATGGTTTGTGAGACAGAAACAAACTGCAGTTTTACCTTTTTCCCTAATATTAATGTGTCTTGCCTGCTGTTATCTACTTTGGTGTTGGCTTTCTCTGTCAGCCGAGAAACTTGCTCATAAATGAAGTCCTTCTCAAGCAATTTCTCTTCCTTTTGTGTCAGTTGTATTTCTAACTATAAAAGGAATTTGTAAATGTCTAAAATTAATAATCAGGAACAAAGAATACTGAAAACTGTTATATAAATTGGGTTTTACAGAACAAAATTATCAACTTATTCAAACCTAGGGTTGAGTTTGATGTAATATTTGCTTACAAACAGGTTAAGCACAGGTCTGTATTATCATATCAAAAATTAAAACATATAGCCATTGAAAGCCAAAAGGGAAGGCTATCAAGAAGGTAAGTTCAATGATGTTCTTCCTATTGATCAGTTTCCCAGGAAATACCAGAATGACATATTGGGGTGGAGTTAGAAATGCTCTTTCTGACAGAAGCAATGTTGCACAGATGAAAGGATTTCTGTTGCTATAATATAGCCAATGAAAACCTACATTTTTTAAATCGGGCATGGGCAAACTTCAATCCTCCTGGTGTTTGGACTTCAACTCCCATAATTTCTAACAGCCAGTTAGTTTGCCTGTGCCTGATTTAAATGATATAAAAACAAACCGTCTGATTGTATTAAGGTAAAGATTTCCCCTGACGTTAAGTCCAGTCATGTCTGACTCTGGGGGTTGGTGCTCATCTCCATTTCTAAGCCGAAGAGCCGGCGTTGTCCATAGACACCTCCAAGGTCATGTGGCCGGCATGACTGCATGAAGCGCCGTTACCTTCCCACCGGAGCAGTACCTATTGATCTACTCACATTGGCATGTTTTTGAACTGCTAGGTTGGCAGGAGCTGGAGCTAACAGCGGCCGCTCACGCCACTCCCGGGGTTTGAACCTGGGACCTTTCGGTCTCCAGCTCAGTGCTTTAACACACTTCACCACCGGGGCCCCATCTGATTGTATTAGGACCATCAATTCCTTTAACAAGAACTTCTCAACTCCTCTCCCTTTGTTCTTGATTTGTATGGGCTCAAATATCTCTACCTCTGTTGGATTGTGGCCAGCACATTTCCATGCTCAATTTCGTCAAGAATTGCAAGCCTGGAGACAGGCAACAACATGAAAAAGCCAATACTCTGTCATAAATGCCCAACTTTAGAAAAAGAGGGCACATGTGAGCACTGTTTGTGGAATGTGGGAAACAACAGTGATATACTGCAAAGCTCTCCTTTGTAACTTGTTTACCAATTTGTCTACAATGTGTAGAGTAACTAATTTCATGCTCAGACACAGTTCTGCTATAAATCTTCATCCCCACCCAACATATCCAGTTGGTGGAGGTAGAAATATACACAATGTAATGATGCTAGAAGTCAGAGTATTATATGGAGGGCACAGGAGAAATATAAAACAGGAAAGTTATTTTAGCACCAACCTTGTGTGTTTTCTGCGCCTGGCATATTTCGCAATCTAATTAGTTTTACAATCTATGTAGTGAAACAGGAAGTGCATCTACACTGTAGATTTAATGCAGCATGACACCACTTTGATGGCTATGGCTCAATGCTGTGGAATCCTGGGAGTTGTAGTTTGGTGAGTCCCCAGGAATCTGGCAGAGAAGGCTACAGACCTAGTAAAATGAGAACTCCCAGCATTCCACAGCTTTAAGCCATATCAGTTAAAGTGGTGTCAAACTGAATTAATTCTACAGTGTAGAATTTACTGCCCAGAATTGTTTGGTATGGTAGCTTCTCTCAAAGGATGAATGGCAGATATTACCTCCTCAATTTTTTTGAACAATTCTTCTTGGGAGGGGTCCTTTCCTGGCAAAGCTCTTGCTCTTTTCTGACCAGTAGGGTCTGTAAACTGCTTCTCCAGCTCTTTAATTTTGTCCTTGCACTGTGAAAACTATAAAACAAGAATGACAGTCAAAACAACTAGCTGGCTTAGTGACCATTACACCCTTCTTAGCGCTTAAAAATTAAACCCAACACCAACAACATTGCACTCTTGTAACTGAAGTAACAAAGAAAAGCTTTTCTTCCAGGCATTGTGAAATCAATTCTACTTCTTTTGTTTTGAAGAAATCTGAGAACGACTTTCTATGGAAACAAACAGTTCTGGTTTTGGTAATAAAAATGGTGGCTAAACTCAGTTCAGTTCCATTTCTGAAGAAAAGCAGCTGCTGAAGCAACAGCTACAGAAAAACAATACACAGGTGAATCATGCTGAGGTCTTCATTTTTCTTACAAAGTTATATGAACCAGTCTTCCTGTTCTCAGAAGTCAAGTGGCATGACAGGAAGGACATTTTTTAAATCCCCACATAAAGAGCTTTCAGAAAGGGGACGCAGATGGAAACAAAATAAGTGACACTGATGTTCCTTCCAACTGCATTAGTTTAGAATATGGTATGATTGTGGCCCAGGATACTGAGAAATGTTTACAGGAGTCCACACTGGCACAAAAACAAGCTGCAAACGCAATGTGGTAGATTTGATGAACGCACATTGTACCAAAAAACAGGATGTGGCCACCGTTCCAGCAAGCACACAGGTACAAAGTTCAGAGTCATGAAAAAGACACTCCCTTACAAAAGCCACTATGAGATCCTGATAGTGTCATTCAAATGAATAAGAAGCATGCAGCAAAGAAGCACTCTTGGTACTCACCTTTGACAAAACATTGCTATTAAACGCTGTCAAGTCGACTTCGACTGGAAACCCTGCTCGCCATTGTCAAAGCACAGAGTTGAAAATTTCACTTAATGTTTCTCTTATAATTCTGTGACACTTTGCTACTATTGTAATCTTTAATCCAGTTAAGACTATACATTTTTTTTCTCCAAATAATAAACATTTTTGAGGCACCCTATATATAAGGGCATCCAGTTATCCTGACAGATGATGAACTTTTGCCCTGCCCCACCATTGCCATTTCTAGATAGTAGTGTCTCACAGGATCCACATTTATCTGGACTGTTCTGCATTCCTTAGAGGATCTGGAGAAAATTCTCTGCTTCACATATAATTCCTCAAAATTAGTTAAGGTATAGCCCAGGGCTGCAACTCAATGACTCAGAGATTCTTCACCCAAAAAAAGACCAGAAGATTTGGTATGTCAAAAGGCATGAAGAAAAACTGTGGAAAAAGTTACAAGTTGCTGATAAGGTCACACAATTCAGTAAGCTTTTCCAGAAAGGGGGGAAAGAATGTCCTGAGGAGTAAGGAGTTCCATGGCATTTCTTGACGCTTTGTGACAAGAACTAAACCTTTCTTTGTGACCATCTGGACAAAGCTTATTGACAGTGGGTTGAATAGCCTCTCTATAGTAGGCTTTGTAAATTGAACTGCTCTTTTGCAACAGCATGCCTGCAAAGTACATTTGGGCTAACATGAACTGTTAATCTACTAACAAAAACTTGTGTTTCCAATCACAAGTTAAGGAAAAATAAAAATCTAAATTCCAGCCCTGGAGCGCATTTGCACAGGAGATCCATGCATGGAAGTAGGAATCTTCTTTTGGCGTCACCTGCTAAATTAAAAACTCAGATGACACATCCTATTTGGAGTCCAATTAGCTCTGATCAGTCTTCTATGCTGCAAAGCCTTTCTTCCTCCTATTACCAATGGCACCCCCAAAATGCCATCAGTCGTCTCACACTTCTGTTATTGTGACTTTTGTTTATTTACTACCTTGACAGGTTGATCTGATAGAATGAAGAGTAATGTTTTCTAAGTTATGCTTTGTTTTAAATGGTTGCAAGTTGTGTTGCATCCAACAGAATCCACAAAGCTTGAGTGGCTCTGAATGCACATTGGTTTTGAGGACATCGCAATGTCCTTGCTTCTCTCCTGAGAATATGAACAGTGCACAACAATGCAATTCAAATTTACATGATCGTAAATTGAGTGAACAGGACGCCAGCCAAAATGTTTAATTCCACTTGCCTGAATCTGAAGGACCACTAAATCAGCATCTAGGCCTCTTTTCAGCGGAAGGGTCTTCATTGATAATTCAATTTGCCTTTTTTTCTCACTTAACTTCAATCTCAGAAAGCGGATCTTCTCATCCATCACACCAATTTCAAGATCACCATTTCGACTCATCATCTGTTGGATATTTATTTTTTCATAACAAATGCATGTTTCTTCTTCACGTTCTATAAGCTGAACTCCACTACAATGACATGCAAAATAGACTCAAAAGTCAGCTTAAGCATTGTGAGCAAGAGTATGTCTTTGATTGGATTCGTATTGGAATACGTTCCCATTACACGTGTGCTTGTACCTTTTTGATCATATGCAGTTGATGTATTTGTTCAGATCTTCAGAAATGGAGTTCTGGTCCAATGATTTCACATGGGCCTAAATCATATTATTAGTTCTGGCTAAAACTGTCATTTAGCTCATTGAATCAATTGAACAAGCTTCTGGATTTGCTAGGACTACAAGTCATACTGAAGTTTAGAAGATATTCACACAACAAATTACAGGAACAGGAACACTTTATCTATTTATCTGTACAATCAGGCTGATTAAATAGTCTTCAAAACACTAACATTATTTAAAATCTGTGTTACTATAAGGGCAATCTAAAAAATCCACAAATTCTAGAAGAATACCAGAATGTAACAGTGTAGCTCATAAATACAGATATTCCTCAGGCTTTAGAAAGACATTAAGATGCATTTTGCTATGCTGAAACTATTTCATGCATGTTAAGATCAATAAGTAAAATTCTATACAGTGGAACATATTCCTTTGCAAATGTTTTTAGAACTGCAAATAAAAAATGGTTGTCATAGTATGAAGCACCCATCTATTCTGAACTCCATAAGTATTAGTTATAATAGTTAGGGCAATTTTAGAATGTTATCCATACGGTCAATATGTAAAATCAAAATGTGATATGAAGACATGCTTTGTAGGTCTAGAGAACTGAAATATAAAAACACATTCCTGTGTCAAAATTGAGATTTCTATTTAGATGCAATCCTCTAGAACCATCTCAGTGCCCTTAAGGTCCTCCTTCCCCTTTACCTCTCATTTCGGCGCTGAACAGCCCTTTCATATTTGTCCCGCAACTGGAGCATTTCCTCTTCAATCCGGGTTAGCATGTTGGTGAGCCTTTCTACGTCCATCAACTGCTGCTCTCGCTTTTCTTTCATCTCATGGAGTGTTTGATAAAGCTTTCGGACATCACACTGGATGCTGTCTTTGACTTTAACATTGTTCGACAGCTTCAGCTGGTATTTTTGCAATTTTCTGAACAAAATAAGAATATTATTCATCGAAACCCAGCCTTCCTGGGAATGATTATTCTCCAGGATTTATTGCCTGACCATGGGTAATGCCTCCTACTTCCATTAATATTTTGCCTTGTGACTTGTATCTCTTTTTGCCCTTTTTTTTTTTTTGCATTGCTAGACAACTCTAAAATTCAGCTATCCCTAATCTCCTAGAAGCCACTCATTAGCAATACTGTGAAATGTTCTAACTCAGTGCTTCCCAAAATCTGGTCTTCCAGGTACTTTAGACACTGAGAACTGGGGAGCCCTGGCCCGTGAGCATTCTGACTGGAGGTCAGCTGTTGCCAACAGTGCTGTGGATTTTGAAGAGGTACGGATACAGAGCTAAAGGGAGAAATGTGCCAAGTGGAAGGCACATCAAGCAAACCCTTGTCATGACCACTTTCCATCTGGAAATCTATGTCCTCAACAAGAAAGGCCATAAGGGTCCAGAATAGGTCTCCATAGTTCCTTATTGACCCATCACTAAGACTCAGACTCAGCCACGAATGAGTGCCTATAGACAGATATAGAATTCAAGAGGATTCCAGGCCTAGTTCTCAAACAAAAGAAAGACTATGTTCTTAAAAAATAGTTAATTAGCTACGTACCTCTCTTTAATTATGACATTGCTCCTTAAGATTTCCGTCTCATTATCCAGCATTTTTACCTTCTCTTTAATTTCATTTGTTTTTTGGCGAGCACAATGTACAAGGTTGACCAGTTTGTTTCTCTCATGCCTTACAATATCATACAATTTAGCAAATTCTTTCATCCTATAAATCAAAAGGATTTTAAGGAAAGTTCTGAATAATCTCAAATCACTGATTTTTCCTACAAAAGAAATTAATTCATCAAATCCACGGTCCAAATTTCCTTACTGTCTCAGATTTTCTCTTTGCTTCTTCTTATGCTCCCTTATTTCAAAGTCTTTTGTTTTTATGTCTGCAATAATGTTGTTGAGCCGTACCTGCAGTAGAAAAAGTAGTAAACATTTCTGGAACTTGTAAGAGTGCTGTGAAAACTGACATGCTTTTTAAAATCGTGTCAGAAGCGAATTGAGGCAAGTAGCTTCTGGTGTGAGCGAATTGGAAGTCTTCAAAGATGTTGCCCAGGGGACGCCCAGATGTGTTACCATCCTGCAGAGGGTTTCTCTCATGTCTCCGCATGGGAAGCTAGGGCTGACAGATGGGAGCTCACCCCATCTCGCGGATTCGAGGTCAGCAGTTCAGCTAGCACAAGGGTTTAACCCATTGCGCCACCGTGGCTGACATGCTGACCTTCCTATTGACATTTTGCATTTGCAGCCTTATCTAAACATAGGAAGCAGTAACTGGCAGGTGTGGAGAATAGGCTACAGCAGCTACTATTACTGCCACTGTAATTGTTGTTTATTAACATAATTCCATCGGTGTATATGGGTTGAGTTTCAAATCCAGTCTCTCAAATGATCTGATTTGTCACTACTTCAGAATAGTTGAAAAAGGAGTTCCTAAATTTAAAAACCTCCTGCCTCTTATAGTATATTTTGTTCAACACAGTATAATTTTTCATGGCAATTCATAACAGTATTGTTATGGTACAACAAGAAAAAAAATACAACTGTCTCGACCATCTGTCAAATCTTATTCTGGAATCATTTCCCAGTCCAGTTCTTATCAAGAGATTAAATAATTTAAGATTTTTAGCAACATCAGTAAAGTGCAAGCACGGCTGGCAGGAACGAGGGACAGGGCCTTTTCCGTCACGGCTCCTTGGCTGTGGAACACCCTCCCCAAGGATATACGACAAGCCCCAACCCTTTTGAGTTTGAGAAAAGCCTTAAAAACATGGCTATGTGCCCAGGCTTTCGATGAATAAATTATAAAGACGACCTGGACTGATTTATGGCTAAAGAACAAGGATATTGGATGAACGGATTTTAACCATATGTTTTATATTTTATAATGTATTAATTGTTTGTAATGGATTTTTTTTTTACTGTTATGTTTAATTATGTGTCGGCACCGAATTGTTGCCAAATGTGTACACCGCCCTGAGTCCCTTCGGGTGAGAAGGGCGAGATATAAATATAAATATAATATAAATATAATATAAATATAAAGATATAAATATAATAAAGACCACATCATAGATATGAATTTAGCTATCTATTTAATCAGCACCACCAGGTAGTTTTCTAGATAAAATGAGTGGGGCAGGAAAAAACTGTATAGCACCTTAAACTGTTTGAAAGACAAGTGGGATATAAATGTAATAAAAATCAAGCAATTTACATGAGTATCTCTCAACATCACAATTGCATATGACTTGCCCCAGTGCTAGTATATCAGGTGATTTTCTTGATGGAAAGAGGGAATGATAGAAAAATAAACTTACCACATTTCACTATGAAGTCCAAACTTCTGTGACATTCCATGTCAAGTGTGTGCAGGAGAGGAAGAAGAACAATGATATCACAATTAAGAATAGACTTGCCAGTGGTTTTAGATTTGAAAATAGCCCTAGTGTGAAGCAGAAATGGCTAAAGCTGAAGTCTATAGGTACCTGGCAAGTCCAGATAAATAATGTATCAATATCTAATGTCCAAATGAGTTATCTCTAGGATATTTCTTACCTGGGCCTTCAAAGAATCCTTTGATTTTTGTTCTCTCTCATCAGCCTTGAGTTGAGTTAGACGTATGAAGTTGGCCGCGCCTTCTCTATAGTGTTCCAGAGCCTTAAAAAGCTGGTCTTCTTCAGCAATGCACTGCTCAAGAATCCGCCCTTCAATATCTGTTGATGTTTTCTAGATTGGCAATAGCAAGAAAAATATCAGAAAAGGGGATGTGTTTATCCATGACGTAAAGATTTCAGTGTACAGCAGATAGTCTATAATTTATTAGATTGCAAACAATGTCCCTATCAGATTAGAAAGAGTATTATTTTATTTAATCCTGTTTATTACTATTCAGCATGTTTTTACCAAACTAGATTGCTACATTTAATGTCAGTTGTTTCTTCTGTTGATTCTGCTTCATTGAGGCCCCATCCACACTGCCATATAAAATCTAGGTTATTTGCTCTGAACTGGTTTATATGGCAGTGTAGACTCATCTAATCCAGTTCAAATCAGATAATGTGGATTATTTGATTTGATAATCTGGATTATATGGCAGTATAGAAGGGGCCTGAAATGTATGTAAGTATATTTTGTAACAGTCAAAAAGAGTGAAAAATTTACTTTTATTTTTAAAGAGGCATGTTTATAGTAATCAGAGCTTTCTGAAGAGCAAGGAACCAGTATTTGTCCCCAATGGCTACAACTGGCTCTTAGAAACTCATTGAAGACTGGCAACCAATGACTTGTAGACTTGCACCAGTCTATAGGCTACCACTACACTTTAGCACAGCTTTTCAGCTTTTCTGATCTGCCACAATTTTGGAATAGTAAAGTATATCTTATTTGGATATTTCTGCTGATATTGTTCCAAAAAGTTGTAAATGAATGACAGGTATTTTCCAACTAAAACATCCTGACTCCATCAGTTCCTGAACACATGTTGGCTTTCCTTCTTTAACTGATGGTTTTCCTCCTCAAGGAGCCTTGTTTGATTTCCTTAACAGATTCTTAACGTAAGGAGCCTCTGTGTAGACTTAACTTAAAAGGGTAATTGTCTCTGGTAATGTAAACATGTTGTTTTCCACCACAGAGATAATCATTTGTTTCTGGTCATGTCAGCAATTCTCATCAGCAACAGTTCATGAACAATTAATTACAGTTCGTCAGTTCAGTACCGTGTTTCCCCGAAAATAAGACAGTGTCTTATATTAATTTTAGCTCCGAAAGATGCTCTAGGTCTTATTTTCAGGGGATGTCTTATTTTTCCATGAAGAATAATTCATATTTATTGTTGAACAAAAAATGAACATTTATTATATACTGTACAGTAGTTGTCACCACAAACCAACATAACCAGATAAACTGTGAATCCTATCAATAATTTCTTGTTACTACCATTATTTCCATGTACAATACTCTATGATATGTACATTTACTAATCCTGCATGCTCTGGTGTTCTGTTCAGCAGGCATACTTCCAAACAAAAACTTTTCTAGGTCTTACTTTCAGGGGAGGCCTTATATTTAGCAATTCAGCAAAACCTCTACGTGGTCTTATTTTCAGGGGATGTCTTATTTTTGGGGAAACAGGGTAATTTTCCAAGCTTCAATCTTAGCTATATAGGTTCCAATCATACTCATTTCATACAATTCCATTCAAACCACACATCATTTATTCATCACACAAAATTCTCTTGATGATAATATGTTTCCTCCCTCTGTGTTGGAAGCTACCTACTTAAGGATGACCTATTAGCAATAACATATTGAAAGATTGTGTAACAAATATGCCATTGAGTTTTCCGGGATTTAATTTTTTTGAAACCTAATCTATTACAATCTATTATTGCAAGCCTGAAGGTAGGGAACTATTTTTGGTTCCACTTGCATTTGCAAAGTTCCTTGTACAATTATGGTTCTATATAAACAGATAACGGTGATGATAACAACAACAACAACAACAACAATATAGTCAGAGCATTTTTATTTGGAATTCTGAAATCCAAAATACTCACAAATCCAAAACTGTGGTAGAGATATTTGCCTCTTTGCTTTCTGATGGTTTAATACACACACATTTTATATCATGCACAAAAATATTAAATATATTGTACAAAATTACATTCAGAATATTCATATAAAATGTATATGAAATATACGTGAACTTTGTGATTAAACTTATCTCCAAGAATTCTCATTATGGACATACATGTCAATACAGGACAAAATCCAAAATCCATAGCACTTCTGATTCCAAGCATTTATATAAAAGATACTCAACCTGTATTACATTTCTCAATATATTAATGGGCTAACTGTCCAGAGAGGTATTAAAACAAATGTTTGACAAACATATTAATGTTACAGAATGAAGACTACACTAGAAAGGTATCAACAGAAGAATAGTAATTACTCACCTCCTGGGACAAGTTTCTCTTAGCAATTTCAACTTCTTTCTGGAGCTCCTTTCGCCTTTCTAATAGAGATCCATCATCTTTTGGAACAGCCTCTACCTAGAACAGGGAAACAAACAAACAGAAAGTTAACAATTACAAAGAAAGGAACTGCAGCATTTGAATATAGACAACAATTTAAAGTGTTTTCCTCAAATGCTAGATGAATTTTTAAAATAAAAAATGAACAATATGGTACAATTTCCCATTGTTGAGAGCACTGGTTCCCAAACAGGGAAGTATATAAGAAAGGTGAGTGAAAAGTATAAGATAAACATAAAGACTGAGGAGAACACAAATAAAGAAAACACAGAAATTACTAAAAAGTTCAAAGAAACTACTATAATGTTCCTGCAAAGAGGTTGGCTTTGCCAGAAAAAAAAACAAGACCCACTGCAACAAAAATTATGTGTTTTTGTGTGGTAGCACCCACTTGTTGGGATCATAATGTCTAGAATATAACAGTCCAAAAGACTATCGAATAGTAGATGGAGAGACAGGGAAGGCCAGAGAATACTACAGAGCTAAGGAAAGGCTTGAGGGCTGGAAAAGTGTGTGGAAGTAAAAAGAGAAGAGAGACTGTGGTTGGATCTACACTGCCATATAATTCAGATTAATAAAGCAGATGATCCAGATTATCTGCTTTGAACTGGATTACATGAGCCTACACTGCCATATCATCCAGTTCAAAGCCGATAAACTGGCTTTTATATGGCAGTGTAGATGGGGCCTGAGTAGTCTAAGAAGAAGTGTTGCAAGACATGCAGAAAAGACTATATGGGATGACACTGATTTTTATCTGTATAGAGGAATAACTAGATGCAAACTGGATGTGTATGAGAAAGCTTTCTGTGTGTGCAGATGTGGGTCAAATGTGAAATATGTGTATCCATGAGAGGGAAGGGTGAAATCTGGAAAATAATACGGGGTAAGAGAAAGGCTGCTGCTTTTGCACCCAAAACCTAAGTATCTAGGAAACAGGTCCAATAAATCAATGGCCCTTACTTCCAGGTAAGTGCTTGTCCCAAGGAAATGTAAGATTTATTTGTATTGCACAGAGTAGTATGAGTCCACTTCAACTGCCATGGCTTTGAATGAGATTTTCCTCATTCTGGTTGGACTGGATGGCCCGTGATGTCTCTTCCAACTCTATTCTATGATTCTATGATCCATCCTAAGAAATCCTGGGATTTCAGGTTTGTTGCGGTACTTAAAATCCTCTGTTAGATTGCTCTGGTGCTGTTGTTCAGGAGATTCTTTAGCAAAGGAAATGCTATGTACCCTGCCACATTACAAATTTCAAGGTTGCATAGGTTGGAGACATCATAGTTAAAGAAATATCAAGCTGCTTTAATTCTGGCTGGATCTAGGTAAAGGTAAAGGTTTTCCCCAACATTAAGCCTAGTCATGTCCGACTCTGGGGGTTGGTGCTCATCTCCATTTCTAAGCCGAAGCGCCAGCATTGTCCATAGACACCTCCAAGGTCATGTGGCCGGCATGACTGCATGGAGCGCCATTACCTTCTCACCAGAGCGGTACCTATTGATCTACTTACATTTGCATGTTTTCGAACTGCTAGGTTGGCAGAAGCTGGGGCTAACAGCAGGAGCTCACACAGCTCCCCAGATTTGAACTGCTGACCCTTCGGTCAGCAAGTTCAGCAGCTCAGTGGTTTAACCCGCTGCACCACCGTAGGCTCCTGGCTGGATCTACTCTGCCCTATATCCCAGGATCTGATCTCAGACTATCTACTTATCCCAAATTATCTGGAAGTGTAGACTCATAATCCAGTTCAAAGAAGATAATCTGGGATCAGATCCTAAGATATAGGGCAGTGTAGATCCAGTCTCTGTGGGTGGATAGATACACCCTCAGGCAATCTTGCAGTAACTTTTGGTAGATAGTCTTACAGAATCTCATTCTCTCAGATATTTGAGACCAACTGTGTTCATTTCCATACTACACCAGTTTGGTAAAGTGTTTTAAGTATTGGGCTATGACTCAGGATACAGTATTAGGACCTCATCTACACTGCCATATAGTACAGACGCATATAATGCAGTATAACTGCATTGAATTTCATTATATGATTTTACAATATATAGGCATTAAATGGCAGTGTAGATGGGGTCCAGGGCTCATTAGTTAACTCACATTTTCTCAGGTTCCAAGGAAGTTACCTCCCCCCCAACCCCCGAACAAAATTTGCCAAGAAAATCCTGTGAAAAGGTCACCTTCGGGTCCTGTTGTGTGACATGAAGACATACAACAACAAAAGGCAGTGGCAACACATTTTTACACAAGTAATATGTATATCTATATACTATTTGAACATATATACCATACACAGAGGTTACATCATTATAGGTAGCTGTTGTTTATAATAGCGCACTTGTTCAACTCTCTTATTCACATTTGTGCATCTCTTCCTTTCTCAAGTATGAGCAACATAAAGACTGTGGAGAATGATGGAGGGAAGACCATTTATATTGTGATATCAAAAAAATGGTAAAATTAAACAAAAATATCTATACAGACCTCCAACAGCATTCTCTCATGATGCATTTTAACTTGGGTCAAAGTCTCTTGTGCTATTTTCAACTGCATCTCCATCTTCTTAAAATTTCTTGCATCTCGCTCTCTCTCTCTCTGCATGCGACTCAAGGTATCATGCAGCTTTTGCTTTGCTAGGGTACAGTTGCGTAAACCCATTTCTAAAATACTTCTATATCATTGTACAGAAATAAGACTGGTTACTTTTCAATGCAAGACAATAAATGACAGGACAGCTTGACAAAGAATGGCTATGAACAAACACAAACAATTCATTTTGTTGCTTTAAATGCTGTGATTTGTTTCATTGTTTCATTGTTTCATTGTAGAGTATTTTAAAACACTGCAAATATATCACAAATTTGAGAAGATATCTTGATATCAGAGCATAGGAAATATATAAAGAAATGGAGGAAAATGGGGAAAAGAGATAATCAGGAACACAAAGCAAAAATAATTGCTACTCAAATGGATACTCAAATGAAAGTTTTAGGGCAGCATTTTATTGTATTTGTTCCTATGCAGCTTCAGTTCTCTCTTGTGATTAGTTTACATATATTTTGCTAACTATTTTTATACACATTTATTTGTAATTGTTACCTTGTAGGTCATCTGAAGCAGCTTTCTAATATAATCACAGCAGATAAATATCTTAGTAGTATAATTAAATGCTATGAATAGAAGACTAACCTTTCTGCTATGGCACTTCCTTCATTCTCTTTGTTCATTTCAAACATTTTTGTAAGGTTAAAGAACTCTCGCTCTTTGCTGTCCAGCAAAGCTTTTTTTCCTTCCACCTCTTTCATCACATTGTCTTTCTCTTTGATTACCTCATCATTTTTAGCCTCTAATTTTTTAAGAGTGTCACGTATCTCTTGCATTTCTTCCTGCAGTGCCATTTTCTTTTTCTCTGTTTCTCTGTGGACAATGGCAGATTTTGAGCTGAGTAAAATTTTATTTCTTTGTTTACTTTCTATTACCTTCCGTGACCTTATACATATCCAGTAAAAAATAATTTAAGGATTAAACCCAAATTCTTGTTTCAAACCCATGACAAGTACGAGGAAACACACTTCATTTCCCACCTGAAACAATTTTCCTGAAGTTCCAGGTCCATGTCACTACTCAATAGTAATTCACCTCTTCAACAATAAGTTTAGAAATAAAGCAAAACATTCTCCAGAACAAAAGTTTTAGTGGGTTTAATTTTTATTCCCAGAGTCTGATGAAAGTGTCAAACTTTTACTCTTAACTCATTGTTTGCCCATTAGGAAAATGAGGATTTGGTAATGGGATGCAGAGGAAGGAAAGGGGAGAAACATGTTTTAAATAATAAATAAAAAAACCTAGTTCTTTTTTTCCCAAGACATTTTGTGTGATCAGTTAACAGGTTTCAGATATTGGTAATTTGATTAGAAATTTGAGATGGATTAAGGAAGGGTGGGATTTACAGTTAGTGAGGTGACTGAGAGTTTCACTAATGACGACAAAGGGACTAATCAATATTGAATACTGAAAAAATATATTGTAAAATAATGGCTTAAATCCACTACACAATCCAATGCATGCTAGGATGTATTATGGGGCCTGCTCTCCTATCTCTTGAAGACTTGCCACCCAAAATCTGCTACACAGTTTCCTACCACCATCAGTTTTTATTTATTTATTTATTTATTTATTTATTTACAGTATTTAAATTCCGCCCTTCTCACCCCGAAGGGGACTCAGGGCGGATCACATTACACATATAAGGCAAACATTCAATGCCTTAACATAGAACAAAGACAAGACAAACACGGGGCTCCGAGCTGGCCTCGAACTCATGACCTCCTGGTCAGAGTGATTCATTGCAGCTGGCTGCAGCTGGTTGCTCAACAGCCTGCGCCACAGCCCGGCCCCTATTTTGAGGCCATAGGGGGACTGCAAAGCACAGAGACTGCTGACTGAAGCTTTTCCTTCAATTGAATGATTTTGTTGGATCCTATATATATATTAGAAATTGGGTGTCTTGCTCATTCTACGTGGTCAGGGTGGTGCAAGTTGGCTTTTGTTTTCTAAATGAGAAATTCAGGAGTGGAACATATTATTATTACAGTACAGTATTAGCATGTTTATTATGTTTATTTATAACTTGCTTTTTCTCTCCATACAGAGACTCAAAGCGGCTCACAATTAAAAGTATTGAAATACAATTTAAAATATATGAACATAAAAGTATTAAAATAGTGTTAAACATCATTAAAGGTAAAGGTTTTCCCCTGACGTTAAGTCCAGTCATGACCGACTCTGGGGGTTGGTGCTCATCTCCATTTCCAAGCCGAAGAGCCGGCGTTGTCTGCAGACACCTCCAAGGTCATGTGGCCGGCATGACTGCATGGAGCACCGTTACCTTCCCGCTGGAGCGGTACCTATTGATCTACTCACATTTGCATGTTTTCAAACTGCTAGGTTGGCAGGACCTGGGGCTAACAGCGGGCGCTCATTCCGCTCCCGGGATTTGAACCTGGGACCTTGTGGTCTGCAAGTTCAGCAGCTCAGCGCTTTAACACACTGCACCACCACCAGGGGCCCATCATTAAACATCATTAAAAGCATATAAAATCACAACAGCCCATGACGATCCTAAAAACCTTCTTCTTTAAAAGCCTGCCTGAATAAAAAGGTTTTAACTTGCTGCCTGAAGGACAGTAGGGAGGGGGCCATTCTGGCTTTCCTGGGCAGGGAGTTCCAAAGTTGAGGGGCAGCCACCAAGAAGGCCCTTTCTCTCATTCCCACCAATTGAGAGAGGCTTCTCCTGAAGATCTCAGTGCCTGGGCAGGTTCATACAAGGGGATGCAGTTGGCATAACTCAACCCCAAGCAGATTGGTAAGTATGGAATAGTAATTTTGACACAGAAGGACAGAATAAAACAAATTCTAGTTGGAGTTAGCTGAAAATGAGTGTACAGCCTTGGGGAACTCTCCCTACTGTTTAATGGAAGCTACACTGTCCCCAATGGATATGACAATCTGCTGCTCAAATAACAAACAAGATATACTGTATTTCACCATGTAATATTTACAATTTTGGCCCCCTTTTTCAGATTACAAAAAGGAGGTGTGACTATTACACAGTGAAAAAAATTCCAGCTATGGGGCTTCATTTGGCTGACAGGGAAAGGGGTAGGCAAGCAGGGGAGGAAAGCTTTACACCCCGCATACCTGCCCCTTCTCTTTGGTGCTATGGGGTTTGATTCTGCCGGCAACCGAGTCAAACCTCATAGCTACAAAATGGCAGTTGCGCCTTTCCTTATGGCCCCAGCAAGTGAACTAAGCAAGTGACTAATATGCAGAATTCAAGAAGTTCCATTTTGCCACACCGAAAATGGGGCTGCGATTATTATGAAATACTGGTATCTTTCTAAATAAAACGGTAAGGTTGTACTGCTTCTGGCATGTCTCCAGTTCAGGTAAGTGAATAAAGGCAGCAGGTTGCTTAGTCTTAAATTAAATAGTACATTTGGAAGAACTTTGGATATGTACAAATTGCTGTCGTCTGCTAAGAAAACACCCATCATGCTCGACCTAAGGGTATGGCCTAAGGGCTAATCAATAAAATGTTCTTCTTCTACTAAGAAAACACCCATGCAATCATACAGCAAGTTTCCTGTCACTTAGCATTAGTTCTAATGGCTGAATGATGTAATTTTTTGGGCATGCTTTTAAATGTGTGATCTGCTACATTACAGCAGCATATACATTTTAACAGATGCCAAAGACATTTGAGTGTAGCAGTTGACAGCATATGTTTACAGGACTATACATTAAGGGGCCATAAATTATTTCTGTATCCCTCAAAGTCCTAGCTAAAGTCGTCAGAATATTAGCCTTTATAGCAGGGGATGGGAAAGTGCAGTCCTCCAGATGTTGTTGGACTGCACCTCTTGTCATCCCTCCCTACTGGCAATGCTAACAAGAGCTGGCTGAAATTATAATGAGCAAAAACCAGAGAGCCACGTATTTCCTAGCCTTGCCTTACACTTTCATATAAATGCTTGGAAGTATAATTGTATCAACTACCAAAATGTGGAAAGCAGGGGTGGCGGTGGTGGGAACTATTTTTTCAAGGAAAATATAAGGATTCTAAAGGATTTCTTTAGTTTTTAAATTGCATTTTTGTTCATTTGGCTGAACAGATAAAAGTGTGATAAAAGTGCTGCACAAAGTAGGCCAGCACCCTTTCACATAAACTATAAATGCCTTACCAAACACTGGAAGAAGGAATCCAGCACCCAGTCACAGTCAACATACATTCATGATAACCATATCTAAGAAACTAAAGCTGATGCAGTCTACAGAATGCAGTTTTCTGAATCTGTGCCCCAAAATAACCCCAGGAACAGGCCTAAAAACCAAGATTATTAATTTATTTTGGATGTGCTGCATTATAAATGCCCAAGAGAAACATGCACATAATATATTACAGAAGCTTCCACTTATATGTCAGCAGTTAGGAACCAGAGCACTGTTAGAAAATGGAAATGGTTAAAAAGTGAAACCCAAGTTATTTTATCTTGGAAAAGCATTTTGGCTGCTGAAAAACATAAATAACACACTATACATTACTTCTGAATGCATGATAAAGCTAAAAGATCTTTTGCATGTATTCAAAAGTGATTTGAGGAGGGATCCACTCTTTTGTATAGGCAAGCCTTGGCACCATGCACATGTGTGCAGGTAATCTCAAGTAAGCCTTGTAAGCAAGAACTAACAAAATTAAGGATAGTGAGGCAACAAAAGATAGAGGGAGCCTATATATCGTGAATATGATGGAACAGAATATGTTTACCTCCTTTGTTTCCATAGAAACATAGACTTCTGTGCTCTGCTCTGATCTCCTCACTTTCCTAGCACTTCGGCCCCTTCTACATTGCCATATAATCCAGTTCAAAGCAGATAATCTGGATTTTATATGGGAGTGTAGAATGGGCCTTATAGACTGATTCAAAAACTATCGTAGGCAAACCAGGGTTACAAACACAGTGACAAAAGCAAGATGATATGCTAGTGATATAGGGATATCATGCCAACACCAATACAAACATGTAGGACCCGTAAGTCAATGACTGGCACAAATTCAACTGCTGCATTCAAGTAGATGACAACTGACTTTAAGACTGTGTTAACAGGAATGCCCATCATGTATATCAAAAGACATACTGCGTTTTGCGGTGTATTTTATCCATATCTTTTCCAAGTTGGATAGGGATGGCTTGGAGACAGCCTAGCTCATCCTAGGAATAAAAACATAAGTGTTGGTCTACATGGATTTAAATTTTATGAAATGTCACAGAACTGACACTGAAGTTGAAACACTGTAGAGGACAACAAGAATATACAGTACATCAAAAATATACAGAATAAACTGATGATAGTACTCTTTCAATGTATCTGCAGAAATGGAGAAAATTATGCTAAAACAAATGAATCATTCTTAAAATATAGACATTTATCTCCCCTGTCCTTACTTTACACTAAATCAGACTAACATAGTTATTCCTCTAAAACATGCTTTTTCTTGTACCTTTTCCTGCTGTCTATGTATAGATTTTAAAAACGGGCCTTTAAACTATAAGAAGGGAAATGATCTTTGAAGCAAACTTATTTGCAGACAGAATGATAGAGAATTATATGTTCAGCCATTACTTTTGTTTCTTCTTGCTTCTGAAGAATTTCTCGAAGTTCCTTTTGATCTTTTGTGAGCTGTTTTTGCCTTACTGACAGATCTTCTTTGAGTGCTCTAATTTCTTGCCTCTTCTGTGAGGCTTCTTTACGGAGTTCTTCACAACTTTCTCTCAACACCTTAATTTTTTTCTCATACTCCTTAAAAAACAAAAACAAAGTTGTGCTGAGGAAAAGGTGAACTGCAATTGCTTCCATGGTCATCTAGCAAGAATGATAGAAGCATTCTTTCATTATTTCATATTTGTCCTTTAGCGCTTCTGGTTGACTGGCTTCCTGATAAAATATCCATTCTCACAGTATATTTGTTCTGAAGCAATCCCTTGTCAGGAACATTAACAACAGCAGAGGAACAAAATGAAATGCTATTAGCAGGATTCCACCAATGAGCTTTCAATATGATATAATTGAAAGGAAGCAAACTGTAACCCTCCAGAATTTTCTGAACTCCACCAATTGAGTCTAATGTGGCATTGAATCTAATGTGCACCTCAATTTTTAAAATCCTGAAACCAAAAAGAGTATTTGCTGCTAAATGTAATACGCAGCAGCAAAAGGTGCACTCTTTGTAATATGCCCATTACAGTTGCTGCCTGCTTACAATTCCTTCTTTAAAAACAATTGTGTTATAAAACCAAAGCTTTCAGCAATGGGAAATAAACCTTGGGGTGCATCTATGCTGCAGAATTAATCCACTTTAACTGCCTTGGTTCAGTGCTAAAGGGTCAAGAGGCTGTAGGCTTACAAGGCCTTGAGCCTTCTCTGCCAAAGAGTGTCGATGTCTCATCAAACTACAAATCCCGGGATTACATAGCATTGAACTATGACAATTAAATTACAGGTAACATCCCTCAAATAGAAGATCCTGAAGCAGCATCCCTTATTGCTTTTGGTTCAGTGCTAAGATTGCCTTATTAAGCGAATCTAATACGCACCCTGATTTTGGCAATGTAATTTGGCTAAAAAAATATGAGCATTAGATTTGAGTAAATACAGTATCTGGCTGGCTGATGGGGAGTAAAAGATAACCCCTCCTTTTTTTACTACTATTAATAGAAGTAGGTTGTTTAGGACAGCTGTTTCCAAACTTTTTCGGCCATGGGACCCTTCAGAAGCCTTATTTTTCCTCAAAACCCTAATTTTGTCCCCTAGCATTCTGAACTCACAAAGTTCTTACTTCTTTCATCAACTCCTATCACCTGGATATTTGGTATAATGGAGGTTTGGAAATAAAAAGATTCAAATTTTGTTTTTAAAGCAGAGGTACATTGAATTTCAATAAAATCTTCACACTCTGTCATGAACTTTCAAAGACTTTTAAAAAAAGGGATTTTGAAGATTTTTTTGCAGCCCTCCCTATGATGCTTTTATTAGGGTTCTGCAGAACACCATTTACAAACAGCTGGCTTAGATTATACAGGGTAGGACATGTGGCACGTACATAAAACTTGGGACAACACTCCAGTTTTGCCCCCTTTACAGCTTCTGCCTGAAGCAGCTGCTTAAAGATGAGTCTGGCCCTAATGACGATCAAGAATGAAAAGACCTGGAAACTAAAAGCATCCTAATAGATACCAGTCACCCATACCTGTTGCAAGATAAGACGGGCATTGAGAGTGATTCAAGAAGCTGAGAACCATTGTGATGCAAAGGCTCCAGTTACACTTAACTATCACATTTTCTTTTGACACTAGAAGAATGGAACTGTAGACAAATTGCACACTTGGCTTGATATGCTAGATCAGAAAAATGTGAAACTATGTAGCCTATTTTAACTATTAAAATCTTCAATTCTTAGCACTGAAAAAATATATGAAAACAAAGAAAAGTGCTGCAACCTACCATCAGGCTGCTTCACGTGATCTTTTTTCCATCAGGGAGATGGAAATTTGCAAAGTGCAGTGAAACTGTACAAGTCATGACTCTTAACATGGTGCGAGAATGTTTCTTCCTATTTCTTTCCACAACCAACCAGCTCCAAAAAGATTTTTCAGGTCATATAAACAAATTACTTACAGAAGCTTTGGGGATTCTTTTATACTCCTTTTCAATAATGCTTTTATCTTCTCGTAAACTAGAGAAAAACAAATAGGATAAATATACAGGATTCACCTCATGATGTCAATAACATACTAACGGTCATGTAATTGGAAGCAAACATAAGTTTTCATACTTAAACAGCCAACTAAAAAAGAGGAAAAGATGGAAATGAAACTGGGTTGCTGTGAGTCTTTCGGGCTGTATGGCCATGTTCCAGAAGCATTATCTACTGACGTTTGCCCACATCTGTGGCAGGCATCTTCTGAGCTTGTGAGGTGTATTGGAAACTAGGCTAGTGAGGTTTATATATCTGTGGAAGGTCCAGGGTGGGAGAAAGAACTCTAGTCTGCTGGAGGAACTGTGAATGTTGCAATTAATCACTTGATTAACATTTAATGGCCTTGCAGCTTCAAGGCTGATTCTTGCCTGGGGGAATCCTTAGCTGGCCCTGATTGTTTCTGAGTGAAACTGTTTATTTTATTAACATAAATTATTTGGCATAATTTTGATCCACATTCACTATATCAATGGTTCTCAACCTGTGGGTCCCCAGGTGTTTTGGCCTACAACTCCCAGAAATCCCAGTCAGTTTACCAGTGTTAGGATTTCTGGGAGTTGAAGAAGCCTTGTCTGCAGAACAAGCCCTATGAGGAGCAGCTTAAAGAGCTGGGCATGTTTAGCCTGCAGAAGAGAAGGCTGAGAGGAGACATGATAGTCATGTACAAATATGTGAGGGGAAGTCATAGGGAGGAGGGAGCAAGCTTGTTTTCTGCTGCCCTGCAGACTAGGACACGGAACAATGGCTTCAAACTACAGGAAAGGAGATTCCACCTGAACATCAGGAAGAACTTCCTCACTGTGAGAGCTGTTTGACAGTGGAACTCTCTCCCCCGGGCCGTGGTGGAGGCTCCTTCTTTGGAGGCTTTTAAGCAGAAGCTGGATGGCCATCTGTCGGGGGTGCTTTGAATGCGATTTCCTGCTTCTTAGCAGGGGGTTGGACTGGATGGCCCACGAGGTCTCTTCCAACTCTACTATTCTATGATTCTATGATTCTAAGACCAAAACATCTGGGGACGCATAGGTTGAGAACTACTGCATTATATCCTTGCCCTTAATGATCCCTACACAATATCACACTGTAATGCCAGTGTTTCTCAACCTGTGGGTCCCCAGATGTTTTGGCCTTCAACTCCTAGAAATATTAACAACTGGTAAACTGGCTGGGATTTCTGGGAGTTGTAGGCCAAACCATCTGGGGACTCACAGGTTGAGAACCCCTGCTCTAATCAGTAGTTCCCAACGTTTAGGCCTCCAGATGTTTTGGACTTCAGCTCCCATAGTTCCTAACAGCTGGTAAGCTGGCTGGGATTTCTGGGAGTTGAAGTCCAAAACACCTGGAGGCCCAAAGGTTGGAGACCACTGTATTAAGAGTTTGGAAGCAAATCCAGCCCTAATCTGTTAATCCCTTGTTTAAAACCACTGAAATACTGAAAATTTGGTTCTCAGGCCGTCTTGCAAACAGTACTAAATAGTGCCTGAAGCATAAAAACATGAAATAAATTAAGAATTACGCATTCATAAAACATAAATAAGATACAGTCCAATGTTAGGACACAATCATCCAAAAAAGGAAGGTCTAAGGCCGATCCAAAGTCAATGGCATTTTTGTCATCAGTGTAGATGGGGGTTTCAGTCTCAAAGGTGCTACAAGAGCACTTAAACTCTTCCATGCAACCTCCAGCAAGGCAGAGGTTCAGACTCCAGCCTGGAATGGCATATTCTGTAATGCAAAAATTAAATACCAACCCAAATATTACCTACCTGTTTAGTTTGTACTGAATTTCATACTCTCTTTCTTGAATGGCCTTGTATTCATTAATGTATCTTAGATACTGTTGTCTCAGTCTGGATAACTCTGATGTTGATCCCTCTGGAAATTGATCAGCTTTTTCTAGTTCTTGTTCCTGCAGCTCTATTTCGACAGTGAAACGTTTAGCGTCCTGTAATAGTTTAATTTCTGATTCCTGCAAACTGGAATTTTAAAAAATGCTGGAAATCACTCGACATATACTAACATACAGACAAATGTATGTGTGTAGAAAGCACAAAACAGTCTAACAAAGATTTTATTACAAATCATAATTAGCATTTCATATATTTACAACACAATATACAGGCAGTCCCCAGGTTATGAACAAGATAGATTCTGTAGGTTTCTTCTTAAATTGAATTTGTATGTAAGTCGGAACAGGTACAGTTTTTAAGTGTAACTCCAGCCTATTTATATCTATATAAGCTTTGGATAGTATAGGGAAGGGTCAACACCCCTGTGGCATTTGTTTTGCTATCTGTGCCACCTCACTTTCTGTCCTTATGAGAATTGGATTTTGAACATAGAATCATAGAATCACAGAGTTGGAAGAAACCTCATGGGCCATCCAGTCCAACCCCCTGTCAAGAAGAAGGAAAACTGCATTCAAAGCACCCCTGACAGATGGCCATTCAGCCTTTGCTTAAAAGTCTCCAAAGAAGGTGCCTCCACCACACTCCGGGGCAGAGAGTTCCACTGCTAAACAGTTCTCACAGTCAGGAAGTTCTTCCTATTGTTCAAGTGGAATCTCCTTTCTTATAGTTGCAAAAAGTTTTGAAACAGTCAAAAGTTTCTGACTGAGCCCATCAATACAAATCTGTTGACAACAAGACACCTTTTCCCCATGATAATAACTTTTTCAAGAGTGAACTTTCTTTCCTAGGGAAAGATTTCTCTCACTTCCTGTTGTTTCACCTCCATTCTTAGCAATGAATCATTTGTAAGTCCGATGTTTGTAACTCAGGGACAGCCTGTATATATAAGTTCAAAACAAAAGTAGCCAACTGCAAAGGGCATAAAACATCTTTCATCTTATTCTTCCCCCTCTCCCCAGGTATATTACATTCCTCTATCAATTAGCAAAGAAACTTCTGGACATTTTTTTTTGTTTTGGATGGGTTTTTGGGAATGCTCCACTACTCTAGTTGTAGTTTTAAATCAATTTTGAGTTATCCCCCATGCTATTCGAAAGATGAGGGAACAGAAGTCCTGGGGAATACAAAATCCTCCAAGACCACATGTGCTCTGTGGGCCACTTTGCCCTTGACGAGAACCATAATTAAGGTGTGAGATGATAGAAAATAGAAAAGAGGAGAAAAAATGTTGTTAATCATTTCAGAGGGCTATTTACTTCCTTTCACTTAAAGAGGACAATAAAGGAATCTTAAGTGTCTGGATAATGTTTGTTTTGAAGTATAAAAAACAGCATTTTTATACTGAGATTGTTCAAACTTTAATGCATTTAAATATGGTTGAGGGAGAGCTTTATCTATTCTGCTGCCTTTTAATGCGGTGGAGGATTTCATCTTGATTCTAAAAATAAGACAAAATGTAGTGTTCTGGTAAAAATGTCCTTCATAATATGGAAAAGTTTAGTAATTAGACTGATGGTGTTTCTATGAAAATTTAATAAAGACTAAGAACTGTTTGATTTTACACTCAATATAATTCTTTCCCAGAAGAATTGAAATATAACACTGTAGAAATCTGAACAGTTGCAAAAATAGAGATATACAAATAAATAACTTGTTTTCCTAAGTTATTTAAATGTAACAGCAAATACCTGATTCCCATTAGAAACCACTTATCTATATTATTTCCCCACAAATCGTTGTCCTATCTTTTCACTGGAACAATCGATCTCCATATAGTACAAAGACATATTTCACTGTCAACCATGAATTCAGCAGAAACACATAATCAATCTTTTAAGCAGATTTTGGAACATCGGTATTTACTTTACACATCAAGGATTAAAACTTACTTTATTAGAGTCTCATGCAGGAAGGCATATTTTGCTTTCAGTTCAGACACTCTGGTCCCAGGTATCCCACCAGCATAAAACAACTACAAAATAACAACAAAAGACAAGTGTGAACATTGTTATGATTTATAAGAACTTTCATGGAACTTGGCAATAACCTTGATAAATCACAAGCCTGGGATGACTTATTTCACAATTTGTAACATAAAGATTTAAGAAATACTGGAATACCAAGAAAAGTCCTTAATATTTTCCAAGTTGAGCAAACATTGCCTTTATTATCAACAGGCTTTCAGAATGTAATGAACATATACCCATGCTTTTATAAATATCAAAATATTTTAACAAATAATCCAATGTTGACATTAAAATTTTCAAAAATTAAAGACTATCTACCAGTTCCCCTGTGATTATAAAGACTAGCAGGGAACCTGTTCTCTTAATTTTCAGATTTATTACCATATTCTCTGTTTACAGTCTACATTTGTGGGTTCGATTATTCACAGATTTGATTAATACGTTATACCAATCTCTAAATTCTCCAGTGTGAATCTAGGCTCATATTCAGCTGGAGGTTGGCGACAGTTGCACTGAAGGTCCTACAGATCCCTAGAGAGAATATTTTTGCCTGCATCTGTAGGTTTTCCAGTGCAATTTTAAAAGTTGTACTGGAGAACCTAAGGATCCCTAGAGAGGTGTTCTCCCAGGCCAAAAAATAGGTTTTTTTTTCAGAACAAAGAAACAAAAAATCACCCCTCACCCCAAAAGTGGAGGGCCTACTGTAGAACTGTGATTATAAAATCGCCAACAATATGTCTCACATCCCATGAAATTATTTATGATTGTGTAAATGTGACGGTAGAGAGAGAGAGAGAAAAAAGTGGTAGGCTTCATATATATATATATATATATATATATATATATATATATATATATAGGACCGCCTCCAGTGGACACAGCTAGATGTATGCCTTTGGCAACAACAAGTTAGTACTGGTAAACAAAATAGCATTTGACATTTCAATCAATAGGATTGGAACTAATGTTGGAGAGTGGTCCCTGGTTAAAGTTGTCTCCGGTCAAGTGTTCCCTGGTCAAAGCGGGCTCTGGTCAAGTGGGCCCTGGTCAAAAAAAGGTTGGGAACTACTGCTCTAGATATTCCTAAAGAGACCATATTATTCAAATCCATAAATAAAATCTTCAAATTAACCCCACAGATGTGGAGGGCCAATTATTCATGGGAATGAGAAATATGACAATGATCCATTCCTGCTTCAGTATAAAATCCAGGACAGTGGCCTTTGCTCAAGAATTGAAAGCTCTGCAATCCGAAAGTTTGAAACAGCACACATTGCAACACTGCCACCAGGGACATGTTGCCAATGCAGGATGGAGTCCCCCATGCTGGTTACATGCCATTTTCCAGAATACATACCATCTGACTATGTTGTAAATCTGACTCATGATGTTGTTTTGCTCTTAGAACACAGGACCAAAGTGTGCTTTCCTTTAATTGAGTATTGTACTCTTCACTGATTGCAGTAGAAGTGGGGTTTGGTAGAAGTACTGATTAGAACACTGTACTGAAGTGTCTCAAACAACTTTTAGAAATGGAATGATAAAGAACTGGTGAAAGGTAAAAACTAATCTTAGGCAAATGTTCCACAATTGCAAAAAGTGCCATGTATGAACCCATATCCTTCATTAGCTTGAACTCTTTTCTTCTCAAATGCGGTAATACCCAACTGTAGTAGTACTTCCTGATCTGGGGAACCTTGAAGAAGTTATTCTTCTGATGAAACAAGGCGACAGGAACCTGAATTTGAGACATATTATGTATATGGCATGCACACACACAGAATACACACAACCACAGTTTTCTAGATAAGACTGTTTTTATTTAGAGGTCAGCCTTACACAGGCAAATAACTTTTTACACTAAAAACAGACTTCTGTTCATGTTGATTATAAGGATCTACATAGCCTTCGCAGTGCTCAATAAGATTCTATTTGAGTAGTTGGATTTAATTTTTAAATGGCCACTCTTTGAATAATCATATGTGAAGTCACATACAGTAGAGTCTCACTTATCCAACATTCGCTTATCCAACGTTCTGGATTATCCAATGCATTTTTGTAGTCAATGTTTTCAATACATCATGATATTTTGGTGCTAAATTCGTAAATACAGTAATTACTACGTAGCATTGCTGCATACTGAACTACTTTTTCTGCCAAATTTGTTGTATAACATGATGTTTTGGTGCTAAATTTGTAAAATCATAACCTAATTTGATGTTTAATAGGCTTCTCCTTAATCTCTCCTTGTTATCCAACATATTCACTTATCCAATGTTCTGCCGGCCAGTTTATGTTGGATAAGTGAGACTCTACTGTATATGGAATTTCTCTGAGATTTGCAGAACTATCTCTTGGTGGACCTCAGCACTTGGTTCTTCCAGTTCATCTCAGGCTCCTTCCACATTGCCCCTATATCCCAGATTATCTGCTTATCCCAGGCTATCTGGCAGTGGAGACTCACATAATCCAATTTAAAGTAGATGACCTGAGATCAGATCCTGGGATATAGGGCAGTGTAGTAGGGGCTTCAGGTTTTTTTGTCTGCTGTTGTGTTAGAAATGTTCTGAAAGATTGGAAATTAAGTAGATTCCAAATTCCTTCATGTGCTTATAACTATGAAGTTTTTCTTTAGCAAAAAAAAATCAGCATAGTGCAAGATAGGACATAATGGAAACAGAAAAGTTCCACGTTGGCCTTGTTAACCATTCTGTACTTTGCTTGTAAATGCCAATAAAAGATTAAATGTTTTCTTAATGCTGAATCTGATATTCAGAAGGTAAGATGTAACACCATACGGTGTTGTTTTGCAATGGATTTTAAACCTATAAAGAGAGTTGTCATACTTTATCATTTGCATCAGTTGATCTTGATGGAAGTTGATGTTAAATGTTTTTGTCCACTAGGGTAATTTCTTTTTGGGGCCAAAATAGATTTTCTGTAACTAAAGGTGAAACGTTTAAATTTAAGTTGCCATTAAGGAAACTGCCTATTGTCCAAATGTATTGAAAGGGTTTGGATTTTTTAAAGCAATCTGAAATACATAAACATTATTCTCAAGTACATCCTTCCCAGAATAAAAAGCCTCAGTACAATAGCATTGATTTATTTCCTCAATTTCTTCTATTATTTGTTTACTGTTTTTCTCTCTGGAAGTTGACTATTCAATTATGCAAGAGGATTTCAAGATTTCCAGAGAGCATGCCTCCTTGTTAAATTGTTATTAAGGCCTTCAGATCTTGACTAATTAATGATATTGGCCTTCATGCAGAGGCTTATAGCAAAGAACCATGAGGGAAAGGCTACTCTACCATATATAGCTGTTTCCATGCCAGTGCCAGATGTTTCCAAGCCTAGTTGGGATATCCAGAGTATTAGGTTTTAAAGAGAAATACACACCGAAGATACAATATAAACTTGATTAATAGATAGAACTAGGCACAGAAAGAGATCTCTGGATACAACCATAAGGATAGACAGGAATGGTCTTACTGGAGATGGAGTTATTTGTGTATCTAAGAGGGCATAGTGTCATCACATAAACTACACATTTGAAAAAGAACAGAACTGTTATGTTACAGTTCTATACAACAACAACAAAACTTCTCGAAAAATAAACCCAAGGAGAGTAGTAATAGGTATTCCATGCTGGTGAAATAATATCTACACAATTTAATATTGAATATAGATAGATATCCCTCTCCCTGACCAAAATTAGTAAAAAGTCAAGTAAAAGCAGCACAATAAAATTATGCACGTCAAGGTAAAAGCAGTGGCTAAACTGGTGTCTTTCTCCTTCTGTGATAATGCCAGGTACTGGAGCCTGGGATCACAGAAAGAAGTTGAATAGTAGAAGATAAAGGAGAGTCACAGCACACTATACCATGAACTTCATTATCACAAGAAGTGTTGCTTACACACCAACACCAAACACATTGAGTTTCGTTTTTGATTTCTAAAGAAAAAGGCATATCACAAGTTCAAGTTTATATTTTTTTAAATTAAAACTTAAACATTTTCTAGATTTTTGTATTTTTAGAAATAATGCTGAAATGATGCTGAAGGACCACGCAAGTAGTGCTGAATCCCCCAGGGCTACCTACTTCATTCTGCTATTAATATCACAGCAGCTTGTTGCGATACAAGACACTCCCACTCTTTTCTGAAAACAGTGCAGGCAGCTTGATAACTCACTGGCAGCAACTAGCTGTCCTTTTTAAAAGTTGCTGAAGCCTTGCATACTTCCTCACTGGGCTCGCTTCTGCGAAAAGATGAAGCTCGTTTACATGATATTGCTCCAAGCAGCTCTGCTGCTTTGTCCAAATGGATCGGCTTTGACAGACGACAGCACAGAAAGCGTGGGAGAAGAAAAACCGACTGAGGCATGCCCTGTAAAGTTGAAAATCAGTGGGAAATGTGATGGAGAGGAATGCCCCTATCAGATCCACTTGCCTCCAATGACCCTCCAGCTACCCAAACAGTTTCGACTCATTGAAAAGACCCTTAAAGAAGTGCAGAGCCTTAAGGAAGTTGTAAACAAGATGAAGAAATCCTGCCAAGACTGCAAGCTGCAGGCAGACGACAACCAAGAAAGAGAGAGCAATGAATTCCTGCCACCTGCCACAGATGGTCCAACAGACCAGGGCAAAGTACAAGATAACAGAGTCAAGGAATTGCAGAGCAAGGTTTCCAAACTCTCAGCCAGTCTGAAGAATGCAAAGAACCAGATCCATTCCTTACAGGGTCGGCTGGAGCAGATAAACCTGATAAACATGAACAATGTGGAAAACTACGTTGATGACAGAATAGCCAATCTCACATTTGCTGTGAACACTTTGGGAGATAAATGCTCTTCTAACTGTCCAGCAACACAGCCAAATCCAGGTAAGTCAGCCTTTACTGTTTTACAAATACTGCATATACTGAAAGCATTCATACAGCACTCTTACATTACAGTTTACATACTATTTTGGAAGTAGGGAGTACTTGGATGCCATGGAGAATAACTGAAAAGAAGTGTGTAATGCAGTGACAGTGAGACAGACATGGGTGATCTCAGCTGAATGTTTTTAATGGATCTGAACTGGCATAATTTATCTTTAGTTATGGTTTTTATTTCAATTCAGGACATCTTCGCCATCATTTTATTTATTCATAGATAATTGTTGCAGCAGATTGATGGGTACTTTCCATAAACAAACCTGGGAGGGGGGGGGGGCAACCTTCACTTCTCTTGTAGCCTTCATATGCGCTAAAATCAATGGCTGGAAAACTCACCACAGCATGTTTTCAGTGCTGTAAAGTGGAGGACACAAAGCATTCTCTTAACATATTTGATTATTTGAATTTATGAGACATGGATTACAAACTTGTGAGTTGAAGCAGCTTTTCAGATATGTAGCTAGTAGAGGTGCACATCATCACCTGTGTTCACTTGCATCCACAGTTTTAATGCACAACTATTTTTCTGATAGACTAGAACATATCTTTTGGATGGGATGAGGAATCTGTAATCCTCTAGATCAGTGGTTCTCAACCTGTGGGTCCCCAGATGTTTTGGCCTTCAACTCCCAGAAATCCTAACAGCTGGGTAAACTGGCTGGGATTTCTGGGAGTTGTAGGCCAAAACACTTGGGGACCCACAGGTTGAGAACCACTGCTCTAGATGTCTCGAACTTCAGAGAGCACTGCCAATGATAAGAGGATGGCCAAAGTTTCCCAACCACCACTTTAGAGTTTGGCCCTTTGAAAGTGTACAAAATACAGAATATCTAAATTCTGTTTCATTTTTGCACAAGGGCAATCTGTGAGCTGTCGAATCACACTGAAGTCTGTGCCCCTCTATATACCTTTCTATATCAGCATTTTGGTTTTGATGGAAAACACTAAAGAAATAGCATCAGGAATAAGAGAATGGTGGTTAATCTGACAGTGCCTCTGTGTGTCTCTGTGTGTATGCATGGTTGTTAAACAGATTATAATGACATTGGGATATTTTAACAATATTTCATGTCTATTTTATCCCTATTGTGTTTACATTTTTTCAAGTAACTTTCTACATGGAACAGAATTATTGTCTCCATTTTATACTGGTATTTTTTAAAAACTGTACAAGCCATTTCAACAAAGATTTTAAACTAAGAAATTAAAAAAATATGCCTTGAGATATGATTTTGAATTAGCCAGGAAAATGTTAATAAATACCTTGTCACACTATATATATTTCAAGCTCCAGATAACAGAAAATAATTGTATTTTATAGCTGCACACCTGGAAATCTAAACAGCCTAATTAATGTCCTAATGGATGGCACATGACCTAACAGAATGGAATCTTGGCAAGATTTCATTCATAGACAATGCCAAATGAAATATTAGTTTGGCTATTATTTCTCTCAAACTAAGTACAATATTTCAGGTATCATGAGAACAATTTTTATGTAAGTGATGGATCTTGCCAAGCAAATGCTAGGTTGTCATCTCACTCTACATCAGAATTTAGGGAGTAACCTTGGCTTATTGTTTATGAACAGTATCTACCAAAACACATTCAGTCACTTTCACTGCAGCCAAGGATGGCTAAACTTTGACCTCCTGTCTGCAGTTTGCCAAATCTGCATATTTCCCCCTCTGCCTTATTGTAATATCAAAATGCATGCCATCATAAGCTTTTCGGTGCTATACAACTATTATTCAAAATAGATTTCAGTAAAAAAATAGTTATTTCGTATTTCCCATTATTACAACACAGGAAAGCTGTCACCTAACTACAGATTACACAACAAGATTGCACAAACAGAAATGTTGATCATAACAGGATATTGTAAAGACTAGCAATATCTGGAGTTTAATCTGAAGAAAATCTGAAACAACAATGCAGCATTAGCACATATAGTACAAACTTGTATATAAGTCAATTTTGGGGGCAAAAAACTGACCCAAAAAACTTGGATTAACTTTCCCACAGGTCCATGCTGGAAATTGATGATGATGGCTTTAGCTTGATGAATTTTGTGCTCTCTGCCATTTTGGGCAGTTGGCGATAGCAGCAATTTTAAATAGGGGCTAACTGTATAAGCCTCGTGAGGCTTGGCGGGTTGTCTGCAAGCTCACAAGACCTATACAAAAACCCTATGGCCACGGCCATCCAGCTCAACTTCAATCTCCCAATATGGTATGGAACACAGAGCTTATACAGTGAGCCCTATTAAAAATCCATGGCAGTGTTATATTCCACTCCAGTATGGATTCCCCCACCACCACCACCACCACTGCTGCTGAACACAGCCTAGACTGAAAAAGGAGGTGGGGATTGCAAGAGAACTTTCTTTTTCTGGCAAGGAAAGGGTAATGGGATGGGAGTGCATACCAAGAGGGGCTTCTCGCCTCTGCCTCTTATCACCGCCTTCACATTGGATCCCCAATAGAGGCCGGTTGCTTTGTTTACTCTTCTCCTCCCATCTCCTTTTTCAGGCTGTAATCTCATTTTTCCTTATTGATATTCGTCCCCCTATCTGTATGAATGTTGACATCACCAATGCAATTTATATCCTCTCAAATTGTAAAAGCTCAAATAAACATATCTTCTCCTTTTCTTCAGTATTTCCTCCTTTCCTAAGTATTTTCCTCTATGCATTTTTAAAATGACATGTGGAAAATTGATATCTATATATATAAAAAAATGTAATGTCCGTTTGTGAGGACCTCATATCTCCCAAACTACTTCCCCAATTGCTACAAAATTTGGACACAATGTAGCATTCGAACTGGCGTGTGTTTTAAGGTATTCATGTACCTACTAGCACATACCTGTCACACCTGAGACAGGTAAAACCATGCCTCTTAGCAACAGCCAATCACCCTGCTTGAATGACACAATTGGCCATAGCCATGAATGAGTCTAGTTTTTAAATTTGAAATAGCAGCTATGGGTTATGGTATATAGAATGTAAGGATAATTTTCCTCCCAAGGCTGCGAGGAAATTTTTCTAAATTGAAATTGCCACCAAAAATTGTCCTGGGAAAGATTTTCATTTTGTGAATAAAAATATTACGGTAATTCTAAGGGCACTTGCAGATAGGGAATGAGAACATTGAGACCATGATATATATCTGTGTGTTTGTGCATGTGTATGTTTTGGGGAGGAACTGAAATAAAACCTTCAGCACCATAGTCTTGATTCCCACTATCATAGTGCCCACACTGCTCAATTTAGAGGTTTCTAAATCAGCTCTTGTGAATCACATTACCCACATGCATGATACATAAGGAAGAACCTGATCTTCTCAGAAGATATTGTGGTATAAACAGGTAAACTCATACTAAGAGTTTTAAAATAATTTGTTACATTCAGAACAAAAGCAAAAGCAATATGTATTTTATCTTGTTTTATTGTGGTAATTTGAGCTTGCCCCCATGTTAGCCGCCCTGAGTCCCTGTGGGGAGATGGAGGCGGGGTACAAAAATAAAGTTGTTACTACTACTATTATTATTATTGTTGTTGTTGTTGTTGTTGTTGTTGTTGTTGTTGTTGTTGTCAATATGGAAAGATTCTAGTAAAACCAATATGATATATGAAGATATTTTAAAGGGCAATCAGTGCATCTGAGTGTGAGTTGACTGCAACATAGACTGTCAGAAAAGAGCAATAAATAAAGCCACAATGTTCCCAGTTTACCATTGAACCCATTTACCACTGAACTTATGTCCTTATTATCACACTAGGAGGAACTACTAGACCATAAATGCTTTTCAGAGCATGTGGTTGGCTATTATAGCCTGATGCAAACATCTACATATTCACTATGCAAGGGCTGTTAACAGATGATTGACAAGCAAAATGTATAATTTCAGTTGCTAAATCAAATTTCTAGTCTAACTGCAACAGAACAAATACATAACACTTTATAGTTATTTGAAGGACCATATCTCATATGAACTTGTCAGACATTTATGATCAACTGGGGAAGGCCTTCTCTCTGTCCCACCTCCCGCTTTTACATGAGCTCTCTCGACTTTTACATGAGTGTATTGATAACTTTGAAGTGATACATTTATGTTGAAAATTGATACAGGTACCCAATGAAGCATATAGAAGGAACTTTTGTGCTCAACTCAGTCTCGTGTAGTAAAACAACCTTATTTCTGCCACAGAATCTTGGTGATAGCCAACAATTAAAAATTTTAAAATTTACTATGAAACTCAGCAGAACTCATTTATGTAGGATACAGTTTATTCTCTATTCTAAAACCAAAACAAAATCTAAGAATACGTCATTTGTAAAGCTTTCTAGATACTGTTATTACTAGGTATGGAGATAAAATGAGTTGAATCTTCAGGAAACACCTGGAAGAAGGTTTTTAAAAAATAAAGCATTACATTCCTGTCCAAATTCATTTCCACTACCACCACCCTCCAAAAACCTCAGGATATGTAATATCATTTCAACAGGAAACCACTTTCACGCTCACAAAGAACATGTTTCAGAGGGTCACTTGTATGTACAGTAACTGTGACAGTTACCAACAGGAAAAATATTCATCCTCTCTGTCTCCATAACAACAGGCAACAACCGTAATTTTAATTTAATCCTTTTCAAAATAAAAACATTCTGCTTTGGGTGAGATTATAGCAATTAATGTTGAATGACAAATTGAGTTGATGAATTTTAAGCACAGAATCAAATTACCAGTTTACATACTATTTTGCAATGCCAAAATCAAATGGATCACTCTGTTAAACCTCCACACAAACAAAAGTACTTTATATAGAAATCCCATATCAACAATTGGTGCAAATATCTAGCACATTTTTAAAAGATTGAACTCTTGAAGTGTTTTTTGTTCTTGTTATTTCATAAGATAAATTAGAGTGAGAATTGTAGTAACTTTATTGTCATCTCCTTCTTCTATCCAGTTATGCATCTTCTTCAAGGAGACTGTTCCAATTATTTTGCAGCAGGGAAACGGCATAATGGAATTTACAAAATCATTCCTGATCCCAGAAATGGGAGCTTTGATGTGTACTGTGACATGGAGTCAATGGGAGGCGGATGGACAGTAATCCAGATGCGTCAGGATGGCAGCGTTAACTTTAACAGAACATGGCAGGAATATAAGAATGGCTTTGGAAACCTCACCAGAGAATTCTGGCTTGGGAATGACAAAATTCACCTTCTGACCAAAAGCAAGGATATGCAGTTGAGGATTGAGCTTGAAGATTTTAATGGAATCAGAGAATACGCAAAATACGACCAGTTCTATGTAGCCAATGAGTATCTCAAATACCGTCTAAGCATTGGCAGCTTCAGCGGTACAGCTGGTGATGCCCTGCACTTTAACAAACATTACAACCACGATCAAAAGTTCTTCACCACTCCAGATAAAGACAATGACCGGTATCCATCTGGCAACTGTGGGGCATACTACAGCTCTGGATGGTGGTTTGACGCATGTTTGGCTGCCAACTTAAACGGCAAATATTATCATAAAAAATACAGAGGTGTTCGCAATGGGATTTTCTGGGGCACTTGGCCAGGAGCTTCTGATGATAATATAAATAGTTACCGAGTGCCTTTTAAAAAGGTTAAAATGATGATCAGACCCAAAAACTTTGCACCATGAATACATTTGAAAACCCACTACTGGCAATCTTTGCCTCAGTAGTTGGGTCACTGAGGTGTATTTTTTCATGTTTAAATTTTGTATGTTTAGGCACCAATTTCTACTTTTTAAAAAACAAAAAAGGCTAAAATCTCTGGTGACATATGCAAGGATAACTTCTGGTTACAAGCTACACACACACACACACACACACACACACACACACATGTATTTGTATTTGGACACTGTGGAAGAACATAAAGTGCGCTTCCTTCTACGGTGACTCTCCTCCCAAGTGGGTGCAGCAAAGAGAGCTCAAGGAGCACCTCTATCCTCTCAGGTACTGGCTGTTGGGTGTGCCCAGCCACAATCTCATTGCCCTCATACATCTGGGAAAGAAATTTTCTTTGACATTAACTGAATAAGAAAAACAACACAAATATTTTAATCTGCACTCTGATAAATGCTACTGAAGTAACATTTCTGATTACTCTTCTACTTCATATATGACATTAGTGTAATATTAAGCCTCTTAGAACCACTGATAAAACAAATTGACTGGAACTACGTTAAGTCAGATAAAACAGCTCTATCTGAAGTGAATGGAACATAATTGTCATGATTTATCTTGAATCTCATTGATTAAAATGGCAAAAAGGACAATTAATTCAGTCTGTGTCCAGGACAATATTTTTTAGATCACAGTAGAGAATGTATTCAACATGTGGAGATCTGAAATAAAAATATAATCATTCATCAGGGTTCCAGAGGAACCCCGAGGCTTTCAGACCTATGTTCCAATTATGTCAGCAACCCCTATATAAAGCTAAATTGTCATTACATGATCATAATGCTATACCATCCTACAAGCAAGGGTAGAGGCCATAGACAGACACAAAACCAACAGATAAACCCACCATAACTCTTCTGCTAATTACATTATAGATACCTATAGTTGGACTACACCGTGATAATGCTCCCACATTAGCACTGCATGGAGGGCAATAGTCAATCACTATGTGACACAAGATGGCACAAGTGCCAAAACTTCTTATTGGATACTTTTTCTATATGCAAATCACAAGTAGAATTTCATCCCCTGTGTCTTTTTGTTAGATAGCTCCATACCCCTGTGTGTAGGCCCTGAAGGATCCTCCTTACAAAAGGAATCACTTGCAACACAGTGAGCCAATATCAAAGCTAGCTGATATACAGACATAACTCACCACACACCCACCAGAATGTAGCTACTGACTGTGTACAGTGTTCCCTCACTATTTCGCGGTTCGCTTTTTGCGGCTTCACTGTTTCACAGTTTTGCAATAAACTCTAAAAGAATATTATAAATCATAAAAAACTACAATTTACAGCCTAAGGAAGGGAGGAAGGAGAAGCCGAAGGGAGAGAAAAGGAGCCCAAGCGGCAACGGGAGGAGAAGGAGGTGATTTATCAACACACGATTGGTTGATGAAGACTTAAAATAGTGTATAACTACTAAAATAATGTGTAAATATATAGCGTCCTACTTCACGGATTTTCACTTATTGCGGGTGGTCCTGGAACCTAATCCCCGTGATTTGTGAGGGAACATTGTATTGCATAAATGCTGTGGTATGTCAGTACAAACCAGGATCTCGGCCATTATTTGATACCTAGAGTCACTATCACTCTACACATTTATAGAACTATTGTTCAACTTTAACTGCAATTATAATATTCTATGGAATTCTAGGGTTTCTATTTTAGTGAGGTTCAAGAACTCTCCAGCTAAGAATTCTCAATGTCCCTCCCTAAACTATAAATCCCAGGATTCTATACAATGTTGCCTTGAAATTAAAGCACTATTACAATATAGTGCAGTTTTTCAAACTGTGCTCCTCCAGATGTTTTGGATTTTAGCTCCCACAATTCCTGAGAGCTGCTAAAATTTCCAAACAACCGTTGTGCCAAAGTAAAAAAAAAAAAAAGAGGATTTCACTTTTGCAAAGATACAACTATATTAGATTATCCTTAGGCTCCATCTGAGGTCTGAACAATAAATCATGAGTGCCTTAAAAGAATCCAATGTGTCAACTGCAAAGTTTGTTTTAAATCCTAAAGACCAGTTATTCCTATTTTGGAATTTCTACACTGCAGATAGTCATTACTTTTCATTCTCTAATAATAGTATTGAGCAGGCAACAGCAAAACAGCTACATAACATAGACCAGATTTCATTTGATTTTACTTATTTTAACATACTAAGATTTCGTAATGTTAACATATAAAAGAGCTTAAAGTATAGTACTGTTAGCTTTAATGGGAAAACCTATATGATGTCATACTTCAACCTCTTTCCGAGCTTCACAGAGTGCTAACTGAACTTACAATCCCAAAAATCCCATGTAAAGTAATTTTGATTTAAGTAGATTTATTTCTTCAGAAACAGTGTTTAAAAGTGAAGGGCCAATCTATATATATAAAAGAGTGATGGCATCACGGCGACTCACAAAACAACAAAAGTACAGGCCCCGCAACCTCGAAATTTGACAACACAACCCATCATCCATGCCTCCAGGTTGATACAACAAAAAGAAAAGAAAAACAAAGTCCTAATTAGAGGGAGAGCAATAATTTTTTTTATCCAATTGCTGCCAGTTTAGAGGGCTAATCTCTGCCCACTTCGTCTCCTAGCAACCAACTCCTAGCAAGCCAAGGGACAGCCAGGGTTCAGTTAGGGGACAGGCAGACTTAGGCTATCTAATTTGCACTGGATTATATAGCAGTCTAGACTCAAGGCCCTTCCACACAGCTATATAACCCATTTATAATCTTATATTATCTGCTTTGCACTGGATTATCTTGACTCCACACTGCCATATAATCCACTTCAGTGGGCATTTTATACAGCTGTGAAGAAGGGTCCTCATATAATCCAGTTCTAACCAGATAATATAAGATTATCAATAAACAGTAGACTCTCACTTATCCAACATAAACAGGCCGGCAGGATAAGTGAATATGTTGGATAATAAGAAGGGATTAAGGAAAAGCCTATTAAACATCAAATTAGGTAATCGTTATACAAATTAAGCACCAGAACATCATATTATACAACAAATTTGACAGAAAAAGTAGTTCCATGCGCAGTCATGCTATGTAGTAATTACAGTAGAGTCTCACTTATCCAACACTCACTTATCCAATGTTCTGTATTATCCAATGCATTTTTGTAGTCAATGTTTTCAATATATCGTGATATTTTGGTGCTAAATTCATAAATACAGTAGTTACTGCATAGCATTACTGCGTATTGAACTACTTTTTATGCCAAATTTGTTGTCTAACATGATATTTTGGTGCTTCATTTGTAAAATCATAACCTAATTTGATGTTTAATAGGCTTTTCCTTAATGCCTCCTTATTATCCAACATATTCGCTTATCCAATATTCTGCCAGCCCGTTTATGTTGGATAAGTGAGACTCTACTGTACTGTATTTACAAATTTACCACTAAAATATCACAATGAATTTAAAACACTGACTACAAAAATATTGATTATGAAAAGGCAGACTGCGTTGGATAATCCAGAACATTGTATAAGTGAATGTTGGATAAGTGAGATTCTACTTTAATATGAAATAATTACTGGGATAGAATAATGCAGAACAATATAATCTCTAAAACCAGGACAGTAAATAAACAGGGGAAATCCACACAGGAAACAATCAGGGCCAGCTAACACCTCCCAACAAAGTATTCCCATCATCAAAGTCTGGCAAATCCTCTGTTTTCTCAGGGCCACAGACAGTAGAAGCACATAAAATATTGCAAACAACACCACTCTGAAAACAAGGGAATTCCAAACAGGAAAGAATCAGGGCCAGCTAACACCTCCCAACAAAAAAATCACTCAGGGAGGAAACAGCCAGGCTTTAAAGCTGCAAGGCCCTTACATCCTAATCATTTTCCTAATTGCAGCATTCATACTTGCGTCCAACAGGAAAAAAAAAACCATTCAGAAATATTGTATATTCACAACCTTTAGGAAATAATATCCCCTGATGGCACAGTGTGTTAAAGCGCTGAGCTGCTGAACTTCTGGACCGAAAGGCCATAGGTTTGAATTGGGGGAGCGGAGAGAGCCCCCACTGTTAGCCCCAGCTTCTGCCAACCCAGAAGTTCAAAAACATGCAAATGTGAGTGCATCAATAGGTACTGCTCCGGCGGGAAGGTAACGCCGCTCCATGCAGTCATCCCACATGACCTTGGAGATGTCTACGGACAACGCCGGCTCTTCGGCTTAGAAATGGAGATGAGCACCAACCCCCAGAGTCAGACATGACTGGACTTAATGTCAGGGGAAAACCTTTACCCTTTACCTTAACTACCACCAATTCCTCAATACTTTATTTCCCATACCAACATATTTCGCCACAGCAACGCGTGGCCGGGCACAGCTAGTACCTGTATAAGTGTGTGTATATGTTTCTGGACTTTAAAAAAAACAGTTGTCAGCAGTAGGATGAACTTTTAGGAGAGGCTTATTTATATGCCATATAACTGCAAACAGAAACAAGAGAGAAAACATAATTCAACAAGTATATTTAAAGTACAAGATAACATTGAAATATTGTTTATATTTAGAATATTCATTCCATCTGGTTGCCAAATTGATGTATATGTATATATGTGTTATTCAAGATGCTTTAGTAGGTAGAATTATGCTTTGTCGGTCTATACAGCTTCACTATTTTTCTTCCATTTAAAAATTTAACTGGGAAAAGAAAAAATAATAAGAAAAATAATAAGAGATAATTTCTAACCTTTGTGTCAAAATGTGCCTTCATTTCATATATCACTGGCAATTGCGCTTGATGAAAAACATCCTTGTTTTATGGGTTGCTGTGAGTTTTCCGGCCTGTATGACCATGTTCCAGCAGCTTTCTCTCCCAACAGAACCTCTAAAGATGCCAGTCATAGATGCAGCTGTAACATCAGGAGAGAATGCTGCTGGAACATGGCCACACAGCCTAGAAAACGCACAGTAACCCAATGATTCCGGTCAATGAAAGCCTTGGATAATACACCAAAAGATTTTCTCCAAATATGATGGAGATAAATGGAACATGGGTACAACATATAGTACATAAAAACATTTGCATAATTTTTTTTCTCAGTGCAGAAATGTCTTACTTATAAAGCCTGGGATGTGACATTTGAAGGACGGTATGCTTCATATGATCCTGCATGTAAAGCCTTTTCCTAGATACCCTCTACTTTAGAATTGATATGAGGACAGGAAATATTTTAACCAGAGATTATAGAGGCACATTCATTAAGATGATCATATTACCAGATGATCATATTACTATAATTAGTAGGCCCAAATTAAAAATGTGTTACTCACTCTTTCAACAGTTGATTGGGATGGTTTTTATTGAGAAAATATTTTTAGTTTTACTGGCTACTGTTTTTGTTTTTCTTTTGTTTAATGCAATACAAAGCTGTGTAATTCTTATATGACAAGCAATGTTGATGAAAAGGAAGGGGACAAAATGTTTTAAATAAATAAAACAAATAAGAATAAATTGAATAGAGTGTACATTGATTTATGATTAAGACTCATACAACGATATGGAAAAACAGATATCAAAATTACCTACTAACTTAAGAAATCACCTTGAGCTCATCATTCTCTCTCAACAGCCATAATTATCTTCTTCAAGGGAGTGTGCAAAGGTAAACGAAAAAATAGATGTTACATTAGTGTGTGTAGGTCTCTGTATCACTTAAATGTTGTTCTTTTCAGCTCATTTCCTCTTTGTGAATCTTTAAAGCACATTTAAAACATGTTTGTTTGTTTGAAAGATCTAAATAAAGCAACTCTGAAAATGCCTACATACCTCCTAAAGTTTATAGCATTACAAAATAAAACATGCTGATTGAAAGTTAGCTTCCATATGGCTAAATCTCATACTTTTAGACAAAGTACTCTTAGTTTCTCATGTTGAATGTACATTTTAAATTACTGTATGCATCTTGCATTCACAGATCCTTTTTGTTCCTCAACTAGTTGGCACATTTTTCAGTATTTGTTCTGTAGTTGACGCTTTTAAAAGAAATGATTAATTTCAGTCTTCTTTCTCAGAATGACTTTCTTCCCTTGTTGGGAGTAAAATTTCACCACCACTATCTATATCATACATTTTACATCTGTAGTCTGTGGTCATTCAGAAGAAGACCTACAAGCCACTTTAAACATCTTTGTAGAAGCATACAAAAAGCTTGGCCTCTCATAGAACATCAAGAAAACCAAAGTGCTCTACCAGCAAGCACCAAACAATCCCTCTGAAATGCCAGAAATTCAGCTTAATGGTGTAACATTAGAATATGTTGACCAATTCAGTTACCTTGGCAGCCACCTCTCCACAAAAGTAAACATTGACACTGAAATACAACATTCCTAGAGATACCAAGATGCTTGTTTATAAAGCTATTGTCCTCCCTGCGAAATGTTCATTTACAAATGTCACTCTCAACTTCTGGAACAATTCTATCAGGGTTGCCTCTGAAAAATCCTGCAAATCTCTTGAGAAGGCAGGTGGACAAATGTCAGCCTTCTGGAGGAAGCAAAGCCCACCAACACTGAAGAAACGAACCTCCTCCATCAATTTCACAGTACTGGCCACTTTGTCCGAATGACTGATTACTGTCTCTCAAAACAGTTACTCCACTCTCAACTCAAGAATGGAAAACAGAATGTTAGTGAACAGCAAAAGAGCTTTAAAGATGGGCTTAAAGCTAACCTTAAAAACTGTAACAAAACAGTCAGCTGTTGCCAACAGTGCTATGGAATTTGAAGAGGCACAAAGGGAGGGTAAATGGGAAAAAGATGTCAAAAGGAAGGTGTGTCAAGCCATCCCTTCTCGGGATCACCTTCCACCTGGAAATCAATGTCCTCACTGTGAAAGAAAATGCAAATCAAGAATAGGTCTCTACAGTCCCCTACAGACCCACCATCAAGACCCTATGCTTGGAAGGCAATTATACTCAACCACAAGTGATAGCCTACAATGATGATATACATTTTAAAGAGGGGCTTGATGCCAGTTTAATTTTCTAGTGTTCCCAAATAAATGTTAAAAGCCATCCTCTTATGAGCCATATCACCACCAGAAGATGAGGTAGAAAGCAGGCCAACCCATCAACCCTGAGGACCCCTGCCATTAGGCTTCTCCACTTCTCAAACCGTTTCCATTCCAGCTAGTCATCAAGACTTATATTTTAACGCATACCCTTCCAGATGTTGTGCTCCAGCTCTAATTACTCCAGGCACATGTAGCCAATGTTCAGCAGATGCACACATGCATTATAGCACATCCCTGCTATAAATAAATTGGTTTTATTTATTCTTAATTATAGTTTATATTACATGACACAAAATATCATTTGTTTTTGAATTCTGATTTTGAAGTCTTTTGTTCTTTGAGGGCTTCTGCTCTCTGAAGTTCTTTGCTTAAATACATCAATGCTATGCAATCACAATAACATCAAAAGTGTCAATCAGTTTTTTAAAACATTGCAGCAAGTTGTACTTTGCAAACATCTGGAGAGGTCCTTCTGCAGGGACCCACGCTAACCAAAGTTAGGTCAGTGATGATCCAAGATTGGGACTCTCCAGACTCTGGAGTATTTGAAAACGAATTTGAGGAACTTCCAGGAAAAAGACTGAGGGCTAAACCTTTAACTGTTGATTTTGCTAGTAAACAACTACTGATACTGATATTATTTGCTAATGCTTATATATGACATTATATTATATATAATGTCATATTCTTTCCACAGAGGCTTATTAAGTATATATTTATAGTTTTGCATATTTCTCTCACCTTTTGAACCTTTTTTGTGTCAGGAATGACTTGAGAAACTGCAAGTTGCTCCTGGTGAGAGAGAATTGGCCGTCTGCAAGGACATTGCCCAGGGGATGTCTGGATGTTTTGATGTTTTTACCATCCTTGTGGGAGGTTTCTCTCATGTCCCCGCATGGAGCTTATCCGCGCTCTCCCTGGGTTGGATTCAAAACGGCAACCTTCAGGTCAGCAACCCAACCTTCAAGTCATCAGTCCTGCCAGCACAAGGCTTTAACCCACTGTGCCACGGGGGCTCCATTAACCTTTTGAACCTAAAAGCTCTGGAAGAGATTTACTGAATAGAGAGACTACAGCAAGAGTTGTGAAGCCCTCTTATGACCTCAGTAGAGCTGAGTTTGAAATCTGCTAGTCATTTCCTTCTATTCGACATGATTTCCTGCTTATATGGAGAATAACTGCTTACATCCATTTGCCATAATGCAAAGAGAGTTAAGATTAGATACAATGATTTGTAGTAAAGTAGGTAGCCACACCTAAAACAGCATGTTTTAGATTAATGGCTGTAAATCGTATTCTCTATAGATTGGGTGAGTCTAATAGCCATGGCAGAGAAATGTCTGGGTAAACACAGAAAAGCATACGGTCAAATCAGGAAAGACTTAGTTTTAAAACTACAGACATTTAAAAATAGGTTGAGAATTCAAGTGGGGAAGAGACAGTCCATATGTACAAAATAATTTAATAAGCAGAACAAGATTAACCAGACTGTGAGGTTTCACCTAAAAAACATGGGATAAGTTAGGGAATATGGAATGGCAATGAATAGAAAAAATAATTCAGCTACGTATTCTTCCTACTTGCACTAAAAACAATGGGCAAGATGGACAACAAACAGCATGAAAGGAAGAAGTGGAATTCTGGAGCAGGGAAAAGAAAATAACAATCCAGTTGGCCTTCTACTTGTGTGAGGGTTAAAGGTACAGAACCCCTGTGAAAATGGTAAATATGAAGATCTCTCTCTGCACTCCCACATTTAACACACATACAAACACAATTCCTGTACTGGTAGAACGGCTAGGTCTGTCATGCACACATTTCCTTGTGTACATACACACTTTCTCAGCCAGGAAATGGGGAGCGAAGAGGGTAGGGTGGGCAAAGATACTGAGCACTGTGCACAGGTCTTAGGGCAGATGGAAGGAATGCCATTGCTGTAAGAGAGGCTGCTGAAGCATCTTCTTGCAACCCTTGCCCTCCTCCTGCCACTGCCATCATTCTACCTGCCCACCCTGTCTCCCTCCTCTTTTTCTCTTCCCATTCTGCCCCCTCCACCCAGCCCAGAAACCTGCACCATTACCCATCCTCATATTCACCACTTCCTCCTCAGTTGAGGAAATGCACACATGTCTACAACCTTCCTCCTCATGCTCCACCCTTCCCATGCCCTTCATCTCGTCTAAATGAGTGACTGAAAAAACGCACTCATATGTGCATTCTCCTTCCTCATACTTACCCCACCTGTGGAGGTAAGGAAATGTATATGCACACTCTCCCTCCTCACACTCCCTTCCCCATTCCCATCCACTGCCCACACTGACCTAAGTGTGAAAGGGAAAGCACATGTGTGTCCTACCTCCTTGTGCTCTCCCACCTGCCTGCCCAAGTGAATGAGTTTGTGAGAAAATGTGTACACAACTATGCCCAACCACACTGACAGTTTGATTTCCTCTTAGTCGATTTGACCATCGACTAAGCCTGAATTAACTGGACAGAGCTCAAGATGGACATAGGTGTTACGGAAGTACCTATTTAAAATGGCATGTGGTAGCAGCAGGAAATAATCTAGGAATAATAAAAACCACGAAGGATAAACCTGCAGTGCATATGGCTTTCATGCCTCTGTAGAGTTCATGAAAAAAGATTTTGCATCTTTGCAACAGAATGTTTTACATATAAATAGTGAGCACAGCATATGGGAGAAAAACTCCACTGGCATCAGTAATATTTTCCATTTCACTGACAGTTTTACTTGCCTGCCAAATTCTGAAATTCCAGAGAAAGATTTAATTAAGCTCCTCTGAGACCATGAAACACCCTTATTTTATACCCTCTAGTTGACCCATGCTTTAAGGCAGTCAAAATAAGGACAGTTGTTTTGATACCTAAACTCATCTCAGAACTGTAACTGTAATGTGAAATGATCCAACAATGAACCCTGGTCTAAAAACCTATAAAGAACCAACCATATGGGAACTGACGAGTGCAAGTAAGCAGGACACAGGGAGAAGATAGAGAGAGACATCCTCAAATTTCCTGAACATGTTATATTTACCTATGTTAACTTTTCTTCCAATCCTAGATCCTTAGTTACCTAAGTCACTTTCCCCACCTTTTACACACTTCATTCTCTCTTCTTACAGACAAGGTACTATACTTTCTCCTAGAGATACAGAGACAAGTATAACTCATTACACTTTGGATACCCAGAATGAGGAGTTATAATGTTTTTCTATCACAATGTATTTCCTAGAATAAATACTGGTTTCCTTATTTTACTGAGGACAGTGTTAATACAGTTACTTTTGGAAGTAAAATGTGACTGTCAAAGCCTCTTTATATTTCAAGAGGCTGAGGCAATTTACCAATTGGTTATTTATAGGAGAATATTTCTTTGTAGGAAATAACACATGCGCAAAGCCATCACTGTTTTAAATAAACAAATAGCTTCACTCTGGAGAATGTTTTTTTTTCCTTTTCTATTCCTTCTTGACCTTTACAATATCATCATCTGAGTGTGCAGATGTGTGGGCTTCAAGGCATTTATTCTGCAGCTTTCCCAATGACCTTAAGTGGGCTCCTTCCAAGGACATACCAAAACCTCAGGGCATGGTATTACAATTCACTTTTAATTATTGTGACATTTCTATCCCATTCCCCACCCCCTCCTGAGGCCCACATGTTAACCCTATACTAATACTGCAAGGTAGGCTAGACTGAGAAATAATGTTTACCTCAAGATCTACCACTGGCTTCTATGGTTTATTTGAGATTTCACTATGGATCTCTCCGTCCATGTTCAACACCCTAATCAATACAAAAAACTGGCTGCATTGTAGTACTGAACTGTATTTTGTGATCCTTAAGATTTTTTGCATTGTTGCTGTTTAACAAATTATCACAATATAATTCCTGATTTCTGTAGCTGTAAACACCAGGATAAAAGAGGCCAGGGTGAATCCACATAGCAAAATTTTTGAGAAACTTGCAGGCATGTGCTTACCAACATACAATGTCACATTCTAAGATTTATCTGCCTGAAAACGTTTTGGAACCACATTAAAGACCTACAGTTTTACTTGCATGAAAAGAAAAAACAGATGTTGCCGTAATGTCCACCCACAAGGATCTGAGCAGCAATAGCAGTTTCTGTTCCAACAAAATGGTCAGTCAAGAAATCGCACACAGTGGTGCAAGTGTCACTATCAATGTGGATGCCAATGTTTATCACAGAGCTCGCCAGCAGGTACTCAGAATGTGGAATTTGCAGTACAATGAAAGTATAGCTGCCAACATACATATGAACACAGTTTAGTCCATATTCCCACAGCAACTGGGGAAAAATACAGTAGCAAGTGAGCCGCAGAGATCCAGAATGTCCTGAAATTATTAAAAGAAATGGTGATAACTTCTGATGTGATGACAACAGCAAATTAGAAACCTAAGTTTGAAGCAAATTAAGACATTAATACAAATGAAGATGAAAGGAGATGTTAATGCAAGGTTGAGAAACTATTTGTGAAGAAGTGTATAATTATATTTTGTTTATAGATGACATGTGTATTTGATTTTGTTTGAACAGTCAGGTTTGGCTAAGTTTAAAATGGTAAGTATTTGAGTTGATGATGTATGGGGGAAGGTAGCCATCTTAAAGCAGGTTACCATAGCAACAGGGGCGGAGCCAACCGCCGTTTGGAAAGGAAAAGGGGGAATGTTTTAAAAACCCAGGCAGTCTGTGATTTCCATTCACACTGAAGGAACTGATTCTTGTGTAGAGAATCAGGTTGGCTCAAATAGAAGGATTTGAGTCAGATCTAAGTTGGACCAGACTAGGCAAGTTAGGTGACTTGTCTAGGGTCATTTATAGAGCCTGTGGATTAGGGAAAATTAATCCCAGGGGATCCAGGAGGATCAGGGTTTAGTGTAATCCAGAGAAAGAAATATCTTGAAAGTTTGACCACCTCATATCCGTTTGTAACCATTAAGCGAAGTGCCTTTAACAAGTTATATAAAACCATCAAGCTCTGTACCTGCAATAAACTTATTTTGATTTTATTCTAACTAAGCCTCTGTCATACTCTTATATTAAGTTAAGTAACAACAACATCTGAAGTAAAACAAATAGAGACAGCTTAAAAGAACCAGTGCCATCTGCCTGACGTCTCCTCCATTGGTGGCAGCGAAGAAGATAGTCAAACAAATAATTAATTAACATCATCTCTCATAAAACATCTTTATTAATTGGTGGTATCTGTGTGTGTGTGTAGGATCAGAGGGATTCCATCTCTGTCACACATTCCTGTCAGACACCTCACCTCTGTACGTATTGCTGGCAAGCGGAGAAGATCAAAAGGATTCCATTCCCTGTCACCCTCAGTTCTGTACAATTTGGTGGCAGCGGTGGGATTCAAAAGGATTCTATCCCTGTCACCTCACCTCTGTACACTATTGAATGGCAACTCCCATAATCCTTCACAATTGGATATCAGACTATGGCTGATGAAAGTTGCAATCCAATATCCGGAATCCCAAAAGTTGCCCCCCCCCCCCCACACATTACAAACACTACTTATCAAAAGAACAATTGTCTTGAGTAGATTGCTTCTATACACCTTTGTCTAGGCTTGAACATAAATTTAGCATTTTGAACTGTGCAATAAAAATGTAGGAAATGATAGCACTAAAATCTGCTAAAATGCCATACCTTCTGACAACAGGGGAAATTGGTACTTTAAATCACTAGACCTTGAACTTATAATTTATCAGTTTCCAAAATCAAGAGTCTTTTATGGCAGCCTTGCAGAAACAATCAACATGAGACAAAAGGCCCTCAGTGTCCATCAAAAAAAAAAAACTTAATTTGTCTGAATACTGTGAAATAATTCCTTTCTTACCAAAGGGATTACTTGTAAAGCAAAAGGGCAGACAATAAAAGGTTTTATTGTCTTAAATTTTGAAGATGACTATTTTTAATCTCTTCTACATAAGACACATAGCCCCCAAAAACATGCCACAACTGATATATAGATGTCAATTTGGCCAGTTTGGCAGATAAACATTTGACAGATAAACTTTTGCTCTTCCCTCTCAATGAGTGTGAAGTACCAAGTTTACTTGAGTAACATGATTTGCTCAACTTCCTGTTCTGACTTCTTGCATCTGAGGCCACTCTGAAAAAACATGCTTGGCTTAGTAAGAGAAAAAAAGGACTAGTAGAGCTTGTCAAGTGTCCTATTTGCAGTTTTTGGGAACCCACCCAGGATGTATAGACTATGAACATTGTAGAAAGGGGTGCCCCACAAAAAATAGGCAGTTGTATCACATCAAGCAACAATGTAGATGAAAGGTTTTAACAAGTCTACTTTAAATGAATTGACACATTCATTACTATGCTGTTTTTGTACCATAAAATATTTTAGATTCGCTGAGAAAACAGGCATGTTGCTTCACAAGCTTCAAGAAATAACTTACAACTCTATGGGAAGTGAAGTGAAAGACATCCCATGCTTTTAACAAGCAGTCTTCCAACCCACTTCGTCAGAATGGCATTTGGATACACAGACTCAGAGCATTACACAATATGCCATATATTCACTATTACAATAATCAGCACAAACTTGTGTTGTAGTTTCATCTTACATCTTGAGTCTCTTAACTTATAATTCCTGCAACCTTTACTACTGATTTATCATAATATGGACATGTTTGTGCCATGCAATTTTTACTCAGACAAAAGCTGGGTCATAGCAATATATATTGTATTAATGACTACAGTGCTGAGAGCTTTATAACAATCACAAAACTAATGTCTTGCAAAATTACCTTTGTCAAAATTCCAGCATGTTTGTACCACCAAAGAAGGAGCCCCCGATGGCACAGTGGGTTAAACCCTTGTGCCAGCAGGACAGATTACCTGAAGCTTGGGTTGCTAACCTGAAGGTTGCCGGTTCAAATCCAACTTGGGAGAGCACAGATGAGTTCCCTTTATCAGTTCCATGTGGGGACATGTCCTCCATGTGGGGACATGAGAGAAGCCTCCCACAAGGATGGTAAAAACATCAAAACATCCGGGCAGCCCCTGGGCAACATCCTTGCAGATGGACAATTCTCTCACAAAAGAAGTGATTTGCAGTTTCTCAAGTCACTCCTGACATGACAAAAAACCATCAAGGAGCAAAAACAAGGACAAACTGTTAAAACTAACTCTGAAAAGCATATTAATCATGCAATTCTTCCTGTTACACTGGCTGGGAAGGATTAATATTACCTCCAAACTGGCATAGGTGAAATATACTTCTGATGAAATATTTATGACAGGGAAAATCCTTAATCATCTTAAAAGATAAGAGTCAGGATGGATAAAGCAAACCACATGAAACTAGTGCCACAACACCACCATAAAGTTGCCATGATGAGGAATAATTGCATCAATTCTTACACAAGTTCTGTTAATACTCATTCACTGCTAGTTTTTTTGGTTTTTATAAGAAAAATACAAAGTGGTATCATTTCCTAACATGCTTACTCTATGTGGAGAACTAGTTCTTAGCTATTAAAAAGAAACAGAAAAAGCAACCTCATACTCATGCTTCCTGCAGATATCAAATAAGTTCAAAATAGTCGTTATCACACTTGGGGCAGTTCTAAAATACTCAAATTAATAGAGGTTGATTCTCTGGAAAAGTTCTAGCAAGTTACATTGACCTCATAAAATAGCCATGAATTGGAGTTTTCAGGACAGAAGCTCAAAGACTTTTGCTACTGTTTCTAATCTTATCAATAAAAACACTTGATTTAAGCAGACATTTACTGACAGGACCATTCAGTGGGTTGTCTTGGAAATCTCTCATACATAGGTCATCATAAGTCAAAGCTGACACACAACAAAATTTTATTCCCATCAAGTAATGAAATCCCATGAAACAAACTACTTACAATTCGTTGTCACGACATGGAAATATTTAGCTTAACTGAGGTCATTTTGGAAATAAGTGGCATTATGAAAAAGGACTAAGCAATTTTGACTCATTCCTTCTACCCATTTTTAAAGTTCTTAGCAGTTCCCTAAATAAGGCTACATTGTGTTAGAAAAATATTGTATTGTATCAGAGAAGATGATGTACATGGGGAGAGACAGAATGAGTTGACTGATGACTATCGGACACAAAGTCTCTTACTAATTGAGCAGAACATACATTAGGGCATATATGCTTAGTTGGGAATGCACACATTTTATTAACTAAAAGTGTAGAAGGGTCAATATTTTCCATGCTCAAAAGTTGCCATAATATTATATTAAGGAGAAACAAGGCAGTAACCTCTTTGTTTTCCCTCTGATAAATAGAAAACCCAACACTCTGGACAGGGATGAATTGGGTTTAGATCAGTGCTTCCTCCTCTCTCAATGTGCCAGGGACCAGTACTATTGTCCTTTTCTTTCCTGGAAACTTGTCAGGGAACATTAATATGAGTAGCACTGATTTAGATATCGGTTTCATCCAACACATCATTGCTGTACTGAATTTATTAAAAAACCATATCCTATGGTGTGGCAATATATGTTTTGAAATAATAAGATATTAATTTATATCTTTATTATATGTCTTTATTATTTAGAGAGATTATTTCTAAACTGAAGATATGCCCCATGTTTACATACCTGACTGGAAATGTGAACTTAGCAGAAGTGTCTGAGAATGTTGGCATGACTGAAATGTCACATTGGGTCTTTGGAACACAGCCAGTTATGACCAAAATGTATTCTAACTAACATCCCAGCACTAAAGTTCATTACTTAAAACACAGGTTTTGTTTTTTTTACATCTCTACCTTACTTATTTTGATATACAATGTCTTCGGTGCACTGGAAATTGATTGGACTTCAACAATAGTTCCTTTATCTGCTTTGTTTTCACATCACTCTCAATTCATTCAACTGTAACTTTCCCTAAATCTGTCTCTCTTAAATATGAACCTCCAAAATTTTAGGAATGCTACTCCCAGAATCCCTGACTGTTCTAGGCTCTGACATTCAACAACATCTAGTATCTGCATCTCAGAAACACTGCTCTCAATGTTCAATATGTTTCTTATATATATTTGTCTGTCTTTAAGTACGACTAAAGAGCAATTTTGTTTAACTGGGTTTCTATCAAACAAAATTAAAAGTTTAGAATTAAATACAGAAATTTAACATAAAATCAACAGAGGTATAGGAGAAAAAAACGTAAAAAGGGCTGTGAAAGGGTTGTTGTTGTTTTCCTATTAATTTTTAGTAATTTTTACAACAAATTAAAAATAAAAACACTAAAATAAGACACAAATAAAATAATCCAATATGAAAATAAACCCATAATATTTCCACCCCTTATCTGTCCATCCCTACCAACTAAAAGTAACAGCTAAACTTTATCTCCACCTTTTACAAAAAGTTAAAAAAAAAACCGTTAAGAAGACAATTGACGTTTCCCCCCTTCAAGCAAAGGCAACTATCAAACTATTACATATTCTTCTTGTTCTAATTAATTGCATTTCATCTTCTGCTAAATATAAACCTGTATATTTAACATTAGTGGAAAGTAATATTGGTATCAACAGTTTATCAATTTTAACTAAAGTATAAATTCTTGTTCATTCATCTTCAGTTTATCACCTCAATATACCCCCCAAATTTTATTCCCTTTTAATTTAAATTAATCTTATTCTTTATGGACAATCTACTGTAGTTCAACCATTTATTTCTATATAGTATCGCATTGCCTTTCCCTCTTAATTCTCAATACAGTATTTTAGTGACCCCACCTAAAAGAAAAGTATTTTTTATTTATTTTTGATTTTGCGAAAATTCTCAGATTGTTTATACCAGACTATTCTCAATATTCCTACTGTAGCTGGACCATTGTTTCAATGTGAAACTCTCTATTGAAGTTTGAATTTTTTTTCTCATCCAAATGGACTCATATATTTTTTGGCTTTGTCTTGCTATTTGCATGAAGTTTACAGACTCAAAAAACATTTTTGCTTTTTTTAAGTTATTCTCAGTCTGAAGACAAGCCTGTATCCATTCCTTGGATTCAGTCATACCTACATACACAGTCTGCAAAATCCCTGACAATCCCTTAAAGTCTTGCTTAATTTTAGTTGTGGTTTAAGTTAGCTCTTTTTTTGAATTCCACTAACAATGACAGCACTAGAAGCTCTGACATCTTCAGTGCTTTTCTTAGACAGCAAAGCAGTGAGAGAAGGCAGTGGAATTTTACTTTCCACCAACAATTGATACAAATTATTCAAGTGTTACAACTGGCTCATATCTTCTTTGAATATGGACTGTTAGTTACAGTCTTTGTAGTTCAGAGTGTTTGAGCTCTGGAGTTGTCTAAAAGTCTTCCAAATACTGATAATTATTTTTCAACTTTCCACTAGTTCAACCATTACCCCCCCCCCCCCCCTTCAGCAGCCAAAATGAAAGAGACCCACATCCAATATAGAAAGAAAGTAGTGGGGAAGGGGGTATGAGCCAGCTAGCAAGCTCACTCTTAAATCTTCTAGCTGAATTTAGACAGGAGATCTTAGAAACTTTAAAAAATGCCTTCAGTTAGGGAGGTTTTCAATATTCACTCTTTGTTTAAGTTGATTTATAATACCAATGGAAGGGCTTTTAAGTTTCTTCAGCTTTATAGCTAAAGCAATTTTTGCAGAGGAGTTAAGATGGCGACCTAAGTTGCTGTCTCATCTGTGACCGCTACTCTCTGAAACTCACTGATCATGAAGACAAATATTGGTTCAAGTGGGTAATCCTCCATCTTTTTTATATCTAAGTAAACTGCCAGTTTTGGAGCTCTAGAACCAGCTTTACTATATGAATTGTTTATCTCCCACATTGAACTAAAGTGCTAGAGAACATTTCACTCCAGGTCACACCCTCAAAGTCCCTCAAACTAAGTTGTTTTGTTTTTAATGTCCAAAGCATTTCAGGTTAACCATTCTTTTTATTATTGGGTTTTCCTCTATATTTCCTGACTCTTTATTTCTCTTTTTTTTCTTATCTTTACAAATTAACGGCACTGAGCAAATGTGTTACAAAATTTGTTATTGTGATTTTTAAAGCAGCGTGGGAGGCGGGGCCAGGGCACGCTGGGTGGGGGGCGGGGCCAGAGTTGGCCCCGCCTCCCGCGCTACTCCCGCTACTCCCGCTCGCCCATCTGGCCTTTTCTAGCTGGCCAGACTGCAGCGGAGGTCCCTGCAGGCCGCGATTGCGGCCTCGAGGGACCTCCGCTGCAGTCTGGCCAGCTAGAAAAGGCCAGACGGGCCAGGGCGCACTGGGCGGGAGGCGGGGCACCGTCAGGGCGGTGCCCCGCCTCCCGCCCAGCCTGACGGCGCCCCCCCCGGACCTGCGCCCGAGGCAGCGGCGTCAGGTGCCTCTATAGTGGGGCCGGCCCTGTCTGCTGCCTTTAGCCCACCCCCACCCCGCACACTGCCTTTAGGCCCCGCCCCCTTCATGTCCTAGCAACTCCCTCAGCCAAGATGGCACCTAGGGCACAGGCAGTTAGGCCTCTTCAACACAGCCTATAAAATACAGATTATCTGATTTCAACTGGATTATATGGCAGTGTAGACTCAAGGCCTTTTCACACAGCTATATTACCCAGAATGCCAAGGCATTCCTTTGAACTGGATTATCTAGAGTTAATCCAGTTCTCCTTTGAACTGGATTATCTAGAGTTCACACTGCCATATAATCCACTTCAGTGTGGATTTTATACAGCTATGTAGGAGGGGCCTCACATAATCCACTTCTAAGCAGATAATATAGGAGTATAAATATAATATGAAATAATGACTGTGGTATAATAATACAGAACAATATAATCTCTAAAACCAGCACAGTAAATAAAGAGCAACACTCTGAAAACAGGGAAATTGGGAATTCCAGAAAGGAAACAATCAAGGCCAGCTAACACTTCCCAACAAAGGATTCCCCTAGGCAGGAAGCAGCCAGGTTTTGAAGCTGCAAGGCCATTAAATGCTAATCAAGGTGCCTAATTTCAGCATTCATACATGCCACACTGAGACTATGAAGTGCTATTCAAACTGGCCAACCAAGGATTCCGTAAGGTAGAAAGTGGCCAGGCTTGCAAGCAGCAAGGCTATTCAGTGCTATTCAAACTGCCAACCAAGATTTCCCCTAGATGGAAAATCCCCAGGCTTTGAAGCCACAAGGCTACTCCATCCCATTCAACCTGGCCTAGCAAGGATGCCCTATGTAGAAAGCAGCCAGGCTTTTAAGCTGTAAGACTATTCAGTACAATTCAATCTGGCCAAACAATGATTCCCCTACAAAGAAAGTAGCCAGGCTTCAAAGTGGCTCTTTGATTGAGAGTGCTACTCCAACTACTCCAGAAAATGGCCAGGCTTTGAGGCTGCAAGGCTATTCCACCTAGCCAACAAATGATTCCCATAAGCCACAGCAACGTGTGGCCGGGCAAAGCTAGTTGTTTATATAACAAAACAATTAAATGGAAGACATAACAATTTTCTTTAAAACATCTGGTAGAATGAGATAACTGAAAAATAATAGAAAAGTCCTATGCACATCAAGCACATAACATCAACATCAACAGTGTCTTTGAATCATAGTGCAGTTTTCTGATTAGTTTTTTCTGAGTCTTTAAGCTCTAGGAAAGGAACGCTTATATCTTGACCTAGGCTGCAGTTGTAATAAATCAATTCCATTTTCACAATAGGTCCTTAAATTGTGGTTTCATTTTTAATTTCCTATAACTGTAAATCAACTGAAAAAGCAACATGGAACAGAACACAGAGGGATTATTTTTGTTGTTAATAGCCTACTTCCTTTGAATATTAAGCAAGAAGTTATCTGTTGTTTGTCATATTCTCACTCCAAGTAAAAGACATTGTTGGTATTATGAAGAAGGAACTGGACTACAAAGTTTCTTACAATTCTATATTTTTATACCGAAACTGTCCTGAAATCTTGCCAATAAAATTAAAACATGACCAAGAAAAGAAATATTTCTTCACTTTAAAGTAATATCCATCGTGCTGATCAAAATGATACTATTAATACACTACCTCATCAAGGCACTGAAATGCAGGACATGAATTCACATCAATGGAACTTTCATCTTGAATATTAATTGTTGGAGCCAAAGCATAAATAGGATCAAGTGGATTCTCTGGTTCAGATTCTGATTCAGACTTCAGTTCAGCCTCTTCTTCAGACTCAACAGAAGGAACAGAAGGAGCAGAAGGCTCTTCTTCTTCCTCCGCTTCCTCTTCCTCCTCCTCCTCCTCTTTCTCAGAATCACTCATTTTTCCTTTTCAAAATTCTGCAAAATAGCAAAAAATACATGTAACAGGTTAAAATAAATATGGAATAACAAAGGAGTGCTGGATTGCTAGATCAGATTATAAATAACAATGGAGAAATTAACAGAGCAACCAATGACAATAACTGCTATATACCTTAAGTGGTTGTGATGGCTGAATTTTTTAAATGGAGCTCTCAAACTCTCTCTGAGTTTTCTTCATTTTGAGAGAACCTGAAAGAAGTACCTACTCTCTCTGTTGCGCTGGGGAAACCTTAAAAGAATCACCACTGCCACTATAATTCTTTCAAGCACGTATTATAAAAGCAAGTGCACTGCAAACAGAGATATCATATTGATCCATATACAGTGGTATTGTTGTGAATGCGCCTTCAGAGACTGTGAATGATAGTGGTGGGATCAGGAGAGGAAGGAAAAACCCTCGCGAGGAGGGCTCGTTGGAGGATTTGTTTAGGAAAAGGGTCAGGGAGACTGATGGGGAGTCTTCTGAGGGAGACCTGGATATATTGGGGTTGTTTGGCCATTATACCTTGCGTGTGGCAAGGTGTTGCTGGGCGCCATTGGGTTTCCTGTGTGTGTTACTGAAGACTGGACTGGGACTTTGCAACGGATGTAAATTTAATCTGGGTTATTCTGCAACTGAGGGCTGGAATTGTGTGGATTTTCCTGGACTGCACTGTTATTACTATTTTGTATTAGCTGCTGTTCGCCCTCGTTGCTTTGGCTCTCTGTGCCATTTTGTGTTGTGACCTTCTTGGATGACTTCAACCTCTCGGACCTTAGACCTTGGACTGGAACTTAACTCGGCTTTGCTCTTTGCTCTCAATCCGTGGCTTGGCATCGTTCTCTATTCCGTGGCTGTCTGCTGTTGCTGACTACTACCTTCACTCCTGATACCAACGCTGTCTGCTTATCCTGACTTCGGACCGGCTTGACGACGTTCTCCCACTCTGCTCCTTTAATTCCTGGCCTGGCGTTTGCTTCTGCAGCAGCTTGGCGCTGCTGGTTTATCCTGACTTCGGACTGGCTTGACGACGCATTCCCGCTCTGCTCCTTTAACTCTTGGTTTGGTGTATGTTCCAGCAGCAGTTGCTGCAAGCTCGCCAGCGTCTCGCTGTTTCGCTGGCTTTGCTGCTCTCAACTGGGAGTTCCCTAGCTCAGTTTGGGCGTTTGTTTTGAACTCCTTTTGTACTTTTGAGTTTTGGGAAAGGTTTGTGGGCTTCAATACTGCTTGCTTTATTTATTTATTTATTACATGCATTTATACCCCGCCCTTCTCCCCGAGGGGACTCAGAGCAGCTAGGGGACTCAGAGCGGCTTTAGTTCATGCCTCCATTTTTCAGCCCATTGTGAACTTTTGGGTCAAGTTTTAGAACTTTAAGTTTAACCCAGATTATATCTCTGGCTAATCTGGATTATTTGCCAGTTCTTGTTTTTTGGGGTTTTACCCGCTTGTTCTACTTAATAACACTGAAAGTTAAGTGTTTTAAGTTCTTTTTAGTTTGTTGAGCTATTTTTTTGACTGTTGCTTTAATAAACTCTATTTTGCTCTCTAATTGGCATCTGACTTTTGACAGGTATCTTGCCTTAAGAGTAATTATTCTGTAACTAAGTTCTTAACTTAAAATGTTCTTATCTCAAAGCAATTTTCCCACTGAAATGCAATGAAATGCTATTCATCTGTTCTGCCCTCCCTTTTTGTTATATGTTTTTAAGTAAGAAAATGTACTTTATAAATAACAAATGATGTATAAATATACATTCACACGGAACAATTAAAAAGATCAACTTTAAAATGGTAGAAGCACAAAGTTGTGGCAAGGAAGCACAAAGCACAAAATGAAGAGGCAGATGCATCATTTTCTTCATACTGGACTCCCTTCCTCTCTTGTTCTCTCTCCCTCTCCTCTCCCTTCATGAAGCCAAAAACTATATAAATAAAAATGTAAATGTCCGTTTGTTCAGAATCTCAAATCACCCAAAATACTTCACCGATTGCTTTGAAATTTTGACACAACATAGCAATCAAACAGGTGCATGTTTTTATGTAACCAGAACTAGGAATTTGGTGGGCAGATCAGAAATTAGAGGGGCTGGGTATGGGCTTGTACAAAAAGTGAATTATAGGACCAGGGCTGGGGGTAAAGTGCTGAGTTCAACTTGATCTGGGCATTCATGGACAGGGGCCTAACCATTAACAAATGCACATTGGAACATTCATGTTTTGAGGTTTCTGAGGAAGGCAGACAGAGTGGGTGCCAGCTCAATCTCTCTGGGGAGGACACATTAAAATTCATAAACAGCATAAAACAATATAAGAACAACAACAACAAGACACAGTATAAAACTGCCATCAAACAACAATAAGTGACCAAAGTTTTCTGGGAAACTGTCTAATCAAAACCACAGTGGAACATTCACGTTTTTAGGTCTTTGCAAAAGATGGACAAGGTGGGTGCCAGCCTGATTGCCCTGTGGAAAGAATTCCAGAGTCGAGGGGCCATCACTGAGAAGGCCCTCTCCCCCATCCCCACCAGCCATGATTGTGATGGGCGTGGGAACGAGAGGAGCGCCTCCCCAGAAGATCTTAGAGGTCATGCAGGTTCGTAGGGGAAGATACGATTGCAAAGATCTTTGTGATAGGTAGGTCCCAAACCGTTTAGGGCTTTATAGGTGATAACCTGGCACCTTGAATTGAGACCAGAAACTTATTGGTAGCCAGTGCAGCTGTCTGAACGGGGGGGGGGGGGGGTTAACAATCTCCCTGTACTTCGCTCCAGTTAGCAACCTGGCCACCAGCCTTTGCACTAGCTGCAGTTTCCAGGTCGTTTTCAAAGACAGCCCCACGTAGAGTGCATTACAGTAATCCAACCTGGAGGTTACTAAGGCATGGACCACCATAGTCAAGTCAGACTTCTCGAGGTACAGTTGCAGCTGGAACACAAGTATTAATTGCGCAAAGGCCCTTCAGGCCACCGCTGACGCTTGAGCATCAGCGCTGAATCCAGAAGGACCCCCAGATTGTGTACCTGTGTCCTCAGGAGGAGTGTAACCCCGTCGAGCACAGGTTGCCACCCTATACCTCGATCTGCCGAGTAACTGATCTGGAGGACCTCTGTCTTGTCAGGATTAAACTTCAACTTGTTAGCCCTCATCCAGCCCATCACAGCAGCCAGGCATTGGTCCAGGATCCGAGGGGCTTCCCTGGAATTTGGTAGAAAAGAGTAGTAGAGTTGAGTGTCATCTGCGTAGAGATGGCACCGAACTCCAAAACTCCAAAATTCTGGATGACCTAGCCCAGCGGTTTCATGTTGATGTTAAAAAGCATGGGGATAGAACAGATCAAAGGCCAGGGGTCTTCACCTACTGGGTGTGACCCTCCAGGAAGAAGTGGAGCCACTGCAAAACAATTTCCCCAAGGCCCATTCTAGAAAGCCACCTCAGAAGAATGCTATGATTGATGGTATCGAAAGCCACTGAGATGTCCAAGAGAACCAACAAGGACATACTCCCCCTGTCAAGTTCTCTGCAGAGGTCATCCACCAAGGTGACCAAAGCCATCGTGATACCATGACCAGTCTTGAAACCAGACTGCGATGGGTCTAAAAAATCGGTTTTGACCAAGAATCTTTGGAGCTGATAGGCAGGACCCAAACCGTTAGGGCTTTGTAGATACTAACCTGTACTTTCAATTGGGACCAGAAACTTATCAGGAACTAGTGGAGCGGTTTTAATAGGGGCATTGTCCGCTCCCTATAATTAGTTCAGTTAGCAACCTGGCTGCCAACCTTTGCACCAATTGCAGTTTCTAGGCCATCCTCAAAGGCAGCCCCACATAGTGTGTGTTGCAGTAATCCAGTCTGGATGTAACATTTAAATTGGACTTGAAGAGTAATTGCTACAGCATAAACTAGCTTATTTGTGGAGCATGCCACAACAATGTAAGAGATCAAGTATATAATGCAGCTACATCTGTGTATGTTTTTCTTTTGAAACAGACACAGTTGTCTATAGGTCAGCAAAATCTTTGAAGGTTACAAATATAAACTGGCCTCTGGTACTATTTGGATTGTTGTCAAGGACATTTTGCTTTACCGAGTCATTTCAGCAGCTGCATTTGCTTAGGAATTTTGAAAAACATTTAAAAAGCAAAAAAGAGAGACTTATTTATGATGCCTCCTACAGAAATCAAAACATGATGTAATCAATTGCAAGCAACACACAATTTTGTACTACAGGGACGAACAGGAATAAAGAAGAGAAGAACAAATGTACATAGTTTTACACAAAGCTACCAAAATTATTTCAATTGTGTTTTCATAAAATTTTGACAGCTAACAGGACTTTGGGAGGGGGAATTCTGTGGCCATATACTCTCTCATTACTAATCTCATTGTACATGCATGCATAATACAGTCAAATGTTCAGTGTTTGATGGTAAAGGCTTGGATAGGCTTGGGTAGCATGTGTTATACAGCCAACAGGAATTTCAGACAAGACACTGAATAAAGCCAGAGTGCCTATGACTCTACACAGAATCAAGCTTATATGGTAAGGGACTAAATCCTGGACTACTACATAGGGATGAATACGCAGTTCTGGAAAAAGTATTATAGAATAATCATTGCACACACATTTTGATCTTATACATATCTAGCAGCCCTCCTGTCAGCCCCCCTCCCAAGGATTAAATAATACTGTACTTCCACAGAAGAAGTTGACAAGCTGGAATATGTCCAGAGGAGGGCGACTAAAATGATCAAGGGTCTGGAGAACAAGCTCTATGAGGAGCGGCTTAAAGAACTGGACATGTTTAGACTGCAGAAGAGAAGGCTGAGAGGAGACATGACAGCCATGTACAAATATGTGAGTGGAAATTATGGGGAGGAGGGAGCAAGCTTGTTTTCTGCTGCCCTGGAGAATAAGATGCAGAACAATGGCTTCAAACTACAGGAAAGGAGATTCCACCTGAACATTAGGAAAAACTTGCTCATTGTAAGAGCTGTTCGGCAGTGGAACTCTCTGCCCCGGAGTGTGGTGGAGGCTCCTTCTTTGGAGGCTTTTAAGCAGAGGCTGGGTTGCCATCTGTCGGGGGTGCTTTGAATTGGATTTTTCTGCTTCTTGGCAGGGGGTTGGACTGGATGGCTTGTGAGGTCTCTTCCAACTCTATAATTCTAAGACTGAAAAAGTTAAAATTGGTCTCAAAAAATCCTGCAGCAATACACTATTGTCAGTTCCATAAAAAGCAGCACGGCACAATTTTCTACAAGGACATTTATTTGTCTTGGGAAAATTCTTGAAAATGAAGAGAAATTAAAGCATGACTTAAATCTGTGCCCATCTAGAGCTTTTTAGTCCAATATTCAATTAAATGATGTATGGATAAAATGAGTAGAAAATATAGTGTTTGAAGAACAAAACAGTATCCAACCCCTAGTTTCTTGATTCAAATACAGTGGGGAGTTCTAGAATAAAGCTAGCCAAAAACATTGCACAAAAGACATGGTACAAGGGAATGGGAAGGAAAGGGGAGACGAGCACTTGTTCCAAACAATGGTGAGTCAGTATTATGGAATCTGTTGTCAATTTTATTGGAAATTTTATCTAAATTACCTAGATCTTACCATATAAGGACAATCATATCTTAAGCTTCCCATGTAGGAATTAATTATCTTCATTCATATGAGAATTCTAAGGTTTATGTATTATTTCTCAGCATTAAGATACACTTGTATTTACCACAATTAAACTAGTAGGTTTGATTATTTTTCTTTTGCAATCTTTATAAAAGATATGCCATATGGTGTGACAGTTTGAAGTTTCATCTCATTGTAGATATATTTGTAATTATTGTTTGAAAAAGGTTAACCTCTCTGAGATGTATACCAAACTGTAGTATTTGATATGCTAAGTCGCTAACATCTAATACACATTGTTTTAAAAGGTCATTCTATTTCCCTATGATTTCTTGGACTGTAACCCTGTGGTGTGAACAAGGTCAATTGATGTTTGTGAAGGAAAAGCACACCACATTTTCCTAAAGCAGGATATAAGTCCTGCTTTAGAACCAGCATGATGTAGTGGCTTGAACATTGAACTATGACTCTGGGCCTTGGTTTAAATCACATTCAGCTATGAGAACCCACTGGGTGACCTTGGCAGGGCACACTCTCCCTAGCTTCAGGGGACGGCAAAGACAAAACCACTCTGACAAAACAACACTTGCCAAGAAAACCCCGTGATAGGGTCACTTTATGGTCACCCTAAGTCAGAAACAACTTGAAGCCACCAAGCAACAACATCCTGCTTAATTTTATCAAAATTGACACTGCGTATAACAATCAAGCTGCTGTCCTGTGCAACGTGGGAGAAAGTGCAAGTCTGATTTGCTTTTGAATGCACTTCCATCATATTGGACAGTTCAAGCAACAATTTGGGGTTGATAAGTAACTACCACATACATTTGAATGGGTTCTACCTGGAGAGAAAACTCTTCATTTAATACCTAGGTTCAGAGGAAGGGAGGGAGAAAACATGCATCACACTATCTCACAAAGAACACTCACTAAAAAGAAGATGAATGATTTGAATGTGTTAGTTACTTCTGAACTTTATAGAGATAGTGCATTTTTACATTTTGTATTTAGAAACTCAGCTAGAGGAAAATGTAAGTGGAACAAAGGGCTGTTTCCAACTATAAATAGCAAGCACTCATTAAAAAAAACCCGTTTCCAGCTCTGTAGAAGCTTTAAGCTAGTCACTGTCCATTTTTTTTTTTTTACAATCCCCATAAAACTCATTGTAATTGATCATTTTACAAATGGTTGTCAACTAAAGTAAAAACACCTCGGGTTTCTCTAAATATTTTATGCACCACCACTCTTTTACTAAAAGCAAAAGAATGTTAGATTCTAAACACCGTGGTAAATTAAAGAAAGATGTTCCTTTTTAGGAACTTAAGCCTGAATTAGAAACATTCCTTCAAGTTTCTAAGAAGGAGAAAGGAGGACGGCCTGAACTTTAACATGCTTTTACTCATCTATTTATGGCAGAAGTGATTCTACTTTGAAAGGGATTGTGGAAGAATGAGCATGGTTATGAGAGAGCATGAGACCCCTGCTTGTATAGAACAGATACAAGTTCAGTCTTCCAACATCAATAGCAGACAGGAAGATTCTTCAGGGAAGCTAGGAAGAAGAAATGAAGGAACCAGAAATCTCCTGGTTTTTGCTTGGACCCAACTTCTGAAATTAGCCAAAAGATCTCTGTGCCTTCAAGGCACCTGTTCACTTATGGCAACCCCATTAATTTCATAGGGTTTTCTTAGGAAATGAATGCCCAAAGCTGTTTTTGCCCATTTTCTTCTTTGAAATGTAGCCCACAATACTTGGTATTTTTTGGCAATCTCCAATCCAAGTATTAACATGGGCTGACCCTGATTAGCTGACAAGATCAGACAGGATGTGGTGCTTTTAGTATATTTAGGTCTTTTAGTATTCGTCTAACACAGCAAAATAAGAGAGCACTGGGTGGCATTCTAAAGATGAACTGGATTTTATCTTTAGATTGTGTTCTAATCAGGCAATGCTGACAAGAAGCAGCAAGAAGTCATGGACTATTGTGAAGTGACTATTTGACTAATAAGAGACCAAAAAGGTCTCCTCCTCCTCTATTTATTCATTCATTCATTCATTCATTCATTCATTCATTCATTCATTCGTTCCTCTTTTTGTTTTAAAAGGAAACTCATATTCAAGGAGATCTAACTACATTCTGTTCAATATAGGTTCTTTATATTTTCTATATATTTCTTTATATTTAGGAGCCCCGGTGGCGAGTGCGTTAAAGCACTGAGCTGGAGACCAAAAGGTCCCAGGTTCAAACCCCGGGAGCGGCGTGAGCGGCCGCTGTTAGCTCCAGCTCCTGCCAACCTAGCAGTTCGAAAACATGCCAATATGAGTAGATCAATAGGTACCGCTTTGGCGGGAAGGTAACGGCGCTCCATGTAGTCATGCCGGCACATGACCTTGGAGGTGTTTATGGACAACGCCGGCTCTTCGGCTTAGAAATGGAGATGAGCACCAACCCCCAGAGTCAGACATGACTGGACTTAACGTCAGGGGAAAACCTTTACCTTTACCTATATTTTCTCCAGTAACACCAGAACTTTTCTGGGGGAAAAAGTAAGGCAGTAATTGGATTCAGCACACATATGCTTCATGTCTACCTGAAACTATGTATTCTTCCACATTATTATTAGTTGCACTTCTGCCAAAAGAACACTTGTGTATATGAATTCTGGGCAGATGCAGTTGCAGTGAAAAGGATGTATTACTGCTGCCACCTGATGGCAAAAATAAATGCACACAAAACATCTATGGGGTGGTGGGGGGGGGGGAGTAGCGGCAGGCCTCTATCTCCCCCAATTTCACTTTCACCTGAAATATGATTTTCTCACTATCATAACTGATGACATTTCATGGAGCTTGCAGCATCCAGTTAGTGAAGCTTGTGCTATCTCTATAGAACCATGAGTTTCTAAACACAATTGTTTACAAAGGGTACTTTTAAACCCAATAGGTCAATGTCCTTTCTCCATCCTCTGTAACCTGGGAATTGACGTCCTACTAGTTATTTCCTGATAATGGGATAACATGGATGGCAGATAGAAGGCGGCAGGAACACAAAGTATAAAAAGAAGGGGAGCTAGTACGGAAAAAAACACAGACATCACATACAAAAGAAACACTCTATAGCTGGTGATAGTAGTTAGCAATCTTGCAGAAAAGCCCCTAGGAGAAAAGTGGCAATGTGCTATGCTGGCATTACAAAGAATGAGTGCTAAAACCTGAAAAAAGAAGGGCAAACATACTGATGTGTCACCATGGTGAAATATGGGAAACAATCCCATAAGGGGCACAGGTTAATGCACATGTAACTCCCACTCAGTTGTACATAGAATGTCATAGAAAGGAGAAAACACAGCCTCTCTCAACTTGGTGGGGAAGTGACCCAAAGATTTAGGGCTAGAGCACAGAAAGAAATATGGGAAAAATAAGGCGATAGTTATCATTACTATACATAGCCTTTTATTTGATGGCAAAGGCAACCAAAATGTTCAAACAAATAAAATGAGAAAAAAGAGCTGGGAATGGGAAGGAAGGAGTCACCCACTGCCATATAATCTCCACTCACATCAGCAGCACACACACACACACACAGCAATAAAGTAAAACTTTACAGGCAGGAAATTCCTCCTTGTAAGGGGGAATAGAGTCTCCCAAAACAAATCCACTTGTTGGATTACTCAAAAAACGAAATATCCCAGGCAAGAACACAAATACACCAGGATGTCACAGGACATCATGGATGCCTCCTGGATTGCCTCAAGATCAACTGCAAAGTACAGTGATAGAGAGACCGATAACACCTATCTAGATTTCCTTTATAACAGAGCCTTAGTTTTAAAAAAAGAATGTGTAATGAAAGCCTCAAAGTAACTACAGGCAGTCCTTGAGTTAGAATAATCCAACTTACATACGACTCCTAGTCAAGACCCAGGGTGAGACAACAGGAAGAGGAAATCTACCCCTCAGAAGGGAAATTCCTGGAAGAGCTATCATGGGGAAAAGCTGTATCCATTGAAGCTTTCTCACTAATCCTTGTTTCCAAGACAAGCCAAAAGTTTCAAAATCCAATTATCATAGGGACAGAAAATAAGGACAAATCTTCTGAACAGGGGCATAGACAGCAAAAGAAATGGTACAGTGGTGTTAATAGATCTTTCTGTGCAAATAACACAGATAACACCACAGATAATAGGCTCCATTCCACCTGATGAAGACTCTTTTGACTTGAAACCGGTTGTGGGTTTTGGAGTCTACTATTCATAGTAAAAAAAATAAGAACAATTATATATAAAAAGAGGAGTCAATTCGAGTATTTAGAGTCTACTACTTCCCAGTAGTAAAGGTAAAGGTTTTCCCCTGACGTTAAGTCCAGTCGTGACCGACTCTGGGGGTTGGTGCTCATCTCCATTTCTAAGCCGAAGAGCCGGCGTTGTCCGTAAACACCTCCAAGGTCATGTGAACCCACCTATTGATCTACTCACATTTGCATGTTTTCGAACTGCTAGGTTGGCAGGAGCTGGGGCTAACAATGGGCGCTCATTCCGCTCCCGGGATTTGAACCTTTTGGTAAAGAACAATTATTGTTTACGAGAAGAGGAGTCAATTCGTCTTTCGAGAGAAATTTTTTTTTTTTACTGTGAATGTAACAGTCCTTTGTTTTATAGCAATGCTTTTTTGTTTTTGTATTCATATTGATGAATTGAACTAAATATAGGTTTAATGACATTCAAAAAATTTCTGTATTATTATAACAGTGGATATTTGTCTTTGTAGTTCCAAGGAACCCATTTTCTTTTATAGTGTAGACTCATGGCCTTTCCACACAGCTGAATAAAATCCCACATTATCTGCTCTGAATTGGAATATATGGCAGTGTGCACTCAGATAACCCAGTTCAAAGCAGATATTGTGGGATTTTCTGCCTTGATATTCTGGGTCATATGACTGTGTGGAAGGGCCCTCCCCTTCCTTCCTTTAGCCTTTCCCTTTTCGCCTACTGAGAGAATGGAACATGAACACTTTTTGCTCTGTTCAGCGACTTAAAACAATTGAAGTAAACCGCGGGAAAGTGGGGGCATCCACACTGTAGAATGAACGCAGTTTGACATAACTTCAACGACTCTTTCGGCCTCCATCCCAGCCTTGGCCCGCTTTACCCTTTCGGCTCCCGCGACGCTCCAGCAACCTTTCCCTCAGCATCCCGCGTTCCCATGGAAACCGACGCGCCGCTTTAGGACCCGCCTCTTCCGTCTCCTTTCTTCTTATTGGCTGTTCCTTCCGCATCATACCAAAACATCCTGTCTTCCCGGGCTCTGTTGACGCTCTGCATTCTGGGGCTTGTAGTTCAAGACTCCCATTAGTTCTGAGCAGCGATGTGGAGTGGAAACCACAATTCCCAGCAGCCACTTGAGCCTGGCCAGGCTGTAGTGCCTGAAGGACAGTTTAGTTCACAGGCCCTGGGTTTAGTCAGTTTTGAAACCCAGTGGGTGGGCTTGTCTCTCATGGAAGGAACAAAAGAGTCGACAAAGCCTTGGGCTGGTTTTGTGGAAGGGAAAGGAGCCTTGGTCGACTAGGCCCAGACTCAGTTGAGCATGATGCTGCTGCCCCTCTTGCCCAGGTGTTGGCACTTGGCAGCTGGAATCCCAGCAAGGAACTGGTTGCTGACTGGTGGAGGAGGCTTTGCTGGGCAGGAAGCATGGAGTGGCACCTGCCAGCTGCTGCCTCGCTTGCTTTGGACCAGCCCTGGGAGCAGAAGCCCGGATCCCTCTCAACCCACAGAGCCCAGGCCAGAGACCAAGGAAACCCTCAAAGAGTGGGCCCTGGCTGTGTGCCCCTTTGGCTCACTGAAGGCCCACCTTCCTTGCCATGTCACTCTGTGCCCCCTGGACCCCCACAAGCACCCCAATGGCGACAGGATTTTCGTGACCGCGAAAGCAGCCAGCACCAAGACATGCCACCCGAGGTCAGGCCTGGATTCTTTAAAGGTGAAATACGATGAAGGGCTCAAGGAAGTGAGCATCATCTCAAGTGACGTGGATGGTGCCGCCTCGGTGGATGTGAGAATGCCAGTGAAGTTTGGTATGTGCAGGAAGAGGCCCTGAAACAAAGCTTTCTTCCATTTGGGGGAATGCATCCTTTCATGATACAGCCTCTGGTGGCCAAGGGGATAAAAGCCTCGTGACTTGAAGGTTGGGTTGCTGACCTGAAGGCTGCCAGGTTCGAATCCCACCCAGAGAGAGTGCGGATGAGCTCCCTCTATCAGCTCTAGCTCCATGAGGGGACATGAGAGAAGCCTCTCACAAGGATGGTAAAACATCAAAACAACCGGGCATCCCCTGGGCAACGTCCTTGCAGACGACCAATTCTCTAACTCCAGAAGCAACTCCTGGGCAACGTCCTTGCAGACGACCAATTCTCTAACTCCAGAAGCAACTCCTGTTGCTCCTGACACGAAAAAAAAAATGATACAATAATTCAGTTTTCCCAGGAAACTGGAGGTTAAATCCTCCCGTTACAAGAAATATGGACACATAAACCTATAAACCTATAAAGCCCTAAACGGTTCTAACCCAACTTACCTGTCCGAATGTATCTTCCACATGAATCACCTCAGAGGCTAAGATCTTCTGGGGAGGCCCTGCTCTCGGTTCCATCCCCTTCCCAGGTGCGGCTGGTGGGGACGAGGGACAGGGCCTTCTCAGTGGTGGCCCTTTGGTTTTGGAACTCCTTTCTTAATGAAATTAGATCAGCTCCCTCCCTCCTGAACTTTAGAAAGAAACTAAAGATCTGGCTGTGGAACCAAGCATTCAGAGAGTAGTACAGTGCAATAGGCAGCTATGACGTGATTGTAACACGATTGGAACGACTCCTGGATTATTATTTCGGATCCTGTGTTGTTTTAACAGTTTTTTAATGTTGTGTCAGTTTGGGGCAGCCTTTTTAAAGATTTCAACAGGTCCACTGACTTTGCTATTTTTAGTTAGTTGATGGCTTGACTGACTGCCTCCAAACTAGGTGGTGCTGCAAGCTGTGGGATTTGCAAGAAAACCTTGTCAGCCACATTGGAACTGCAGTTAAGGAATTTATGATAGAGCTCTGCCCTAAAGGATGCCTAAATATCCTAAAAGCACCAAATCCTGTCTGATCTTGTAAGCTAAGCTGGACAGCCCTGATTTGTATTTGGACAGGAGACTGTCAACAAATACTTTGTGCTGTAGGCTATATGTTAGAGGGGGCATCTGGCAAAACCTTCATATTCCTTTCCAAAGAAAATCCTATAGAATTCATGAGGCTGTCATAAGTGAACATAAGTGAAGTGTCATAAGTGAACAGGTGACTTGAAAGCATACACCGATACACACACACAAAGAAGGGCCAATCTAAAAGGTGACATATGTTGGTGGGACAATTCTGTGTGATATCTTGAGCTGGTCTGTGGGCTGTGCCTTTACAGGCAGGAGCCCTTTTTTGCATTTTGCACATAGGGTCAAGTGGAATAGCCAAAATAGTTGGTGACTATAAAGGCTAGTGGTGTAATAACATGAGGAAAGTCGTAAACTTCCTGTTGCACATTTATGTTGTGAATGTGGTATGGTGCTTCCTTTATTATTTGTAGCTTTGGTAGCTGAAATAACACATTCACTGTGCTGAATTCCATTTATCTTGCAATTTAATATTTATTTTAGACTTGGATATCAAGATATCAGGAAATGGCTGTGTAAAAGTTGAGAAAATTGAATGTGATAACTGCAGAATAGAAACAGAGAGGGGAACGAGCATTCTTCAATCAATAAAGGTACTGAAGAAACATATTTCCATTTGCTGCTTTATTTTCTTTTTAATAAGTCCTATGTTATAAGTGATCTTTATTATTATTACTATTATTATTATTATTATTATTATTATTATTATTATTATTAATGTTGTGTTTATATTATGTTTATTTATACCCTGCTTTTATCTCCCCAAAGGGGACTTATGATTATGAAGTTCTTGCATACGTAGTGAATAATGATGTAAAATCCATCTTGCAGGCCTTTAAAAGATTTGCATTTTTCTGGATTCTATTACATTCTATTGCAGTCCTGCAATGATAGAAAATGCTTAAGAATCAGAGGCTATACTATTATGTATTGTTTCTGAAAAAGTGAACTGTTACCCAAGGAAAGATGATGCTAATATATAAATGACTTATTGTTAAAGGTGATACTAGAGTCCACCAGCCCCCCCCCCCCCCCCAGGTTCATACTAGTGCATATAATTTACTATCATCTGCATTTACTGGAAGTGACTCTCAAAAGACTTAAACAGGATTTTTTTCTCTGGAACTACCCAGTTTTCCCGAATAAATAGACACAATTGATCAGGAAACGAGAAACATACAAGTTGGATATCCCTTGTCTGAAACACTTGGAACCAGAAGTGTTTGGGATTTTGAAATATCTATCTTTGCATATACAGTAGAGCCTCAGTTAACCAAGCTCTGGTTAACCGAGGCTCTGTATTATCTGAGGTGCCGCCGGGGGCGCCTTTCCCTCTCCTTCTCTCGAGTGAAGGGAGCTCGAGAAAAGGAGAGGGAGAGGGAGGAGGAAACACCCCGGAAGCCCCCCGCCTCTCCCTCTCTCAAGTGAAGGGAGCTCGAGAGAAGGAGACGGAGAGGGAGGAGGAAGCGCCCCGGAGGTGCCCGCGATCGCTGCTGCAGTGGCGCTTGTGGGCTGCTTCCCTGGGCCGAGCCCTCACCCCTTGGGAGGCACCCCACAAGCACTGCTAGGCAGCGGCGCTCATGGGTTGCTTTCCAGAGGGCGATGGCTCGCCAAGGGACATCTCCCCAGATCTCCCTCTGCCCTTGCTGGAGGAAGGAGTTTCTTCCAGCGAGGGCCTGGCTGAAGGAGATCCGTGGCACACTCCGCATTTCTCAGAGGGACAGGCCCTTGCTCCAGCAGGGCCTGTCCGAGAGGCGAGGAGCATGCCGCGGATTTTCCTCGGCCGGGCCATTGCTGGAGGGGGCTCTTTCCACCAGCGAAGGCCTGGCCGAGGGAGATCCGCGGCACTCTCAGCCTTTCTCGGATGGACAGGCCCTTGCTCCAGCAGGGCCTGTCCCTCTGAGAGGCAAGGAGTGTGCTGCGGGTTTTCCTCGGCCGGGCCATTGCTGGAGGTGGTTCTTTCCTCCGTCGAGGGCCTGGCCAGGGGAGATCCGTGTGGGCATCCCTCAGCGAGCCCTTGCCCTATCTGAGCCATTCAGTCATCCGTGATGGGGCCTGCCCCTTTATCTTGGATGACCGGGGCTCTACTGTACCATGTTTCCCTGAAAATAAAACATACCCATAAAATAAGCCATAGTAGGATTTCTAAACAGTTTCTCAATATAAGCCATACCCGGAAAGTAAGACATAGTGATAGGAGTGGCTATGTAATGTACAGGGTTGGCTCCTCCTGTCACGTCCAGGTCATTCTGTGCGTACTGCAAGCTGGGGCATAGAGGGAGATGAAGAAAGTGAAAGTGAAAGTCTCCTCAGTGAAGAGGAGCAGGACGCTCTGCTTTAGATATTGTGTGTCTTCAGGAGGAAAAAGCTGTGGCTGCCGTTTTATTCAGCACTGTGGGTCTCTCTCCCCCAGCACCAACCAGCAACAGTCTGTGGGTCTCTCTCACCCTCCGCAAACATCAATAAAGCTGCTTCTCCCCAGCACTGACCAGCAACAGTCTGTGGGTCTCTCTCACTCCATACAAACACCAGGGTACAGGGGAAAAGCTTCAGCAAGCAGTCTGCTACTGAGCCCAGAGACGTTATCCCATAAATGCAGACTGTTGTACAATACTTAATAAAAAAATAAGACAGCCTCTCAAAATAAGCCATAGTGTGTCTTCTTGAGGAAAAATAAATTAAGACAGGGTCTTATTTTCAGGGAAACACAGTACCTGGAGATATTAAATTCTCTGGAAGTCCTGCTATAGTAGTACCTACATTGTCTATACTCTCATGTGTCTGGTTTGCCAATTTTTGTCTAGAAAGGCTCGTGTGAATTGATGTACCTTATTAGGAAAACACTTTTGAGAATGGAAATGTAATGGGAGGATCCTTTTCAGTTGGGTTTAGCTTGCCATGCAGGCAGCATTACATTCTAGAAGGGTGGTTGAGAGATTCAAATGATTCTGAATAGAAATAAAAGAGGGGAGTGGGAGAATAAGAAGATGAACTCTCTTAACATATTTACATTTTCCTTTCAGAGTCAGAAACTTGACATCCAGGCCAAAGGAGGGAAAGTTATCTGCTTGGGAACGATTCAGGGAAACACTGATATTCATGTGACACAAGAAAGTGTAAGCAATATATTTTTTTAATATATTTCTTGACTGCCTCCCCATCTGGTGTCTTCTAGGGACCGCATCACATTTTTTTTTTTAAAAAATTACCATACTTATACCCTGCCTTTCTCACCCCGGAGGGGGAGGCAGCCTTATAACAGGCAACAATTTGATGCCATACACATAGAATCATAGAATAATAGAGTTGGAAGAGACCTCATGGGCCATCCAATCCAACCCCCTGCCAAGAAGCAGGAAATTTCATTCAAAGCACCCCCAACATGTATTTTAACATATATGTTAAAATAACAGTTACAATTAAAAACCAAACAATTAAAACATAAATTATATGGCACATTGAAGTCCGGAAGCCAGGGGACAGCAGTAGAAACCCTGGGGCTTTATGCCCTTATCGTTGTTGATCGTGGGATCCCTTCCCATGATGTTTCCCCACTGTCCCCGGCTTCCTCCCACATCCTTCCTGGCTTCTTCTATGAGGACACCTGACTCCTGTGGGCTTCTTGGCACTGCTGTCATGCTGCCAACATGGAACCCTGCTGGAAGTAGCCTTGCGTCATTTTATTTGCAGCAAGGCTCCATGTGATGAGGCGGAAAATATGTGGAACAACAATTCCCATTATTTTTAGCTATTGTAGCCTGTAACCATAGTTGCATGATAGCTGTCAGATGACTTGATATACACTGCAATTATAGCACTCTATGATTTTTAAATCCTATACATTAGATCAATTATTTTTTTCTGGGTATTTTTGTTGATTTTTAATTTTTCATGTAATTATGGATTTTAGCCCAGACCATTAGTAGTTTAATTGCAGGAGAACCTGCAATGTGTATAGTTACGCTACAGTGAAGGAGTGTTAATACTGTGTCTGTCAAACATGCTATAAGGGAAATTAGAAATTATTGCGGAATTAGCTAAACATGCTTCTCCTTTACCTCTGAAATCAGAGGCATACATTATTCTATTTTGAAATTGCTGCCTATTGTTAACTGCATGCATAAAGAGTGAAAATTCACAAGAGAGCATAGAATCAACTTGTTACATTTCCTGAATTTGGATTTAATGTGCAAACTTAGGCACCTTGCTCCAAAATACTGAGTCATATATATAGGTACATATGTATGCTACAGACAAGAGTGCATACTAATTATTTTACTATCAACTCAATATTCCAAGACAATCATTTTGTAAATGCAAGAACATTAAAAGATTGGTGTGTAGTGGTCTATTCCCTTTGCAGAATTAGGGATCATTTGTTTGACTGAACTTTAGTTTCAACTTGAAGTACTGAGTATTTTCCAGAAGATGGTGTCTTTGGCTTGTTTGGTTTCTCTTTGAGTAGCATGGTTTTATAGAATTTATTGTTGAGATCTATCATGTGGCCCTGAGTGTAGCAGCACCAAGAGGAATAAATATCTCAAAAGTGGACAGTTGAGCACAATCCCATCCATTCAAAGATCTATAAGAGGAGAACAGTATGACAAGTGTTGTTAGTTTATGGGTGGCAGAAATATTAGTTCTAAAAATTTCCTTGGGAATAATTTAAGGCGAAATTGGAAGAGTATGGGATGATCTGCAGTCTCATTTGATTTCCCACAGCCAGGATGAATTGATCCGACAGAGTAGGCGGCAGAACTTCCACTTCATCATCCTGGGGATTATTTCAATATTGTGTGGCATTTAGGTTTTTAGGAGGACTAACATGAGAGAAAATATTATGCTCCAATAAATGTCATCTTTTTCTCTGATAAAGAAGAGCATTCAAAAATCTTGAGGTGTGATGGAAACAAGAATACTTTTATAAAAATGCACAACACAATGAAAATTTATCAAATGAATTAGTTCTGTGTTTTAATTAAAAAATGAGGCAGTTTTTTTAGTGCATTTTGGGGAAAAAACTGTTGAGGACAATTCGTATTCTAATGTATCTGATATACAACTCCAATTTAGACTACAGTACTTTACTAGTGTAGCTAAGAGACAAGGTAGACAAGGATCATCTAGTAGCACATGTTGCTCTGTGAGTGCGGAGAGAATGAGGCCATTTATATTTTCTATGTGAACCTCTTGAAAATGGAGATTTCTCATAGTCTGAAAATGGTTGAAACCAGAGAAATACAAAAAAAAAAACCCGAAAAAAAACCAACCCCTTCAATAAGCCAGATTGAACATAATGAAATTTACTTCTGAATAAATTTATATGCTATCCAAAACCAGATAGTGAAAGCAGCTTTAGGAAAAATTAGGCTGCATTTTGAATCCAAATAAGATTGGATCTTCAAAGACAAACTACATCATTTCTTTTAATCCTATCAGAATGCACCCTTATGGTGAGCACTTAGAGAGGGTCTTTGCACATAGGTCTGGAGACCAACAGAGAGGACCAATGTATCACAATTACCGGTAATCAATACATCAACTGCACTGCCATTTAGTGAGTTGGCTCACTGCCTGATTATCGTACCACTCTGACTTTTTATTACCCTATGTGCTATGGGGAACAGCTCGACAGAAGAAAAAAAAATCACTGTAATGGCTGTCACTGCCCAGTACTCCCACCATCATTAGGATGAGGGAGCATATTTCACTGTCAAACAGCTCTTACAATCAAGAAGGTTGTTGTGCATTTTCAGGGCTGTATGGCCATGTTCCAGAATCATTCTCTCCTGACGTTTTGCCCACATCTATAGCAGGCATCCTCAGCGGTTGTGAGGTATATTGAAAAACTAAGCAAGGGAGGTTTATATAACCGTGGAAGGTCCAGGGTGGGAGAAAGAACTCTTGTCTGTTGGAGGCCAGTGTGAATCTTGTAATTAATCACCTTGATTAGTATTAATGGTCTTGCCAGATTCATATCCTGGCTTCTTCCTGCCTGGGGGAATCTTTTGTTTGGAGGTGTTAGCTGCCCCTGATTTTTCTCTGTTTTCAGAGTGTTTTTCTTTATTTACTGTTCTGATTTTAGAGTTTTTTAAATACTGGTAGCCAGATTTTCTTCGTTATCATGGTTCATAGAATCATAGAATAGTAGAGTTGGAAGAGACCTCATGGGCCATCTAGTCCAACCACCTGCCAAGAAGCAGGAAATCGCATTGAAAGCACCCCCGACAGATGGCCATCCAGCCTCTGCTTAAAAGCCTCCAAGGAAGGAGCCTCCACCACACTCTGGGGCAGAGAGTTCCACTGCCGAACAGCTCTCACAGTAAGGAAGTTCTTCCTGATGTTCAGATGGAATCTCCTTTCCTGTAGTTTGAAGCCATTGTTCCGCGTCCTAGTCTGCAGGGCAGCAGAAAACAAGCTTGCTCCCTCCTCCCTATGACTTCCCCTCACATATTTGTACATGGCTATCATGTCTCCTCTTAGCCTTCTCTTCTGCAGGCTAAACATTCTGTTGAAATTGGCCACATGCTTGTGGATTTCAATGGCTTCTCTGTGTGGTCTGACATGATAGTTGTTAGAGTGGTACAGCATTTCTGTTCTCAAATAATATCCTGTATCCAGGTTGGTTCATCAAGTGCTCTGCTATGGCTGACTTCTCTGATTGAATCAGTCTGCAGTGCCTTTCATGTTCTTTGATTTGTATTTGGGCAATGCTGCGTTTGGTGGTCCCTATGTAGACTTCTCCACAGCTGTATAGTATATGGTAGACTCCTGCAGAGGTGAGAGGATCCCTCTTGTCCTTTGCTGAGTGTAGCATTTCTTGGATTTTCTTAGTGGGTCTGTAAATAGTTTGTAGGCTGTGTTTCTTCATCTGCTTATGCTGCTTCATCCCTATGCTGTCAGAGGTTCCCTTGGTGTAGGGTAAGAACACTTTTCCTCTGGGTGGATCTTTGTCTTTACTCTCATGGCTTGTTCTTGGCCTTGCAGCTCTTCTGATGTTTGTGGTGGAGTCTCCATTGGCCTGTAAAGCTCAGTTTAGGTGGTTTAGTTCACCTTGGAGGAGGTGAGGTTCACAGATTCTTTTCGCACGGTCTGCCAGGGCTTTGATTGTGCTACTTTTTTGACTTGGGTGATGGTTAGAGTTTTTATGAAGGTATCTATCCATGTGTGTAGGATTTCTGTAAGCTGTGTGGCCCAATTGTTGATTGGGTTTGCGGATGACTAGAACATCTGGAAATGACAGTTTTCCTTCATTTTCTTTTTCCACGGTGAATTGGATGTTTGGGTGTATGCTTCTAGAACATGGCCATACAGCCCAGAAAACACACAACAATCCTGACGTCTGATAATCTTGTTCATGAAAGTATGCCCTAATATTGAAATATGATGGGGTTAAAGAAGAAAATAGATTAATGACCTATAAAAACAATTACCATTAAAGAAATTCATTGGGATAATGAGACATGATGTTTGCAGTGTTCATAGCTTAACCTCACACTGTTGTCACCTGTTTGGCAGCCCAATGGTGTTGCCTAAAATATTTATAATGTAGCAGCAGAAGCCACATGCATTGTAGCAACTGGTCAAAGCACTCCTGTAGAGCAAAACCAAAAAATAGCAGGTTGACGTTACTTTTGCTTTGATGCAAATTGCAACATAGGAATGCTACTGTATGTACAGAAGCTAATCAGCCTTACAGTTGCATCTTACTTTGACAATGATGTGGACTTACATATGATGATGACCACCATGTCAGAGTGAGCATTTGTTTTTAGAGTGCCCAGATTAGGCTGTGTGACATACACTATTTTATCCTTCAACAGAAGGGAACAGCTAGAGAGTTCATAAAGATAGCTGAGTGACAGCTATCCTGGCTTCAAACAGTTGTGTCATCTTGCCTAATGGTAGGGCCAGCCCTATATGGGATTGCTGATCAGCATTTGTTCCTGTAATATTTACTTTTGTTTGCACCTGTTGTTTTTCCAGTGCCACCAGTGGCATACAGTTCAATTAATATGAGAGTTATGTGCATGAGGAAATGTACACAGGCGATGCCATGGTATGCATAAGGATTACTTCCAACATTACAGAAGGGGTGGAGAAGAGCATGACACATGTTAGGACTGTTGTTTTTTGGCACCAGTCCCACATCAAGTTTTGTGGTTTGTTTTACTCTTTAGTTAAAAACCTGGTTTGTATGGTAGTAATTACCTCCCAAAGATATTTTGATTTTTTAAATGAAGATGACAAAAAAGAATACTTATATTAAACATAGTAATAATTCATCTTGCAATGGCTCTTGGGACATTTGCATTACGTTCATATGTAAACCTTATGCAACTTAGTTGAAACCATCTGAGTAATTAGTATGGATTTACAGCTGTCGAATTAGGCATGAACTCCAACATGTTATAGCACTTATTTCCCAAGTACAATACCAGGGCAACCAATGTTTGGGGAGCGAGAAGTTTGCTTTGCTTTCTCATAGAGCAATTTTTGTTAACAATTGGGCTGCATTATATCTGCCATGTGGGCTTTTTTGACAGTTTTGTTCCAACGGCTCCAGTCATCGTTATGTAGTTAGCTTTCCAGTGTAATCCAAGACTGTCAGAGGTTTATGGTTTTGTAGTCTAATTCCCCTGGTGCTGAAATTGGACGCTTTCTGCTTCAACCACTCAAGCAGAGTTCTAAAACAAGGGGGAAGGAGCAAGAGAAAAATGAGGATTAGAAGCTTTAAAGTTGATTAGTTCAAAATTGATCTCATTTGAAGTACTTCAGCTTTAGATTACCATATATACCCTATATAGTATACTCATGTATAAGTCTAGAAATTTGAGTAAAAAAGCAACCATCTAAAACTGGGCTAACTTATTTATGAGTATTATGTATGCCTTAACTCTTATCAAAGGAACCATACCCTTCTCTTAGTAGAATGGTGAAAGGCAAAAGCTTAGTCTGTCCTGGGAGAACTTTTAAAAAAGCACCATCCTCCTCTGTTCTCTTGACTGTAATGGCACCACTTCTGGTTTTTTTTTTTTTTTTAATGCTCACTTTTGGAAATGGTGGCAGGGGTGGCTGGCCCTGAGGTGGCATTGGTGTTTTCCCCTCTCTGCAGAATGATCCGCAGCTTATACATGAGATTGACATACATGAGTATATATTATATTCATGCATAAGTTGATCCCACATTTAAGTCAAGAGCAAATTAGGAAGCCAAAATTAATGCTCTATGGATAAGTTGACACTAGCAGAAATTAAAAATTGCATTTAGACACATGAACACAGACCTATTACCGGTAATGTCTGAACTGTGCATGCACTGATAGTAATTGGAGCAAATTGTGGTTAAGAACTTGCCTAGCAAGAATTGAAGCAGGGAGTGTTGTGTCCCGTAGAGAGACCACATTTATTGACGTTCACCCAGTAGAGTTGATGACTTTAGTATGACCATTTCTTTCCAAGGAATCGCCATCAGTTCCACCTCATTGTGGATTTTTTCATTTTACAAGGCAATGATGGATAGTGCAGATATTAAACTGAATTAATCCATAGATATAAATCAGATATGGTGGGTTGCAACCTTGTACTTGAAGAAGGATTCAGCTGGAAAATTAAAGGCATACTGGATGTTTTATTAGAGCATAAATCAAGCTAAGCCATAGAGAACAGAGTTACATTTTCTAGGAGAGATAAGTATCAGTTATATTTTTTGTGTTGACATAGTTCTTAATGGTAGAGACTGTCCATCTGGTAAAATGTTTTTAGAATTTTAGTATCTTTTTTATTAGCCCCAGTATTATTTCTTTCTGCCTATTGTGTTCTTCTATATGTCTTTCAAATAGAACATATCAGCTGATCCTGTGCACAACTGGTTTGAGCTATTATTTCATGTGGCCTGGAGCTTTATCTGCACGACTGCAATGTGTTGGATCTCTTCTCCATGTTGTGTTCACAGATGCCCACCAGACTCAAATAATATAGTAATGGTTACATATGTTGTATAACTGTCCTTGTTGCTTTGGTCTTTTACCTTAATCACATTACTCCAACAGTTTAGGCAAAATATAATGTCCTTGTGTTGGGCACACTGGTTGGACTTAGCTTTGCGCCAAGTACCAAAGCAAAATTCACATGAAGTTCCAGCAGAATCATGTTTTGCCAGCAGTTCCTGGAACAAGCCAAGTACAGAATGCCAGACAGTTTCTTGGACAAAGCCCTTCTCTTTACGCAGGATAACACATTGGTAAGCACATCAGAAAGAAAGGCCAGGTTCCAGGGTACAACCATGGGTGGAGAGCCAGACACACATGGGGACATCAACCAACAGAGAGGCCCCTTGGATTTCTGATATAAATTCTATTTGGATTTCCCACTAGGCCAATGACTAATTTGGTGACGGGCAGTAAGTAGGATTGGGGCATTCATGCCAAGATATCCAGAAATCTATTCTATTCTCTCTCCAAGCTTCTATCCTGTTACCTGGTGAAAGCTAAAATTGAAGTTTCTGTTCCAATCAAATGTTCATGACAAAAATACTGAGTTTTTCACTTGTTGATATCAACTTTATAGTATATACTTATGTGTAAGTCAAGAGTAGGTTTGAGAGCCAAAATTATGGATTTTTATATGATCCATAGATAAACTGAGGGTCATTTCATGGTGGGAGGAAAACAACAATGCTGCCTCTGGAACAGTTAGAAGATCTTGTCTTTTATCCATCCATTTGTAATGCTCTAGCCATGTTGTGATGCCACGTGCTGTCTGGGCTTTGGTAGTATATCCTTATAGATGGTTTCCTAGTGCAGAATAACAACATGTATTACTGTTCTTCAAGCTATCAGATTAATATACTATTATAAAACATCATTTTTGTGTTTGAAAATCAGTGTACACCTAATTCCTACTTGACTGATGTGTCCTGAGTGGCCATGTGAGGGTTGGCATTGATAAATCAAATGGAAGTAGAGCAGATATCACAGTATTAACCAAAAAGGAGTGTGGAAACACATATCAGAGGTGGCAAACCCATTGACCTTCTGGGTGCTTTGTCGTATACCTTACCTTCCATCAGTCTCGCCATGCATGGCCAGTAGTAAGGAACTGTGGAAGTTGATCACATCTTGTGGTGAGAAAGTGGCATTAAAAGTAACCACCCGCAATCTTCAGTTTTATCTCTTGCATAATATTTTCAGTTTTTATTATACTCCATATCAGGCCTGCAAAACCTGTGGTGCTCCAGGTGTTTTGAGCTTCAGCTCCCAGAATTCTTGACTATCAGACAAGCTGGCTAGGGCTTCTGGAAATTGGAATCCCAAACAATTAGAGGGCCACAGTTGTTCAGGCCTGCTCTGTAATACTGGTACATCATATTTGGATGAAGGTGCATGGATTTTTTTTAGTGCATCTTAAAGTGTCATGTACTGTACAGCATGTTTGAAAATGTAAATTATAGCTGTAAATTTAAGATGAACAGGTGCTTCCCTGTTGCCTGGAAGCCAAAATCAAAAGCAAATACTACTTTACAATTTCTTTCTTTTACAGACTGTGAGTATAGAAAAGCTACAAGGTTCATCTGTTAATATTTCTACAACAAATGGTTTAATAAAAACCAAATATCTTTATGCAGAATCTTCATTTCTGTCTTCAGCAGCTGGTGACATTTTACTAGGGAACATTCACGGTAAGATAGTAAAAGACTTTTGCTTTCCACTTAAGAGCTGTGTTTATTTAATCAATGCCTTTTAAAGGAAAATATTCTTTTGTGTGCCTAACAAAATGTCTAGCTGTGTTTATAAAGCTGAATATAAGAGTACAACTGTCATTTTAGCCACTTGGGAAATTTCCAAATCAGATGAGATTTTAAAAATAAGAGCATTGTGTTTATTAATAAAGCTGACTTTTGTAAGGTTCCTGATCTCTTTGTGGTGCTCGCAGGTGCCATAAATTGAAATCCTACTATATTTATATGGGGGTGGGTTCCACTGGACACTGTGCGATTCATGAATTACGAAAGCTGTAAGGGTTGCACTGTAGATAGTTGGTAACACACTAAATTAGAAGTACCTATAAGGTTCCCACATACACCAAGGTTACTCTGATCAAGAATAAGAGAATCAGCTGATCATCAGATTTCAGGCACAACATGTAGGGAATGATCTACATCTTGTGTCTTCATAAGGATAATTTGAAAAGATGTCTTTGTTGAACTGCAAGTCCCCACTGACCCTATTGGATGGGAATTCATGAGGAGTTGTCCAAAAAACAATGTTTCCAAGCTCTTTTAGCAAGAAGCAGCTACAGAAATTGATAGGTTGAGATACATTAAGACTTTAAAATGTAAAATAGAAATATGGGGCAGGCAAAGAAAAGAAGATTATCTAGATTGCCGTCCAAATGTTTATTGTGGTTGCTATGTAACTACTAGTCCAGGTTTGGAATAAATTCAAGAATTACTGGGGTGATAGAAATGTGGGGCAGGAACTGTAGTATCAACTCCTGTCTAGTCCAAAATTTCTTAGACTGTTTCCACTTCCAAACACTTTTTTGCCTGAGAAATTATTATGCAACCCCAGATATATGAGATAGGTATACAAATCAAACCTTTACCGATTTAAAATAAAGAAATTTGTTTTAAAACAATTTGTAATTTTTAGTAATCTTTCTCCTACTCTGCACAAAGAATTCAAAGGGAAATAAGCCCTTGTAGCCAGCGTTGTCATAGGCAGATATGTCAACACCAAGAAGAGGCACAAGTGAGACATCTGAGTCAGGAGACAAAATGGGTGAAAGAAGCGCGAAGAATCCAAGAGAATCCAATTCATCTCTTGTTGTGACAAAAACCCAACAGGACAGAGGGGTGGGAAGGAGAGGCCAATGGAGAGAGGGAGGGGAGGTAGGAGAAGGGTGAGAGAAGGGAATGGACAAGAGACACGCATATGGGAGAGAAAAGTGCTTCCTCTTCTACCCACAAGCCTCAAGCCTGGGGTTCTCACCAAATCTCTCCCTTCCTCCTTCTCCCAGTAACACCAGAAGAAGGTGCCTTTTCCCTTCTTCCTCATTCCCTTGTCCTCTTTCTCTGGCCCCTATCCTGTCAGAACTCTGCTTTTTCCAAATTTGTTGCAACCCCAACAGAAAACCACAGATCCCATTTGAGGTTGCGACCCATAGTTTAAGAAGCTGTGACCCATAGTTCTCAACCTTTGATCCTCCAAGTGTTTTGGACTTCAGCTCCCACAATTCCTAACAGCTGGTAAGATGGCTGGGATTTCTGGGAGCTGAAGTCCAAAACACCTGGAGAACCAAACGTTGAAAGCCACTGGTCTAGACAATGGCCAAACTCAGACCTTCTTAGCTTTCAGCGAAAGGACTACCTCATTTGGCCCCAAACAAATTAGAGACTTCCTTTTTTATTAATCCTCCTTCTGATTAATAACTGTATTTTTCTAGTGCAGTTGAATAGTTCCACTAGTGGTCCAGCTAAAAACATCACACTTTCTCTATCGTCATATATATGTGTGCACACACACATTGATATAAGATACTCATTGTGTACATATGTGCCCTCAAATCTCTGGTAAACATATGGTGAGCCAATTAAGTTGATAATGTTTTTTTTAAAGCAAGGAATACTCAGAGATGGTTTTGCCAGTTCTTTCTTTCTGAAATATAGCCCACAGCAATTTGCATTCATTGTCCAACTACAAATTGGGGCTGCCCCTGTTAGTTTCCCAGATCAGATGGGAATCTGGTGCCTTTAGGATATTTAGGCCTTTAAGATAGTAATATATGAAGTAAAGCTGTTATCTTGATAGAAGTGACGACCTGGATTCTTTCCAAGCAGTTCAGAGCTTGAACCAAATTAGATTTGATCTGGATGACCTGTGCCATAAGCTGGAAAGGAAGAATGTGTCCCTGTTCTTTTTTTCTGGATCTCTCAATAACTTCAGTCATAATATCCTTCTGGTCCAATTAGCTGAACATACCCAACGGGTGATTCTGGGGCACAATTTTCCAGCCCCTTGTCCATTGGTCTGTGGGATTCCAAAAGATCCAATACTTCTTAGACTTTTAACACCTACTTTCTAAGAAATATTTTAGGCTATTTTAAATAACATTTTAATTGTTTTATCTATTTCAAGTTTTAAATAAGGTTTTTCTGTTCCAGGCTTCTGGTAGGTTGAGAGGCAATAAATAATACTATAAATAAATAAACAAGCAGAACCCTATTGCATCACTGTAGTATAAATCAACAACGAGTGGAAAGCCCAGCAATGAGAAGAAATCCCACTGGCATATCAATCTTTCTTTGTAAACAGAACTTATTCCTGTTATAGCAGTGATCTGGGAATACTGTGATGACAGGTGATAGAAACATGGGGGTGAATTGCATATATGAGAAAGAGCATGTCTAGTATTGACTTTCTCCAGGGTCAGTCTGTAGTGGTGTGGGAAGGAAGCTGAAATTCTGTCATATATTTGAATTGGGCCAAGATCTGCAGAAGTCAATGGGCTTTATGATTCTTGGTATAAATTAGCCTTATGATGACTGGTGGCTCTACTGATTTTGCTGGAAATGTGTTTCTGGTATTTGGATTGGCACAGGGCATTCCAACCAGTCCATTGCTCATTTCTCTACTGTTCTTGATCAAGTGTCATATGCTCAAGTGTCAAAGGAGTAGAGACTTGGGGATATGACTAATGTGAGGCTCCTATATGTTAGTAACAGTAGTGGTTCGGGTGTGGGTGTACCGTTCCTCTAGTCATCACCCACCAGACTCCTGGAGTCCAGATTTTCCATGCGGTGGTGGTATCCAGCCATGGTGACTCAGAGCAGAAATTTTTGCTGAATGTGAAGACTACCCATCTTGACAAACTCTCTGAAGTACAGTACTATAATAATACAACAGTCAACTGTTGTGTTCTAACTTCTTTGTACCTTAGTTCCGGTGTTTTCCCTCCCTAGTCTTTCTGTACAGAACCTTTTCTTCTTTTATAGTTAACTGGCTGCTAACTGAAATCCTGGCTAGCATCCCAGACTTTAAAACAGAGCCAGGCTGACTGGGCACATATGGGCTTCAATAAATAAATACAATTTTATTTTTAAAATCATGGAACTATGAGCTATATTTAGTAGCCATGTAGATCATCGTGGACAATTTTCAATGTTTCATTCAGTGTTTCTAACTCTCAATAGGTGGTTTGTGGGAGCAGTCAGGTTTGTATGTATGTATGTATGTATGTATGTGTGTGTGTTTATATACATATATATATCTATATCTATATCTTGACTGTTCATAAAGACCTATTTGGAATATTTTGAGTAAACATATGGAGGACAAGTGTGAAGTACTTTTCACACACCCCTATGAAAACGCGTTGCAATGTTTCTATTTAGCAAAGCCAAATAGAGTGCTATCCAGTTTAAACAAGATAACTTTAACATTACTTCATGCTTATATTTGGAGTACTGTTAATGGAATGTTTTTGGAACTCTCTGCACTCTTTCTTTAACAAGTGCTCCTTCTATAAAATGTTGTTTTAAAAAGAACAGAAATGAAAAATAAACACTTACCTGGGAGTAAGTCCCATGGATTTCAGCAGGATGTATTTCAGAAAAGACATGCATAGAATGGCACCTCTAATTTATGTTTTATAGGAAATTAGAACTATGTAGAGAGCAAAGAGAAAATGAACAGGTCTTGGTATGTCCATGTGTATAGATGAAGCTGTACAAATACAGAAATTCTATAAAGTAATTCTTTCCAGCTGGTGGCTTGAGGCTAAGCAGTGAGCCACCACAAAATATTCTGGGTGACACAAGATTTAGGCAGGCTTCAGGGAAGCAGGATTGCTCAATTTCTTGTAGGAAAAGCCGTTTTATTTTTTTAATGAAATCATAATCAGAAATGTTTGGTGTGTTTGAAAAAAAACCCTCCTAATTTTGGACCATCCTGTTTATGTGTTTTGGGTACTTCAGAAAATCAATTTTAAGTGACTTCCACTTCCATCTGAAAGTTTTCTATATGAAAGGATGGTCCACTTCTGTCAAACATTGCTTAAGATGTCAGACAACATCCATGTATCTACTGTGTGTTATATTTGATAATTGTTGGCTGGTCCAAACTACAGTAGAGTCTCACTTATCCAAGCCTCGCTTATCCAAGCCTCTGGATAATCCAAGCCATTTTTGTAGTCAATGTTTTCAATATATCGTGATATTTTGGTGCTAAATTCATAAATACAGTAATTACAACATAACATTACTGCATATTGAACTACTTTTTCTGTTAAATTTGTTGTATAACATGATGTTTTGGTGCTTAATTTGTAAAATCATAACCTAATTTGATGTTTAATAGGCTTTTCCTTAATCCCTCCTTATTATCCAACATATTCGCTTATCCAAGCTTCTGCCGGCCCGTTTAGCTTGGATAAGTGAGACTCTACTGTAGTTATAAGCAATCTGTACTACGGCATTGACCCCTCCAGGGGTTTGTAGATTCCAGTTCCTATTAGTCTCAGCCAGCATGGACAGTGGTTGGGATGATGGAAAATGTATTGGTCCAACAAAATTTAGAGGATCACATGTTCCCTTTGCGGTTTTGCCTAGTTACCTCATTTTAAAACTAGGATATAGAACAGTGCCAAGCACAGTGATGGCCCATGAGCTATTGTCTACACAAGCTTCCTGAAAAGAACCAGTTATAGCCAACAGGCACAGATATGATGTTGCTGCCTAGCATTTTGGGGAAAAGCCCTACTGGGCCCCTACATCAGATAGACTTAAGAAGATAGATGTAAAAGTGTAAAAGATAGGATTGTAGTTGCATCATTTTATGCCATTGCAAGCTACTTCCATAATAGTTTCAAGATAGATGTGCCCTAGAACAGGGGTCCTCAAACTTTTTAAGCTGAGGGCCAGTCCACAGTCCCCCAGACTGTTGGGGGAAAAATGAATTCCTATGCACACTGCATATATCTTACTTGTAGTGCAAAAAACTATGACAATGCTATGTATAAAATGAAGAACAATTTAAACCAGGATAAACTTACTAGTATTTCAATGGGAAGTGTAGGCCTGCTTTTGACTGATGAGATAGTCATGTTAATTAAGATTGTTGTTGTTGTTGTGTACCTTCAAGTCATTTCAGACTTAGGGTATCCCTAGGTCTAAAATTTAGTCCAGGGGCTGGGTAAATGTCCTGTGGGCTTTAGTTTGGAGACCCCTACCCTAAAACAAGCTGGCATCCATATGCCAATGGATGCGTATGTTCAGACATAGAAAGATCCCATATCTAAGGCATAATGAAATCTTATGTCTCCCAACTTCTCTTCTTTGTGAGAGAAAGCTTGTCTTGTCCTTTCTGATTAATCCAAAATGCAAGCTAAATGTCCCTTTGCATGTTATATTTAATGGCATGGCTTGCAACTGTGTTGCTTAAAAATAATTATCACCACTGCTGCTCCATTCTAGACATGGAGATAGATGATTTTCCTTGGAACCATTAAATGCAGTTTTGAACCAAAGCCATGACAACCCATGTCAAGATCCAATATCCATTGATAGAAAAATATCCTATTGATAGAAATCCTCATTGCTCCCCCTGCCCTCAGCTAGAATTCAAAGTACAAAGAACATTCTGACATGGCTATAAGCAACATATAATATAATCATTCCATGCAGTGGTTACTGATGCAATGTAACTGGACTCTCTGTATCTATACTTATTGGCCCATCCTTGTCATCTTCCTTCAAGGCTCAAAACAAAATGGATTACTGACGTATTATCCCTGAGCCCTCATCAGGATTCTGCTAATTCTGAAGGAGTGAGAAACTTAAAAGGAAATGTAGAATACTAACAGGATGTATTCATATTTGAGAAGTAGTGTGTCCTCAATTTATTCTTGAAGCTTAGACTTCTATCCTCCTATCTACAGATAAACAAAGACATGCAGGAAAATGGTTCTAATTATGAAGAAAATAAAGGAAAGTTTAAATTGCTTATGTCAATGATATACTACCACTCTCCAAACTTTTTATCTGCTGACTCTCAGCACTAATGCAGAACAAATAAACAATTTGGCCAAACATAGATCTCTCCACACCCTCCCCAGAGAATCAAGATTTAAGGGTTAGTTAGCACACAAATTACAGGCTTCGTTAAGTACTGTAATGGTGGAACAATGATAGGACCACACAATTTTGGAGGAAGCTCATCTTTCAAAGCAATCTGTTGGAACTGCCTCAGTTAATATGATTTGTGGAAACTGAGTTGGCCTTGAAATGTTTATCATTCCTTAAGGATATCTTTAGAAAAACATCGACCAAAGGAGGTACTGAATCTTATTTTGAAAGATCTAAAAAGTATTTACATACAATCTTTAAAAAATAGAGCAGAGAATAGAATAATTGTATTATGCAGAACTGTCTCCAAATCCTCTGGTTCTGAGGATGTCAGGGTAAAGCTGTAAACGAGAGGAGCTAGGAAATGTGCCAGAAAAATCAATGAGTATGCTAAGAAATGGAACTTTGGAATAGACAGGAACTAGAATCAAAACATTGCCAAGCCTGAAGCTGAGGGGGAAGCCAGAAATCAGACTGTAGAGTATGTCATGGCACAGGAGAGAGTTGATGAGTCCTTTCATTATGGCAGCATCTTAGATAATCCTGAAATTTAAGGAGGGCTATTTGTTCTCAGACAGAGATCTCCTATAGCATCTCCTTAAACTATAAACCACAGAATTCCATAGGATGTTGCCATAGCAATTGAAGTTGAGTCATAGTGTTATACTTGTGCAATGTGAAGGAAGCCCCAGGATGCAGATCACAAAGGCAACAGAAAGGTACGTAGTAAAACACTGGAGTTTTAAAAAGCCTTGTAGCTGATATGTGGCATCACTGAAACCCATTCAGTTCAGGAGTGTCTGTTATGAGTTATGCTCGATAAATATGACTTGCAAACAAGCATTTAGGCAGGAAGCTGCCTCTTGCCAGTGTCTGAACATTGAAAGAAGTATTCTGGCAGGGTAGAGAGTGATATCCTGAATCCCTAAAGAAGTCAAGGCTTATTTTAAAGTACAAACTGGAACTTTCCTTTTAAACCCCCTCTCCTGCTTCAAGGAAATGTTCTCATTGTTGTGGTCAAGGGATTGATAAGTGATTCACTCTCTTGTTTACTTCTGCTTAATGGAGACCTGGCCAAATTATCTTAGACTGGCACATCCCCCATTGTTGCAGTTTCCAGAAACTGGCCAATCCTGTTTGTATCTGAAAGTGAGTCGCTGTCTATACTAGATTGCCTTCATTCCATGTCTGCAGATACATTGTTTTTATCTCCCTAGACCAGTGGTTCTCAACCTGGGTCCCCAGATGTTTTTGGCCTACAACTCCCAGAAATCCCAGCCAGTTTACCAGCTGTTAGGATATCTGGGAGTTGAAGGCCAAAAACATCTGGGAACCCCAGGTTGAGAACCACTGCCCTAGACTATCTAAGAGTCATTACCAGTGCCAAGAGTCATTCCAGGTGAACATTTGCCCTTTGCACAGTCACAAGCTTTGCACTCAACACATCAAGCACATGTAGCCTTTTCTTTTGAATTCCCAATAGAATAACATTTAGGTCATGTTTTGCCCCAACCAGAAGTGTCTCCTTCATTCCAGGTAACAACCACCAAGTAAAGCAAAAGAAACAGATCATGCAGCAAAGCAGAATCAGACTGAAGCTCTCCAGAACATGTAGAATAGTATTAAGTACTAAGTACTGCACTTTGGCCTAGATCTGTGTATTAGTCTCTTGTTTTTAACATTTTATGCTGTATGTTGATTTTAATGACTTTTTTTATTGATGCTGATGTTTTTATTGTTGGGATATTTTTATTTTATTGTTTTGTTGTTGTTATTATATTGTTGTATCGGGCAAGGCCCCATGTAAGCCGCCCCGAGTCCCTTCGGGGAGATGGGGCGGGATATAAAAATAAAGTTATTATTATTATTATTATTATTATTATTATTATTATTATTATTATTATTAAGTAGTGATCTGTGCACTGGTGCTGATCCATGAGTCAGTGGTTCCTGGTTTACCTCAAGTTTCCAGGAAAGAAAGAAACAGTGTTAGCCAACAGATACAGCTATGGTACCGGTTCCTGGCACACTGAGGAAGAAAATCCGGTGGTCCCAACATAAAATAGTTGGAGAAGCATTCATATTGAATGTTCCTCACCATTAACTATGGTCATGTTGCTGAGAAGCCCAATGACATCTGTAATACCACAGCTGCACATTCTTGCCTTGAAATTTGAATAAGTGAAAGATGAGAAACGTTGCAATTTAATAATTTATTAAGAAAGATAAAAAATAATAGCAATAAGGAGGAAACATCTGCTTTTCATTTTTAAAACAAGTACGGGTGGAATAAGACGCCAGCAATTCTCTACTAGAATAATAATTTGAGAAAGTAGGAGCATCCGGTGGCCTAGGGGATAAAAGCCTTGTGACTTGAAGGTTGGGTTGCTGACCTGAAGGCTGCCAGGTTCGAATCCCACCCGGGGGAGAGCGCGGATGAGCTCCCTCTATCAGCTCCAGCTCCATGCGGGGACATGAGAGAAGCCTCCCACAAGGATGGTAAAACATCAAAACATCCGGGCTTCCCCTGGGCAACATCCTTGCAGACGGCCAATTCTCTCACTCCAGAAACAACTCCGGTTGGTCCTGACACAAAAAAAAAGTGAGCAAGTCATTCCATGGAAGGGATTATAATCTGTGGGCCTTTTGGAACATTTATACAATGCATTTCAGTTCAATAGCTCAAAATCTTTTTGTTTCTTGGACACAGTTTCTTTACTCCTCCATTTTATGAGTCAGTAAACAAGCAGGATATTTTCAATTAAGTAATGTTTCCAGTTTTGTCTACAATGGGAAAACATGAGTAACTGTTTTGGAACAAATCAATATATCAGGCCATAGATTGAAATTGGTTTGGTAGCCTGGCTTGCAGAAAAGCTGTAATCCATAGTTTCCCCAGTCTGGACAACATAAAAGTAAAGTTGATGGAGGAGTTTCTGGTTTGTTTGCTGATTCTTGCAAGGAATCTCATGCAAAAGTCTTGTCATATATTGTCTTATTCAGTGAAATACACATCCAATTAAAAGTCTCTTTCCTGTTTCCCAGGGATTGCTTTATTCCACAGCAGTTGTCTTGCAACATTTCTACTATTCAAACAGAACAATGATTTGGTCAGCTCAGTGCTTCAAATCCATTAACTCGGCTCTTAGTTTTTTAAAAAAAATCTGTGCAGAAGCACAGATGGGCCATCTGCATTCTAAAGAATAACATTTTGCATTCAGCTATGAAGTGTGAAATCTTGTTAAAATTATGAAAATGGATGATTCATTACCATTGAACCAGATATGTGATACTTTTGTAAGATTTAACCTGTACTTGAGGGTGCTGCTGCTATCAATAAACATCATCCCATCTGTCCACTATCTGATCCATCTCCATCCCCATAAGGATTTGAATTGCTTATGAGTACAGTGAAGACCTAAAGATAACTATATATTTATTTATGCCCAGACATCACTTAATTTAGATTAGTTTTATTCCAGAAGAAAATTTAAGCACATAGTGGTGAAAAATAACATTGCAATCTGTATATTCAGTCTGGAAAATCAATTCAGCAGATGCCAAAAGATCTCTGTCTTTTGTAAATTTGTTGTCTTTTGTATGCCAACATTGTGAAGCATGCTAGTAGAAACCGTTCATAATGTAGGTCAAGCATTAAAGATACTGCAGTCAAATGTATTTGTTTTTTGGGGAGAAAGAGCAAATTATTATTATTGGTTCTCCCATGTGTAATACTTTTTAATATCTTGTCTTAGAACTTAATTTAGATGTCATTTTGCATATCTGTTATGCAAAGGATTATTACCATATTTTTGTTAATATGGTATATTTTAATTATTTTCATGTTTACTGTCTCTGTAAATACTGAACAGGGTGGTCCATCAGTAGCACTCAAATTCTGTATAAATTCTCATTTATTCAGTCTGTTCATTGCAAATAAAATCTTCTGGCTTCATATTCAGGTTGCCATCTAAGCCAACATGTGATTAGTTTCAGGACTAGTTGGCATCGTCTTGATTTGCTGTGGTATGTTATTGGGCTATATGAAATTGTCATATATGAAATTGTTCTTACTTTTTTCTTACAGGTGATACAACCCTTCAAACTAAAACAGGAAACATTACAGTCGGTAAGTTGTTTTTTGTTGATTTCTAAACAGGACAATATAATGGCTGTTACTCACACAGAACTTGAGTAATCATGGTGTTTTCCTTACTTTATGTTTTCCTGTGTGATGAGAACTCAGTGACTGATGGGTTATAATTTTATGAGACGTACAGATAACTTGCCCAAAGCTCCTCACAGTTAAAAGCCTTGCCATGACACTACTCAATTTCCTCTGTGATTGAAAATATTGTGGGTAGGTAGGTTGGCTGACTGACAGATTTACTGTCAAAGATTAGCAGCTACTGCCACCATCCCTGTTAATCAAAAAGATCTGGCATTTCAGTCCTATGAAGCCTTGCTCCATTACACTTGAAGTCTCTATCTAGTTATCTTAATGAGAAATCAAGAAGCTCTATAAAATTAGCTCACTTTTATATATACAGGCAGTCACCGAGTTACAAACATCTGACTCATAGTTACAAATGGGGGTTAGACAACAGGAAGTGAGAGGAATCTACCCCAGGAAGGGAAATTCACTCCTGAAAGAGTTATTATGGGGAAAATTGTGTTTCCGCTGAAGCTTTTTCACCAATCCTTGTTTCCACAAGCCAATTTTTCCAAAATGCATTTATCACAGGGACAGAAAGTGAGGAAAATCTTCTGAACAGGGGCACAGACAGCAAAACAAACACCACAGGGGTATGCTAACCAAACCATATGTGTGTGCATGTGTGTGCACGCATATACACACATTTAAAAATGTACATGTTCTGACTTACATACACATTCAACTTTAGAACAAACCTACAGAACCTATCTTGTTTGTAACTTGGGGACTGCCTATATACTGCATTTGGCAAGTAAATAGTCTGATATTTCACGTTTTGTTGTGCATATGTTATGGGAGTCATAAGTGTGTTGGGTGCCATTGCTACCACTGTGAATTTTCTGGGTCGATAAGACTGGACCCAACGTTACATTAGTTAAAGTCCAGGATCCAGTCGCCACACCAGATGAGGCTAACTTTACAATCTTTTTATCTGTTCATGTGACTTTGGGAATTTTTATATTTACGACATGTAGGAATACTTCCAGTGATCTGTGGCTAAACCATCTTGGAGTCAGTCTCAATCATTGCACTTCAGCAATTTTTTTTCAAAAGGTCACTTGATATTTTCTTATAGGAGTTTTCATAAGGCAGGCCCAAGCAGGGAGCTTTGAAATGGTTGAACAGAAGCTCTCCAAAGCTTTAGGTGCTCTTACTTCCTATTACAGAGAAAACCAACTGATCCCTAATCTATCTAAAATGCAGATGAGTGCTTTTCACCTTAAGAACAGACAATTTATTTATTTATTTATTTACAGTATTTATATTCCACCCTTCTCACCCAGAAGGGGACTCAGGGCGGATCACATTACACATATAAGGCAAACATTCAATGCCTTAACATAGAACAAAGACAAGACAAACACGGGGCTCCAAGCTGGCCTCGAACTCATGACCTCCTGGTCAGAGTGATTCATTGCAGCTGGCTGCAGCTGGTTGCTCAACAGCCTGCACTACAGCCCGGCACAATTATCTCGAGCTCTGAGGATTACCTGGGAAGGAATCCCACTGGAGCATTAAAGTATACCAAAATACTTGGGAGTTACCCTGGACTGTTCCCTGACTTATAAGAAGCACTGCTTGACTATCAAGCAAACAGTGGGCGCTATAAATAACATCGCACGAAAGCTGACTGGCACAACCTGGGGATCACAACCAGACACAGTGAAGACATCTGCACTTGCACTTTGCTACTCTGCTGCTGAATATGCTGCTCAGTGCGAAATAAATCTCATCATGTTAAAACAGTGGATGTGGTTCTTAATGAGGCATGCCGCATCATCACAGGATGTCTGCACCCCACATCACTGGAGAAATTATACTGTTTAGCCGGCATTGCACCACCTGACATCCATGTACCAACCAGCAATGAATGGACCAAGGCAATGACATCTCCGGCCCATCCCCTGTTTGGGTATCAGCCAGCATGCCAACGCCTTAAATCAAGAAATAGTTTTTAAAGATCTACAGAGATACTTGCAGGAACATCTCAGCAAGCGAGAGTCCAAAGGTGGCAGGTTAAAACCCACAAACTCAATCAGTGTTTGACGCTGGATGAGAGACTCCTTCCTGGGCACACAGAAGACTGGGCGACTTGGAAGGCGCTGAACTGACTGCGCTCTGGCACCACGAGATGCAGAGCCAACCTTAAGAAATGGGGCCACAAAGTGGAGTCCATGACATGTGAGTGTGGAGAAGAGCAAACCACAGGCCACCTATTACAATGCACTATGGAGGACCTTCTTACAGCAACACCAGAGGCACTCCAAGTGGCCAGCCACTCGTCCAAGGACATTTAGTATAATGCCAAGTTGATGTTTAAAAAAACAAACCAAAAAAAAGTTACAACTTGTACCCTTGGTTCGCTTCTGACACGATAAATAAAATAAGGCAGGCCATCTCTATGACAACTATCTGGTGACTAATGGACTTTCCATTGTTAGCTTGAGTTCATAGTGTTATACTAACTGTTGACAACTATAGTGCCTTTCCTCTGTCAGCAAGCAATGAAAATGTAGAAACAGTTATTAACAGCTTTGTCAGACCATTCAAGAATTTTAGTTACTCAATTTCCTCTTTAAAATGAAGTTGGTGATAATTGCTTTAAAGTCAGCTTCAACTTATGGTGATCCTATGGATGAGAAACTGCCAAGACTCCCTGTAATAATAGTTCTGCTCAGGTCAATGCAAACTCAGGCCGGTTGCTTCCTTGAGTCTGTCAGCCTGTGATACAACCTTCTTGTCTTCCTATTGCCTGCATCTTTGCCAAGCATTATTGGCTTTTCCAATGAGTCATATCCTCTCCTGATAGATCCAAAGTCTGATAGTTTCAGTGTAACTCATTTTAGTTTATTGGGAGATTCAGGCTTGGTTTACTCTCAAATCCGATTTATTGGACATTTTTGCAGATCAGGGGATCTGTAAAACTCTCCTTTAGTTCCACATTAAAACTGAGTTGATCCTTCTCCTGTCAGCTTTCTTCATGTTCAGTTTTCCAACATACATAGAAACTGAAAATATTATGGCATGGATGATCCTGACTTTGATATTTAATTATATATCTTTATAGGTGAAGGTGTTAACTAGTTCCTCATTGTTGTCCATCCAAGTCTTAGTTTTTTGCCTCTTAACCAATTAAGCTTAAAATAATTTTATGTAACTCGCCTCATTATATAGGTGTGTTACATAAAATTGTTAAAATTGTTAAATTGTTGTTACCTCCTCTATTTTTTAACAAAGAGTCTGATGCAGTTTTACTATTTCCGACCTGCATTTTGAAATGATACAGTGCAGAATGCTATTACCACATATTTTTTTGTGTATGGAGCATGTCTTCAGCATCACTGGAACGAACTGCAATCAATGTTAGTGAAGAGGAAAATGAAATATTTAGGCTCTATTGATACCCTGTTTACCTAAAAATAAGACCTACTCTAGAAATAAGACCTAGCATGATTTTTCAGGATTTTTGAGGAAGCAGGGTATTGCCACGATCAGTTCCTGTATTCACTGAAATTTTAGGGACATTCTGTGCTAGTATTTTGGAACCGAAAAGAAATGGCTTGTGTCTATTTTTATATAAAGGAATTAAAAAAACAGCATGAATCATATTCTAAAGACTAGAAATTCCAACTCTCCTTCCCTCACATAAGAGATATCTTTTAAAACTTAAGAATCCACAACCATGTGCATATGCAGACAATGTTATCAACCATTACTATCTGTATATAAAATGAAAAGTGACATTTTCATAGGAAGAAAAAGCACCATGGACCAGAAACGGGTGGGGGGGGGGGGAGAGAAATGCTCTTTGTGTAATCTACATTCCAGACATCTGATGTGTAACACTCAATAATATCGAGAGCGTTTAATCCTATACAGGCATTAACTTTCATTCATTCAGGCTATCAAAACTTATGCATAAAGCTCTTATATTTGTGATGGCAACTATCTCATTCAGCACCAGGATTTACTAAGTTTGGCCTGGGGGCACCTAGTGAATAGGAAGCCTCAATTCATCTTTAGGGTCCTATGCACAAAATGTATGCACAGCTTTGAGGGGATTTACTGCAAAATTAGATTCACTAATCTACAAAACCTGTTTGTCTGCAAGGTAATTCCAATGGAATCAGACAGGATGTAGAATACTCAAGTTCCATGAGTATGATCTTTTCAACTTTGTTATAAAAGTATTTTGTGTGTAACACCTGCTTCAGAACTAGTAGTATGTAATAAATACCTGTAACCTACTGAAAAGATTGATTATTGCACCAAACAGCAAAGACACCTTGACTCCAACAAACAAATCAGATTAAGAGGAACATAAACGTCTGAGTGGCTATTAAAGCATGTATTAAACATAGAAAAAATATTTATGTGACTATATCCCAAAAAAGAGAATATAGCTTTATTTATTAATTTAAGTATTTCTTTCCTTCTCTGTGTCACAAAATCTCAAGTTAGTGTACAGGTAAAATCAATATAAACAGGTTAAGACAACAAAAATAGTTTTCATAGACTAAAACATGTTCAACACATCAAAAGTTGAAAATTATGTGTGAAGTAGTTTGAAGTTAATAAGGCCCAAAGGCTTGAATAAACAGCCATGTTTTTATTTAGCCCCTGCATGGAGATAGCATTGGAACCATCATAGTTGGGGTGCCACATCTGAGAAGTCTTTCTCCCTCGTTCTCATTAGATCTCCTACTGCTAGGCATAGCAAGCAATTTAAAGATTTGTTATTGTATGTTTATTTACTAGCTTGGGTATCCAACGGTGCCCGGGTTATTTGAAAAGGACAGGATGTTAGGTAATATCAGTTTGGTCATATGTTACGCTATTTCTTAGAAAAAAACTCAGTCTATCCTGTTGGTTTTTATGAATGCTCCCATTAGAAAATACATAAAGATGTGGGTGAACTACAATTCCCAAAAATCTTGGGTCAATCCTCCCCTACCCTGCCTGTATTCACATTTGGCCATGTTGAATTTGTGTGCCAAGTTTGGTCCAGATCCATCATTGGTGGTGTTCAAAGGGCTCACGGAATACAGGTGAACTATAACTCCCAGAGTTAAAGGTCAATCACCCCCAAAGTCCACTAGTATTTCCAATTAGCCATGTTGAATTTGTGTGCCAAGTTTGGTCCAGATCCGCCATCAGATGGGTTCAGTGTTCTCGGAATAATGGTGAACTATAACTCCAGGATGTCAAGATCAATCACCCCCAAACCCCGCCAGTAGGCAAACTTGGCCATGTTGGATCTGTGTGCCAAGTTAGTTCCAGGTAAAACATTGGTGGGGTTCGGGGTGCTCTTAGTTTGCAGGTGAACTATACATACCAGTCTCTACAACTCCTATAAATCATGGTGCATTCTTCCCCAAATCTCTCTCTCTTTAGTAGCATGTTCAGTTGCTGTGTGCCATAGAACACAGTAAGAAAGGGTTAAGGGAGAGGCAGTGGGCGGGGTCATGTAAATTCCACACCAATGGAGAGAGAGAAGAACATTGGGATGTGGCTCGCTGAAACCTGCAATGTCCTTGGATGGAGGGCTTTAGTGGCTCCCCAGTATTGTGGGTTAAAGCTGTTTGTGGAGGCCAGAGGCTGTCTGTATAAATGGACACCCCTGCCACATACACACATACAAATTGTCACTTTTATTATGTGTATAGATTTATACCCCGCTTTATCTCTCCAGTAGGAGACTCAAAGCAGTGATATAAAAACATCAGCATACCATTTAAAATATACCAATATTTAAACAATAAACGTCATTCATATTAAAAACAATTCAGATTAAATCCATAAAAAACATATAAAACCACAACGGCCCCCATGTATATTGGTGCCATCAAGCAACAATATTTGATATTTTGGAATTTTACTCCTCAAGCAAGCTTGCATTTGCTTTAGTTCCAGTATGAGATAAAATAATTATAATCAGAACCTGCTGGACTTAAAATGCCTACTTTTAAAAGCCAAACAGAATTTGTTTTAACATTTTCAAGAATAGCAGTTGCATGAGTTGCCAACAGAGCAAGACTATTGATTGTCAAAGCTGTGTGTCTCCCCTCCCCAAATGCCAGATGTCTTGAATACTCGGGCAAAATTTCAGCCTGTGCTGACTTCATTGCTGTGGTTTATATTCTGTACTTGTATCTGTTTCCAAGGTTTATTGATATTCATATGGCTCACTGCTCTTGAAACATTTGCCAAGTTAGCAGTGATGTGATCCAGAGATACACTTATGCCAGATCTATTTTTTTTTCTACTTACAGCAACTCCTCCCTGATTTTATGAATCCTACAATCTTTTCTTTTAACTCCCTGATTTCCAAACAGAAATCGGGGGTTTACTGGTTGAAAGTGAAAGAAGAAAGTTTAGAAAGGGGGGAAAACATTCAGATGTGAATTACATTTGGACCTGACTATTTGACACAGTACTTTGAACTAGGTTGTGCATGCAGACCTATCATTTTTATAGAGCAAGTCTCTGATGGAGGCTTTGGTATAAGAAACATAGTTCCAAGTCACTGTCTCTTGGCTTAATATAATTCTTTGGTTCTTTGCCTCAGGCAGTGAAAGACAATAAGGAGCAGAAACTGTGGTTGTGCTACCATGAGGTCAGCTCCTTAGTAGCATGCTACTAATAAGCAACAAATATTTGGAGAAGATGGTGATGATGATGGTAATAGTGGCGATGATTATATTGATGATGACAGACCAATAGGCAATTGAGGCCAACAAATGAATTCCATATTTATTTAGAAAGAAGTCCTATTGAGTTTAATTGAGTAAAGGTAAAGGTTTTTCCCTGACATTAAGTCTAGTCGTGTCCGACTCTGGGGGTTGGTGCTCATCTCCATTTCTAAGCCGAAGAGCCAGTGTTGTCCGTAAACACCTCTGAGGTCATGTGGCCAGCATGACTCCATGGAGTGCTGTTACCTACCTATTGATCTACTCACATTTGCATGTTTTTGAACTGTTAGGTTGGCAGAAGCTGGGGCTAACAGCAGGGGCTCACTTCACTCCCCGGAGTCGAACTGCTAACCTATTGGTCGGCAAGTTCAGCAGCTCAGCAGTTTAATCCACTGCGCCATTGGGGGCTCTGGGTTTAATTGAGCTTGTAAGTTTAAAATGCTGATACTCTCAGTCATTCCAAGAAGGGTGAGTGGAGACATAATTGAAGAAACATAGGAGGTGGGAAGGAGAAGGAAGAGAGTCAGTCTAGCATGAAGAAGTGGAGGTGTTATGAATAACTTTTCAATAACTTTAAAGCATAGGTTCTGCTATTTTCCAGTAAGAGAAATGTTATCAGAATTTTAACACAAAGAATGACATTGGACATACAGACAGATTCTATGTAACTACATTGAATCCACAAACATCCTACATCTACATTGGCTAACAAAAGGAAATTACATTTTTACTCAGCATTCACATTACACATACACATTCATTCATCCTCATGCATGCAAATATTACCATATCCTTTCTCCTTCCTTGGAGAAGCACCTGCTTAGGCCAGACCCTGCTTTCCCTGCAGCCAGCCAACACACAGTTTCTAAAACTTCTAAAACACCAAAACGCATCCTTTCCCTTTCCCAGAAGCAAGTGACCAGACTTCTGCTTTCCATTGCAGATCTGCCACTCCCAAAGGTACACCATCTCTCTCCTTCCCAAGGAGCAGAGCATAGTGGGTGAACAGCACAGCTGTCTGTCACACTTTTGGAATTGTAATAAGGTCTCTTATATAGCAATATTTCTTGCTGATGTTGTTCCAAAGTTGTAAATTAACAATAGATGTTTTTCCAGCCTGAAACATGTTGATTCCGTCTCAGTTCCTGGCAGAAGTTGACTCTTCTTAATTGGTGCTGGTAAATGTAAGGAGCCTTGTGTTTACTTGCTTCTTAAGAGATATTGGTTACTGGTCAGTAGATGTTGACAGGTGTAAACAGATGTAAACATTTATCTTATCGCTGTCATAGTTATTATTACAGTTTTCTAGGGCAGGTCAGCCATTTCAGTTCTCATTAATAGGTTTTAATTACAATTCATCAAGCATGCGGTTAATGGTTTAGTCATTGCAGGCTTTAATCTTCAGAATGGTGTCTCCAAAATTTAGCTCTCATTTATTCATTCCTTTCATTCAGTTCATTCATATCCACACATATAAAATCAACATTTATCAAATCCATACATCATTTTAATATGTCAGAGGTAGAAGGAGGAAAGGGAAGAAAGAGGAAGGAGGGTGGAGAAGGGCAAAAAAGACAAAAGAAGAGGAGTGGGTATAAAGAAGTGAACACAAGTGCAACTAGGAGATGTCGAGAAGGATAGACAGAAGGGAATTAGAAGACGTTTAGCCCAGGCCCTAGCCAAGAAACAAGAAAATAGAGAAATGGAGGAAAAAGCATTGAGCCCAAGGTTGTTGTATGGTGGGAGAAAGAATAAGAAAGAGAAAGAAAGAAAGAAAGAAAGAAAGAAAGAAAGAAAGAAAGAAAGAAAGAAGGAGGAGGAGGAGGAGGAGGAGGAGGAGGAGGAGGAGGAGGAGGAGGAGGAGGAGGAGGAGGAGGAGGAGGAGGAGGAGGAGGAGGAGGAGAAGGAGAAGGAGAAGGAGAAGAAGAAATTAAATTTAGAGTTTGGGTAGGAGAGATGGAGAAGAGGAAGAGAAAAAGAGAGAGATGAATTCAAGAATTAAAAGAGAAAGATGGAGAAGAGGAAGAAGAGAGAGATGAATTCTAGAATTAAAAGAGAAACAAATGGAGTCCATAAGCTGAGATGACCAACAAAGATGTTCATATCACACTAATAACAAGTTGAAAATTCCCTATCCTTAAGATTAGAAAGGGAATTGAACTTCAACGACTTAGCCTAGTGTTAGAGAGATGGCAACAGAGCTGGGAAAGTTAACAACAAGGAGGGAAAAGCCACAATGCAGGAATCCTGTAGCAACTCTTCTGGCAGCAACACCAGACAGCTCAGTATTTCCTGGTGCTTAGCACTGGTTTTGAGAAACATTGAGAAGTGACTACTAGATGATCCTCCCTGGAATGTATAGCAGGCAATCCAAAGCAGTTTGCAGCAGACCAAACAGGACACAATCTTTTACTGAAAAGTTCCTTTTCTAGGCAGCATTTCTCCTCTGGAAGGTCCTGAGAGATGAGAACTCATTTGTATGTCTATTTACTTATATGTGTTGTTGGGGCTTTCATTTCCAAAATGATCCACTTCCCTAAGTTATCAAACATTTTTGTAAGTCTCCCTTGTTTAGAAGTATAAAAGGGCTAGGTCAACTTTGGAGAAGGTTGATACAAGAGAAATCTAAGGAGAAATTCAGCTGGGAAACATAATTTTTAGCACTATAAATTAAGTCAATATTCTCAGAGCAGTCACACTTTGTCCAGTTATTAGCATTTCATAATTTTATTATGCGATTCAGCAAATCCCAATACTAACCACCAATAGGCTCAATCGCCAAAATTATTTTTCCTCCCATATGAATCAGATCAGCAGCTGTAACTGTTTACAAAAATGTGGGGGATGAGGGAAAAGCCTTTTCCTTATGCTGGATCATGCTGAGAACCTTTGGCCCTACCAAACTAATTTGTTACACTTCATCTTCTCTTAATTCAGAGGGTTTCCATTCTCACCTTCATCTGCCGTGTTCTCATCCATATCAATGGGAAAGCAAAGAGAATCAAGAATAATTATCATATTTGTGGCTGGAAAGAGAGCCCCAGAAATCCCCACCCTAGTGTTGACTTAAGTTAGAAATAACTTGAAGGCACATAACAACAAGGGAGTTAGTTCTCTTTCTTTTAGTTGAATTTTCCTTCTTTGCTAGCAGCTGTCACTTCATTTCTAGATTTAGTGAGCCTGTTTAACTTGCCTTCTGAATGCAAGTGTGTTGGTTTCTCTCTCTTTATCATGTTCGCCCAGTGAACCCTTGATTATAGACTCTTAAGCTCCATGATCCCCTTTGACTTAAGCCACTTTAAGACTGTCATGGTAGCTAGTCCAAAAACAATGGCCACCAATGATCTGCGCATTTTTGGTTGTTGGTCCATATGCCTCAGCTTTCCATTGTTTATAAGATACGAGGCTGAACCAAAGTGGGCTTTGCATCAGATTCCTTTTGCCCCAGAAATCTGTCTTTCATAAACTAGAAAACTCTATCTAAATTGCTTCTTCCACTTCATATTTTGTGCTAGTTTGTTAGAATCTTTTGAGAGTACTACATCAGTTATCAGAGCCATATGTGACTCTGGATTAAGACTGATTCTTCTCTTTACGTTCCCTTAAACTAGTGGTTTACAGATGCACCATAAAATGGTTGACTTTGTCTCATTTTATTCCTAGTAGAAATATAATCTAAATAAAGTTACCTGTTAAAAGGTTTTAATAAAGGGATAATGAGATAGGGTTGTTGTATGTCTTTCGGGCTGTCTTTCAGATAATGAGATATGTGGTTTGTTGAGTCTCATTGATTTCAGCTGGAACTAATGCATTCTTATTTGTGTGCTGTTGACATCTACAAACTTTGTATTGCTGTGTGTGTGTGTGTGTGTGTGTGTGTGTGTGTGTGTGTATATATATATATATATATTCATATTCCAACCCAACACAGACTGTGATCTTTGGCAATAGAAAAAATATTCATAGTTATGCATTCTTATGTTAGAAAGGGGGGGGGGTATCCGATAGATAAACCCATTGAGAAGGATAATAGACCTGCAATAAATTTGTGCAATTTGCTCTTAGAATTCATAATTCTACAGTGCTGAGGGCCAATTGATCTGTGGACAAGAACTCAAGAGGGATTTTTTTTTTTTTGCACAAAATCCTTTGGTTTTCTGGGCAAAAAAATGGTTTTTTTGTGCAGAACAGTTTGTTGCATAGGCCAAGCCCTATGATGAGTGACTTATGAAGTTTATTTATTTATTTATTCATATACTACATTTATATCCCACTCTTCTCACCCTGAAGGGGACTCAGAGCAGCTTACAAATCAAATGAACATATAATATATTATTAGCATAGCACAATATAAGCATTAAATTACTGTATTGTACTATATCATTATATGGTAATATTATTAGTAATATTACATTTAAAATATAATATATAATTAATATTATTATATTGTATTATTAGTAGTACAGTAGAGTCTCATTTATCCAACATTCGCTTATCCAACATTCTGGATTATCCAACGCATTTTTGTAGTCAAATATTTTCAATACATCGTGATATTTTGGTGCTAAATTCGTAAATACAGTAATTACTACATAGCATTACTGCATACTGAACTATCTTTTCTGCCAAATTTGTTATATAACATGACAATATAGCCGTGTATAAATATTGGAAATGATGTCACACTGAGGAGATGGGGACATGGAGCAATGGATTCAGATTGTAGGAAAAGGAATTCCACATAAGCATTAGGACGATCTTCCCAATGGTAAGAGCTGTTTGGCAATGGGATGTGCTGTCTTAGACTGTGGTGGAGTCTCCTTCTTTGGAGGACCCTTGTGGTCTCTTCCAACTCTATGATTCAGTGCGTAGGATGTTGGAAATAGCAACCTTCTTCAAGCCTCCACTAGTTATTTGTTATGCATATAATTCAGATTGTTTACAATATTGTACATATGCATATTGCTTAATATGCATAATTTCCTTAACTCTTTGTTGTGGGAGGAGGTGCAGACCATGTGATCAGATCTGGGACTATTCAGGACTCAGACTCCATTTTAAAAACAGTATGCTTAGACACTTCAGTAGAAACAGATGTATGCTTTCACACACCAGTAAAGATAGACTTCTTTGGATTTTCAGAGTAGACAGAGACTCTATTAGACTCTCAGAACAGAGAGATACTTTTTAGACTATGGACTGTTGATTATGAGAAAGATGCCCTGTGTTATCTACACAGAGACTTGTAACTGGATTGATATTCAGTGTACATATATGCTGAATACATGAAGTTTGTGAGTAAACCAACAATGTTACTTTTAAAGAAGTCTGCTTATTTTTGTCTCTTGAAAGCATGATTTAAAGGCAAATATTTTTGGGCAACTAAAATCACTTCTGAAACTCTGCTATATACATATATGTGTGTGTGTGTTTTGTGCATTGGCATATCTTTGTCTCTAACAGTTCAAAGAGATATCTGCGTACATCAGTTTGACAGTTGAGAAACATAATTGCCTTGCATGAATGCCATTTTCCCAAAAGGTTATGGCATAATTTTTCAAAATGTTATGACTTCTAACAAGGTCATACCTTTCCAAAGATCATAAAATCTCCAAAGGGTTATGAAGATTTCCATTTTCCAAAATAGGAAACAGTTTTTTGAAATGAGGACATGCATTTCCCCACAGAATAATTGATCCATAACACCTTGGGATGTCTGAATATGAGGAGGATATGGTGTAGGAATATTTTCTGTCTTGCACAGTTGGTAGAAAACTAACCTAATTATTCATCCTTGCATATGAGAATGAAGTAGTCAAGGATTTACTTCCCTAGTGTGAAATTGCATTGAATGAAGAGCAGAACCCTTCTTTTCAAAGAGATCTAAAATCCTGCCAATCAGCTCTGTGTGGCAAAGAAGGAATCACTCTTTTTCTTCAACAGTTGGTCAATGGAATTGAGGCTTTTTAAAAAAGGGTTCCATGAGTTGTCAAAGTATTTTCCCCCCCATGCTCTGGGAGAAGCATCCATGCATATATTTAACTCAGGATACAAATATAGGTGCCTACTTCTACATAAATAGCCCCTGGATAAGCTGGATTGAAAACCGTAGACCTTTTATATATCCACTGAAACCTCTGTTCCTGCAAATAATCTCTGAAGCTGACCTTTTCAAGAAAAAGAAATCAAGAACGCATATTCCCCACTCTGGCTTCCTTCTGTGTTCTTTCCCAACACCTGGGCGAAGCTACATACCCTAAATGTTCATCTTGTGAATATTTGTTTCTGTTTTTCTGGGAATGGTTATAGCTGGCAGGGTTACGGATGGCTCCCAATAGAAGGGTTTTTTTCCCCACGCAAAAAATTGCAGCGTTCCAGATGGAAAGGTCGTATTAATCTCAGGACTGGGAGCGCAAAACTGATTATCATGTTTGGAGGATGTTTCATGCTGTTCTTCAGCAACTGCCTTTTTTTCAGGACGGGCTGTCCCTACCCCACTGGGCAGGGCAAGACAACATCTTCAAGCTGCAGATTCAGATTGAGAGCCACTGTATTAGAGTGAGGCTCAAGCATCAGGGTTGGAGGGAGATCTAGGCTAGTTGGCCTCTCTGAGATTGGAATGAGTGGCAGGCATCTTGTCCTTCAACTCAGTTGGCAAAATTTCTTGAGTCAAGCCTGTCTTCACTCATCTATCTTCCCCCTCTGCCTACAGGCAGACATCTCACAATCCCCTTTAGGGTGCATTTACACTGTAGAATTAATGCCGTTTGACACCACTTTAATTCCCATGGCTCAAGGATATGGAATCCTGGGATTTGTAGTTTTCTGAGGCACCAGCACTCTTGGCTAAAGGCTTTGTAAAGCTATAGCACCCATTATTCCATAGCATTGAACTGTGGTGGATAAAGCAGATTGCATTCCTTATACAGCGTTTCTCAACCTGGGGGTTGGGACCCCTGGGTGTGTTGCGAAGGGGTGTCATAGGGGTTGCCAAGGAAAACACATATTAATTCACAATGCTCTCCAGAGGTAGGTGAATTACATCTCCCCTAATTCCTCCAGTATTTTCTGTTGGTGATGGGGGTTCTGTGTGGGAGGTTTGGCCAAATTCTATCATTGGTGGGGTTCAAGGGGCTCTTTAATTGTAGGTGAATTATAAATCCCAGCAACTACAACTCCCACATGTCAAGGTCTATTTTCCCCCAACCCCACCAGTGTTCACATTTGGGCATATTGAGTATTCGTTCCAAGTTTGGTCTAGATCCATCATTGTTTGAGTTCACAGTGCTCTATGGATATAGGTGAACTATGAGGGTTATCCAGAAAGTAGATTACGTTTTGGAATTAAAAATGAACAAAGTATAGGAGAAAACATTTACCATATGCAGTTGAAAGCCACACCCAAACACCACTTCTCAACATAGTTGCCATTCAAATCTAGGCACTTACCATAGTGCTGAATGAGCTTGGCAACTCCTCCCCAACAAAACTCTGCCGCTTGCATCCTCAACCAGCCGGTCACTCCTTCCTGCAACTGCACATCGTTGCCAAAACCCTGTGTTGAGGACGCAAGCGGCAGAGTTTTGTGGGGAAGGAGTTGCCAAGCTCATTCATTGCTATGATAAGTGCCTAGATTTCAATGGCGACTATGTTGAGAAGTGGTATTTGGGTGTGGCTTTCAACTGCATATTGTAAATGTTTTCTCCTATACTTCGTTCATTTTTAATTCCAAAACGTAATCTACTTTCTAGATAACCCTTGTACAACTCCAAAACCAAGGTCAATGCCCACCATACCCGTCCAGTATTTTCTGTTGGTCATGGAAGTTCTGTGTACCAAGTTTGGTTCAAGACATCATTGCTGGAGTTCAGAATGCTCTTTGATTGTAGGTTAACTATAAATCCTAGCAACTTCAACTCCCAAATGACACCCCACCAGTATACAACTTTGGTATTTGTGCCAAATATACATCCTGCATTTCAGATATTTACATTATTCAGTTATGAAATAGTAACAAAAACAATTTTATGGTTGGGGGTCACCACAACATGAGAAACTGTATTAAGGGGTTGTGGCATTAGGAAGATTGAGAACCACTGTTCTACAGTGTCAATGCAAGTGTTAACAGAAGAAGTTATGTCTTATCAGTACCTATATATATATATATATATATATATATATATATATATATATATCTTAGACCAGCAATAATCAAAGACATTCAGTACAGCCACACACAAAAAGAAGAGAACAAAATAAAAAGAAATACAGGAGGAATAACAGATAAACAAATCCCAAACCCAGCAACTAGTTTCTGCTGGTTTTGAGAGCCAAAACACGGAGTGAGTTTCTCAGAGGACACGAATTGGCAGCTGTTCTTTTTCTTTCTAATATTTTCCTTTCAAATCAGTGTGTGCATTTTACCAAACACAGGATATAATAGCGTCTCCCTCTCTCCCAGCCTCTCTCTCTTTCTGTCACAATCTCTTCCAATAAGGAGTGAGGGAATTTGTCATATTTTTGGCCAGAGAAAGCTGGGCTTGATATTTGCTGCCACACAATCCTGGAAATCAGAGAAAATAATACTTTAAATTCAATATCTACATTACTAATCAAATCTACAGTCTCCCACAAAAATTAACAATTTCTTGTCCATTCCCTACACTTTCTGTGCAAAGCAGCTTTGTCTTTTGCAGTTTAGAGTCTTTCTATCTCTTTGTGTGTGTGTGTGTGTATGGGTGTGTGTGTTTTCCCCAGGACTAGGAACATTATAATTAATATGTTCAAGTGCACAAAATTACAAACATATGAAGCCACCATTTAACGTTTCTCGTTTCTTGCTAATAAATTTGTTGGCTAAAATAAATATATATTGGGAAATCACTGGCAACCCAGCCTCCCTCTGCAAGGTTGTGTGTGCATATCTTCTTGTTCATTTGGGTTTAACTTCATATGAATTTAAAGATTCTTGTTGTGTTTCACAATGTATGGGTTTAGAGAGTTTAAAGGAAATAGTGCACTTCTTTTGTTACCAAGAGTTTGTGCAAATAAAACGACAAATAAAATAAAGCTCTTCAAAAGTTCATTTGCACATTGAAAATGCATGCATGATTGCTAGATAACCCAACAGCTTTTGGCTGCCACTTCCTGTTTTCCAAAGCGGAGCAAAAAGAAAGTTTCTGAAGGCAAAAGTATATGAAATTATCGTTGAGCGTTTTGAGATCAGCTAAGCTGTGTTACCTTGTCTGAACAAATGCAGATGTGTCATCTTTCTAGATGTTCACTGAGTCTCAAATTATCTATAAAAGTTTAAATATAGAAAGAACATTGTGTCCCTCCCTCTACTCTTTTAGGACAAAAAAAATCCATGACATGGCTTTTTCCTTCAAGAGCAAGCTTTTCTGACACGGCCTGTTAAAGTGAATTTCACAAAATCCTTAAGTTAATTCACAGGAAGTCACACAGATATGAATATTTTTCTTTCGTTCTTGTTTTAGATTCTGCAGATGGCTCCCTAAAGGCATCTACAATTCAAGGGGAAATAGATGTTTATGTTGTTAGTCGACTGGGAGACGTGGAACTGAAATCTGAGAACGGTCAGTTAAGCATTTTTAAAATGCATTTGTTATTTATCTATCTATTTCTGCATTCTTGTGGAGCAAAAGCCCTTAGAAGGAAAATTACAATCACAACAATAATAGTGATGTAAACACTGAAAAAATGAAACTGAATTAGCAGCAAAACCACATCCGATCCTGCCCAGCAGTCAAAGTTACATTAATTACCTTTTTTATATTCTAAGATACCATCAATTGTAAAATGAACACTAATTTCAGTACCACCAACAGAAAAACCACTTTATTTATATTTATAATAAGCACCCATGATTCTAAGATGCATTCCATTTTTAGAGATATTTATGGGTGGGGGGTGAATCTTTCTTCAGAATACAGTATATAATTTAACATGACCCAGACTAGAGAACACTAGAAATCTTTTATAGCTTAAGCATATATATCCATATACTCTGACTTTAGTTATATGAAAGGCCAAAGTAGATCATAATATGAATTGAAATTTAAAATAATTAATTTTAAAACTATAAATAGCTACTGAATGAAACAGATTAGGAGAGGAAGGTTGGACTTGTTGTGTGGAAGAGGGAATTTTGACTCGAGTCCCTTGTTTTCTTCCAAAAAAACTATTGAAAGTACAGGGTCATGTCCCCTTATTCATACAGTCACCACAGAAATAGCGTAGTTCAAAAAAGGAACTGTTTCTAACTCAGCTCCATACAATTCCAATCAATGACTTCAAGGTATAGAAAATATTACAGTGTCTGATAAGTACAATGGGCCTTTTGCCATTTATTTCTCATTCCTGGGAAATTTCAATTACTATTATTCATAGTATTATTGTATTTAACAGTTTTTAATAGTATTATTGTATTTTGTATATTTATTTGTTTTTGTTTTAAAGTGATATATTTTAGACACTATGTATTCAGAATATGGCACTGAAGTGGCCAAACTGTAAGCCGCTCTGAGTCCCCTTTGGGGTGAGAAGAGCGGGGTAAAAATATAGGAAATAAATAAATAATGAATAAACATTATGCTGGAAAACAGATACTGCAATAAGTTAAATATTAAAATATGAAATAAGTGATCCTATTAAAACAACAACCAAATTAGAAACAAGATTGAAAATTTTCAGGGAAATACGGTAAAAAATAAAACACCCTTTCCCACTTTTTATGCATTCACTTTCAGACTTCTGTCTTTTTGAGAACTGAAATGGCGGATACTACTGTAGTACTTATTGTTCTTTCTGATGTGGGGAACCAGTTGTTGTTTTTTACCGCATGCTAGGGACTAGTATCATGTTTGTGTCCACTGACTACAGTTGTTGCTTTCTTTCTCGGAAACTTTGCAGAGGCCAGCAGCTGATGGCTTATGCTGGTCTGTGACCGTAATAGAGATGTTGATTTTATTTGATTTGGCTTGTGGTCTGGCAATAGTCCATGAACCATCACTTTGAGTAGCATTGGTTTACAGACTCCTTTGGGCTACATGAAGTGTTATCAAAAAAGAATAGAGGGCAGGTTTTCAACAGAAGCATCTTTAGCAGGACTACCCCACATTTAGCTGCTACTGCTAATCAAAGCCAAAACCAGAGAAACTAAAATGAAGCCAGGGCAGCAGGTGCAGTGGGTGGACCTTGTTGCAAAATATTGCACATTGATTTCTATGGAGTGTGAAACTTATGTATTAGGGCTAGAAAACTGAAAAAAGAATCAAGAGCTCAGAAGGAAGGGAGGAAATAAATCTCACAAATGAAGTCTTCCTTTGCTGATGGGACACACCATCACCAGAGAAGTGAAGAAATAAGTTTCCTTGCTCCTTTGGCTCGTGAAAATCTGCTTCTGAGGATTGAGGAAATCCCCTAGATTGAAAAATGTAAGGAGCAGCTGAAGGGAAAAACAAGCCACTATTACTCCTTTTCTACCATGGCTGTTGGTCCCATTTGTGAACATAATATTTATTTATTTATTTATTTACAACATTTATACCCCGCCCTTCTCACCCGAGGGGACTCAGGGCGGCTTACAAAAATTGGCAAAATTTAATGCCCAAAATGCAATCATAAAAACAAAACAATGTAATATAAAAACAAAATAATATAAACAAACCTCTTCCCATTTGCAGAAGCGCAGTTAAGATCTAAGCAAGAGGTGGCCAACCTTTTGGCTTCTCTGGGCCACATTGGAAGAGGAAGAATTGTTTTGGGCCACACATCAAATACACTAGCACTAACGATAGCTGATAAGCAAAGGGAAAAAAGGGTCCATGCATAATTTTCATAATATCTGCCATCGCAGATAAGCAAAAAAAAAAAATCACATAATAATTCTAATGCTTCATTCCATTCAGAGGTCTTTTAAAATCATTGAACAGGTCTTCTGACCAAACTGTTCGCAATTATAATGCGAATTATGGATAACACTCCAGTATTCGTGGATTGTAACACTCCGATTATTCCGTTCTGTTCAGTTGTTGTCTACAACTGAGCAATTGGGTTACCAAAAAAAATCACCCAAAAAAATCTCATAATGTTTTAAGTAAGTTTACCAATTTGTATTGATCCACATTCATAGCTATCCTGGACTGCATGCGGTCCATGAGCTAAGGGTTAGACAAGCATGATTAAAGTCAAGATATTGCTTGGATTGATCACAGTGATGTGCTTGTGGCAAAAACAGGAAGCCTTGTCCCTTCATTATGATGAAGCATTGCTTAAGAGCTCATGCGACTCTGCCTATTTTGTCTGCTTGCTATGACAGGTGCTGTTTCTGTAAAGGTACCTGCCACTCTTAATGCTGATCTGCATTTATCTGGAAGCAAGGTTGAGGTGAGCCCAGAGATCCATTGGCAGGATGTCCAGAAGGTCTCCAGAGAAGGTCGTATCATTGTTACTGGTGAGGGATTTTCTTGTGTTGTATTCTTTTTATCTATAAACAAATTTCTGTAGAATCAACAGCTTTCTTGTCAGGTACTACTTCTTTCCTGCTAGAAATACTCTACCTTTCCTCTATCACTGTCACCCTTAGATAGTTAAACAATTGACTAACATAACTAGATTAACACCAACCTCTATGTCAGTTCTCAACCTGGGGTCCCCAGATGTTTTGGCCTACAACTCCTAGAAATCCCAGCTAGTTTCTGGGAGTTGAAGGACAAAAACATCTGGGGACCCCAGGTTGAGAACCACTGCTCTGTGTGATATTTATTTGTGGCTAAGTCCAGACATGGAAGTTAGAGTCTTGAGCATGGAAATGCAGCCTACTTTAGCTCTCTTAACAATGAGGACAACCACTTAATGTCAAAATGGAAACCTACCACCATAAAGAATGTTCAGATTTGTATAACATTTCCTTACACTAATTTATATGTATAGATGTACTTTTATAGGTAGAAATGCAATGTGTCTCAACATAGCAAAGAAAACTGTGTTCAGTTCAGGATATCTCATTTCAAGAATGTATACGCCACTTGGAGCGGGTTCAGAAATGGGCCACACGGATGATAAGAGGTAGGATGAGCAAAACCCGAAAGGTTGAAGGAGCCAGACATAATCAGCTTGGTGGAGAGACGACTCAGGAGTGATGTGAGCACACTCTTTAAATACTACAAGAATATAGATATAATATAGAGGAGTGGAAAGGCCTCTGATGACCCAGAGAATAGGGTCAGGTCCAAGCTTCAGGAGTTTAGATATTTGACTGAACATTAGAAAGAACCTCTTGACAGTAAGAATGGTCTAGCAATGAAATCAATTGCCCAGAGAGGTGGTGAGGTCCCCTTCTCTGGAGATCTTCAAAAAAAAGGCTGTTGACCTACCTGCTTAGATGCTTTAGCAGGAGACCCTGCACTGGCCAGGGATTGGACTAGATGGCCTATGAGACCCCTTCTAACTCCATAATTCTATGAGCCTACCTTTCTTTGCTCGATGTAATGTCTCCATGCCAAAGAGTGCTTCCAATTTTATCTGTTTTATGCTTCTGAGTGATGAGGTTACTTCACAAATCATGAGATATTTAGAAAAAGGCTAAAATTATGGATCTTTTGGGACCGATCAGTTTTTTTGGTCTGATGAGAAGAAAATGAATAAATAATGCAATCTACTTTGTTTTTTCATATGCTTTGCTGACGCGCACTCCAAAAACAATAGAGTTAATAATAGCAATCCAAGACAAGGATTGTTTGCTACAGAAAAGAACACATAGGAAAGCCTGATTTATTTTTAGAAACCTTCTTGGAAGAATTAAACACAATAAAGGAATACTATAAATAAATACTATAATATATACGAGGGCTATCCAGAAAGTAGATTATGTTTTGGAATTTAAAACGAACAAAGTATAGGAGAAAACTTGCTTCCTCAACCCCTTCCCGCAGCTGCGCAGCATCGCCAAAACGCTGCATTGCCAGCCATGCCCCTATTGTTGGAAACAAGTGGTTGAGGACGCAAGCGGCAGAATTTAGTGGGGAAGGAGTTGCAAAGCTCATTCATTGCTATGGTAAGTGCCTAGATCTGAATGGCAACTACGTGAGATGTGGTATTTGGATGTGGCTTTCAACTGCATATGGTAAATGTTTTCTCCTATATTTTGTTCATTTTTAATTCCAAAACGTAATCTACTTTCTGGATAACCCTCGTAATACACTTTCTGCATTCTACTAATAGATAATGCTGTTTCTTCTGGTGTGGCTTTTTTCCTTTTGTTTAACAGTCATAACTTATTCCCTGGCAAACAAAAGGACGGGTTTATTTTTTACCATTGAGTCAAAAATGTTCATTTGTGTTTTGAACTCCTATATCCATGCACCACATCAAAGATCTTGAATTGCTTCCATTGAAATAGTTGGCTTGGATTCTGTTCATGTAGATGAAACATAATAGAGGTTTTAAAAAAACATTTGGTGACTGCATTCTTGAATGCACTTATGTTTTCACGGATTGAATCAGGCTTTGACAAAACAGGTACGCAAAATCATTTGTATGCACTCAGGCCATCTGAGTTACAGGGAAAGTAGCTGAACTTTGAACAGGTGTTTGGAGGCAGTGTCAAAATGGATGGCTCAGGAAATCAGCAAACCTGGATGAAAGTGTAACATAGGTCCCATGTAGAGTTACAGCTGGGTAGGTTCCTGGATATCTCAATTAAAGCATGCAGATAGTGTGCATAGTTTTATTAACTAAGACTGGCCTTCTTGCTGAAACACTATCTGGAGTAGGCAGACCTGGCTTTAGATACCTAAGCACTAATTCACTTCCAAATTAGCACACTGTATTGTGTTTTCTACCTTTGAAAATGATTTGGAAACTGGCTATTGCAAATGGTTTCCAGATGGATGTTGGTGTGAGTCAGGACATGTAGCACTAGTTTTTGCATCCATTGTACTTGCTAAAGAAGATCAGACCCAACATACCTATTGACTATCTGTAGCCAACTTTCTGACCAGATCTCACATCCTATATGACCTTTCTTACAACTCCATCTGACATGTGGGAATAATTTTCATGTCCTGTCAGGCTGCTGCTGCTGATAATAAAAATAATTTTATTCCTTACCCACCTCTCCTCGTGGTTCGGGGTGGATTACAACATAGCTAAAACACATAATCATTATAAACATTATATTAAATACACATATTAAAATGTATTTGTACAAACCCATATATTAAAATAAATTCACTGGTAGTCCTTGGATTCCCCCCCCCCCCAACTTCACTGCTTTCAGAGTGTATACAACACTAATGTTGAGTCACAATACTTAAGCTTTTCTAGCACCAAATAATACTGTCAGCCTGTTATATGCAGCCTGTCTCTTCCTAGTGCCTTTATTCTTTGCTTCTTGATCCACCAAGTTTACATGGGTACACTTCACATAGAAACACCTTCAAGTTCAGCCAAAGTGTCCAGGCATATGCCGGGAAAAAGATAATATGGATATAGCTATGAAGTTCAACAGGAACAAGTGCAAGATTCTCCATTTAGGCAGAAAAAATGAAATCCAAAGATACAGAATGGGGAAAACCAATGGCAGTACATGTAAAAAAGATCTTGGGAGTCCTCGTGGACAACAGGTTAAACGTGAGCCAACAATGTTATGTGGCGGCTAAAAAAGCCAATGGGAATTTAGCCGGCATAAATAGGAGTCCAGTGTCTAGATCCAGGAAAGTCATGCTACCCCTCTATTCTGCCTTGTTCAGACCACACCTAAAATACTGTGTCCAGTTCCGGGCAACACAGTTTAAGGGAGATGTTATCAAACTGGAATGTGTCCAGAGGAGGATGACTAAAATGATCAAGAGTCTGAAGAACAGGCCCTATGAGGAGCAGCTTAAAGAGCTGGGCATGTTTAGTCTGCAGAAGAGAAGGCTGAGAGGAGATATGATGACGACCATGTATAAATATGTGAGGGGAAGTCATAGGGAGGAGGGAGCAAACTTGTTGTTTGCTGTCCTGGAGACTAGGATGCAGAACAATGGCTTCAAACTACAGGAAAGGAGATTCCATGAGAACATGAGGAAGAACTTCCTCACTGTGAGAGCTGTTTGGCAGTGGAACTCTCTGCCCCAGAGTGTGGTGGAGGCTCCTCCTTTTGAGGCTTTTAAAAAGAGGCTGGATGGCCATTTGTCAGGGATGCTTTGAATGTGATATTCCTGCTTCTTGGCAGGGGGTTGGACTGGATGGCCCACTTCCATGGTCTCTTCCAGCTCTATGATTCTATGATTATAATGAAGTTGATGTATAGCTTGATCAATGATGTTGTGATAAGTCAGATCTGGTTCAAACAGTGTTAAGCTATTGTGTTTCAGCAAGACCTGGGCTGGCCTTCCATCTCCTCATTTTTTCGTATTTAGTGAAGAGAACACTGAAAGAATTCTCACCTGGCTTTAAACTAACCAGAGTTTACCTTCATCTAAATTTGGGCAATGTTGGCTGATTTAAATGACAATTGTTAAGCAACATATCATCATAACTCATGGCTTTATTCTGGCTTGTTTAAAACGGGTGGGAAATTTCAGGCCCAGGGGCAGATCTGGCCCTTTGGGGTTCCTTCTGAAGTGTCCCAGAGGGTGACACCCTTTTCAAAATGCCACCATCATTTGGTATTTTCCAGCTTTGCATGCCCCTCCCCTTAATATTCTTCTCCTAATTCTTTGTTACCAGTAATAAGAAAGTTAAGCTATAACGTGCTTATGGTTTTGGATCAACCTTTTTTTGCTGGTGCCCACCACTAAAAGGCAAGTCTTGTGAACTATAATGAAAATTAATGTACTTGAAATCTTGAACTGAAGATTTCCCCACATTTGGTTTAAACTAATCAGAGTTGCCTCTGTTGAGCTGTAGTGAACCCTAGTTTGTTAAATCCAAAGCAGAAGCTTTTCATCACCATCTCTTGTGCTTATAGGAGATGCGGATACGCGCTGAAGCTTTCCCATGTGATGCTAAAATAGTGGTTTACCACTGCATCCAACATGACTTACAGAGAAATAAAATATTATATTTTTGACAGTATTATTTTAAAATTGTTCTATTTAAACTGTGGTTAAAAAGGCAAGCACACTATAGTCAAAGCTTTAGAGAACTGTCCAATGACTCAGAGATTTCCACTGTGTTTTATCTTAAAATTTCCTGCCAAATGACCCCCCCCCCCAATGCAAACAAACAAAAAGCTGTCGTGGGTTATTCCTCCCCCCCCCCCAATTATTTTCAAGCTCATGGATTAAGATCTCCACTTTTGGTGTTTCTAAGGTGGTGTGTCATTGCACAATGTGTGATCAGTTAAAAGTATCTTGACTCTTTATGTCACTGTGAAGGAATGTTCCTCTTTAAGAAGAAGGGAGCAACTTGGCCTTCATTTGTTTTTATAACGATAGCCCTGAAGGGCAGCTAAGTGTTCAAATCAACAAAGAGAAACACATTGTAGACAACTTTATTTTGGAAAATTAAGCTAGGAAATGTAAAAATAAACCAGCAGCAACAGCAAAAGGGGAGGGAAAGGACTTCTTTGATTATTTCGTTCAGAGGGAGTGCAAGAAACTAAGCAGCCAGGCTGCATCCTTTCTCTCCAGAGAGTTAGGCCAAAGTTACTGTATATCATAGACTCCATATATCAATATGAAGACAGGCTATGTAAATGAGATATTTGGCAGCAGCATTTGGAACAGCCAGAAGGAGCAAGGGAGCCATTTATAACAGATTTTAGGCTGCTTTATAAATTGTAGTAATTGAAAATTTAAAAAATGGATTATCCCATCTATTTTTGGTATCTTCTCTACATATTTCAGAAAATTGGAAGCTTAGCAAAGGCAGTTTCAAGGATATTGAAGACAACCACTGCATAATTAGAACCAAATCTAAGTCCAAATGTGTCAGTCATATTATTAAAAGCTGTTGTTTCCCAGTATCACTTACATGCCAGTCATGTTAGAAATGGACCATTCATTTCTACTATTTGTATAACTAATAAGCTGTGTCAGTGATACTGTTTCTGGTGTTTCACAGGCCTAATATAGATAATGCTTTCACCGAGTAGGACCCCACAGATTCATATTGTCACCTGTATAGATCAAAGCACAATAGGACTTTTCACTGCAGTGGATTAAAGACTAAGAACCTTATGAAATTTCCAAAATCTGAAATACCCCAAAATACAAAATTTTCCACATGGGTGGTTGAGATAGTAACATATTTGCATCCTGATGGTTCAGTGTATACAAAATTACATTTAAAAATACTGTATAAAATTATCTTCAGATTGCGTGTCTTGGTTGTATATGAAGCATAAATGCATTTCATGTTTAGATTTGGGTCTCATCACCAAGGTGAGTGCAGAAGGTAGTGAAATGCTAATAAAGGATAGGGAAATGACAGAACTACTCAGAACCTTCTTTGCCTCAGTCTTCTCCCAAAAGGAAATCAGTGTTCAACCCGTGCAATATGGAGTGGATGAGGCAATAAGGAAAACGCAACCCAAAACAGGTAAAAAAGTAGTCAAGAAACACCTGGCTACTCTAAGCAAATTCAAGTATTGAGGGTCAGATGAACTGCATTCAAGAGTATTGAAGGAACTAGCAGAAATAATAACATATAATATAATATAATATACTTTATTTATATTCCACTCTTTCTCCCTGAGGAGACTCAGGTACATATATGGCAAACATTCAATCCCGTTTACAATTGACAGAGACAGACAGTACATAAACAGAGGCAAGGCTTCCTTTTTTTAATCTCCAGCATCCGGCTGTGCTCGACTTGGCCATGGGCAGTGCTGTTGTTTCATTTTTCACGCCGAGGAGCCTGTCATTCATGGACTCCTTTCCTGGTCAGATTTTTACTGACATGTTTTTTTTCAGGGTGCCTTTTACCTCCCTGCCAAAGCAGTACCTATTTATCTACTTACATTGTTGTTTTCGAACTGCTAAGTGAACAGAAGCTGGGCTGATGGCAGGAGCTCACCCCGACCCAGGCTTGAACTGCCAGCCTTCTGGTTGGCAGGATCTTCTATAGCAGGCAGTTTAAACCACTGTGCTAGTCTGGCCCTATTTCAGAACCACTGGCAATAATCTTTGAGAATTCTTGGGGAACAGGAGAAGTCCAATCAGACTGGAGGAGGCCAAATGTTGTTCCTATCTTCAAGAAGAGAGAAGAAAGAGGACCCAAACAATTACTGTCCAGTCAACCTGACATCAATATCAGGAAAGATTCTGGATCAAATCATTAAGGAGGCAGTCTGTAATCATTTAGAAAAGTGTGATTTTCCAATCAATTTGGAAAGTCTAACAGATGGTGTTCCCTCTATTCCATATTTAGTTTGCTAGTCAAAATAACATGGGGGACTATTAAATATTGGCTAAAATTCAGATAAATGACACCCACAGCATTCCCACCATCTACTAAACTAATGACCTGGTTTTTTTAAGGGTTAGTTTGGCAGGATTTGATCCCTGCCAGCTCCTACTAATCTCTGCATTGTCATCAAGATACTTACAGACAGACATGAACTGTGAAGTGTTCTGTGCACCGAGATTCTTAAAATTTGCATTGTGGATTATAAAATCCCAGATCAAATCTTAAACCCATATTAGTGTTATTTCAAATATAGCAATTAGCCAGTTCTGCCTTTTGTGTATTAAATAAATATTTTTGGCCATTTTCCCTATAAGTGCTGTGCTAGCTTTATGGCTGCTCCAAGCCCAGTGCATTATCTAATTGTTTACACACATGGGATATGAGTAATTTCAACATAAAGTTCCTGGGGGAGGAAAAGATCCTTGAATAAAATGCTTTTGCCATAAATCATTTTAATTCAAGCAAAGGCGCTAAACAGTTATATACATATAACACTTTTCCAGTTTAGCTTTACTTATTTTACAAAGCCTTATTGGAGTTCTTTTTACTAGAGTTCTACTTGAATATAATTCTGCCTTGCTTACCCTTTCTGTTCTAAAGCCAGATGATCAAAATAGAGTCTGGAAGACAGCTTTCAAAAATTAAAAAGCTCTTGGATTCTCGTTTATCGAGAATGACCTTCACCATTTAGTTCAGGAAACAGATGTTCAAGCCGTTGCCTTTAACTTCATTGCTAGAGTGGTTTTGAAAATGTTTCTAAGAAAATACCTTCAGCCTGGGAGGCTGTAAAAATGAATGAAATGTTAATGTTCTGGATAAACATATTTTTTAAAAATGTAGTACAACTATGCAAGTACCTGGAATATTTGGTTGCTGAGAAGATAAAGGGTGTTCTAAACTGCAGTGGCAGTTATTTGAGAAGGGAAATGGGACTCTAAGGGAAGCCATATTTAAATGATGCCGGCTGCTTTCCTAGAATCCAATATATCTTGATCCCAGAGCACAGCTGCCCTGGCAAACATTGAAGCAGCCATCATCACGAAGGCTGGAGCCTCACGGGCCTTCTCCAGTGCCTCTTCAGCCCTGTGCTTGGCCACTTCCATCAACACCATGTTGTCCTCTTGCTTCAAAAACAAGTGCTGTGATAGGGACATCCATAGGACTTTAAGGATGCCTTTCTTAATAAATACAGATCTGAGTATAATTTATCAATCTGACACCTCAATGATCACGTTAGGCAATGAAATTTCTATATATTTTGGTATTGGGGTTTTTTTTAGACCTGATGCACCTCATTGATCAGTACATCCATTTTCCTTATATAATTGCATCCCACTCTGACTCCATTCTAAACCTAATGCTTGAATCGCCCTTGTCATCAAACTCCTAAATTTTCCATTGAAAAGTGTCTCTATGTAACACCCTCTAAATCTAAATCGGTATCCAAGGATTCCTCACCATCACTGATATCGTGTGACTGATTCCTCCATCTCTGACTCATTAGTGATACCCTCAGTCAAGTGCCTTGTTTTCTTTCTACATTTCTTTCCTCTGTTACTAACATATTCTCCAGGCAACATTGCTTCCTTTCTGTTATATTCCTTCTCATGGTGAACTTCCTACTTGTATGATTTTGTTGTATCAGTTGTATTTCTGCAGTGGCTGAAGGTGAATTCATATGTGTATCAGTGACCAGTAAATTCATATTAAATAAGTTAGATGATTGAATCATATTTAGTAAATTAGTTAGCAATAAATAATAATTCATTAATGCGTTGTTGAAGGCTTTCATGGCCGGAATAATAATTCATTAATGTGTTGTTGAAGGCTTTCATGGCCGAAATGTTATGCCTTTTCTATTTGTTGTGCAAACAGTCCATTAATGTATTGTTTGTTGAGGTCTCTCTTGATGTCTGTTCAGCAGAACCAAACTGCAATGCATTGTCTGGCCTCAAATAGAATTAGACCCTCTACGCTAGAGCTTTCCAACTATTTCACATTGGTAACACATTTTTATACATGCATCATTTCATATTCAGTAATTCAGTTTTAATAGCAAACCAGAGGTTCAAACAACCCAATCCCTTGCAAGAGATATGGACACATGCATATATTGTGATAATGAAATTGTATATCCCAGTTGTATATATCAACATATCTCATGAAAATCTTTTCATTTATATGTTTAAAACTATATGATTTATTATTTCACATAGACTTAAGGAGTTCTTGTTATGTCTGCGCAACATGCCTACACACTGCAGCCACACACAGCTTTGCTTCACACACATCATAGACATACACGCAGCCTATTGCTTGTATTGCTGGTCGATTATGTTGCTTTGAAACTGCAGCATTACTTAAGCATAGCCTTGGCAATGTCAGCTGCACTGATTGTGGCATGCTTACCAGCTATGACTTTAAACAAAAAGGAGCGGCTGCATTTCCAAACATTCTCTCTCCTTTGGTGATTCCTCTTCATGCTGTCACTCGGAGCCCCCAGATGGCGTAGTGGACTAAGTGACTTGAAGGTTGGGTTGCTGACCTGAAAGCTGCCAGGTTCGAATCCCACCTGGGGAGAGTGTGGATGAGCTCCCTCTATCAGCTCCAGCTCCATGCGGGGACATGAGAGAAGCCTCCCACAAGGATGGTAAAAACATCAAAACATCCGGGCGTCCCCTGGGCAACGTCCTTGCAGACGGCCAATTCTCTCACTCCAGAAGCAACTCCGGTTGCTCCTGACACGAAAAAAAAATGCTGTCAGTCAACTGCAGTACTTGAATCACCAGTCAGGTTTCTTTCCTTGTCCAGCTTAGTTCTGCCTCCATCCTTTGAAACCCTTTTTCTAACAAAGTGGCCTGAAGCTAGAACCAGAAACTTCTCCATGTCAAAACCTTGGGTTATACTCCCTTACATGGAAACTAGTTTTTAAAAACTCCACTGTTCATTTTATATTTTCTAACATTTTTTACACCCTCCCTTCTGGCCCAACTATTTAGTCTTGCCTTCTCATTTCTTTGTTTTCTTCCCTGTGGAGGATAGGTTGCAACAATGTTCACCCTCTTACGTTCACTGGATGTAAGACATAATACTCTCTTCAATGCCAACTCCTCCTTATCACCAGAGACACACTGAGTAGTGATGGGTAGCAAACATCTGGGATTAATATTATTAACATCTGGACTCACGATGTGCTGGGCAGCAGTCAGTGAGTTTGCATCTATCACCATTTCTAATGCATTTTTTTTCTTTTTCTGCTGAAAAAATGCCGCTTTCCTTTTGCCTGACTCCTCTCCAGTTACCTTCCTCCTTTTAGAATTTACCTCCATTATCTCAGCTATTTGACCAAATTTCTAATAAGTTTGTAAAAGCGAAGGGAATGCAAGTCCCTCTGGCAAGGTAGGAAATAAAAACTGTAAAGCAAGGGAAGGCAGTTAACCGTTATAACAGAAAAGAATTTGAGATGTCTGCCAAGTTAGTTGACATGAGTGGAATAATCGGCGAGTGCATAGATGGCTCCTCCAAACCCATCTAGAAAATGAATCTAGTTAACATTTCAGGATAGATACAGATCTGGCTAGGGATCAGAGACAGTTTTGGAACTAGACTGCAGGAGTGTGCCCCTATTGTTTCTACTGGACTCTTAGCTGTTTTTGATGCTATCAACCATAGTATCCTTCTAGGTGGCCTGGCTGAGATGGGACTTAGATGCACTGTTTTACAGAGGCCCCTTTCCTCCCTGGAGGGGCAAATCAAAGAGCGTTGTGATTATGTGTTGTCGAAGGCTTTCATGGCCGGGATCACAGGGTTGTTGTATGTCTTTCGGGCTGTGTAGCCATGTTACAGAAGTATTCTCTCCTGACGTTTCGCCCACATCTATGGCAGGCATCCACAGAGGTTGTGAGGTATGGAAGCTCCATACCTCACAACCTCTGAGGCTGCCTGCCATAGATGTGGGCGAAACATCAGGAGATAATACTTCTGTAACATGGCCACACAGCCCGAAAGACATACAACAGCGTTGTGATTGTTTGTTGACCTCTGTTAACCCTCAAGGATTCTGTTTTTCCCCCATACTTTTTAACATGTACATGAAACTGCTGAGTTTGTGTGAATTTGGGGTCTTGTACCTTCATCACTCTGCACCTAACACTCAGCTGTACAACTCCTCTCCATCCTAGCCCAAGGCAGTTATCTTGGTTCTAAACTGGTACCTGTCAGCAGAAATGGATTGCATGAGGCTAAGCAGGTTTAAACTATTTCAGACAAGAAAGAGGCACTCCTGGTTAGTTGAAAGTCTTATCAGGGAATGGGGATTTAGCCAGTATTGATTGTGGTCATAGTTTTGCAATTGAATGCACTCCTGAACTCAACTTTGAGCCTGGAAGGCCAGGTCTCGGCTGTGACAATTATGTCTTATGCATTAGCTGTGCCCATTTCTTGAGATGTCAGACCTGGTTAGGGTGATACATGGCTTAGACATCTCATTTAGATTACTGTTAACACAACTCCCTTGTTGCCACTGGCAATCTGTTTCTTTCCAGGCACAATTCAAAATGCTGATTGTACCCTGCTAACTATTAACAATGGAAATAACTTAGATTCTAAACTAGGAATGCTAGTTTACTGGTTGAATGTTTTAACTACCTATGTTTCTCCCTCTTTAAGGTTGGTATTAAAGTCTACATTGCCACAATCACTCAATATCAGTTCAGTTTAAACATATGCATAAGATTTAGCAATGTTATGTTCCTCCAAATATTTCCTGCTGGTGCTTCACTGAGATGAGTCAAAATGTACTAACATCTACCAATAAAATCTTTTTTGTCAAACCATTCCGGGAAAGTAAAAAAATACCTAGGTAGGGAAAAGGTCCAATATCACTATGTGAATTCAGCTATTTCCTCTCCAGGCCATATGAATCAAAAGGATGAAAAAGGAAAACATATTAAAGCTGAGACAGAAAATGGCACAGTTAATCTCAAAAGTCAGACCTGGTTCCAGTCTGTGAAGCTGAAAACTGTACGATAGAGCCTCACCTCCATGAATCAAGGAGCAACAAATCCTGTCGGCGAATTATGTTGATACCACTTTGAAGTGAATGTGTGGATTTTTACCCAATGTTTGTTTACAAATACACTAATTCATACTATGTTACTTATGATGACTTTTTGATTTCAAACTACTTCATGTGCAGAAATCATGAAAAACAATGATTCCCAAATTTTGTTCATCATAATTCTAAATGGTGAAACATTTAACAAATCTGTAAACTGAAACAAAAAAAATCCATAAACCATTTGTCAACTTTTTAGCCAGTGTACATTATTCAAAATAACTCTTGATCAAATGCAGTAATTGGAAAGTGTTTAATTAAAATGTAAAGTCTGCTTTTCCTTCAATTCATTTTACCTCAGGCACTGACAAAATAAATTCTAAATACATTTATGTATTCCAGCCTTTGTCCTTTTAGATTTTCTTTACTTGTTTTGTGTCAAACGCTCATACTCTCTCTTTATATATTCAAGATATGTTTTAATTGGAAAAGAAATAAGAATTCAGTTTGTATTTAGTCTTTCTCAAACTATATGACAAGAATTCCAAGCATATAGAGAACAGATACTTCAGGAGACATAAAGTCCAGTTGCCAAGCATAATGGAGACATGCGTTTTAAAATCCCTGAGGTTGATTTTAAAGTTGTAACTCCTGAAGACAGCCGTACAGATATTTTGAAATGAAAATGTTTTGAGCATTTTCAAGAAGAAAATAATCTCTTTTAACATCCTGTCTCTTTTTTCCATAGAAACAGATAAGCCTAAAATTTCTAAACCTTTTCTTCTAAATGCGTTAACCTGTCTACATGCAGTGTGTTTAAGGAGCATTTGAAAAAAATTGTTCTCCTAATGTATAAAGTTATACTTTCATCTGATTTTCTTGTTATTTAAGATGCAGAGTATCATAGCTCTGGAATGAATATGCAAATAATAAAGTCAGGCTTGCACCGCACATTAATTCACCCATAGAATATATGGCACAATACACCACATCAGAGAGCAGGAACAAACAATGTGCGCCACATCAATGTACATTTTGTAGACCGTTTTGATATTAAGACAGTGTAAGTAAACAACCAAATTAAAAGCATATGTGTATGCATGCACCCGCATGACTAGAATCAGTTCCTATTTTGATCTAGGAGAAAAGTTGTCATTCGAGGTCTGAGGTTCTATGACCTCTTATCTAGAAATAAAGCAGGTTTTTTGAGTAAAGCTCGACCTACTACTAAAAATGGGTTAAGATGTAAAGATGCTAATTTGGAGTCCTACTTTCAAGCCAGCATTCACTTATACAATATCCACAAACCTCTTAAAAGCACCAGTCAATATCATCATCTCTTTCTTTCAGTGCCAAGTCTTCCAGGGCTTAAAAAAATGGTTTTGTACTGAACTCCAACAAAAATTTTCGTCACTTCAAATGTATTACTTACATTTTTAATCATGGCAAATTGTATATATCCAAAGTAAATGTGTAGTTTAACTAGTTGCATTAGGTAGGATAGTATAAATGTTGGCAACTGTCACAAATGATTGGTGATTGCAGATTTTTGAATACCAGTAGTAGTTTATTTTCATTTCTTTTGAGGATAGGATGAGTTAGCAAATGATATAATTATTTTCCAAATTGCAGAGGGGCAGCAAGAATTCTTACAATGTTGCGTAGAACAAGTCTTGAAAGACAACCAGGATAGAAAAAGCACACCTTAATCGCAAAAATTAAGCCATGGACAGAAACGAGAATATTGATTCTCTCCTCACCCAAACATTAAAATCTAGGCGATAAAGCATTGCTTATAGCAAGATTTAATGCTACCTTCATTGTGAATGGCTTACAAAATATTACAAAGAAGGTCCAATGGCTAAATGCATTTGTGCTCTGTTTTCACCTTTAAATAGGTAAAGATTTCCCCTCGACATTAAGTCTAGTCGATTCTGACTCTGGGGGATGGCACTCATCTCCATTTCTAAGCAGAAGAGTCGGCATTGTCCGTAGTTGCCTCCTAGGTCATGTGGCTGGCATGACTGTATGGAGTGCCGTTACCTTCCCGCCAAAGTGGTACCTATTGATCTACTCACATTTGCATGTTTTCGAACTGCTAGGTTGGCAGAAGCTGGGGCTAACAACGGGATCTCACCCTGTCCCGCGGATCTGAACCGCCAACCTTCCGGTCAGCAAGTTCTGCAGCTTAGCAATTTAACCCGCTGCGCTGCCACAGCCCCAGTTTTCACCTTACATTATATAAAAATTGACTGCACAATAAGTTCTGTTGCAAACTGGGAGTTTTTTTCTGACAAGATATATATATATGGCACTGTTTGCCATTATCCATACTGAATGCTGGCCTTTGAGGTGTATGCTTTTTTCAGGGATGTGAAAACTCTCTTGACACCTGGTTGCGTGTGCTCTAAACATTCTCTTTTCTGCTGAATTTCTGGTAAATTTGACTGGCATCTATATGGGAGTGCCTATATCTAAGTAACATATTTGTGCTTCTAATCATGCAGTTTTTTGTTTTTGTTTTTTGTACAGAGTTTTAAATATTACAAATTTGAAAAAAGGAGATAACTTATCAATTTCTTATTGATCTTCTGCAGAAAATCTCCAAAATCTCAAGTTTCAATACATAATACAAAGGCACAATGCAACAGGCTATATCTCAGCGGCTCTGGGCTAAACAAATAGAAAACTTGCCTGGAAACATTATATATGTTGTACTGAGCTTCTTTACATATGAAAAATAGTACATGAACATAATAAATAAGTATAAATAATGCATTCTTATCCTGATAAACTTTCCATTAAAAAGACAACAGAAAATAGCTTGCAGAGTAAAAGGGATTGGCACATTAACATCTATCTGAATGTGAAGACACACAATCCAGAGAACATTCTGTATTTATTGGCACTGTTTATGGATGGGGAACTTCCTTTGTACCTCACAGTGCTGTAACTCACATTTTCACTCAGCACCCAAAATATTCACATAGAAAACATTTTCATACTCTATAAAGCCAATAGTACCTCTCACCCCGTAAAGATTTCAGGGGATACATCTTTCAACTGTTATTCATTTCCTCTTTCTTCTATCTGCTTAAGAATATAGGATTTCTGTTCAAACCCAGAAAGTATTTATGAGCCATTTTCTCCTCACTCCTGGGCACATTTTAGTTTTAATAGTTGAAATACTAGAAAAACATTGTGTTTTTAATGCTTCAAATGTACTGGCATCTAAAAAATCTCACCATATTAAGAAGCTGAATACTGTGTTAATACTGTGACCTCACAACCTCTGAAGATGCCTGCCACAGATGTGGGTGAAACATCAGGAGAGAATGCTTCTGGAACATGGCCCGGAAAACTCACAGCAACCCATTGTGTTAATAGTTTCATAATAATAAAGACATCAATTGGAAACTCCATGTATGTTGCATTGAGCTTTACTGCACATACAAAGTAAGATATATGCCATAAATAAATACAAACATTTAAATGTTAACAAATATTTATATTGCTGTTACAGATAAGTGAAACAAATTAGCATACATATAAAATATTGCTATGTAATTGTTAAATAATATTACTTGCTGAAGAAGAACTAAACGAATGGCATAACTTATACTATATTGATTTTGGGGGGAAATGTTAATAATATTGCCAGGAAGACTTCTAAAAGCTATCCAATTAATACAGCTCTAAAGGCATCTAAATTTATTCTAATAAGAGAAGAGGGTTTTTTTAAAAAAATATTATAATCATTTGCTTTTTAATTTGTATACACATTGCTTGGTTTCTCATCTTCCCCTGAAATCTCTATTGTGGGGATTGGAATGGGTTCAGAACTGCTTTTTACATGAAGTTTTGGGATGGAGTGTTTGGAGGCCTCTGAGATTTTTTCTCCTGAAGACTCTGCTGCAGAGGGCCTGGGACTCTCCAAGAGCTTTTTCTCTGGAGGTGACGTTATGCTGCGATCAGGCGATGAGGGACTCTGTCGTCGACCTTTCCTGTGTTTCTTGAAGCTGGATGAATCAGCATTGATATGACTAAACCACAGTGGCGGGTCATCATCATTGTATTCATATTTTTGCAGTTTTGTGGATAATTTTAGAACTGCTTGTCTGAAATAAACATGCATGATATTGATACATAATTCAACAATGTGAAAGACACAGCTTGTGCAAAGAATAAGCAAGATATCAAATACATTGTAAGGTTTGAAATCTGCAATTTGTCACCTATCTCAGCTCTTTGCTTACTATATACCACTATATAATGGAATAGTCACACGTATCTTAACTAATCACCGTGGATATCTTATAAGGAGTAACTGCAAGGACAAGACATGGGGTTTAATGTGTGTATGCAATTAAAATGTGTATTTTTATATAAAAATAATGCTGAGAAATCCCAAGAACCCCAGAATAATAAGAGGATGGATGTAGGGGAGATGTACTCCGCCCTGCCATGAAGACTAAGAGTACATCTACACTGTAAAATTAATGCAATTCGACCCCCATTTTAACTGCCACAACTCAATCCTATGGAATCCTGGGAGTTGTAGTTTGACAAGGTATTTCACACTCTGTCAAAGAGTGGTAGTACTTCACCAAACTACATCTCTTCTGATTCCACAGCATTGAGACAAGGCAGCTTGTGTCAAACTGTACTGATTCTATAGTGTGGAATAGATGCACCCTGAAATGGTCTTCCTAAAGGGAAGCCTCATTAGTGCCCAAGGGGTATTTTCTTTGACATACAAGCTGCCCTTTGGGGGTTTTATTATTATTGTGACTTCGGCAAGAAGAGAAGAAAGTTAAACCTCTTCTGCACTTGCACCCTAATAACAACTGCATGCTGACACAATCCTCATACATTTTCATGGCAGGTATTGAAGGGGGCATCGCAATTGAGCCGCTTCAATATTTAGATGTTCTTGATTTAATATATCTCTATTTTTGTCAAATAAGCTGGTCATTTGTCTGGTTAGACATATGGGGCCATGCTTGATGCCAGTTGGGTTTCCTGGATCATTGTCACAGTGATTATCTACTTTTGTATAAATTATTCAAAGCACTGCAGTGATTGTAAGCAGAAGGAGGAGATGTTGTGTATGCTCAGCTGACTAACTGGAGAACAACAGTTAACAGGTAAGCAGAGTAGGCTGACCCAAAGCAAAGTGCTCGGTGAATTGTAATATGGTAGCTACAGAAGAATAGTTTTAAAGAAAGGAAGCTAGATGTGCCAAAAGTCTTGAAAGGAGTAGCACTGAAGTTAATGTTAAAATTTAGAGGGTTATACAGCTTGCACAGATTTAGAGGTACACTCCTGGACCTGTTAATAACACTATGTAACAAAATTTGAAAACTTTTCTGTTCCTAGTTTGAAAGTGTTGTTTCCTATTTAATTGTGTGGTTGTTATACTAAAGAAATTTTGTTTTTGTGGTTGTCACAAACTATGTTGAATTGGTTGAGAGTCTATGATATATTTATTGAAAAACTAGAGCAAAATGTGCTGCAGGAGGTCCCACAAAAACAATATTTTTGTAGTTTAATAAACCAATTAGGAAATAATACTTGCAACTGGAACAAAAATTGTGCTGCATAGTGTAATCATAGATCAAGAAAAAAATCTCAGAAGCATTGTTATTCCTGTGTGCAAGCCACTTCATTACATTGTCTACACAGAAGATGAGATGTGAAGAAAGTGCCTGGTGTATGTAGCATAGTCTTTGCTCTCTATGGAATCATTTAAACTTGCTTATGTTACTTGTGAACAGAAAAGCAGCTAGAGTTAGTAACAGAATTACAATCCAACAGAAAGGATGAGGAGATGGCTAGTGATCATAGCACTGCTTGTGCTGCATGAAGACTGAGAACTATGGCCTTTTGAACATATGTAGTTCATGAAGGGCAGGGGTTCTCAACTGTGGGTCCCCAGGTGTTTTGGCCTACAACTCCCAATTTATCAGCTGTTAGGATTTCTGGGAGTTGAAGGCCAAAACATCTGGGGACCCACAGGTTGAGAACCACTGATGTAGGGGCAGGTTTCGGAGTGCCAGCTTGTTTCTGAACAGAGCTATGTGCAGATAGAGACTATATACAGTATATGTGATGCACAAAGAACAAGATGAGCTTTATATTATTTGTTGTTCTTTTGAAATTAATGGGGTTGATGTAAGTCAACAGGACACTTGAAGGCACATAATGTTTTAGTCCATAAAATACTTGCCTCCATTTCTTTCCATTCCAAAGCAGAACTTTGTTTCTCCTATTTTCTGTTTCTATTACAGGTTATCGTTGGGAACAATAAGCGATGGAAAAGCCTATCTATACTGTCTTTGCAAAATTATGGTCTGCGGACTACTTTTGGTCCACAAGTCGTCAGCTTTCTTTCCAGGAAAGAAAGAAACTGTTGCAGGCAGTGGTCAAAAACATGATTTACTTATTTATTTCGTGTCAAAAGCATTACATAATAAATAAGTTTAAAAGTGATAAAATAAAGGAATCACAAACAGCTAAATAGTTTTGGACCAAAAGCGGGCAACAGCAATCGCATTGTCCGTAGCTTTAAACAACTCCTCCTCCGTGCATGAGGCAGGGCATTGTGGGCAAAACATGATGCTGATCCCTGACACATTAGATGCTTTAGAACAGCCATGGGCAAACTTCATCCCTTTGTACTTTAACTCCCACAACAACAACAACAACAACGACAACAATAATAATAATAATAATTTTATTTTTATACTCCACCCCATCTCCCCAAAGGGACTCGGGGCGGCTTACATGGGGCCTTGCCCGATAAAACAATCACAATCCCTAACAGCTGGTAAGATGGCTGGGATTTCTGGGAGTTGAAGTCCAAAACCCCCAAAGGGCTGAAGTTTGCCCATGCCTGGTCTAGAAACTGAGCTTACCTGGTAATGCCTTTGCAGTACAGCATCTTAAGAATTCGGAGTTGCGGACAACCTTTCCACAGAAATTTGATTGCTTTATCAGTGATGTTTGGACAGCCCGAGATATCCAGGTAGTGAAGAAAAGTGCAGCCCGCAGCCACAAATTGAATACCTACATCACTTATCTGTAAATCAAGTGAAAGAAATAAATCACTGAAAAATGAAGAGAGTGTTTGAGACTACTAAAAGAAGGGAATTTTTAATCAGTTTGTAAAGTATTTAAATAATTTGAACATGAAAACTGTGTAACTAATATCGCCTTCAAAAACAAATGCTTTATACGGTGTAAGGACTTCAGTAATATGTAATTAAAGCACATGCTGTGCCATATGTGTTTTCTGTTTTTAAGGAACAAAGGAGAAGAAGCTTCTAGCCCTCTAAGAGTGTTATTCAAGAAGGCTTTGGATGCAGTGACATCCTCCACTGGTGTAGAGCAGTTTTTCTGCAGGACATATGTCCTGGAAGTTTCAGTTATCCCTCTGGAAACTGGTGGGCATTAATCTAGCACTAGTATTAGGGCCTCAAATGGAACATTTCAAGTAAGAAGGGGCTAACTCTGAATCTGTTGAATGAAAAACTCTTTCATCCATTGAGAAGCCCTACAGCTATGCCAGCCTGGAGGTGGTATTCCCTATTGTGCATTCAATCACATGAAAAAATCTATGGAGAAATCAAACCACCACCATCCATCCACCCACACATACAATTACAACTCTGGCTGTCAGGAACCGGCAAAGCTTTGGGAATGCAGAAGATCCATAACTTTCCTCCCAGCATTTCATCCTACATACTCTTGCTCTTTATGATTATGATAAGACAGGTTATACAGATCCTGTATATAATGTGCACATCTGCTTTCTCCCAATCAATTGCAGAGCTTTGAATTTTCCAGGAATATTTTGACTGCAGAAACATGGCCCATTTTTTCCCCAAATGTTGCCATTCCCAACTTTTCATATTACAGTAGAGTCTCACTTATCCAACATAAACGGGCCGGCAGAATGTTGGATAAGTGAATATGTTGGATAATAAGGAAAAGCCTATTAAACATCAAATTAGGTTATGATTTTACAAATGAAGCACCAAAACATCATGTTAGACAACAAATTTGGCAGAAAAAGTAGTTCTATACACAGGAATGCTATGTAGTAATTACTGTATTTATGAATTTAGCACCAAAATATCATGATATATTGAAAACATTGACTCCAAAAATGTGTTGGATAATCCAGAATGTTGGATAAGCAAGTGTTGGATAAGTGAGACTCTACTGTACTTTTAAAGATTATTTCGAACCATCCTTATCCAGTTGAAATCTGTTTCATTTGTAACATGTTACTATTCAGGCTGGACATGTAAACAGACTTCTATTTCTGAAAATACAGATAATCAAAAGTGGTAATTCGATTTAGTCTCGTATCTAATAAATCTGCATCAGCTTTGGTAAATATTGAAAATCAAGAGTCATAAGACAATTGGGTGTAGTAAAAGATTGACTGGGATGTTTAAGGTGACAGAATTGGGAATGGTAGGCCCCTTCTAATCTGCCATATAAAATCCATATTATCTGATTTAAACTGGATTATATGGCAGTGTGAACTCATATAATCCAGTTCAAAGCAAAGAATGTAGATTATCTGCTTTGATAATCCGGATTATACGAATATAGTCTGTTGGTTTAAATGTTTTATTGGTATGGAATTTTTTTTAGTAATGTTACTATATGACTCTACCTCCCTTTTAATTATTTACTATTGATATTTTTATATGGAAATACTAGGTCAGGTATCTTCTTGCCAATAATGCATTAATTCTACTGAAGTAAAAATGTTCCTCTAAGGCCCCTTCTACACTGCCATATAATCCAGTATTTCAAATAGATAATCAACATTATCTGCTTTGAACTGGATTATCAGAGTATACACTGCCATATAATCCAGTTCTTATCAGATAATCTGGATTTTATATGGCAGTGTAGAAGGGCCCTAAGAAGAACCTACATGTTTTATGCTTGTTGTGAGCTGCAAACGTTTAGTTTAAAATATAAATTGCAGTCAAAGCGGGATTGATCACAACCAGGAGGAAAGGTTGATTAAAACTTCTATCCCAAAAACAAGGATCCAGATTCAGATCTGACCTAGACACAAAATTTGTTGGGATCACCTGTAGTTTGGTCCCTAGTTAGTCTATTTGGAAGTCATTTTTCAAATCCCTGTTTTAATTTAAATTTATATAAATCAAATTAGAATACTTCAGATGAACAGGTTGGATAGAATCCTGGAAAGATTCATTCAATGATACATTGGTAAGCACTGCCCCACCTCCAATGTGTTAGCATTAAAAAAAAAACACTAACAATGACCATTAGGGAATCTTCCACATTCCACATTCTAACACTATTTTGTCTGGCTTCTTTCATACATACCTTGGTACAACCAGCCATACTAAGAGTTGTAATCTTACGGCAATTGAACGTTAAATTTTTTAACGCATGATTTGACAGCTGATGGCAGAAAGAAAAGTCTATGTAGTCCAGTCTTTTCACATCAACACAGAATCTCTGGAACACAGGTTACAAAGATCCAAAATACATTTTAATTACTTATCCAGTGGGTTTCAACTTATTGTTCTACAATGTATTAACACTGAAACAACTGCTAATCCTCTCCAATCAATGAAGATATAGAATCTATTTTCTCTTTTATTCAAAAGGCAAAATTATTATGAATTAAATTTCTAGTTAATGGCTACCATCCTAAATAATAAACTTGCTCTATCAATTCTGCACACTCAATTCTATATCTTCTAATAGTATTCCCAGAAAAATCAATTTCCTCTTAAGACATATTTACAGATCATTTTTTAAAGTTACAACCAGAAATAAAATATCTCACATTAGGCATCTGTTGCTTTGTACAATTTGCACACAAGTGCTACATTAAGGTAGCAATGGATTCCAGGAGTTACAGATTAGGGCCAGCCTTGAACATTAGACAGAGATACATATCTGCCACAAGCAAAGTGCTTCCATAGCTTGACACATAGTTTGACACACACACACTGTTCTGAAAACCCTTTAAACTGCCTTGCTGCTCTCAATAGTAGTTGGGAAGATGCTACCTCCATCACCACACTAAAGTTTAGTTTCAGCTGACAGTCTCTAGACCAGTGGTTCTGAACCTGGGGTCCCCATTTGTTTTTGGATTACAACTCCCAGAAAACCCAGCCAGTTTACCAGCTGTTAGGATTTTTGGGAGTTGAAGGCCAAAAACATCTGGGGACCCCAGGTTGAGAACCACTGCTCTAGACTGTATGTCAGTGGTTCTCAACCTGGGGTCCCCAGATGTTTTTGGCTTTCAAGTCCCAGAAATCTTAACAGCTGGTAAACTAAATGGGATTTCTGGGAGTTGTAGGCCAAAAACATCTGGGGACCCCAGGTTGAGAACCGCTGCTGTATGTAATGACAGAATCACATCATCTTGCCCAAGGAAGCAAAATGACTAGGGGCTAATCCTGTACCGATTGTGATTCACAATTGAACCTCTCCATTCAATCCCAAGTGACAGAAGCCTTCATATGGAGTCTTCTCTATTGTCAAAACCAGTATCTCAACCTATGCCTGCAAGCACATAAACGGTAGACCAGTTTCCTCCCAAACTTGGTATAACCTTTCACTCATGAAAGGATGAAAACAGGAACATTTACTACCTTTTGCTTCCAGCCATTTGCCTAGGGTATGGTATATTATTGATTTTGAAATGTATGTATGTTTCTCTTTAATTAGTCAAAAACTATTCAAATGTGTTATGACAAAAGCAAATTTAAAATTATATAAAGAAATATGCTTGTAAATTACACTACAGTAACATAATAAAAATAAATTGTACACTAGGATTTATATTAGGGTGCAGAACAAAATCTTAATCCACCAACAACTAAGGAACAGGATCTAGAAAAAGGATGGCTATCACCAGATAGAAAGCTTCAGAAAATGTACAGCCTGAGATTCTGTATCAGAGGCAATACTTCATAACTTTCCAATGTGGTAGCTTCATAACTTTCCAATGTGGTAGACAAGACATACAAACTTTATGTTGTTGTTTATTCATTCAGTCGCTTCCGACTCTTCTGAGAGAGTGATTTGCCCAAAGGCATCAGTGGGTTTCTAATGGCTGAATTATGGAAGAGTCATAATCCAAAATCCAGCCACTACACCATGATGGCCCACAACTCATAGACCAATTCACTATTCGTTCAAGTTCAGATCTGTTGATTATCCACATTCCTTATACCCACTATGAGATCATGTAATCAGATTGCAATAGAAAAACGATGCAGTATCTGTTTATCATTATTAATAGATCATTATGTTCTTTCTGCTTTAAGTACTCAAAATAGTAGAACATCTGATGGAATTAATAAGTGCACATTATAATAGTGCTGGCAAAGCAGCAAAATGGATTATTTTCTCTCTTGCTTCCTTTCTCCCCCTTCTTCTCTCTTGCTTTATCCTCTAAAATACTTTGACAACAAATACTGTCTGTAGTTAATGAATGTGCATGTGCTGTTTGAAGAATAAGCAACATCACTGAACTTATCCCATATATTTGCTATTATAGGTTTAGTATTCCTTATCCAAAATGTTTGGAATCAAAAGTACTGGGGATTTTGGAATTTTTTTGTCTTTATTTTGGAATGCATCTAGTATATCCTGCATTTGTGTGAGCAGCTGGAAAGAGACTTGAGGAGCTATGAAATGACATGGATCCAAGTGTAGTTCTTGATGTGAATCCATGCCTTTTGCCATTTCAGAGTCTTGCCTCTCTCTCCAGCTGCACATCAATCTCCAGCCTTGCATATCACTCATTAGCTACTTGTTTTGTGTAGGAGATGAAAGGCTGGAGTGAGACTAAGGCCCCTTCTACACTGCCATGTAATCCAGATTATCAAAGCAGATAATCTGGATTTTATATGTCAGTGTAGAAGGGGCCTGAGAGACTGCGGATATAGGAGATCTCCAGGGAAACCACCAGTCACCCACATCTGCAAACAATTATTATTGTTATTTTATTATGACACAGCAAACAAGATAGATATGCTGGATTTCATATCACAAAATCACAAGTCGAACACTTCCCAAGTGTCTAGGACTGTGTGATGTATTTTCGGATGATGCGTGCAGCTCCCAGTAGGGTGGCCTTTTGCAGCTGGCAGATCGTAATTTTGTCAATGTCTATTGTTTCCAAATGCCAGCTAAGATCTTTTGGCACGGCACCCAGTGTGCCCATCACCACCGGGACCACCTGCACTGGTTTCTGCCAGAGTCTTTGAAGTTCAATCTTGAGGTCCTGATAGCGGCTGAGTTTTTCCTGTTGTTTTTCGTCAATGCGACTGTCACCTGGGATGGCGACATCAATGATCCAAACCTTGTTCTTTTCCACAACTGTGATGTCTGGTGTGTTGTGTTCCAGAACTTTGTCAGTCTGGATTCGGAAGTCCCACAGTATTTTTGCGTGCTCATTTTCCATTACTTTTGCAGGTTTGTGATCCCACCAGTTCTTTGCTGCTAGCAGGTGGTACTTGAGGCATAAGTTCCAATGAATCATTTGGGCCACATAGTTGTGCCTCTGTTTGTAGTCTGTCTGTGCAATTTTCTTACAGCAGCTGAGGATATGATCAATGGTTTCGTCGGTTTCCTTGCACAGTCTGCATTTTGGGTCATCAGCTGATTTTTCAATCTTGGCCTTAATTGCATTTGTTCTGATGGCTTGCTCCTGGGCTGCAAGGATCAGGCCTTCTGTCTCCTTCTTCAGGGTCCCATTCGTGAGCCAGAGCCAGGTCTTTTCCTTATCAGCTTTTCCTTCAATTTTGTCAAGGAACTTTCCATGCAATGTTTTGTTGTGCCAGCTGTCAGCTCTAGTTTGTAGTGTGGCTTTCTTGTACTGGTTTTTTGTTTGCTGTGCTTTGAGGGGTTTCTGATTGTTATTATTATTATTATGTTTATTGATACCCCACTTTCTTCCTCCACCAGGAGACTCAAAGCGACTCATAAGGAGAAGTGTTGCAGCAGCTACCTCAAAAGCAGAGGCAGGTGACTGATGGCAAAAAAGTTTCAGATTTTGGAGCACTTCAGATTTCAGATCAGGGAGGATGCTCAACCTACAATATCATGGCTTTGTCACAAACTGTTCATGTACTAGTCTTTGGACTTTGTGGATTTTACATGAATATTGCCCATGTCAAAAAATGTGTGGCAATGCAGCATGGGAAGGAAGTAGGCTAGTCTGTTGCACTGCAGGTCATCTTACATGTCTTGAACAGTAGAGGTATTAATATCTTTCAGTGCAGAAACAATATTTCCAGATCTTGAAAACAGTCTAGTTTGCCACGCAATTTGGGATGTTATAGAATCTATTAGTAAGTACATTGTTAAACATTTTACACTCTGCCTTTCCTTATGAGAACTTTCAAAGTAGAGTGTTGGGTCAACTTTATCATTTGCTATTATTTTGAATAACTTGCCAGATCAATCAAGATCAATTTTCTTACTACTAAAAATCTTTCCAGACATGAGTGAAAATTATTTTGCCGTTTGGAGGCAACCAAAAGAGAGAGGCCATTTGAGTTTTTATAACTATTGTCAAGAAACAAGTTTATACCACTCCTTTCAGTGAATTATTGATACCTTTTCACAGGGAAATGCAGTATTACAAGCACAATGCTAAACAGTAAGTGTAATCAATGAAAGAGATTTCAACTTAAATTTAAATGCCCTGTGGAAACTAATCAAATTAACTTTTCTCTAAGCTGTATATAATTACTGTTCTGTGCTCTCAGCATCCAGAAAAATATTACTATTCATAGATATACATCCACAAACATATCAAGTGGTTAAGAAAAAATAATAACGTCCAAGACTTAATATTATATATGAAATACCAAAGTTATAATGAATCATTTGGAAAATGGGGAAAAAGCCACTAGACTTTGTAAGCTCCATATTTTAAAGAACAACATAGTTCTGTGTTTTAAATAACATTTATAAATCATATTGTGTAACTTTTGTGGCAATAAATAAATTAGCAGCATCACAGTTCTAATAAATTATAGATGCTAAATATAACACTGAATAGTTAAAATGATGCTAAATGTGTTGATGAAGTCTTTCATGGCCGGAATGACTGGACTGCTGTGAGTTTTCTGGGCTGTATGGCCATGTTTCGAAAGGACATTTTGCCCACATCTATGGCAGGCATCCTCAGAGGTTGTGAGGTCAGTTGGAAACTAGGCAAGTGGGGATTATATATCTGTGAAAAGCCCAGGGTGGGAGAAAGACTTCTTGTCTGTTTAAGACAAGTGTGAATGTTGCAATTGGCCAGCTTGATTAGCATTGAATAGACTGGCAGCTTCAAAGCCTGGCTGTTTCCTGCCTGGGAGGAATCCTTTGTTGGGATGTGTTAGCTGGCCCTGATTGTTTCTTGTCTGTAATTCCCGTTTTCTCAGTATTGTTCTTTATTTGCTGTCCTGATTTTAGAGTTTTTTTGAATACTACTACTATTAAAGGAAATATGAAGGAAAAAGGAAGAAACTGGTGAAATAACAGTGAATGTTGTTCCCACCATCTTTTCCATGTTGTCTATGGTCCCTGTATAAAATCCACATTGAACTGGAATATATGGCAGTGTGGACTCAGATAACACAATTCAAAGCAGATATTTGTGGATTATCTGCCTAGGTATTCTGGGTTATGTGGCTGTATGGAAGAGCCATAAGAAGCATAGAAAATGTTGGAAATAGCACTGAGTAATACTGCTCTTTAGTGACTTAAAAGAGACATAGTTATCATTAAGGTTCATGGGTGTGATGAAACAATATTCTAATAATATTGCAGTAATGGCCTAAATATCCTAAAAGCAAACATCCCTGTCTGATCCTGAAAGCTAAACACGGTCTTGGTTAGTATTTGGATGCGAAGCCACCAATAAATCCCAAGTGCTGTAAGCCGTATTTCAAATGAAGAAACTGGAAAATCCACCTCTTGAATATTCCTTGCCTTAGAAAACCTTTTGAAATTAATGGGGTTGACATAAGTCAACAGAACATTTGAAGGCACATAATACACATTGCAAGATTGGGGGTTTGAAAAGAACTGCCTGCTTGAAACTTCCTATCTTGCCATTGTTGAGTAGAAAGCATCTTGGTAAAATGAGAAGCTGGGTAAGAACCCATCCAATTACACCTTATGGAATGGTGTGAAGGGGAGCCTATAGTAGAAAGGGCTATTAACCGAAGGCTTGTCTGTTAAAGAGTAACATAGAGCAGGAGTTAGAAGAAGAACAAATAAGATCAAAACAGGGTTTTAAGAACCAAGTATGTAGCAAGAGTTCATGATTGATTTAATTGTTAAATCTACTGGTTCTGTTTTTAATTTAAGAATGATCATGCTGCACAGTACATAACACACTGATCAACACAGCCAACTATCCAGAATAGCAGCCGCCTGGAAATCTGAACTCAGAGAGAAGTCCGACAGGAAAAAGACAAGGCAGGTGACTTGAGCCCAAGGGTTTGAACTTAGATAGGGGTTCCATCACAGCCTTCAACGATTAATTCAAATATAAAATAATGTATCTAATAAGCTCTTTGCAAAGGAAACTAAAGTCAGGTAAATGTTTGGCTCCTGGAACATCTCACCTCTCAGGGAAGTGAAGTGCATGAATTTAAGGAATAGGCTCATAAACCTAACAGGAAGATAGACATTTTTCCATCTGCTCCCAATCATGCTCTGGAAGGCTGGAAAATTCCCTGCAGCAGCTCTTTGGAAGATATGGAGAAAAGCAGAATGTCTCTGTTAACCCTCTTTTCTGTTATAAAGTCCCAAGTTTCTGTTACTCATTTAAGAAAGACAATTCTCTCTACATGCTGCTTTTGATATAAATGTAAAGAGATGGCAATTCCAATCATGGATAGCAAAGGTTAATCTAATTTAGCCCTTTGAAAAGCATGGTGATTTTTCATTTATGAAAAGTGGATTAAAACTAAATATATATTTTTTGTGTTAACCTTTGTATAACCTATTGCTCTTGGGACCAGTATGCCTCTCCCTTGAGGAGTAACTGAAATAGAAAAACCAATAGTTTGTGCATATCTCCTGAACACATTTTTAACCACCTTGAACATCTTTTAGGTAGAAAGGTGAAGGATAAAGATCTTGGAGTCCTCGTGGACAAGTTAAACATGAGTCAACATTGCAATGCGGCAGCTAAAAAAGCCAATGGGATTTTGGTCTGCATAAATTGGAGTATAGTGTCTAGATTAAGGGAAGTCATGCTACCCCTCCCACACCTGGAATACTGTGTCCAATCCTGGGCACTGCAATTGAAGGGAGATATTGACAAGCTGGAATGTGTCCAGAGGGCGTCTAAAATGATCAAAGGTCTGGAGAACAAGCCCTATGAGGAAGGACTTAAAGAGCTGGGCATGTTTAGACTGCAGAAGAGAAGGCTGAGAGGAGATATAATGACCATGTATAAATATGTGAGGGGAAATCATAGGAAGGAGGAAGCAAGCTTGTTTTCTGCTGCCCTGGAGACTAGGGCGCAGAACAACGGCTACAAACTACAGGAAAGTAGATTCCATCTGAACATTAGGAAGAACTTCCTAACTATGAAAGCTTTTCAGCAGTGGAACTCTCTGCCTTGGAGTGTGTGGGAGGCTCCTTCTTTGGGAGTTTTTAAGCAGAGGCTGGATGGCCATCTGTTGGGGGTCCTTTGAGTGCGATTTTCCTGCTTTTTGGCACGGGGTTGACTGGATGGCCCACGAGGTCTCTTCCAACTCTATGATTCTATGATTCTATAAAGTTCATAAACAAAAGGAATCATTCTCAATATAATACCAGAGAGTGGTCAACATTCATGGTAGAAAGAAGAGAATTTGGAAAATTTCAGATTTTTAATCTAGGTGCAATCTATCTGTGGTGCTAGAAAAGAAGAATAATTCTGTTCAGCACAATAATCATATTATTTCCTTCTTGTTAACCAGAGTACTGGCAGTTGGATTCAGTTTGTGCAAAAGATAATTTTCACACTTCATGTAGGGAAGTGATTTAAACTTATTATATCAAACAATGAGATATTTTCTTAAGACATTTTTATCCACTTCAGGGAATTGACTATACAGAAAGAAAGTGAAGTAATTTTTTTAGCTCTACACAAATTCTGTAAATGTTTTTCTGGATTTCTCCATAAAAGTCCAGAGAGCTTACTATAAATTAGAGAAGATATCTGAAGTCATATACTGTTGCTCTTAAAATTACATCATACTCAACATGGGAGCATACTGGAAACTCCATTAGTACTAATTCTTCATGGAATAAATTATTCCAGCAAATGATTGCTATGCATCACCATATGCTTGAAAGAGAAAGCAGCAAAATTAAATCCTGCTCTGTGTATCTGTAGACCCTGAAGTAACATATATATCTGTAGAGTGATGAATGCTAGGGTTTCATGATGGAAAACAGTATGTCATAACATGGTTAATGTTTTCTATTTTGCAACTGTTTTGCTTCTGCTGCATAGTGTAATGATCACTGGTAGTGAGCCAGATTTCTCCCGAATATAGATTTCACTTCAAAATATAGATTTTAATACATCAACTATTTTGTTTCTAACACAATTAGTACATTTCTTCTAGAAGAACAACTTTCGCTACTTACATCCATTTTCCCTTTCCTGAAATCAAGGTTTTGTAAAAGTTTCCCTCTGTTCTGAAGTGGCAACATCATTCCTGACTTTGACAACTGTTTCAGCTTCCCTTGAAATTTCCATTGACTTTTCCCCAGAAATCTATTCTCACTCTTATATTTTTATTTTGCATATTATTTGGCATTTATTCAGCATTCTATTTATTAAGATCAAATCATAGGGCATGGTTTTTAATGCAGAGCAGAATGATCTGTGTCCACAATTAATTTTCTGTTCAAAGTTATGTCTCCAGGCATTTATCTTATTACTATCCTATTGGGATTGCTATGCCAAAAACATATCCTTTTTAAAACAAACTCCCCTACAAGGGAAGGGCAAACTGCCAGTGGCTGTAATTTCACATTCAAGCTAAAGTTTAAATTATTGTGCTGAATTTCATCTCTTCCCACATTTCACAATTAGTATGCTACTGTAACTTTACCCACAGTTGTATTCATAATCTGAAGTTGGAATATCACTCTGGTTGCCATTATATGTTAAGAGAAAAGATGTGGTTTAGCAAATAAAGCAGCTGAAAAGGAACTGTGTAAGAACAGCATGAACTTACTCTAGAAGTTTGTCCATTGTAGTGATGGAGGGAGGAGCTTCCTGCCTGACTGCTCAGCTTTGGAAAGTTCCCAGATTGGTCTATGCATAGATGCAAACCTCATATGTGTTGTGTACAGAAATCCTCCAGTTCAGAGCTCGGCTTCCCATAAATGCACTACAAATTTCTATGCCGTGAACTATTAGGTATATAAATATACAAGTAGAGTCTCACTTATCCAATGTTCTGGATTATCCAACGCATTTTTGGAGTCCATGTTTTCAATATATTGTGATATTTTGGGACTAAATTCATAAATACAGTAATTACTACATAGCATTACTGCGTATTGAACTATTTTTTCTGCCAAATTTGTTGTCTAACATGATGTTTTGGTGCTTAATTTGTAAAATCATAACCTAATTTGATGTTTAATAGGCTTTTCCTTAATGCCTCCTTATTATCCAACATATTCGCTTATCCAACATTCTGCCGGCCCATTTATGTTGGATAAGTGAGACTCTACTGTATATATAATGAGTAAAAACTCATATTTTACCTTAATTCCTCCATCAGAAATATGCTGACATTCTGATATAATAATCTCCTTCAATTTCGACAGTCTGCCAAGAGTATCCAAAGCCTATAAATAGTAGATTAGACAAATACTAGGTTGTAGTTGTTGAATCACTAATATAGCACAACGATTATTTGATAGAATGTATTTTTTCCTCTTTTAGAATTAATCTCTGCTGTAAGATTTTTTTAATAGAAGGAAGAATTTATATGCTTTGTATATAATTAAATGTAATTATCCAGGTCCTATACTGAAGATAGTTGGTATAAGCATATATCTATGCTAATTTTATTGTCTCATATAAGAATGAATAATCTGAAAGCTGTTTTAATTGCTCTGACCAAAATTTACAAGCATTTTTGTATATTTTTCCAATGATTTTTCACACTTTGGGACTTTACCCAACAGTTTTTCTTCTGATTAGATGCAAAATGCAACTTTAAAAACTTTGATTGATTCTGCTGGCTAGAAGAAAAAAACCAATATTTTTACTCAGATTTAGGGATGACAACTCACATGTTTGTCAGTTTTTAGAAGCATTTTTTTCTCACTGAGAACAAGAAAATGTGGAAAAGAAATTTACATTCCTAACATATATTCCATTTAGGATTAATTGGTGATTATGCTAAAGTAATTTTTCTACTCTATATGTAGAATGTGGAATCAAAATTTTCAATGGTATGCAATAAATATTTGCAATTTGAATATTGTATATACAGTTCTTGTTGTTTTATTACAATACTTTAAGAACTATAGATAGCACAGATTCCTATGTCCATTTGTTTTCACCTGATCTGTGACATCAATTCCGGAAATATTAATGTAAGCCAATGAAGGCATCATGATCAGTGCCTCAATCCCAGAATCAGTTACAGCACGGCAATGACATAGATTCAGATAGATCAGACTGTGGCACCTAAGGAAGACAAAAAAATGTTTTTGTTCTTATCCTCTGTATGTCATACAGCCTTTGACTTCAATGTTCTGCTGAACTGGCAACTATCCAAAATACGTGTCCCAAAGTCCTCTGATCTTGGAGGCCAAGCAGGATTACACCTGGTTAATACTTGGGGCAGGGAACCACCAAGAAATATCAGCTGTAGGCTATAATTTAGATGAAGGCAATGGCAAACCATCTCTGAGTATTTTCAGCCTAAGCAAACCCTATGAAATTTGTCAGGTCACTATAAATGGTGAATGCCAAGCACATAGGGATTGTGATTATCTTCTGATATTCTGATAACATTTATGAAAAATAATATATAAGTTGATCATTTTAAAAAATGATAATTGATTTTACTGATTAATCCATTCTTTTTAAGAAAGATAATTCAGCATTGTAAAAGTTCTGAGTCAATACTCATAAGAAGGAACTTCGTACAGTGTTGATTTTTACTGTACTTTTTTTTCTGACTACAGAAGACATATAACGGGTTGATATGTCTTCTCTTTCATTGTTGTTATGTGTCTTCAAGTCAATTCTGACTTATGGTACGATAGTATTTTGTGGCAAGATTTATTCACTGGTTTGCACTGGCCTCCTTTAAGCTGAGAGAATGTCACTAACCCTCAGTCATCCAGCAGGTTTCCATAGCTCAGTGAGGATCTGAACTCTCATCTCCCAAAATCACAGTTCAACACTGAAATTACTACACTATGTTGGAACTCAATGCTTTTTTCCTTCAAGAGTTCATAGAAGATAACAAGCCCTGTAAGCACTACTTAGTCCCCATTTTAAATTGACCATTTAATGACATTCAAAGCTAGCTTCAAACTGCTGTGGCAAGACAACAAATGACCACAAAAGTGCACAAAAGCCATTAATATGCTCTCTGGTTTGGGTGATTTAAACTGATTCCACTGAAATTACTTTTTTCAATGCCAGTTTGAAATTGTATTAAATGGTCAATGTAGATGGATTCTCAGACACACAAAGCTACATTTGGGGCCGGGCTGTGGCGCAGGCTGGTAAACAGCTGCTGCAATAAATCACTCTGACCATGAGGTTATGAGTTCGAGGCCAGCCCGTGGTGGGGTGAGCACCCGTCAATTAAAAATAAAATATAGCCCCTGCTCGTTGCTGACCTAGCAACCCGAAAGATAGTTGCATCTATCAAGTAGGAAATAAGGTACCACTTATAAAAAGTGGGGAGGCAAGTTTAACTAATTTACAACGTTGGAATGAGGAAGTGAGGAAGTGCCATCAGAGTGGATGATGAAGCAACTGCTCCCCCCTGTGGCCAGAATCGAACATCCCCTCAGGAGAAGGTTAAATTGCTTCTGCGTATGTCTGTCTGTTGTCTCTGTCTCGGTTCGATGTGTTTATGGGCATTGAATGTTTGCCCTATATGTACTTAATGTGATCCGCCCTGAGTCCCCTTCAGGGTGAGAAGGGCGGAATATAAATACTGTAAATAAATAAATAAATAAATAAACATTTTTTTTGGGGGGGGGAATTCAAATGCAATTTTTGCACTTCTAAATTATTATTATATGGGTACATTGAGGGAAGATGCATAATGTTTTGCCTTTCTTTTATCAATTCTATGTGCCATGTTTATCTATAGGACTACTTAGGTTTGTTTAATACCATAGTCCAGTAGCTTGTAGTATTCAGATTTCAAGTTACTAAAATGACTTTTAATTAAATATGCTTACATATGAGCTATGGGTTCCAGTGATTTCCAGAGCTCAATTACTGTAAATGTCTGGTATATTATGACCAAGGACATATGCATGAAATGGGAAACAGAACAAGTTAGATATCCAATCAAAACTCTGTCAATATTTCTAATTGCTAAGCATAATCAAAATATAACATATTGCAGTATAGTACCTTTGAGCTATTTTGGCAACAGCAATATCACTGACATAGGAACAATGGGATAAGATTAATTCCCTTATTCTTGAGCCTGAATTACCATCAACAAATAACTTTATTCCTGCATCGCTGATTCTAGAAAGTGAACAGAAAATGAATTCTCTCATATTGTGCATAATACCAATAATAAGTTTTAATAATATTATACTTATACTAATACACCATCACCAACCACTGAAATATATATACTGCTAGTTTTATGGTTTTTAATTTGTTTAGTTGCAAAAGTTTACATATCTACAAACTGAATTTGAGATTAGTTACAAATACGTTACATCAGACTGACTGATCTAACCATAATTGATTAGAAGTACGGCTCAATCATTTTAATACCATTTCATTTCAAGAGTTGGTTGCAAGCAAAAACAGCGGCATTCAATATTAAGATAAATTGTGTTTCATTGAGTAGATACCATCTGAATAAAAAATACCTTATGCAATGTGACAAATTCAGTATAATAATATTATCCAGGGCTGCAATAAGCTTGAGAGCAACATCTGTTATTTTCTGGCAGTCAGCCACACAAATATGTTTTATTTTGGGCCAGAATTTGCTTATCACTTTGAAGGTTTGGTCAGTAACACGATTACTCCCTGTTGAAAGAACACAATAGCAGACTAGTCGCACTGATGCAGGATAGAATGCCTTTTCGATAACTGAACAGTATCAGTGAGATACTTCTACTGAAGTAAAAAAAACCCTCTTAAATACAAATGGCCAATTTTTGCAGAAAACACTAACCTTGTATCCTCATTTTAACAAGTTGACATTCAGCAAGTGCTTTAAAAGCTGTGTCAGAAACATGTGGAGACTCATCGAATTCAACAGATACAATTTGTTTGCACTTTTCAGTTAAACCCTTTAATGAAAAAGTGAAATGTTTATATGTATTGCCTCGCATTATTAAAAAAACATTTTATAAAGATAAACACTAGGTTTTCTATCTTATCTAATCCAAATAAACACTAATATTTACAAGTGGCCCCAAATTTGACATATTATGTTATTGTGTTGCTGCAAAAACAGAATATCTTCCATTAAAAATCCACATAGCAGAAACACAATCAAAATTTGCTAAACATAATAGTGTTTCTATTACTTAATGATCTGACAGGAAATATATAGCACTGGAAATCAGCAGAACATATTTTCTGTAAAACTAATTTCTTATGTATAAAAGTATCCTTGAAATAAGTCCCAAAATTGAGCAACCTGCTGCATTTCTATGCTGCATGAAGCAGAAGGATGGAACATCCCATTCCTCCTCTGGTAGTTTGCTCACGTTCCTGCATTATACTTCATGCTTTTCTCTCCATACAATCTGTTTTTGCCCATAACTACAAAACTAGCATTGAGACAAAAAGCTGTACAAAACTGAGAGTTAATTCCTTACTTGAATACACCTGTCTGTCAGAGTGAGCATTTCATTAATTGTCAGATATTGAATCCCACTGCAGCTCTTCGCAATATTCCTGAAGCCTTCCACTGTGATCTGATTTTTGGAAACAAAAAAATGTTTAGAAAACTAGTCATAAGCAGTATAATAGTCCTGTATTTTGGCTGTGTACCTTCAAGTCATTTCTGACATATGCGGACCCTATCGTGGGGATTGGTTCACAGGTATAGTTTCCCTTTGACTTCCTCTAAGGCTGAGAGAGTGTGACTTGCCCAAAGTCCCTGAGTAGGTTTCTATGGCTGTGGAGAGATTCAAACTCTGGTCTCCATGGCTCTCAATGGTCATATGACTCTATTGAAAATGATTACATATTACTCTAATGAAAATGACTACAATTTCTATACTACATGATTAAATATTTCCAATACCTATTTTCTCATATGTTTTCTTTCTAGATGGAATGAAATTATCCCAATTAAAATTAGAATAACTACATGTTGGAACTACTGTATCACCTCCCTGTTTTGAATAAGGCTTAATTTGTAGATAGGAACAGAAAAAACATTCTCTAGTACTATTCACTCACATAGACTTGCTGACTATCAATGTGGCATTAGTGAAGATGTCTGAGTGGCAGGAATCCAAATGAAGGGGTAAACTGTCCAGCTAATAGCATATAGTGAAAGGTTTGGTAACCCACTTGGCCAGGAATGAGATAAGAAAATGAGACTCTTTGAAGAAGATGAAGAGGTCAATATTTCAGTAAGATACATAACAATTCAACTAGATAGCAAAGGCCAAAGAAATGTCCAATGAAGGGACGAATTTTTAAAAGTGATAATGGCAGGTTAAGAACCAGATTTTTATTTTTGTTGAAGATGACAGGACAATTTGCATGTATTCTGGAAAGCAAACTAGGTATTGGTAACTGGAAACTAGTTGTTAAAGAATGGGGAAATAATACTTCCTCAAAGCCAAAGATAGACTGCCAAATCAACCATGGATTTCAGTGGAAAATCAAAGTAGGACATCTAATTGTGACAAGCCTCTTGTGGCAAACTTCAACAATCAGCAGTGAGATCGTAATGTGGCATTGTCATTGAGAAAGATCTAGAGATGGACACAAACATAATTCTGTACCCTTTTCATGATGAAAAAGACGTAACTTGCTGATTGACAACCAATTCTATACACTTGTCGTGATGAAAAAGACGTAACTTTCTGATTAACAACCAAGTGAAGTTTTGACTTCATGAACTACAACCCAAAAGATTCCTTATAATGCCCATTCTGAAAGAGAACGGCAACCACATCCCTGAAATGACAATACTGTAAGATGAAGGACTCGGGGAAGACTATAACTGACACATTCCAAGCAATGATGGATAATATTCTGCTTTCAGTGGTGGTATAGCAGGCAAAACAGTAAATTTGGAGAAGCTAAAGATGTCACTTAGACAAGTTGGTAAATGGAGACCTGGGAGAATGTGATTGCTTCTGTTGATACTCTGCAGAGGATCTTGAACTTCTCTAACTAAGGCCACTTCCAAACAGCAATTTATTGTGGGAGAAAACGGGTTAAAGTAACCTGTTTACTCTTGCACTGCTGTCCGCACAGGCACCCAAAAGAAGCGGGCTTTCCTGTGCTTTGTTCCCATTGTAGCATGGTAACATCTGTGCTACAATGGGGACAACCCAAATTCCCCCCTAAAATCTTTAAAATAAAAGAAAAACTTACCGGGCTTCCATAAGGCCTCTTTGCATGCTTCCTGGAATGTACCAATACCGCCAGGAAGCTGGGGGGGGGGGGGGGGAGCGATCCTATCACTACATTGGTATGTTCCAGGAAGCAGCCAGAGAAGCCTAATGACGGCCCAGTATGTTTTTCTTTTATTTTAAAGCAGTGGTTGTCAACCTTCCTAATGCCACGACCTTTTAAAACAGTTCCTCATGTTGTGGTGATCCCCAACCATAAAATTATTTTTGTTGCTACTTCATAACTGTAATTTTGTTACTGTTATGAATCGTAATGTAAATATCTGATATGCAGGATGTACTTGGTTATAAATTGAACATAATTAAAGCATAGTGATGAAACACAAAAACAATATGTAATTATATATTGTGAACAATGTATTTCTAATTATAAATAAATGAGATTTTGTCTTGAAGCATGGTTTAGCATGGGTAACTGCTTTAATATAACAGTAAATTATATTGCCACATTTTGAGACAGTATGTGTAAAAGGTCAACGTCATTGAAAAGGTTGAGGAGGAGGAGCCCCTCTGCGCTGACCTGGAGGAGGAAAGATAGAGAAGGAGCCAAAGCGGCATGGAGGCAGGTAATCTGTTGGCTGTTTGGCTGGCAGAGGGGGCCCGGCAGCCATTCCAGGAAGGTGGGGGCCGAAGGAGGCAATGACCCTTGTCAAAATGGTCATTCAACCCCCCTAGGGATTGTGGCCCCCAGATTGAGAACCACTGTGCTAGAGTCTCAGCAAGACTAATTGTGTCATTTGCTTCCCTTTTACTAATGTACAGTTGAACAATTCCACAGAAAGGCATTAAATGTGGGTAACTAAAAGATCATGCTAAGTATCTTTTTATAAATAACTATACATTCTTATGCCTGACGACCTAACCCCACAAATATGCAAAAACGACTACCTTTGGGTGGTCCCATTCTGTTTCCAAATGAGTAGCACTGAACCACTTAAATTCATTCCTGAAAGGAATAATGATGCGATTTTTTCTATTGGCCATATCCTTGAGTTACCAATTTTTATTGCTTACAATCCTTTATTGCTTGCAATCTTAAACCAAAATTTTTGTTCACCATATTTATATGCCAACATTTAACTGAGAATTTCTTGTTGGAAGTTTTAAAATACTCTGACACTGTCCAGATTTCCAGGATGTAGGCCAGAGGGCCATGAACATGTGGAATTCCCTATTAAAATAGTGGTGTCAAGTTACCACAAGACATTCTAGCACTCTACAACATAAAATAAGGAAAGGGCTATTTGAAAGTTCACTGCCAATTGGATTTCCTTTTTAAAAGGAAATCTTGTTCTGAACAGAAAGCTCTACTAGTTGTTCACACAGCAAAGGATGTTGCAGTAATTCAACATTCTGCAGATCTGGATTTTCCAAACTGTATGCATGGAAGACAGCATAAAGTAAGCATGTTTCAAAGTCCACTCCTCAAAGACATGCAATGTCTTCATTATGCAATAAGGACTGGTTGTTTGTAGTTAAGACACCCACTGGAAGAAAGCCAAAAGCCTATAGTGCTGTTCCTCAGGAAAATTTAAGCAGCTGTGGTAATGTAATTCAAAACCTCTCAAACGTTTGCGGCAGTGCTTGTACTCCTTTAGTATACCATGAGTGCTGGGTGCCGCCAGACCTCTGCAAGATTCCCTTCCCTTCAGAATGAAAGAGAAAACTGAAATGCAAACCTGGAGGCAGCCTGAAATATCCAAATAGATGAGTTTGTGACATCCTCTTCCAGAGCCAAGGTAATGTAAACCTTTGTCTGTGAATTTTCTGCAGTGAGCTAAACTTAAGTACTGTAAGTTGGGAAAGCCCCTTTACAAGATTAAAAAGAAAGAAAAATACGTTATTATAACAGTATGTACAGATCTCTGATGCAAATTGACACCGTAATAAATAAGACTGCTCATGTGGATGGATTCTGCAGTTTAGCTAGAGTTTTCTTTTTCTCCTTACTATAATAGATGTTCAGTTTATGTTGTTGCATGTACTTCACATTTTTTTGGTATCAGCACTGACATCAATAGTCCTTCATGCACTTATCTAGAAGTAAAACCCACTGCACTGAATGGGATTACTTCTAAGTAGGCATGCAGAGAATTGATCTGCTTCTTATATTGTAAATAGAATCTAATTAAAATATATTTTGCTTGGTTGTATTTTATGAACTAAGATGGAAATACATGAGTCATTAATAATATTGAAAACAACTTTATACCATTAGCTTCACATTGATATTATGAGTAGTATGTGTTTAAAATCATAATCTATCAAATGCTATTAAAAAAACACAAGAATTTTAATCATTGTTAACCCTCCCTGCTCATGTAATTGTTTCCAGATTACATCTGGCACATAAAGATTCGAAGCAGCAATACTAAACATAGTTTCCTGGAGGTTAAGCTCCACTGGGGATAAGTAAACAAGCACTGTTTTGCATTGCATGACTTTCTGCAGGAAAGACCTCATTTATATTTAATGACAGACAAAGAAAGTGGGTTGGGCAATAAGCAAGGCAGACATATAATACTTTATACTGTTGGCATCAACTTACATATATTTCTACAATGCAAATACAGGAATTTTTCATGAGGCACTCAATTACATTGTAGCAATAATAAATATAAGTAATGCGATCCTATAATTATGAGAAATGAAAGCCTGCAGATAGAAAATTACAGCTTATCATTAAAAGTAGAGACATCATGGTCCACAAAAAAATATTTTAGGAAAACTTTTTAAGACCATCCACAAGTCAGCAAAAACTAGACATTTGAAGGGATCACCCATAATTATGAAAATGTACAGTTCAGAGGGAGGGTAATGTCGATTAAGAAAGTACAACTATCACTTAGTACAACTTTGTGGCCAAAGTTAGACTAACTTTTTTTCATTTTATTATAAATTTACATTTTTACCTTGGCAAAAGTCTTAGTGTCCCATTTGTAATATCTGTGTGTGACAAATTAAGGTAAAGGAGAGTTGGACAGCCTTCTGATACAAGTCTCATTAATTCATCCTGTTCAGTAATAAAAACCACATATGAAATTAGTTTTAAATTTTAAAAGTGGGATAAGGCACATTTTCAGTTGCATTTCAGGAGCATTTTCAGTTGCATGCTGTACTTTGGTGATTAAAACTCTTATAAAAATCCAGTACAACTATTGCATGTGCATGTCATTAACCATAAAATCTGTTACAACCAAAATCAGACAGACCACAACATATAAATGCAACTAAAATTACTTGGCACCACAAAGTGATAGCCATTCTGTAACTACAGCCATCTTTTCTGGAGTATAAAAAGTAAGCCAAATAAAGAATAACAATCTCAAGGAGATTTGGGGGGAGGATTTACAGATGAAAATAAATGAAATGGAGTGGTCACAGTTATGGAGACAGAGACATTCAAAAAATTTATCAATACAAGTTAAAGAAAATTTAACTTGTATTGATAAAGAAAAGTTAAGTTGATAAGGAAATAGTATCTAACACCAATAAAAATAGCAAATATAAACAAAAAATATTCAAAAAATGTTGGAGAAGATGCCAGGAAGTGTGTACATATGTACATATGTGGTGGCAATGTAAATATGTAAGTAAATTTTGAGGAAAGGTATTTAAAGAGATAGAGGATATAATGAATATCAAAATGGAAAGAAATCCTAGTATAGCTTTATTATCATTATATAATAATAAACAGTTGAAAAAAGAGGAAAAAGATATATCAAATTTATTAACAATAGCAAGACTGCTTATAGCAAGGAACTGGAAAAGGAAAATAAATATACAAATAAAAAAGTGGTATAAGGAAGTATGAACATTAGCAATAAATGATAAGCTGACATGTAAATTAAAAGTTAAAAGAGTGATATGGAAACAAAATGATTCTGATTCTGATGATGTATGGAGAAAATATATTGAAACAGATTCAAAAAGAAGGATGGAAAATTATCTCCACAAGTGGAAATTAAATTTTGGACAGATGATGTATAAAAAATGGCTTGGGGGCAAGGAGCACAGTGATATGGGATAGAAAATATATGTAAGTGCAAAAATAACAATAGATGCAAAAAATGTATTGCTGATTGTATTAAATATTATGTGTCTGCTGTATAACAAGTGATGCATAACAAATGTTTTAAACCATGATCAAATAAATAAAAATAGTTTTTAAAAAAGTAAGCCATATGTCTTCATGCATAATAATAGGTGGTTCATCTAAATGACAATGTTTTTCTTTCAGTAGAGCATGCACAGTCCTGAGCAATTTACTTCGTTATTAACAGCTGTCAAAGTTGACCTGCCTAACCACACATGAATGTCATCAAACACAGATATGAATCTTATCCAGCAAAGTTCATAATACAGGCAGCCTTGGATATTTTTATCTTATGCAGCAACTTTTTGTACTTCTTGGCCCACTCCTGTTCAGAAGAGGGAACTACAAGTAGTTTGAATAGGGCCATAACTGAGAATGTGTATCTCAAAAGTAGAATATTCTCTGGTATAAAAGGGAATGATTTTCATAGTTGCCATTGTTTCCTTTAGCTTTCTTGCAGAAAGGAAGTTGTTCTTATTGCTCTTGCTAACGTGAATATAATCAAAATTAATGAATGGGAAACTGTTGAAAGGCAAGGGGAGTTGGAAAGGGAGCTGTATTGGCATGTTAGTTTACATGAGTGGAAATTCTACTTTCACAAGTTGCTTCTGCACCAGTTTCCTTAAGAAAGGCTTTTGAGGGAACACTGGAGGAGAAAACATAGAATTCCTTTGCACAAGGTTTTTTTTTTTTTTTTATAACCACAGCTTTAGGTAATGCCTATCATTGAATGTGAAATGTCTGCATGTTCCTAAAAGCAGCTTATAAACTTACAGTTAAAGGGCTGTTCCTGTATGTGTTGTTTATTCATTCAGTTGCTTTTGACTCTTTGTGACCTCATGGACCAGTCCATGCCAGAGCTTCCTGTCGGCCGTCGCCACCCCCAGTTCCTTCAAGGTCAAGCCAGTCACTTCAAGGATACCATTCATCCATCTTGCCCTTAGTCGGCCTCTCTTCCTTTTTCCCTCCTTCAAGGTCAAGCCAGTCACTTCAAGGATACCATTCATCCATCTTGCCCTCTACCTTTTTCCCTCCTTTTTCCCCAGCATCATGATCTTTTCCAAGCTTTCCTGTCTTCTCATGATGTGGCCAAAATACTTCATATTTGCCTCTAATATCCTTCCCTTCAGTGAGCAGCTGGGCATTATTTCCTGGCGTATGGACTGGTTGGGTCTTCTTGCAGTCCAAGGCACTCTCAGGATTTTCTTCCAACACCAAAGTTCAAAAGCGTCTATCTTCCTTCACTCAGCCTTCCTTATAGTCCAGCTCTCACATCCATCGGTTACTATGGAGAATACCATTGCTTTAACTGTGCGGACCTTAGTTGCCAGTGTGATTTCTCTGCTCTTCACTATTTTATCGAGGTTGGCCATTGCTCTCCTCTCAAGAAGTAAACATTTTCTGATTTCCTGGCTGCAGTCTGTGTCCGCAGTGATCTTTGCACCTAGAATTATAAAGTCTGTCACTGCCTCCACGTTTTCTCCCTCTATTTGCCAGTTATCGATCAGTTTGGTTGCCATAATCTTGGTTTTCTTGATGTGTAACTGCAATCCAGCTTTTGCACTTTCTTATTTCACCTTGGTGATAAGGCTCCTCAGCTCCTCCTCTCTTTCAGCCATCAAAGTGGTATCATCTGCATATCTAAGGTTGTTAATGTTTCTTCCAGCAAATTATTTTATTTACAGCACTTTTACCCCGCCTTTCTCACCCGAGGGGACTCAAGGCAGCTTACAATAAATAGGCAAAAATTCAATGCCTGCAAACAATACACTAAACAACAGTTCATATAAAAACAACGTAACATTACAGAATAAAAACACATCATACAAAATTTAAAACATATCCAATTTTAACTCCAGCCTTGGATTTATCAAGCTCTGCATGTCGCATGATGTGTTCTGCATACAAATTGAATAGTTAGGCTGAATGTATACAGCCCTGCCGTTCTCCTTTCCCAATCTTGAACCATTCTGTTGTTCCGTGCTTGTTCTTACTGTGGCTACTTGGTCTTTATACAGATTCCTCAGGAGACAGACAAGGTGACTTGGTATCCCCATACCACCAAGAACATGCCACAATTTATTATGATCCACACAGTCAAAGGCTTTAGAATAGTCAATAAAGAAGAAATAGATGTTTTTCTGAAACTCCCGAGCTTCCTCCATTATCCAGCGGATATTGGCAATTTAGTCTCTCATTCCTCTGTCTTTTCTAAACCAGCTTGTACATCTGGCAACTCTTGCTCCATGTCTACTAGTGGAAAACACCCCTTTTATCATTAGTAGCTGGTGAAAGATTGTGAAATGGAGACATTTCTCAGTTCAATTAATTCCATTTGTGTTTACCTTGCTCTTCCCTAAAGCCAAGGTGTGCAGATAACCATATGAATGGTGAAGGGAGTTTTTGAAATGTAGTCTGATGCTGGATGGAAACTAGAAACCTGTCCAAGAGAGCCTCCATGAGGCTGGAGAGTTAACTAGTGTTATAATATGTATAATGTGTCAGGAAACCAATGTCTATGTTCAGTCCAATATTGATGGAGTCGAGTTTATGGATATAGCCCAATTATGCAGTTTCTCTTTCCAATCTTCCCTTTGTAGATTTTTTGTTTAAGGACTGAGGTCCAAGATGGAATGCCCAGGAAGAATTATGTATTCTACAATTGGTTTTGTGTATCCCTATTCCTACTGACTGATTTGTGTCAATTTATTCTCTAACTCAGAGATCGGCCTGTAGAGTGCTGTAGGGCATTGTTGACATATATCACATTAGTAGTTTGATAAGTGAAAGTGCCTCTGATATTGCAGGATATTTGATTATGTCCTCTGATAAACATTTCCAAAGTAAATGTGTGGGCATCTGGATTTGTGACAAGGTCTTGTATCTCTCACTCATCTCAATTGTATGCCCTCTTGTAAGTAAAGCAATTGGTTGGAAATAGGAAGCGGCGTGAAGCCAATAGAGAGGGCAACATTATTGTCCAGAATACGTTGTAGTTCACTGATGACATCTCAGAGTGGTCCAAGTTGGGAGATTTATGTAACTACTGCCATTTTCTGCGTTTTAGTCTGCTCTGTAATATATTACTTGCTTTGCTGATTTGATTTTTTACTCTACATGGTGGGTACTGTAGCTTGAGGAGTACTTGTAATTTGACGAGTTTGGCATCTTACGGATCTGGTTAGATGGCATTGTATCATAGGGCTTGGCCATAAACTAAGATTTGTTAGTGTGTTCAGTGTGGCAACTGGAGAAATGTAAGTATGTGTAGTGATTAATGGGTGTGCTGTGTGGTGTTTACATGTCTGCTGTATAGCCGCACAGTGGTGTCCACAAAGTGAACTTGTTCTGTTGATAGTTTCAGGATGAGATTGATGGTAGGGTGGACATTGTTGACATGCTGGTGGAATATCCTGAATGAGTCATCTCCATGAATCCAAATTATAAAGTACTTGAGGTAAAGAAGATTTTTTGGGTACAAGAGTTAAAATTCGCATATTGTGATGCTATATGTTGCCAAAGTGGTCTCCTCTGGTCCCATCTTAAATTATATTCTTGATAGCTTGTAGTCCATCTTTGTGTGGTAATTGGGTACCTTCACAGTGGCAATGACATTCCAGGGAAGGTTGGGAAGAAATTCTAATTTCTGCAGGAAGTTGGTAGGATCTTTCACATAGCTGGGAGTGTTGGTGGCATATTCAGAGGCACCAATGATAATAGGTTATGCAGGGCTGAGTATTTTGGGCAGTAGATAGCATGTTGCTGGTCAAGGCTCCTGGGGCATGCCATTTGGATTGGTTTTGTACCTTCTAGCATTCATTTGTGGGATTGTTAGGATTCTGTAAAATGTAGTGTAGAATAATTGTCTCCCAGCCTCTTGTGCATAGTCACTACATATCCTCCTTTGTTAGCCTCTTTGATGACAATGTTAGGATTATTCCTGAGACTGTATTGTTCCTTGCAGCTGAGATTATGTGGTAAATTACATCTCTTATTATTTCTGTCTGTGGTAAAAAAAAAAAGTGACTAGAAAAAACTTGACTAGCTTCCAGAGATAAAACTATCTTGGTACATGTCTGATTTCAACTAGAAGGGAATTCTACAAAGAGGGCTGACACAGCAGAAGTGATACTCTTGGTGGTCTGTAACTGGGCCTTGCAGCCATGCAGGATTCACAGAAACACTTCTTCCAGTAATCTCAGACTGTCCAGGTTAAAAAAAAAAACCTCTCTAATATTCTGGCTCTACATTGTTAAAGGCTCTATATATAAATACCAAAACCTTAAAATTGTCCTGTTAGTGAAAAGGGGCTCATGCAATTCTTTCACGATAGGAAAAAGCAATTTCTAACAGTTATCCAGCAGCTTCCTACATTAGCTAAAGCTTCTGGATCAACTTTATAAGAAGTTTCAAACAGAGTACATGACAAGTATCTGTGTGCAAGGCTTTCGACTCATCCATCAAACTCCACAGACATAGAGATGAGGAGCAGCCTGATACCTAAATGGCCTCAGAAGCAGATATATACCTAGGACATGGGTGGGTATCATTAATCACCTACACAAAGCAGTGGTTGGTGATAACACAAATAACCCTTCCAATGAAAAATGCATTAATGAATGTTATAGAATTTTAAAAACTCTTTCTTCAAAATACTTTTCTTTTAACCAAGAGTTATCCCACGTTTGACTTCTATTGAGACTCCACTGTTAATAGCAACCCCAGTGCAAAGGAATGGGTAATTCTGAAGCTAATTGAAGTAAATATACACATACCTATGCTATCTTATAGACTGCATGCACTGTATGTGTGAAACTGGAATATTCTCAAGCTTATTATGGCCAGGAAAATGTGTGGTGCCTGATCTCATTGATTTTGCATAATATGCTGGTGCTGTCCTATAAAGAAACTATAAAATTTCCCAAATGCTCAATTATACTATCAGGATTGTATATGGGTCTTAAGTCAGTGCCAGAATTATGGGTCACTTTTTGTGTCAGGAGCAACTTGAGAAACTGCAAGTCACTTCTGGTGTGAGAGAATTGGCTGTCTGCAAGGATGTTGCCCAGGGGATGCCCGGATGTTTTGATGTTTTGACCATCCTTGTGAGAGGCTTCTCTCATGTCCCCGCATGGAACTGGAGCTGATAGAGGGAACTCATCCGCGCTCTCCCCAGTTTGGATTTGAACTGGCAACCTTCAGGTCAGCAACCCAACCTTCAAGTCATCAGTCCTGCCAGATCAAAGGTTTAACCCAGTGCACCACCGGGGGCTCCACTATAGGTGACTAGGAGGTATGATTCATTGTTACATCTCAGTCTGAAGAACTGAAATCATAATGAACTACTCAACTTTTCTCATACTTAATAAAAACAATTCTTGACAGTGCTGTCTCACAAAAGTGTATATTCTTCAAATATATAACTCAAAGAATAAATCAGTCATTCTTCAATGTTATATTTTGGCCCTTCTACATGTAGAAACTTGCTTTCTGAGAAATAATGGAGTTTCTTTTTGATATTTATTCTGAGACTGGACTTGATCACTCCACAAAGTTTCCTTTAAGAATTTCCTCTGTAAGAAACAGATCCAATCATTCCAGGACCAACATGTTTCTACCTTTGACATATTATATTTTGTTTGGACCACAATGCCCTTAGTCTCCAAAGGTTTCCAAAAGCTAGAAGGCCCCCCAGAGTTTCTGAGGACAATCATGGCAATGATATAATCTTAGATACAAACTTTCTTTTAAGATAATATTTTGGTAACTGTTCTTTCCTTAGAAGTCAAAACTAGAAGTACAGTCTAATATTTCCAACTTTTACTAAAGGCATCTCACATTTGTAATATTAATACTTACATTTAAACTCTGACATTCAGAGACATTTAACTCTTGCAGATTGCAACACTGACCTAAAATAAATACAAATTCATAATCAGAATTATGTGAAAAGCATGATACAGTATTTAGATATTTTCAGTAACATCAGTCTCGTATTTGAAATACAAGGGAAAATAACGCTGTAAAGGAAAATTGCACATCACCAGGAAGTCTGGTTTGGCCAAAATTATATTATATACAAGAAAATCCATCATTTATTATGATGTGATTCACTTCCAAGCTCCAAGTAAACATGTGTTGAATTGCACTGTTACAGTACAATCTATACATTTCTACTCAGTTGAAGCCCATTACATTAAATACGACTTACAATGATCTATATAAATAAAAATTTAATGTCCATCAGTGCAGGACATCATATCTTCAATACTACCACACCAATTGAAATGAAATTTTGACACAACATAGCATTCGAACTTATCAGTGTTTTAAGCCTACTCACACAAACCTGACCCACCTGAGAAAGGTAAAAAGAAACCCCTAAGCATTGGCCAATCAGTCTCCCCAGCCTTAGCAACTGTCCTAACAGACGGCTCCTCCCCTTAGGAACAGTGCAAGCAACATCCAAGCAGACTCCACCCTTTAGCAACCGGAATGGCCAGGGACGCAAGGGGCGGCTAGGCTCGCTTCCTCATGAGTCAGATTGGCTGGGCAAGTGAGGCTTAGCCACGGAAAGGGAGTCACTCACTGAAAGGGAGTCGGGAGCGACTTGAGAAACTGCAAGCCGCTTCTGGTGTGAGAAAACTCTTTTCTGCTTGAGACAAGTGTAAATGTTGCAGTTGGCCAGCTTGAATAGCACTGAATAGGCTTGGAGCTTCAAAGCCTGGCTACTTCCTATCAAGGGGAATCCTTTGTTGGGAGGTGTAACCTGGCCCTAATTGTGTAATGTCTGGAATTCCTCTGTATTCTGGGTGGTGTTCTTTATTTACTGTTCTGATTTTAGAGTTTTTAAAAACTGATAGCCAGATTTTCAATAATAGGGAGGAGGAGGCACTGGCCTCTCCCAGCAGGAAAATAACACAATGCTCCGTAGTTGCATATTCCAGCCAACAAGGAGGCGCCGAAGTAGAGTTTGTGTCCCACCAAGTCGAAGCATTTTTCTTCTCAATCTGATGGGGTTGGATTTTGCTTCTCAGAGGACTGAGATGCCTTAATGACAAGGGAATTTGGTTCAGGATTGTGCTTTAGCCACTCTAGAGCTTCATCGTCTCTTTGGTACCAAGCCTCAATCTTCTTCGATGTTGGCAGGATGGAAGACAGGTTCTTCCATGGTGCTCTGATTACATCAAGAAGGTAAGGGGGAAAAGGCAGGATGGTCACCGGTGATGCCTGAAGACTGGGTTGGTGACTTCGAGGTCTATTTAAACCTTGAGTCCAAGGGCCTCTCTCATACGGAACATTTGGTCTGCAAAGGCCCACACATTGTTAGTGCACAAGGGAGAATCGATGAGGTAGTTTTCTGGATCCAGTGAAAAGTTGAGATAGAGAGAGGATGGACTCGGACCAAATGGACTTGGTGCCATATGCCTTGACGCCTTCATCCTCTGTAATTACAAGAGGAGGAGGCCTAGGAGGTCTTGTTGCTCAGTTTGGGATGGTTGGGCAAGCGGTCTGGGCATGGCTTCTGCCATCGCTCTAGTTAAGCATGTCGTCTGCCTCCCTTTGCAGGTGATTCCTCTGGAGGGGGAAATAGCTGCTGCCTCGCGGAGTTAGGGATGGGGGTTGTTGAGGGACTTAGATGACAGTATGTGTTGATCTTGATGGTGAGTCGAGTATCTCCTTGTCTGACATTGTCTCATGGTAGGACTCAGATGAAGATGGCATCTTCTGGGTCTGGGCTGGTGGGATCGGTCAGGATCGATGAGAAGAGGCGTCTGACGAAGTTGGCATGGTTGTTTTGCTGGTATTGGTGACGGGGATACAGCTGGTTTCTTTCTTTTCCCCAAGCCTTGCTTCTGCACTTTACAGAGAGAATGGAAGGCTTTTCCCAGTGTTGGAGAGATGGGCAACAGGAGGGGTTGGATTGTTGTCTCTGTCTGCACCCTCGTCATCTCCTTCTGGGCCCTTTTGAAGGCAATCAGCATGAAAGAGATGACAGCGGCACTGCCGTAATCAATCTGAAGGACCTTATCAACATCATCAAACTTGATGTCAATGGGGGTTGGGCTGGAGGCTTTACGGCCTTCTTGGTAGCTTTTGAAGTTCTCGATGTTGTAGAGGACTTCAACGAAGCTTTTGGCGGAGGTAAAGTGGATGGCTTTGCTGCGGCCATTGTTGAGCCCAAGGTCGATGGCTGTGTTGCCGTGGATGGGGCTAAGGCCTGCTTGTAGAGCAACGCCTGGAGGCATGAACCTCTATTTTTTCTGGACCGCACAGTAAATGCCTGGCAGTGTGGACACAAGCTAAACACATGTGTCTCCCCAAGGCAGAGGAAACACTTTGAATGATCATCAGAGTCCTGTATCTTCGACGTGCACTGGACACATCTCTTAAACATAATCATAGACATGGCAATTGGAGTTCGGAAGAACTGTTGCGGCAGAAGAAAAAGAACTGGGGAAGGAGGAGCCAGGGCACCTTTTATGCCCATAGAAGGAATGGGCGGGGCTACCGTCAAAATTTGAAAGTGAAACAGCTTGGAAAGCTTCCGTTGAGCCTGCACAGGTTCTGTATTCTCCACAAGTGTGCATTCACAGAGAACGCGAAGAAGAAATATAATAATAGTAATGATGATGATGATGATGATGATGATAATAATAATACAACTGGCCTCTTTTTCCTTCAATGCATCTAACACCTCAAACATACACCTAAAAAGGAAGGCAAACATCTTTTCTGTTTTGTGTTGGACTGATATCCTGTGGTTAAAATGTACAGGAGAGGATGAGTACAATGTTCTCCCCAGTATTGTCATAGAAAATGAAACTCTACTGAAAATACAGAACAGTGTTGTAGCACAAATACTAAAAATGCCATTGTTAGAATTCACAATGCTAAATTATGACAAGGCTCCATAAATTGGTAAGAATAATAAATGGTGAACGAATTCATGAAGATATCCTTGTTATAGGTCACTATAGAAAAATCTATGTGACACCAGAAATATGAAAGCATGCTACTACTATTTATGCAAACAAATTAAAATACAGTGCACTGAATAGAACATGTAATTTTGACATATTGATATATTATCAGTTTCAGTTTATTATACAATATTCTATAAAATGCCTAATTTTCTGCTTTTCTTCCAACAGATTCCTCAGACCCCAGCTGCACCTCCTTGATTCTGAACCACACTAGTTTAAGACTTGGAAACTCAGATTTCAAAGGAATACTTTGACTGTTCCAGCTGTTGTACAAAGTAATTGGGGCCAGCTGGATGTCAGGATGCAAGTGGTGACGATTATAATACTACTTTTCTTTTGTAAAGCAGCTGACCTTAGGAAGTCAAGAAATGGAAGTTCAAGAAGCAGGGCAAATAATGGAAAGGCACATGGCTTAAGAAGAGCATCCAGCACTGTGAAGCGCTATATACCAGGCCCCCCATGTGATGTATACACTTATCTTCATGAGAAATACTTAGATTGCCAAGAAAGAAAACTGACATTTGTACTGTCTGATTGGGCTGAAGATTTAGAACATATGCTTCTAGCAAGAAACAAGATTCGAAAACTGAAGAACAATGTGTTCTCCAAGTATAAGACATTAAAAAGCCTAGATTTACAACAGAATGAAATATCAAAAATTGAGGACCAGGCTTTTTTTGGTTTAAACAAACTAACAACACTTTTACTCCAACACAATCAGCTTAAGACCTTAACTGAAGAGGTGTTCATTTATATGCCTCTTTTAAATTATTTACGATTATATGACAACCCTTGGCAATGTACTTGTCAAATGGAAACTCTTATAACAACGCTCCAGCTTGCAAGAAACAGGAATCTGGGAAATTATGCAAAATGTATCAGTCCAATAGAACTAAAAGGTCAAAAGCTCAAGACGCTAAAAGCTGAACAACTATGCAATGAAGAGGAAAGATTGGACCCTTCTAGCCTAGCAGTACCAAAACCTGAGGTTGTTAAACCTGAATTTGACTCTTCTCTCTGCCACATTTATGTGTTTCCTGTACAAACACTGGACTGCAGAAGGAAAGGTTTGTGCATGAGAATTATGGTATATCTTTTCCCCATTTTACTGTATATAATGACTTAAGATTGTAAGGGTATTGCAACCACAACGTTATCATTCACCTTCCCTAAGCCAGGGGTGGCAGCCGCTAAGACCATTTGATCTGGCTCTTCGTCTCCCAATACTAACCTAGTACTAACTTAGATCTGGTGCCTTTAACAATCCTCGCAAAAACTGAATCTCAGATGAAGAACAAGGAAATTACAGTACAAGAAAGACCATAGGAGTTGCTGATACAAACACTGGATATGTTCCAAATCCAAGATGTAGGATTACAACAACAATCAAAGCAAAATAATTCGCACCCAAGATCACCGAGCTGTGGCTGCTGTAGGTGAGGGACCATCTTCAATGGCCTCTCTGGGTAGAAACCAGGGTTAAAATGCCTGATGTGTGTGTAACAGGGGCCACATGTTTCATTAGCCCTGGCTGCACTACTTTGACCGTCTTTCTGCTCTTTTCGAGCTAAATCGGCAGGAGTGCTATGTTACTCCACAGAATCCATGGCCGTGATTTGCATGGATCCTTTCTGCTTGGTTTGCTGTGGTTGCAGGGTTGGCACGGGGATGAAGGTGGATTGTTGAATAGGCAGGACTGCCAGAGGTGGGAGGCAAGTTGCCATTTGAGCTATGCCTTTCCTTCCTTGTTCCCTTTCCTTCCCTGTCCCAGAGAAAATGTAATCAAGATGATATCTTTTTAAGGACCTTGCCTGTAATTTCAGTTTCACTTAGAAGAAAGAACTACTCAAATGGAAGTAATTGCTTTGTCTGCTCTTGGATTTAAAATTATTTCCAGAATTCAGAATCCAGGAGGAGTCTATTCCCCTAATTGTTCTTACAACTGATTACCCGTTTTAGGAAGAGGCCTATGAAAAAGGTGCTTAAGTCACACCTTACCTGTTTCCTAAACATAGTCAGCCCTCCACATTTGCGGGTTTTAGTTTTGTGAATTTGATTGTTCACAGATTTGATTAAATGTTATGTCTTAGAATCTTTAGGTCCTCTAGCACAACTCTGTGGTAACCATCCAGCAGTTGACCATTGAGATGAACTTCAGGGCCTAGAGATTCCTAGACAGAACACTTCTCTAAGTATTTGTAGGCCTTCCAGAGGGATTCTATAGTCTACATTAAGCAGAAACTGACCACAGATTTGTGCTATAGCTGTATATTTCTGCATGATAGGGGTGGCCCTAGATAGACTCTTCCAACTCTAATGTTCTATTATTCTATTGTTACATCCTCCACAAGCAAAAAATGGAAATGTACTGACTTTCTATTGTTTTTAAAAAGACAGGAAAGCATTTGGACAGTAATGTGACAAGAAATATCTGTTAACAAATAAGATTAAATGGTGTGACATTTATTAACACAAACTGCCAGTCCAGAAATGTCCTAAAGCATAGAAATAAGACTATCTCCAGACATAAATCTGTACTTCTTTTATGGTTTTAATATTATTTTGTTAGGAAAATTGTCAGATTGTTTTTTTTCTCAGTTTTTCTAGGTTTAATTCTATTTCATGTTTGTAATCTTTAGATTTTAAATTGCATATTGTATTATTTTGCTGCCATCAACACTTTGAGTCTCTTTAAGAGAAGTGGTCTATTAATAATAATTGTTATTGTTATTATTTCTGTGGTCACATTAATGGGTTATATATCAATGTGGTCACCATTTGGGGTTATATAGAACATTGTTGTTCATCTACTTTAAAAGTTAAAAGACACAAACAATGTACTTGAAAAATTATGAAGATATGTATCTATAAATTGAAAAGTGGGCCACAGGATTTGTAGCAAAGAAACTGTTATGACTATAATATTTTTTCTTCTTTTTTCCTCTTCAAGAGTTAACAAAAGTTCCTGGTAACATACCTCCAGATGTAGTTAAACTTGATCTTTCTAACAATAAGATCAGACAACTACGACCTAAGGAGTTTGAAGATATTAATGAACTGAAGGCATTAAACCTCAGTAGCAATGGAATAGTTCACATAGACCCAGGTGAGAAATTCTTATAATTATAAAATAGCACCTAATAGCATAAGATGCATATATGATATACACAGTGCAAAATGTGGCCCATTTCTTCAAAGTATGGTTTCCATTTTTTAATATGGTATTTCAGTACCAAAATTATGACTGGTCTATCGATTAATTCTGTTGTTTTTCTACAGAGTAGTTCAGACATATTGAAAGCAAAAGCTATATAACCCATTAACCAGATAGCTTTCAGCTTTATTCTGCACTTGGTACAACAGGACTCACAGTAGTGTTCAGAACTATTTGATTTGCCACTGGGCTCTTCTGCATTGTTAAACTATGCTAAAATCCATATAAATTAAGATCTTATTAATCCCACTAGGATCTTGAGCCATGGATACTTTGGGGTTTGTTTTCAACTCACACAATACTGGAAAGGTTTTTCACATCTTTCTTTTAAGCTAATGAAGATTTGCAAACTAATCTACATGAAGTTCAGCCAAGATGTAATGTGTAAAATTTCTCTATGCACCAAAGATGAATATTTTTTTCTTGTTTTTTTTTCTTTTCTTTAATAGCTGCTTTTGCTGGACTCATCAACCTGGAAGAATTAGATTTATCGAACAACACTCTGCAAAATTTTGAATATGGAGTATTAGAACATTTATATTTTTTGAAAATATTATGGCTTAGAGAAAATCCTTGGAGATGTGACTACAATATTCATTATCTTTTCTATTGGCTGAAGCATCACTACAGTGTTCACTATAACGGCCTACAATGTAGAAAACCTGAGGAATACAAAGGCTGGCTTGTTGGAAAATACGTCAGAAGTTATTATGAAGAGTGCCCCAAAGACAGGCGCTCCATTTACCCAGAAACATATGAACAAGACATAGAAGACGAGGAATGGGAAAGGCTCAAAGAAGACCCAGTTCAAACAGGAAAGAAACACGGAGTAATTGTTACTGTAATAGGTTAATTTGTTCACCTCTACAGTAAAAACTTTTATATTTTTGTAAGGAAAAATGTTTGTTTGGATTTTTTTTTGTTCATTGTTCTGTTTGTTCATAAGGGATTATCTGCTAAAATATTTTTCAATACTCACAATATAAGAAGTACTTCTTTCATAATAAACTTAATATTTTTACCCTGTCTTGTTTTATTTTTCCAAAGTTTGGTAATTATCTGTAGAAGTTTAATACCAGAATACTGCAGGTAGCTCACTTACTTCCACGAACATTTGAGGGAGGTGATATGATTGCCCCCTTCTTTGCCAATGTGGGGTGGAAATGTACTGAAACTGGCAATGTGGGAATGAGTGTGACCCTGCAGGTTCTCACAGAAAGTTATTATCTCCCCCAAGCTCTGGGAACTAACCATCTCAGCAAAAAAAAAAAAAAAAAAAAACAGAGAGAGAGAGAGAGAGAGAGAGAGAGAGAGAGAGAGAACGAACCTCATTCCAGTATTGTAAGAAAAAACTTAACAATAGTGAAGGTAGCTAAAATGTTTTAGAGGTCTCATTCTTCATGAACTGAATCTTTTTGGAGAGATTTTTGTACAAACAACACACATTTCTTCTCTAATATCTTGCCAAAGTGGTTAGCTTCCCTCTCAAAGGATTCAGTTCAAAAAGATAGAGAGCTCATCTCCAAAACAAATCAAATAGCTTAAAAGTTTCTACTTTTTTCTAACAGAAATGGACTGTGGCCATCTTTCTACACATACCAACTGCTGTTCCTGTTTTCCTTTGGTTTTTATGTCTTTAGTCTGCTATTTGTCACATGAAGATTGCTATGGTTATGATTGATCCCAACATGATTAGAGTGATTTTGAAAACTTTTCTTTCATAATTAAAATAAGACCACCTGTCACTTAAGTCTTAAATTCAGTATGCGCTGAACACAATGCAGTATGTGCGCAAGGTAATCCAGCAAATACTGTTTGATCCTTCAATGGCTAGCATGGTTGACACTTGCTGAATAGATGGGTTATTTTCTGTGCTTCAGATGACCCACAATGTAATCTCTTCTAATGTGAAATCCTCATGGGATGCATTGAACATTAGGAAGAACTTCCTGACTGTAAGAGCTGTTCAGTAATGGAAGTCTCTGCCTCAGAGTGTGCTTTTGTAAGCTTTTAAACAGAGGCTGGGTGGCCATCTGTTGGGGGTGCTTTGATTGTGGTTTTCCTGCATGGTAGGGTGTTGGACTAGATGGCCCATGTGGTCTCTTCCAACCCTATTATTCTATGATTCTATGATTCTGTCTGGGTGTAAGAAAAAGTACAAGCTGACTGAAATCTAGCATTATCACCAGCGGTGCATGGGAAATAAAGATAACACTGGGTGACAGTATCACAGGCATCAGGAAGAGTGAATCTATGCTTGTTCAGTGGCTGAGATGGGCGTCGCCAGTGTTCTGTATGGTTTGGTACTGGAGGAAATCTGGAATGACACTACACTAATTATGCCACTATAGAAATCTAGGAAGAAATCCAAATGAGATTTCAATACAGAATAGGCCGAATAGTTGAACAATACGTCTTAGGTCAAAACCTATGTAATTTCCATTGTTTCAGTGAGTCTATTCTAGTGGCCCTAGCAATTATATTTAGTTCTAGGTAGTTTGCTCATGAAATGCTCTGAGGAAAAAAAACAGATGATATATTCCTTTTATAATACTATGTAACATTTGAAAAATTTTCTATTCCTGCTTTGAAAGTGTTATTTCCTGTTTTATTGTTTGGTACTTACTTTGAAAGTAATTGTTATACTGCAGAAACTTCATTTTTGTGGCTGCCACAAACTACGTTGAATTGGTTGAGACTATGAAATACCCATTGAAAAACTATAGCAAAATATGTTGCAGGATGTCCTGCAAAAATAAAGTTGTGCAGTTTAATAAACGTTTTCCATGTCTTTAAGATAGACCCAATTAGGAAATGACATTTATAATCCAGGAACAAAAATCGTATTACGTAGTGTAATTGTTGGCATTGCAGAGAAGGGGTCAACATTTACATATCAGCTTTAGTTTATATTGGAGTACGGCTGATGAGAGTCTCTAGATATTGTTCGACTGCAAGTTCCAACACATTTAGCCCCCATTGCCAATAGGAATGCTAGGAACTGTGGTTAATACATCTGGAGGCCAACATATTATTATTATTATTATTATTATTATTATTATTATTATTATTATTATTATTATTATTATTATATTTCTTGTCCATCTCTCCTCGTGACTTGGGGCAAATTATAACATAATTAAAAACACATAATCATTGTAAACATTTTATAAAATGCACATATTAAAAGTTATTTCTATTAAATATACATATTAAAAGGTATTTCTATTAAATATACATATTAAAATACACACAATAAAGATTAAAATATCGGGCACAAGTTTAAAATTCATGATTAAAACTGACCAGGTAGGCCTGCCAGAAGAGACAGATCTTTAGATGTGTTTTGAATTCCAACAGCTTATTTAACTGTTGGATCTCTTCCAACCACATAATTCCAATACCTGGTTTATATGTAAGGTGAAGCTATGGCTTAGTGTTATACAAAATTGAGAATATGAGGCTTTTCCTCTCTTTTCTCATTCAATATGGCTGTAAGGAGAATGGAAGTTTCGGCTTCTATGCAAGATGACATGTAGTTTAGAAAGTTGTTAATGTCCTAATCCTAATCATGGTTGGATGAGATGTATCAGTTTTAGAAATTATAGCATGGATTTGGACTGTTTTCACATACTTGTAGTTAGGATTACCCCTAATCTGTCTGAGTGAGAACATGTGAGCACAATCTGGACTGTTTGGGTATTATAATTCAACCCTATGTGAGAAATTATCCTAAGAAGTTCACATGTGCAAGAATGATTCTAACTGAAGAAAGCGGTTTATAAATTCTAATATGAATTCTCACGACTGTATGTTCCTATTACACTCCTCCCAGAACAGAAGAAAATACAAGGATGATGAGTTTAACCAATACTACAAAACTGCTGGCAGAAAAGGCACAATCTTTGACAATTAGCTCATTGTCAGCTCTACGCAGATGCCTTGCTATTATCTGCTCTATGAGCATGATTTGACTTCAGAGTATTTAGTGCGCAAATCAGGCTTTTCCAGGCATTGGAAAAGCCTGATTTGCATACTAAATACTCAGAACATTCTGGCACTGTCAAAAGTATGAACAATTTTGTTCCTGTATATTTTTGCCTGCCAAGAGTAATGAGTAATATGAAAATGCATTATTATATTATAAATTTCAATATCTTGCATGGTTTCAAAAATTATTTGCACTCAGTTAACATTTAAGGGAAGATTTGCATGATAAAGTTATACCCATCAATATAATTGAACTAAAGATAGTTATTTTTTTAGCAGGATTTTGGTATTTTGGTATTTGTATGTGGCCATACAGGCTTTGATCTTGGTACCCTCGCATAATCACAGTGTAAGTTTTCAAGAACAGCAATCATTTGCTTCAACACCTTACTCTCTAAAAGTTTAGGATGAAACAGTATCTTTGTTTATCTAGAATCTAAAGTCTGCTGTTCAAATCCCCATGGGGAAATCTGTGCAAAGTTGGCAACATCAACATAATAGCCTCTTTAGGAAGTTTTTCACATGAGGATGCACCAATGGCACACTTCCTCCTGGTCTTGGAGCTGTTGCCAAGGCTGCAATCTCTTTTTAATGTGTTAGGTTTCAAACCATTGCTAATTTCATTCCGAAAAAAAATCAAGCGCTTCCAAAGTAACTGAGTGATTAAGACATGTTTCTTTTTACTGTTAGCCTATTTACATAGATCTTCTGATTTAATTGTTCTTTTCCATTTTTCTCCCAGTGCCAAAGAATGAATACTTCTCTGAAAAAATTAATTTAATTAAGATCATTTGTATCAAAAATTATTTAATTTATATTTATTGAAGTTGCCCCATGTTCTACTGCATTAAATTCATTGTATGACATGAAAACAAAATAATATGTTTACAGCTTCTTTAATGAATTGCAAATCATTTGACTGTGCTGTGACTCACCTCAAAGAGGCAGGTAAGAAATAAAATTATTATTATGGTTATATTATTTGGGCATTGATATTGGTAAGAAACTGTCACATTACTCTAATGAGTATTTAGCAAAGCTGGTTGCGTTGCCTGTAGCACACACATCATAAGCATCATTAAATTCATTGAAAAGGAAGGCTGTATCTCTAGGACTGAGAGAGATTATATTCCCTGCTACTGAGGTCGCTTTGTGCTGTCAGTCAACACCAGTCAAATCAGATGAGAGTTTTTGTCTTTCTGTGTTCCACCCCATTTAGGAACCTCCACTCCCAACATGGCAGCTTGAAGCAAAGGTCCCTCTCCTCATATTTTCCCCTTCATTTCTCTTCCTGCCTTCCCTTTTCCTTTCTTCTCCCTCCCTCCCTCATTTCTTTTTCTTCTTTTTCACTTTCTTTTCTTCCTTCTTTCCGTCCCCTCATACACATCTCCTAGCAGAAGCAGCCAAGCCACTTCATTCCTTTTCTTTCCCAGTAATATCACAGAGGGGAACTTCACCTGCCCACAGCCACAGCCTGAGCCTGAAGGGGGTAGAGTTTTTTTTTTAGTTCAGGCCCTCAATTAATGTAGGTTAAATAATGAAGAGATCCATCAAGCCATGTAGGAGCCTTTTGGGTACAAAATAAACCAACATACAGACATACTGTACTGCATTTTGACTTTTATATAGAGACATTTTGTACATTTCAAAAATTGTTGGCCCCATAATAACCAGCAACAATAATAACAAAATAAAGTGGAAATCAGATAAAAATGTGCTTACCAATATTTTTAAAAGTATTCCAGTGAAGAGTATAACAACCACGAAGATTCAAATGCACCACGTTAGTGCGCCATTTCAGTAAAATATTTCCGGCTATATTATCTTTCACTACTTCTTTTGCTGCAGAGAAATTAATCTTAAAAAAGATATACTGATATTAAAAAATGACCAAAAAGAAAAACCCTACAACACATTTACATTGGAGATCTGCTAAATTGTTTTCACACAAAAACAAATGCTTCACTTTAAGAAAGCGAATAGTTGAAGCAAAATAAATTACAATAAGCAAGGAGACAAGATCAGAAGTAGGAATTGTTTTTGATATGTGGCTACAAGTGTTCATCTGTTAGAAACCATTAACATTTTCCTTATTGTTCACTAATTTATCAATCTTTCATTATTGCCACCAATCCTTTAACAATGGTGAAGAGAACAAAGATATGGATAGCCATCATTTTCCTACACATATTTTCTTCTTCCTTCTTTCACGGCATTACTTCTGATACCTTCCACTCTCACATTTTAAAGGAGTTTTTTAAAGAAGTGTAGTGCTATAGTGTCATGTGTGTAAGTATATCAGCAACTCCAGATTTATCTCTAGGTGAATTCCAATAAATCAGCAAGATTTTCTGATTGAGTCTTGTATTCGTATTGTATTCGTAATTATTAAGTTAACCCCTCCATTTTCCTTTCTAAAAATGCAGAAATTGAACAGTTAGGGGAAATCCCACTTTATAATGGGAAAGGATTTGCAAGCTTGGTTCTGGAACTAAGCACAAATTCCTGATGCAATGAGCTCAGAAAGACACTGTCTCTCCACTAATTATTGGCATACATTTGCCAATGTCAACCCAAACCTTTGCTGATAGACCATGGAGTTCTTGTAAAATAAAAAAATAAAATGGAGATTCCACAAACAAACTCTGCCCATTTTTCTTATACCATTTTTTTGCATCCACCAAATAAGGTCTGCCTTATTATGTCATTACGCCTATCACCATGGCAAAATAATGACAATCTTTCCCTCACCATATATTTACTTATTTAAAATATAGTTTTACTACCCTTTGAATATATGATTTCAAAGTAGTGTGCATCCTAAAAGCCACAGAGAAAACAAAACAGCAAACAATTAGGTAAAATCTTAATGCAGACCAAATCTTACTTAATTAAATCAAAAAGATCTCATTAAAATGCCTGGATATGTTTTAAAAATGACTTTGCCTAACACCTGATTGACATCAGTGCCAGTGCTATAGATACCACCAGAGTCCTTCATAACTAAGATGCTACTGTTGAGAATGGTCTGCCTTTGGTAAATTACTTTTATATCTCTAATGGAAATGTGATATTAGAGCACCAATCCATTTTGACCTTTAAAGAAAGCCTCAACACCTTGAATTTGGCCTGGACTTCTTCAATAATGGATTTAACATCGGTGAAATGAACTGGAATAGATGATAGCTTCTGGATCAAAACAAAGAACTCATACAACCCGACCAAGGAGTCATATGGAATGTTATTTGTACTACTATATAATAGAGCTATGCTATATTCAATGTTTGTTTTTCTCTTTTTTCTTCAAAATTATTTAGCTCTCTGCCAATGGAGACCAGAATGGTCTTGCTGTCTTTCCAATGGCAGGGTATTTTAATAATAATAATAATAATAATAATAATAATAATAATAATAATAATACTTTATTTATACCCTGCCACCATCTCCCCGCAGGGACTCGGGGCGGCTCACATGGGGCAAGGCCTGACCAGCATAATTTACAAAAATAACAGCATAAATACATTGCACAATATACAAAAAATAAAACACAGTAAGACAATAAAACAGGAGTTAATACAGCGGTAATAATATCAACCAACTGCCAAGTACAATTCAGTTGACTTCATTGGTGGTGGTGGTGGGGACTGCAGCAGCAATATAAAGATAACATCATCAGTTAAAATACCCAAATAAAAGGGACCTAATAAAATTCAGGATAGAATTATAATATATATATTTTATTTATGCAAGCTTTTAAAGAATAAGTTGTTAAGAGCAAAACAGGAGAGTGCTGTATAATTGTTGTGACTGTGCCTTCGGGGATTATGGTTGATGGTGATGGAATTCGAAGAGGAAGAAAAAACCCTCGTGATGAGGGTTCACTGGAGGAGTTGCGCAGGAAGCGACTTAGAGAGCTATATGGGGGATCTTCTGAGGAAGATTCAGATGGGGAGATGGATGCTGAGGAACAGGTGGTGGCTGGGGAAGCGGGCACTGAATGGGCACAGCCACCGGAGATGTCTGGGGATTTGGGGTCTATGGATACTTCTGAACCTGGGGTTTCTGCAGGAGCTGATCCCAATTGGGATGCTTGGAGAAAGGAGGATGGTTCTTTAAGTGTTCATGGGGCTAAGTGTGGGCAGGATGATTGGGACTCCGACGAATTGCTAGGTACTCCAGATCCACGAGCTCTAGCTGTGTGGAGTTCAGACTCTGAGTAGATTTGGGACACCTGGTGTTTGGGTGTGAGTGTTTGGTCACCCAGGAGGAAGGGGAATAAAATGGGAATGTTTGGCCACTGCACTTTGTGTGTGGCAAGGTGTTGCTGAGGCGCCATTGGGATCTCTGTGCTTTCGTGAAGACTGGACTTGGACTGTGATTCGGATCTGCTGATACCATCTTTGTGCCTTTTCGTGGACCTGGTTTGGATGACTGCACCCTCTTCGGACTCTGGATTGGTATTTGACCTGGCTTCTGTCTTCGCCCTCTGACTGACTACTTCTCCCGGCTTCTGACTACTGGTTTGTCTTTCGGAATTTCTGCTGCCCCCTGACCTGACCTTGGATTCTTCTGACGACGGCTATTCATCATCCCTTTGAGGTTCTCGGCTTAGCTGCACCGTGGAAGCAGTTTTACTGCTTTTCTAGTTTGTTTATTTTCCAGCAATTAACTCTATTTGTTTTCCAAAGCTGAATTGAAGCGTTATTTAGTTTTTTATTGAATGCCAGCATGGGAAATTAGCGTGGCTCGTTTTTGAGTTATTATTGTCCAATCTACTCACGAAACACTGATAAGTGAAGTGTTTCAAGGATATTTCCTGTGTTTATGTTATTTTTTGGCTTATCTTCGGAATAAACTCTGTTTTGTAACTGGCGTCTGACTCTTGACAATAATATTGTAACTGTCTTTAAGTGTTTTTAAAGTAATTTTAACCCCAACTTGTATGTTTAATTCTATTTTAATATTTATATGCTGGACACACCTGGTTAATTATTTGATACAACAATTGTAAACTTAGATAAAATATCAAAATATTAAACACTTAAGATTCAGGGTATATCTACTTTGTAGAATTAATGCAGTTTGACACCACTTTAACTTCCATGGCTTAATTCTGGGAGTGTAATATGCTGAGGCACCATCATTCTTTGGCAGAGAAGGCTAAGGACCTTGTAAAACTACAAATCGTAGGATTCCATACCACTGAGCCATGGTAGGGCCATTCCATACAGCCATATAACCCAGAATATCAAGGTATATAATCCATCATATCTGCTTTGAATTGGTTTTCCTGAGTCCACACAGCTATAGCAGATGATGTGGGATTTTATACAACTGTGGGGAAGGGGTTGTAGTTAAAAGTGATCTGAAACCGCATTAATTCTACAGTATAAATGTACCCTAAATTGGTTTATATCTAATGTAACAGTATGTTATTTTTGTATATTAAAAATACATCTATGTTTAATCACAGAGATGTTAACAAGAACCTTATTTTTGTGCAGCACACTTCATCCAAAAAAATCTCTATTATTTAGCACCCAATTATTCTCTAAGTCTCTAAATACTACATTTACAGGGTGAAGGGCTAATTCAACAAATACAACTAATTTAATTCTCTCTTGTTCATTTTTAAAAGATACTAAAAGTTAGTTCCAAGCATCTTTACTTACATTACTCCATACAGCACCTGTTTGTATCATTGCCTTCCAATTTCGGCTAACTTGAGTACATCTTGCCAAGTCAATTATAGTTAAATAACGGAAAATCTAGGTTTAAAATGAAGAAATATATAATCACACAAAACATTAGATAGTATTATTTGTCTGTAATATAATAAACATTTCCATATTTTTAGTATCCTTTACCAGCATGCACTGCTCCCTCAGATTAACTACTCCTGAAATTTATTATTAGACCGCTATGAAGACAGTCTAAGAAAGCGCAGTAGTTGTATGCACCAACGTTTATGATTCATTATAATGAATATGGCCTAAATATAATGAAGTTCCTTAGCTGCACACATGGCCAAAGTTCCAAACACAAATGAAATCAGGAGTCCGAGGAAGATGTGGTTTCCAAATGATATGAATTAACTGACAATTAGGAAAGTACCAAACATAGATATTAAATATATTATGTTTTATATCTATTTTTGCAGTTGTAGTTTATTAATACTTAAAGCCTAAGCCACTTGCAAATAAAAAAATAGTACAATATAACAGTGCAACAATATAAAAGACCTACAAAACATTCAATACAATTGAAAACAATGAATTATAAATAACAACAACACTATATTTAGATAAGTGCAACCCCAAAGCAAGTTAATGAAATATCAGCAATAACTCTTGCCAAAATATTAATTGCTACCGGAGTGAAAAGAGAAACCTTGAATTACTATAGAATCAGTATCAGACAAGAGATAAAAAAGGGTTACAAATGCACTTATTTTATTTATTTTTTCCAAATTACAACCTGGGCTAGTATTTGTCCTGGCATCTTTGTTATGTGATCTTTGCCTCCTCTTGTATGAAACGTGTACACACGTTCTTGAGATGGATATCTTGCTGATGAGCGCTTCTCTGGCTGACGTACTTCTGGCTCTAAAACATAATGTTTTTCACTGTCTTCAGCAGAAAAAATTTCTTCGGCACCTTTTTCAACACGCTGTAATATGCAAAAAATACAAGTAAAATAAAAATTCTTAATAGGGTGTTGACCTGCAAATGTTATTAATTAAATTAAATTCCGTTTCTGAAATGTAAATTGCTTGAGCTGGATAATTTCTTCCTCTCCCAAAAAAAGCTACAGGTCTGAATCATGATGGTCATTTCCAGATAGAGTAGAACTTATTGAAACAATTGCTGGTAACACATAGATAAAACCAATTTCTTCAGTGAGTCTAATCTAGGCTAGTGATAGGAATCAACCTACAGAGAGATTTTACTCAAAAATGCAATAGAGAGAAAAAGAGTGAAGTTCCCCTCTTTATATAATCCAATCAGCCCCTATAACCAGGTAAGTATTTTAAAACTCCCACACTGATGTAGTTACATTCAAGATGCAATTAATATTACATATAGTTTTGGTCTGTAGAGTACAATATGAGCTATCTTAAGTACCTCACAGTGCAGCTGTGTCCAGTTCTGGGCACTGCAATTCAAGGAAGATATTGATAAGATGGAAAGTGTGTAAAGAAGTGCAAACAAAATTATAAAAGGTCTGGAAATTATGGCCCCATCTACACTGCCATATAATGCAATTTCATAATGCTATTGAACTGCATTTGCATGACTCTACACTGCCATATAAGGCAGTTCAATGCAGTTTCATTGCATTATGACAGTGTAGATGGGGCCTACGAGGATTGACTTAGAAGCTGGGAGTCTGGAGAAGAGGAGGTTAAGTAGTAATCTACGGGTTTTTCTGAATTTTCCCCTATACGTTTTGGCTCTTTGTTTAAATGCTTCTTCGGTGATTCCCCCTGCCCCCAATTTCCATTTCTTGTTCATGTCCCTTTTAAATCTCCGATCAGATTAATGTTCTTTAGACATCCATGCTGGATTTTTTAGACACTGCCCATTTTCCCTGTTCATTGTAACTGTTTGAAATTGTTCCTTCTCCCTTGTAAGAAATTCCCATTCATCATGAGCTCTCTCCTCTTTTAGTATTCCAGACCATGGGATTACAGCAAGTGTTTCCCTCAATTTACTGAATTCAGTTTTCTTCAATTCTAGAATGTGTGTCTGACTATCCATAGTTTTCCCTTTCCACTATATAACAAACTCCAGGAGAATGTGGACATTCCCACCTAAGGATCCTGCCAATTCTACCCCATTAACAAAGTAATTGCTATCTAAAACAAATGATCCCTTTGTTGCAGTGGTTCCCATCCTTAAAGAGACCACGGACTACTGAGACAAATCTTGGAAACACCACAGACCATCAAGATCAACTTCTCTCCCCACTGAGCGCCCATGTGTTTGCTCCCCTCCTCATGAGAAGCCAGTGATGGAACTTCCCCTCCCCCCACACCTTCACTGACCTACTGGCTTCAGCTATTTCCTCCTTCTTGCAATCCAGCCTATGAACAGGGGTTCTTTCTTTGCCTCAAAAGCAGGAAAGGAATGAAGGACCCAACGCCACCATTCCCGCTCCCTCCCTTTGCTCAGCATTATACTCTTCCTTCCTAACCTGCTTTTGAAGAGACTGCTGCCAGAGTCCCATTTGCAGGTCCAGGTAACAGGAGTAGGTGGCTGGGTTGAAAGAAGGAGACCGCCAGCCGGGTTCCAGCAGAGCAGACTCCTCAAGCCCAGGTAAGGAAGAAAGGATCCAATGTCTACCTTCCTACCCCATCCATTTGCCCAGCATTGGCCTCTTCCTTCCTTACTTATGCTTGAGGAAGCTGCTGCTGCCAGAGCCCCATTTGTAAACTCTTCCTTACAACCAAGTCCCATTGCCTGGGCCTACTGGCTCCTCATGAGGACGCAAGGGAAGGAAAAGAAACACATGAGCGCTCTCTCCTCCCTTTGGCTTGGCCAGTGGTAGAGGAGCACTGTAAGCCCAAGGGCTAACAGGAGCCAGCGCTCTGTTTAGGATGTAGGAGGAGGGGAGAGCTAGCAAAAGAAGGGTGTGTAGAGGTGTGTGTGTGTTGGGGGGTGGGGTATGCCTGCACAGCCCCTTCCTCAACAGCCACGCTGCATTGACTCAGGTTTTCTGTGAAAGACTCCCATGCAGGCCTGTAGCCCGGTTAGGGGTTCAAACCCCCCCGCCTGAAATTTTTCAAGTAAAAAAAAAACCTGGTTTATTCATGATGATATTTATTGATGCAGGCCGATTCTGGCCTGCATCAATAGGGGAATAGCGTCTAGATCCAGGGAAGTTATGCTCCCCCTCTATTCTGCCTTGGTCAGACCACACCTGGAATACTGTGTCCAATTTTGGGCACCACAGTTGAAGGGAGATGTTGACAAGCTGGAAAGCGTCCAGAGGAGGGCGACTAAAATGATTAAGGGTCTGGAGAACAAGCCCTATGAGGAGCGGCTTAAAGAGCTGGGCATGTTTAGCCTGCAGAAGAGAAGGCTGAGAGGAGACATGATAGCCATGTACAAATATGTGAAGGGAAGTCATAGGGAAGAGGGAGCAAGCTTGTTTTCTGGTGCCCTGCAGACTAGGACACGGAACAATGGCTTCAAACTACAGGAAAGGAGATTCCACCTGAACATCAGGAAGAACTTCCTCACTGTGAGAGCTGTTCGACAGTGGAACTCTCTCCCCCGGACTGTGGTGGAGGCTCCTTCCTTGGAGGCTTTTAAGCAGAGGCTGGATGGCCATCTGTCGGGGGTGCTTTGAATGCGATTTCCTGCTTCTTAGCAGGGGGTTGGACTAGATGGCCCATGTGGTCTCTTCCAACTCTACTATTCTATGATTCTATGATTCTATGATTCTATGAATTTTACCTGGTTAACCAAATCCCCATGCTAAGTCTATGAGACACAAAAAATTAAGAGCCCCTCCGGGCACTATCTCAAGCAGATATTGACAGATCTGAACCCGGGGGGGTGGGGGTGGGGGGCGGGGGGGGGGGGGTCAGGGGTTCAAACCCCCCCCCCCAAATTTCAAAAACTTTTCCGTTTCTTGAGGACCACTGATTAGGAACCACTGCTTTATTGTTCCTTCCACCTTCTGGACAAATAAATAATTATTTAAATATCAATAACTTACCTCTACGTATAATTTAGCCTTTCTTCTAAATCTAGTCTCTTTTCGCCAAGCCTTTAAGATCATCTTCTGTAAAGAACACTGAAAGACTTTTCCTAATTTTTTTGCTGCCCCTGGAAGAAAATAATTTTAAAAAACTGGGACTTATTAAGAAATTTATTCATTGTACTTTGGCTCAAAGAACTTGTCCTGTATCTTGGTTGAATTAATATGACTTTCAGGCCTAGTTCAGAATATGTTTTTCTAATTACTGTGAACAAGTTACAGTGGATTTGGGCTTGTTCACTCTCTTTCCCCTCTGATCAGTATTTGTGGAGATGGGAGTCAATTTCCACTTTTCTCTCAATCTGATTTTTCCATTATATTCAGATTTGGGAAACTATGGCTTATGGACAAAAATTATACAGTAGTTAGCTAAAAAAAATCAAAATGTTGAACCAAACTTAGTCCCATTTTGTTTTAAGTACATATAGTAACTAAGGCTTCTTGCTTTTCTATTTCTTGTCCATACTAGGGGATATCTCGGATGAGATTAAAATTAAATGGGGCATGACTCAAGCTTTAGTTTTGCTTTAGCACAGTTCTTCTCTGTTGTTACTTGCAAGCCAGAAATAATAATTTTAAAGAAACACAAGTCAATTTCTAAGCAAACCACAGAAAATAACTTAGGTTTGAACCTTGTTTGTGACTAAAGTTTATTTCAAAACCTGGAATCTGCTAAAACAAATGTAAAACCGAATTTATTCCTACTGCCTGTTTTGATTCCTCTTGGCAATGCAGGAGAAGGGGTGTATGGAGGAATTACTTGAGCTCCATATTGCTTGGGATTATCCTGCTGCTTGTTTATGAAACAATTCACCATTATGAATGAACTCACCCAAAGAATTCAATTTCTGAACAGCTATTGGAATGTTAAATCATGAAGCTCTACAGTGTTAATCAAGCCTTTTCTCTCATATAAGACTTACGTTCTTGCTCTTTTTTGCGAACTTGCACCCGGGTATTCCATTTTTTAACAACTTTTTTTAGTAGTCTGACTTCATAAAAGTGTTTTGCAGCAGACAACTTTCTCTGCAAGACTTCTCTCCCAAGTTTCTTCATAGCACAATACTTCACCCATGCGCTGCAATTGTAAAACAAGAATGTATTAACAAATATCTGGTCTTGAATAAAAGAAAATCTAAAGAACTGCACTTGCAATTTCATAGATGGTACATGGAAAGATATTCATGATAACAAAAACTTAATCATATTATTTTGGTTGAAAATCCAGAAGGAATAACTAATCCAATTCAGCTCCTATTTGTTTCTTTGACAAGAAGCATTATGTTTCCTTCTGCAATTTTAACTCTACTGTTTAATTGATGTTACATTTTATCTTACAACGTCATAACTAGCTAGTATAGACCATAACTATTATGTCTCCATCTGTGATTAATTTCTCCCTATAGTCAAACCATATAGGACAGTCACTTCTTCAATGAGGCTACCAGAGGTTTATGATCACATTGTTGTGCGAGCAGTCTATGATCTTGCCAGACCATACCAGCTGCATGTATTAAAATGTGAAGAGGGAAACGCATGTACCATATGTGTGTTTGGAGGCATCTCTGCACTGCCTACATGAAAAGTGGAAAATAGACTTCAGATGTTATCTGTAATACTGCAGCAGCGTACACTAAAAATTTGAATGGCAAGCAAATAATCACAGTTAGAAACTAATTTTAGATGTATCATAGTACCTTTCTTTCATTAAACAATATAACTAGCATCCTGTTGAACAAATGTGTAAGTTAAATGTATGCATACATAACTGGTATTCATATTTATATCATGGCATTATTAGCACAATGGCTAACGTCCCCCAAGAGTACCTTAACAGGCCAAAGCTCTGAGTAATGGAGGTCAGTTCTGCTGACAACTGAGCACAACAGGATAATATTTCCATCTGCCTTCTGTCAGTAATCTCTGGAGCAACAAGCGGAAATCCCCAGTCACAACTCCTTGTCACATTGGAATTACTGGTGGGATAGGGATGGAAATGTCACCCAGCTACACTTCAATCACCAGCAGAACAGACCTCCATGGCTGCTAGTTTTTAAGGTAGCTTTGGTGGGTCAGATCAAGGGACAATAAACACACATCATATTTAAATTGATGTTTTTCTCAACCAAACCACCAAAAATTGTTAAAGTAGCTATACTGTCACACACAGATCATAGTAGACTCACTTATGGAATTACAACATAGTTCCACTATAATAGGATTGCAAAATAGATCAAACTTGATTATTTTAACTTTGTTTACATTTACAGTTAAATCGTCAAAATGCAGAGTCCCATTGATGACCATTCATATTAGCAAGAAGGCTCTGTGTGAAACACAGTGCAAGGATAAACACTTGTACAAAATACAAGGGTCATGCTCTTGAGGTAATCATCTTCTCTTTATACTAGTGGTTATTATGAACACTCACAACCTAAGAGAATTGATCCTTAATTCTATTATTACAATGCAGCATAAAGGACTACCAATTTGCCATATTTCAGTTAGGTGTGTACATAAAGAAAGATAACCACATACTTACTCAAAGCACATTCTTTTTAAGTTAATGCTATAAAAGTCCCATGCTTTATCACATAACTCTGTAGTCATCTAAAATGTAATTGCACAAGATAAATAACATCAAAAGAGAAAAAGACAAACATAGGTAACTACTACAAATATTCTATCACAATATTTCTCCTATTGATCAGTGTACAATGTAATTGCCCTTTTGTTTGAGAGTTTCAGTACAAACGGTTGCAAATTAGAACTAATATCCTTTCCACTCTGAACCATGATGATATTGTAGTTAAATGGAATCAGGCAATAAATACAATCACTGGGGTTAGGGCATAGAAATTGCTTTTTTTTTACTTTAACGAAAACCTCTTTTGGAATGTCTAGGTCTTCCAGTACCTCTCTATGGTCAACTTTTCCTCAAAACTGAACATAGAATCACAGTAGAGGACCTACCTAAAGAATCATAGGGAGGTATTTTCTCCGGAAAGTTCTAGGTTTTCCCCTCCAGCATGACTGGAGGAAGCTGACCATAGAGTCATCTTGGAGGACCTAAACATTCCTAAGGAGAACACTGTATATCAAATCTATGAATAATTGAATCTTCAAGAGTTAAAATTGCAAATGTGGAGAGGAAACTGTAATGACTTTGTGTACCTGAAACATTTTGGGTAAGATTACAGATATTTATATTGTGCATTATGAAGAAACATAATTGGCAGGCAGAAATTAAACGTGGAGGGGGTCGAAAAAGAATACTTATGGATCTGTATTAAGTAATCTATAGATTTACTAGTTATAACTGCCAGTATTATAACTAAAGATATTTCCCCCTGTAATCCTCTAGCTCCAGTTAAAGTTTTCAAAGGTTTGCACTGCTCTGCAACAGTGCTTATTGGACCAAACAGCCCCTAAAACCAATAAATGAATTAGGATTACACTGTTATCTTCTAGTGATTGAATCCCAGCGACAGACAAAACAACAAAACTAAACGCCCCACAACCTCAAAAATTGACAACACAACCCCTTATCCACACCTCTACGTTCATACAACAAAAAGAAAAGAAAAATAAAGTCCTAATTAGAGGGAGAGGAAGAATTGTTTTTATCCAATTGCTGCCAGTTAGAAGGTTAAGCTCCGCCCACTTGGTCTCCTAGCAACCTACTCAGCCCAGGGGACAGGCAGAGTTAGGCCTCACTTAGGCCTCTTCCACACTGCCTATAAAATACAGATTATCTGATTTTAACTGGATTATATGGCAGTGTGGACTCAAGGCCCTTCCACACAGCTATATAACCCATTTAGAATCTTAATTTATCTGCTTTGAACTGGATTATCTTCAGTCCACACTGCCATATAATCCACTTCAGTGTGCATTTTATACAGCAAAAAGTGTATATAGGGCTTTGTAAGTATTGCAGGAGGGAAATGCACATATACAGAGAAAGGGTTTGCAAATGTTTTAGGGGAAATACATATGTGAAATTAGTATATATAATTATAGATCTATATCTAGCTCTGCATTGTTTATATAGGCATTGAATGTTTGCCTGTTATTATGTTGGAAGCCAGCCTGAGTCACCCTGGGGAGAAAGGGTGGGATACAAAGGAAGTATTATTATTGTTGTTGTTGTTGTTGTTGTTATTATTAAATTATTGCCGATACCATATTGTTTTGTTAACCCTCCTTTTCCACTTACAGAGCTAGTTTACGGTTTTTCTTTGAAATGTGGTAAATATTCAAAAACATTTAACCTACTGATGCCTCAATTACTATAATTTTATTGATATCTATTTTTATTTTGAAATTTACCAGTAGCTACTGCATTTCCCACCCTAGGCTTATACTTGAGTCAGTAAGTTTCCCCAGGTTTTTGTGGTAAAATTAGGTGCCTTGGCTTATATTCAGGTCAGCTTATACTTGAGTATATGATACTATTGGGAAACACAAGGCCAATAATTAATTTTTAGTACAATCGAAAAGTAAAAAGACTGCAGAAAATGTTTGTTAATAATTACCAGCTGATCATCATCAAGTCCCAAAAGAGTATGTAAGTATGTTTCTGAAATCACTTTTAGCTTCAGGCTTAATTCTGGGTCAATACACATATTCCTGATGGGAAAAAATACATTATTATTTTGGGGGGAACATTATAACCTCTACTAAAAACAACACTATTATTTCGACATTGTTCTCTCCCCCCTTACGAGATCTCATTGCTGTGGCCTCTCCTACCTGAAATTTATTAATTAGCATTAGCAGATGTACCCATCTCAGTATACAAATAACCCATGAAGTTAATAACTAATATGAAAATTATTGTAAAATACATTCTTTAGATAACCTCTGAATTAACCTTTTTTTTCGTGTCAGGAGCAACCGGAGTTGCTTCTGGAGTGAGAGAATTGGCCGTCTGCAAGGACGTTGCCCAGGGGACGCCCGGATGTTTTTGATGTTTTTACCATCCTTGTGGGAGGCTTCTCTCATGTCCCCGCATGGAGCTGGAGCTGATAGAGGGAGCTCATCCACTCTCTCCCCAGGTGGGATTCGAACCTGGCAGCTTTCAGGTCAGCAACCCAACCTTCAAGTCACTTAGTCCACTACGCCATCTGTGAATTAACCTGAATTCCATGTTCTCTATTTGTTTTCAACATTTTTTATTTTTCTTGTTGATGTTTTCAAATAAAATTTGTTAAAAGCATTTTCTATATGTAAGCTCTTTATAGCAACTACATAACACTTCCCATATTTCAGTATTTCAAATCTTACCACATTGATAGACCACACAAAATACCACATACATACCATAAAATACTATATAGTCCTTTTTCCATCATTTCTTTGATCTTTTCTTCTAAAAATCTGAGTGGATCATCTGGGCACATAATTAATAAACCAGATAATAGGGCCTGCAAAGGAAAATTCACATCTGAAGTTCTGATAAATAAAGCATATATCCATAAAAGTATAAAAATAATTTTAAAATGTTATTCCCCTTATAGATTATTGCTAACAGAAGGTAAAACTGATATTGTAAAGATTTAGGGAATTCAGACTCCCAGGAACTTTACCCATGATGTTTAGTGTCCAAGGTGCTAGAAATAATAGCTGAACAGCATCTGCAAAGTCACAATGTATCCACCTATCTCTTATAATAGTCTACTTTGTTATTTAATTCTATTTTTAATTTTCTTACTTGTGCATCAGTTAATATAGCATTCCATATCATGCATTTAGCAATATAGATTCCAAATACAGTTGCTGTTTTCAATATCATATTCAATCTATATTTTTGGAGCCCCCAATGGTGCAATGGGTTAAACCCTTGTGCCGGCAGGACTGCTGACTGACAGGTTGGTGGTTCGAATCCAGGGAGAGTGGGTGAGCTCCCTCTGTCAGCTCCAGCTCCTCATGCAGGGACATAAGAGAAGCCTCTCACAAGGATGGTAAAATTTATTTATTTATTACAACATTTATATCCCGCCCTTCTCACCCGAGAGGGGACTCAGGCGGCTTACAATAAACACATATAAAATTATACAGTACACATAAATTAGATTAAAAATTATTAATTTACATCAACATTCATAAAAACATTCTAAAATACAAATGGACATGTTCAGGTTCAAAAGACTGGGTCTGTCAATTGGGTTCTGGCGTACATAATAATAATTGGCGCTGCTGATTCTTATTTGAAAGCCTGGCCCCACAACCAAGTTTTAACCTTCCTACAGAAGGATAGGAGGGAGGGAGCCTGCCTAACTTCACTGGGGAGGGTGTTCCATAGGCGGGGAGCCACTACTGAAAAAGCCCTGTCTCTCGTCCCCGCCAGCCGCACCTGTGAGGCTGACGGGACCGTGAGCAGGGCCTCATCTGATGATCTTAAGCTTCGAGATGGTTCGTAGCGGGAGACATGTTCAGACAGATAAGCTGGGTCGGAACCGTTTAGAGCTTTATAGGCTAAAGCCAGCACCTTGAATTGTGCTCGGTAGCTAATTGGCAGCCAGTGGAGCTGGAGTAACAGAGGAGTAGTACGCTCCCTGAACGCCAATTAGTTGGACTAATTGAAACTTCCGAACAGTCTTCAAAGGCAGCCCCACATAGAGTGCGTTGCAGTAGTCTAAACAGGATGTAACGAGAGCGTGGACCACCATGGCCATGTCCGGCTTCCCAAGGTACGGTTGCAGCTGGCGTACGAGTTTTAACTGTGCAAAGGCTCCCCTAGCCACCGCTGAGACCTGGGGTTCTAGGCTCAACGATGAGTCTAGGATCACCCCCTGACTGCGAACCTGCATCTTCAGGGGGAGTGTGACCCCATCCAGCACAGGCTGTAACCCAGTACTCTGATTGGCCTTCTAACTGACCAGGAGGACCTCTGTCTTGTCTGGATTCAATTTCAATTTGTTGGCCCTCATCCAGTCCGACACAGCGGCCAAGCACCGGTTCAGGACCTGAACAGCCTCCTTAGTGACAGGTGGAACGAAGTGTCAGAGCTGGACATCATCTGCGTACACTGCGTAAACTGGAAAATAACATCATTCTTGTCTAACCCTCCCCCTGAAAGCAGAGGCACTTAAATGTGATTAACTACAGTTGGACTTACCCTGAATAAAGTACCTATCACAAATATGTAGCACTAGATAAAGTCCTTCAATTTTGTCTACTCCCTCTGCTGGATTGGAACAGAACTTGCTTTTGAAAAATGTACATGCATACAGGCAGTCAGTTCCCAAGGGGTCTCCACTGAAGTTTTATCACCAATCATTGTTTCCACAATAAGCCAAATTTCTCAAAATCCAGTTATCACAGGGACATAAAGTGAGATGGCTGGAGTTACACTTAAAAATGTACCACTTCAGTGTAACTCCAGCCATCTCACATCTCACTGGCTGCCAATTAGTTTCTGGGCAAAGTACAATGAGTATTATTATTATTATTATTATTATTATTATAGTAGCTGCCTGGGGGTCTCCTTTATTAGGAGGTATTAGCTGGCCCTAATTTATTCTTGTCAGGAATTCCCCTGCTTTTTGAATCTTTCTCTTTATTTACTGTTCTGATTGTAAAGTTTTTAAAATACCGGTAGCCAGATTTTGTTCATTTTCATGGCTTCCTCCTTTCTATTGAAATTGTCCACATGCTTGTGGATTTCAATGGCTTCTCTATGTAGTCTGACATGGTAGTTGTTGAAGTGGTCCAGCATTTTTGTTTTCCCAAATAATATGCTGTGTCCAGGTTGGTTCATCAAGTGCTCTGCTATGGCTGACTTCTCTGGTTGAATCAGTCTGCAGTCTTTCATGTTCCTTGATTTGTGTTTGGCCGCTATTATTTGGTGGTCCCGATGTAGACTTGTCCACAGCTGCATAGTATAGGGTAGACTCCTGCAGAGGTGAGAGGATCCCTCTTGTCTGCTGAACGTAGCATTTGTTGGATTTTCTCAGTGGGCCTGTAGATAGTTTGTAGGTTGTGTTTCTTCACCCGCTTGCTTTTGCAGTCACTGGTTCCCTTGATGTAAGAAGGTAAGAAAACGTTTCCTCTGGGTGCATCTTTGTCTTTACTCTTGTGGCTTGTTCTTGGCCTTACAGCTCTTCTGATGTTTGTGGTGGACACCAGCCAGACCTTGAAACTGTGAGCCATTAAAATGCTAATCAAGGTGGCAAACTGCTACATTCACATGTACCTCAAGCAGACAAGAGTTCTTTCCTCCACCCTGGACATCCCACAGATCTATAAACCTCATTTACTTAGTTTCCAACAGACCCCTCAACAGGGTTGTTGTATGTTTTCTGGGCTGTATGGCCATGTTCTAGACCCCTCAACCTCTGAGGATGCCTGCCATTGATGTGGGCAAAACGTCAGAAGAGAATGCTAGAACATAGCCATACAGCCTGGAAGACTCACAACAACCCAGTGATTCCTGCCATTAAAGCCTTCGACCACACACACACACACACACACACACAAAAGTTACTATTGCAATAGAATTAAACTATTTTGGGGTATTCAAGCAATGTATGACTACATTCAAAAGCTATTCAAGACAGTTCAGTTCAAAAACAATGCCACACAAATATAGTATTGAAGGTGCAACTGATAAGGAAACCTATTCCTGCGACTTTCTGGCCTGCTGGGATGGGAGTGGATAAGGTTGCACGCCTACAAGACAGTAAAAAAGGGAGGCCCTCCCTGACAACTTTTGAGGCTTTGGTTTCATCCCTCTCCAGTTTACCCGGGCGGGTGGCCCTTTTACCTCATAGATGTCAGGGATGGAATGTTTCTTGAAGTAGCCCCTGAGCTCGGGGCCCATGCCTTGAAAGGTCGCCATGACCCCACAGAGAAGAGAGGAAAGGAGAGGGTCCTCCTCCCGACCTGCCTCCCCTGCGGTGACCGTTTGGCGGTCGCCTAGCAACCGAGCTGCACGTGCCCTCGAGCCAGGCCCCGGGTGGTCAGCGCGCGCCGGCCCACTCGCCCTCGCCTGCCACTCAAACTGCCAGCCAGCAAAAGTATTTAAAAAGAGGAAAGGAGAAGGAGTTGGCCAGTGTAGCAGCATCGTTCACACTAACCGGGTTAAAAATCCCCTTTATGGGATACCGCTGATTGCTGTCAAATTCACTTTTGACTTACAGAGATGTTCAGAGGTGCGTACTGCCATGGCTCAATTCTATGGAATCCTGGGAGTTGTAGTTTTTTGAGGCACCAGCACTTCTGGGGCAGAGAAGGCGAAAGAACTTGTAAAACTACAACCCCCAGGATTCCTTTTTTTCTTCTTCGTCAGATTGAAGAAGGGCGGTGGGTTCCTTCTGCATCTGAGGCTGGATCTACACTGCCATATAACCCAGGATCTCATCACATTAGAGCTTGGATCCACTTTAAATCCACTTTAGGGAGGGGTCTTTAAACAGCTCAGCCAGACAGGTCCTGGGCCTCATCTGGGCCTTTAAACCGGATTTAAAGTGTATCCATGCTCTAGTGTGATGAGGCACGGGGATGATAATCCAGATTATCTGCTTTGAACCGGATTATATGAGTCTACACTAGCATAGAATCCATTTCAAAGCAGATAATCTGGATTTTATATGGCAGTGTAGATAGGGCCTTAGAAGATATAGAGAAGGTTGTCTGCAACGTATGATGGATCTACACTGCCCTATATCCCAGGATCTGATCTTCTTATCCCAGATTATCTGGCAGTGCAGACTCATATAATACAGTTCAAAGCAGATAATCTGGGATCAGATCCTGGCATATAGGGCAATGTAGCTCCAGCCGGAGTCAACACTGCCATATAAAATTCAGTTCAAAGCAGATAATCTGGATTTTATATGGCAGTGTAAGGTCCCATCTACACTGTCTGATAAAATCCAGTTTATCTGCTTTAAACTGGATTATATGACAGTGTAAGTAAGGTAAAGGTAAAGGTTTTCCCCTGACTAGTCTAGTCGTGTCTGACTCTGGAGGTTGGTGCTCATCTCCATTTCTAAGCCAAAGAGCCAGCGTTGTCTGTAGACACCTCCAAGGTCATGTGCCAGCATGACTGCATGGAACGCTGTTATCTTCCTGCCAGAGCAGTATCTATTGAGCTACTCACTTTTGCATGTTTTCAAACTGCTAGGTTGGCTGAAGCTGGGGCTAATTGCGGGAGCTCACACGCTTGCGATCGAACCGCAGATCTTTCAGTCAACAGGTTCAGCAGCTCAGTGGTTTAATCTGCTGCGCCATGGGGGCAGTGTAGGCCAATACAATCCACTTCAAAGCAGATAATGTGGATTATCTGCTTTTATAATCCTGTTTCCTGCTTCTTGGCAGGGGGTTGGACTGGATGGCCCATGAGGTCTCTTCCAACTCTTATGATTCTATGATTATATGGCAGTGTAAAAGGGACCTAGATAAGGCCTGAAAGAAATGATTTTCCCTTCTAAGGTCGGTAAAGGTTTTCCCTTGACGTCAAGTCCAATCGTGTCCGACTCTGGGGGTTGGTGCTCATCTCCATTTCTAAGCCAAAGAGCCAGCATTGTCCATAGACACCTCCAAGGTCATGTGGCTGGCATGACTGCATGGAATGACGTTACCTTCCCGCCGGATTGGTACCTATTGATCTACTCACATTTGCATGTTTTCAAACTGCTAGGTTGGCAGAAACTGGAGCTAACAGCGGGCGCTCACTCCGCTCCCCAGATTTGAGCCTAGGACCTTTCGGTCTGCAAGCTCAGCAGCTCAGCGTTTTAACACACTGAGCCACCGTAGGCTCCCTTCTACACTGCCCTATATTCCAGGATCTGATCCCAGATTATCTGTTTATCCCTGATTATCTGGCAGTGGAGACTCATATAATCCAGTTTAAAGCAGATAATGTGGGATCAGGTCCTGGTACACAGGGCAGTGTAGATCCAGCCTTTAATTTGTTTTCCTTGATTTCACTGTCTCATTCCAAGGCTCCTTCCACACAGCTGACTGAATCCCCCCTTATGAATCAACACTTGGTCACGCCACCGTCACAAGGTGGGGATGAGAGAGAGGGCCTTCTTGGTGGTGGCCCCCCTCAGGGAGATTAGACAGGCCCCCACACTGTCCTTCTTTCATAGGGACTTCGAAGACGTGGCTCTTCAATCAATCCTTTGACAATATTTAGCCCCTAGTTGTCCTACATAGTAATCTCACATCCAGCACTTTATCCCATGCCCTCTCTCCATTACTGCAGCTGGCACTTATTTTATTCCAATGTTTACAGCCTGACCATGGTGCCAGTAATTTACTGCCACTGTTAGAGGATCACAGCTTGATTGAAACTGAATTGATGTTTTATATATTGCATGTGTTTTATCTTATTGCATTTTATATTGTGTTAACTTTTATGTAATTTTTAGGCACCTTGTAGTTTTTAGGGAGCCAGCAAAGACAGTTTCCATCTTGTCTCCTTGCTCCAGCTGAAGGCCCCTCCCACCAGTAACATGCTTTGCTAATCTTCTATATATATAAAAGAGTGATGGCATCACGGCGACTCACAAAACAACAAAAGTACAGGCCCTGCAACCTCGAAATTTGACAACACAACCCATCATCCATGCCTCCAGGTTGATACAACAAAAAGAAAAGAAAAACAAAGTCCTAATTAGAGGGAGAGCAATAATTTTTTTTATCCAATTGCTGCCAGTTTAGAGGGCTAATCTCTGCCCACTTCGTCTCCTAGCAACCAACTCCTAGCAAGCCAAGGGACAGCCAGGGTTCTGTTAGGGGACAGGCAAACTTAAGCTATCTAATTTGCACTGGATTATATGGCAGTGTAGACTCAAGGCCCTTCTACACAGCTATATAACCCATTTATAATCTTACATTATCTGCTTTGCGCTGGATTATCTTGACTCCACACTACCATATAATCCACTTCAGTCTGCATTTTATACAGCTGTGAAGAAGGGGCCTCATATAATCCAGTTCTAAGAAGATAATATAAGATTATCAATAAACAGTAGACTCTCACTTATCCAACATAAACAGGCCGGCAGGATAAGTTAATATGTTGGATAATAAGAAGGGATTAAGGAAAAGCCTATTAAACATCAAATTAGGTAATCGTTATACAAATTAAGCACCAAAACATCATATTATACAACAAATTTGACAGAAAAAGTAGTTCCATGCGCAGTCATGCTATGTAGTAATTACAGTAGAGTCTCACTTATCCAACACTCGCTTATCCAATGTTCTGGATTATCCAATGCATTTTTGTAGTCAATGTTTTCAATATATCATGATATTTTGGTGCTAAATTCATAAATACAGTAATTACTACATAGCATTACTGTGTATTGAACTACTTTTTCTGCCAAATTTGTTGTCTAACATGATATTTTGGTGCTTCATTTGTAAAATCATAACCTAATTTGATGTTTAATAGGCTTTTCCTTAATGCCTCCTTATTATCCAACATATTCGCTTATCCAACATTCTGCCAGCCTGTTTATGTTGGATAAGTGAGACTCTACTGTACTGTATTTACAAATTTACCACTAAAATATCACAATGAATTTAAAACACTGACTACAAAAACATTGATTATGAAAAGGCAGACTGGGTTGGATAATCCAGAACATTGTATAAGTAAATGTTGGATAAGTGAGATTCTACTTTAATATGAAATAATTACTGGGATAGAATAATGCAGAACAATATAATCTCTAAAACCAGGACAGTAAATAAACAGGGGAATTCCACACAGGAAACAATCAGGGCCAGTTAACACCTCCCAACAAAGTATTCCCATCATCAAAGTCTGGCAAATCCTCTGTTTTCTTAGGGCCACAGACAGTAGAAGCACATAAAATATCGCAAACAACACCACTCTGAAAACAAGGGAATTCCAGACAGGAAACAATCAGGGCCAGCTAACACCTCCCAACAAAATATTCCCATCATCAAAGTCTGGCAAATCCTCTGTTTTCTCAGGGCCACAGACAGTAGAAGCACATAAAATATCACAAACAACACCACTCTGAAAACAAGGGAATTCCAGACAGGAAACAATCAGAGCCAGCTAACACCTCCCAACAAAAAACTCACTCAGGGAGGAAACAGCCAGGCTTTAAAGCTGCAAGGCCATTACATCCTAATCATTTTTCCTAATTGCAGCATTCATACTTGCCTCCAACAGAAAAAAAACCAATCAGAAATATTGTATATTCACAACCTTTAGGAAATAATATCCCCTGATGGCGCAGCGTGTTAAAGCGCTGAGCTGCTGAACTTCTGGACCAAAAGGCCGCAGGTTTGAATTGGGGGAGCGGAGAGAGCCCCCATTGTTAGCCCCAGCTTCTGCCAACCCAGAAGTTCAAAAACATGCAAATATAAGTGCATCAATAGGTACTGCTCCGGCGGGAAAGTAACGCCGATCCATGCAGTCATCCCACATGACCTAGGGAGGAGTCTACGGACAACGCCGGCTCTTCGGCTTAGAAATGGAGATGAGCACCAACCCCCAGAGTCAGATATGACTGGACTTAACGTCAGGGGAAACCTTTACCTTTGACCTTAACTACCACCAATTCCTCAATACTTTATTTCCCATACCACCAGACTTTGCCACAGCAACGCGTGGCCGGGCACAGCTAGTTATATATATATGTATGTATACACACATGCATATATACATATATACAATATAATTTAAATAATATATAATATTATAATATATTGTATATGCATATAATATTAATATTATTTTGTAATACAATATAATACTAATAATACAATATAATAATATTAATTATAGATTATATATTACATGTAATATTATTAATAATATTACAATATATAGATATAGTACAATATGGTAATTTATTGCCAGTATTGTGCTATGCTAATAATATAATATTGTATGTAAATTTAATTTGTAAGCCGCTCTGAGTCCCCTTTGGGGTGAGAAGGGTGGGATATAAATGTATTAAATCAATAAATAATACTATCTGTAAGCTGCCCTGAGTCCCTTCAGGGAGATGGTGGTGGGATGAGAATATTATTATTATTATTATTATTATTATTATTATTATTATTATTATTGACACAAAGACATTGTATGACACAGCAAACAAGTTAGATATGCTGGATTTCGTATCACAAAATCACAAATCGAATACTGTATAAAATCCACCTTGAACTGTATTATATGGTAGTGTGGCCTCAGATAACCCAGTTCAAAGAAGATATAGTGGATTATCTGCCTGGATGGTCTGGGTTATATGGTTGTGTGGAAGAGCCCATTGTCTCCTTCCTGGTGTTGTTGCTTCCGACTCTTCGTGACCTCATAGACCAGCCCACGCCAGAGGTCCCTGTTGGCTGCCACCCCCAGCTCAAGGTCAAGCCAGTCACTTCAAGGATACCATCCATCCATCTAGCCCTTGGTCGGCCCCTTTTCCTTTTTGCTTCCATTTTCCCCAGCATTATTATCTTCTCCAAGCTTTCCTGTCTTCTCATGGTATGGCCAAAGTACTTCATCTTTGCCTCTAGTATCCTTCCCTCCAGTGAGCAGTTGGGCATTATTTCCTGGAGGATGGACTGGATGGATCTTCTTACGGTCCAAGGCACTCTCAGACTTTTCCTCCAAAACCACAGTTCAAAAGCGTCTATCTTCCTTCGCTCAGCCTTCCTTATGGTCCAATTCTCGTACCCATAGGTTACTATAGGGAATACCATTGCTTTAACTATGCGGACCTTCATTGCATTGTGATGTCTCTACTCTTCACTATTTTTATCGAGGTTGGTCATTGCTCTCCTCCCAAGAAGTAAACGTCTTCCGATTTCCTGGCTGCAGTCTGCCTCTGCAGTAATTTTTACGCCTAGAAATACAAAGTCTGTCACTGCCTACACGTTTTATCCCTCTATTTGCCAGTCTGGTTGCCATAATCTTGGTTTTCTTGATGTTTCACTGCAACCCAGCTTTTGCACTTTCTTCTTTCACCTTGGTTATAAGGCTCCTCAGCTCCTCCTCATTTTCAGCTATCAAAGTAGTATCATCTTCATATCTAAGGTTCTTGATTTTCTTCCAGCAATTTTAACCCCAGCCTTGGATTTATCAAGCCCTGCACGTCACGTGATGTGTTCTGCATACAAATTGAATAGCTAGAGTGAGAGTATACAGCCCTGCCATTCTCCTTTCCCAATCTGGAACCAGTCTGTTGTTCCGTTGTCTGTTCTTACTGTTGCTACTTGGTCGTTATACAGATTCCTCAGGAGACAGACAAGGTGACTTGGTATCCCCATACCACCAAGAACTTGCCACAATTTATTATGATCCACACAGTCAAAGGCTTTAGAATAGTTAATAAAACAGAAATAGATGTTTTCCTGAAACTCCCTGCTTTCCTCCATTATCCAGCAGATGTTGGCAATCTCTCATTCCTCTGCCTTTTCTAAACCCAGCTTGCACATCTGGCAACCCTCGCTCCATATACAGTAGAGTCTCGCTTATCCAACATAAACGGGCTGGCAGAATGTTGGATAGGTGAAAATATTGGATAATAAGGAGAGATTAAGGAAAAGCCTATTAAATATCAAATTATGTTAGGTAAAGGTAAAGGTTTCCCCTGACGTTAAGTCCAGTCATGTCTGACTCTGGGGGTTGGTGCTCATCTCAATTTCTAAGCCGGCATTGTCCGTAGACACCTCCAAGGTCATGCAGCCGGCATGACTGCACGGAGCGCCGTTACCTTCCTGCCGGAGCAGTACCTATTGGTATGCGAAGGTTGGATAAGCGAGACTCTACTGTACTGGATTTCTGGAGTCTACCTTGCAGGATGCCTTGCCCTTTAAAAACCGAAAACCCATCAACCCAATCCCTTGGATTGGCTTATGACGAATCTGCTTTTGCGAATCCGTTGCTCTGGGAGACTTTTCCTGGTTTAAGTTGATTTGCTTTTCGTGTATTCCTGCTGTATTGCTTTGTTCATCCGATATGTGAACTGCGGCTGTGGCACCCTTCCAAAATTCAAAGGGGGTGGGGTAAAAACTGGAGAAAGGCGAATCTGCTGTTGTCTTTCCAGGGCTGAGCAGCTAGCGCTTCTTCCTGCGCGGGGCGCCCCCTGGCGGTGATGCTGGACTTCCTGCCTGCCTGCCTGTTTTCTCTCCCTCCTTCGCCGCGGCCATGCGGGACTCAGCCCTGAAAGCGGGCCTGGTGGGGCTGGCGGTGGGCGCGGGCGTGTGCTTGGCCCTCTATGGCCTGGCTTCCAGGAGAAGGAGGCGCCGCAAGGGAGCTGACCCAGGGGAAAGGGATCGAAGCGCCCTCTTGCGAGCAGCCTCTGGCATCCCCTTGGTTTCCAGCTCTGGCCGGAGAGAGCAAGGTGAGGCTTGGCTCAGATTTTGGAGAAGTCATCCCGGGCTCAGTGCGATAAGACCCTGGGAGCTGTAGTTTTACAAGGCCTTTAGCCTTCCAATCTCTGCCTTCCCTTGCCAGAGTACTGGTGTATTTCCAAACTACAAATCCCATGATTCTATCCCATTGAGCCCTGGCAGTTTAAGTGGGGTCAAGCTGCTGCCTTGATTCTACAGTGTAAATCAGGGGTCCTCAAACTTTTTAAGTCCCTCTGACTGTTGGGGGGCGGGGTGGACTATGAAAAGTCCAAAATTAGGATTGTTGTTGTGTGCCTTCAAGTCATTTCAGTTTAGGACAGAGGCCAGGTCAATGACCTTGGAGGGCCTTAGTTTGGGGACCCTTGATCTAGATGATCTCAAGACCATAGGTAAGCAAAGAGACTTCCAAAGACCATCAAGATGGTCTCATAAGACCATCGGTAAGGAAAGGGACCCTCAAAGACCATCTAGATGGTTTCATAAGACCACAGTTAAGGAAAGGGGCCACCAGAAGCCATCAAGACAATCTCATAAAACCATAGGTAAGTAAAGGCACCCTCAAAGGCCATCTAGACGGTCTCATATGACCATAGGTAAGTGACCTCCAAAAGCCATCTAGATGGTCTCATAAGGCCGTAGCTAAGCACAGAGACCTTCAGAGACCATCTAGATGATCTCATAAGACCATCGGTAAGGAAAGGGACCCTCAAAGGCCATCTAGATTATCTCATCAGGCCATCAGAAGGCCATAGATAAGGAAAAGGACCTCAAAGACCATCTAAATGGTTTCATAAGACCATCGGTAAGGAAAGGGACCCTCAAAGGCCATCTAGATGATCTCATCAGGCCATCAGAAGATCATAGTTAAGGAAAGGGACCTCAAAGATCATCTAGATGGTTTCATAATACCATAGGTAAGCAAAGAGACCACCAAAGACCATCTAGATGGTCTCATAAGACCAGAGTTAAGCAAAGAGACCTCCAAAGACTAAGTAGACTTAGGTCAACCCTAAGTCTAAAGTTTAGGAAGGGGGCCAGGTCAGTTACCTTAGAGGGCCGCATCCGGCACACGGGCCTTAGTTTGGTGACCCCTGGTGTAGATCAAGCCTGCACAATCTGCAGCCCTTCCAAGTGTTTTGGACTTCATTTCCCAGAATTCAAGGCCATTGGAACGGCTGGCTAGAGCTGGGATTTGGAGGTTATGATTTTACAAATTAATTAATTACTGTATTTACAACTTTAGCACCAAAATATCACAATGTATTGAAAACATTGACTACAAAAATGCGTTGGATAATCCAGAACGTTGGATAAGCGAGTGTTGGATAAGTGAGACTCTACTGTACTAAATTCGTAAATACAGTAATTAATACGTAGCATTACTGCATATTGAACTACTTTTTCTGTCATTTTTGTTGTTAAACATGATGTTTTGGTTCTTAATTTGTAAAATCATAACGTAATTTGATGTTTAGTAGGCTTTTCCTTAATCCGTCTTTATTATCCAACATATTCGCTTATCCAACGTTCTTCCGGCCTGTTTATGTTGGATAAGTGAGACTCTACTGTAGTTTGATTTGACACTTGTTTTTGACTAACTTTTGGCATCTGAATCCAAAAATGACCCCATTTTTTTCTATCACATCAACTTTTAAAGGTATTATTATTATTATTATTATTATTATTATTATTATTATTATTATTATTATTATTATTGGATTGCTGTGAGTTTTCTGGGCTGTGTGGCCATGTTCCAAAAGCATTCCCTTATGATGTTTCCCCCACATCTATGGCAGGCATCCTCGGAGATTGTGTGGTCTCCTGGAAACTAGGCCAGTGTGGTTTATGTATAGTAGAGCCTCAGTTATCCAACATAAACGGGCCAGGAGAACGTTGGATAAGCGAAAATGTTGGATAATGAGGGATTAAGGAAAAGTCTATTAAATGTCAAATTACATTATGATTTTACAAATTAAGCACCAAAGCATCATGTGTTACAACAAGTCTGCCACTTGTTTGGAAATGTGGCTGCACTTGTTGTTGGGTGTGTTGGCCCACTGCATGTTGCTGCCTAGATCCAGGCAGGAGGCAGACTGCGTTGGATAATACAGAACGTTGGATAAACGAAGGTTGGATAAGCAAGACTTTACTGTATCCGTGGAATGTCCAGGGTGGGAGAAAAAACTCTTGTCTGTTTGACAAGAGTTCTTTCTCCCACCCTGGACATTCCACAGATATATAAACTTCACTAGTTTCCAACAGACTTCACAACCTCTGAGGATGTCTGTCATAGATGTGTGTGAAACGTCAGGAGATAATGCTTCTGGAACATGGCCATACAGCCCGGAAAACTCACAGCAACCCAGTGATTCTGGCCATGAAAGCCTTTGACAACACATTATTATTATTATTATTATTATTATTATTATTATTATTATTATTATTGACTATTTATATCCCGCCTTTCTCCCTGTGGGGACTCAAGGCAGCCAACAATTCCACATTTAGGCCTCTTCTACACTGCCATATAAAATGCAGGTTATCCACTTTGAACTGGATCATATGGCAGCGTAGACTCTCATAATGCAGTTCAAAGCAGTTAATATGGATTATCTGATTTGATAATCTGGATTATATGGTAGTGTAGAAGTGGCTTTAGTCAAGTTTGTACCGTTTCATTATCACTGTGGACTCCAAAAAGGGGCCTAGACAGAGAAGGATAGTCCTTTTTCAGCCGGCGGGGGGGGGGGGGGGGAGTTGAAGGAGGAAGACAATTTTCTCCGCTTGTTATTCTCCCCCCCCCCCCCCCCCCGCAATCATAAACACTGGTTGTTTCCACCCGGGGGGGGGGGGCATGGAAGGGGGAATAACAGGAAAACAGGGGAAAACGGTTTAACATCTTCAACTCCCCCCCCAATAAAATTGACTATTCTTCTCTGTCTAGCCCCCCCCCCTTTTGTGGCCTCTGCCCAGATAATGGAACAGTACCGGCACATGTTTTTGACAAACTTTTGGCATCTAAATCAAAAAATGACTCCAGCTTTAGTCTAGAACTTCAACTTTTGAAGGTATTATTATTATTATTATTATTATTATTATTATTATTATTATTATTATTATTATTAACTTTATACCCCACCCTTTCCCCCTTGGGGATTCAAGGTGGCTAACAATCCCACACTTAGTCAAGTTTAAAAAGCACAATACAAAAGTAAAAAAAAGAAAAACAATTACATCGTAACAGTGTGGTAAAAAAAATAGTCTTTAAAACTCACAGCCCAACCCCAAATCCCACCCACACCTCCTCAAAGCCTGCCCCTTATCATTCTCCATATGTACCCCAAGGTATAGAATACCTTCCCTTTATCCCAAAAACCATACAGAAAGTACATACAAAGGAAAATAAAAAGCTCTGAAATCAATATGCTTATTTAAGTCTAAAACAGCTGAAAAATCAAACTCAACAGGAATTACTTTCAAAATTGTTGGCTCTATGGCCGTGTTCTAGCAGCATTTCCCCCCGAATACATTAAAAATGGTTCCCCAGTGATATCATACAAAATAATGTGTTAAAGACAAGGAGCACATGAGACCATTCTGCAGTGTGTCCTTTTATGTTAATGTTTGTGTATATTTATAATTATGTTATGTCCAGGCATGGAGTGTTTGCCATATATATGTTGTGCTCCAACATGAGTCCCCTTTGGGGTGAGAAGGGTAGAATATAAATGTTTTAAATAAATACATAAATAAATAAATACTTCCTCTTCAGGCATCCAATACTCCACGCAGATGCTTAAGGGATCCGTGGCTCTCCAGATGATGGGAGGACTGCAACTCCCACCATTCCTCACCATTCCTGTACTCATCCCTCCACATAGGATGAGGTTGGGGGACAAACACCAGTGAAAGTGGGAAGACTCAATAAAAAGTACTATTTTTTAATCTGAGAAAATACCTCTCTAGGAACCTCTGCGTCCTCCAGCACAACACAATAGTCAGGTTCCAATAATAGAATCATTTCAGAGGATGTATAAATGTGAAAAAGTTTTCTTTCTGGGAATATGTAGATCCTAGCATGGAAGCCAATGAGAGAGTCATACTGGAATACCTTGAGATTCCTAGAAAATGTGTTAATCAAATCTGAAAAAGTGAACTCGCAAATGTAGGGGGCTGACTTTAAATCACCAGCCTTTGGTCTTCCAGGCATTTTGGATTTCAGCTTCCAGAATTCCTGACACCATTCAAGCTGGCTGTGGCTTTTGGGAGTTGAAGTATCCATCACTTGGAAGACTAAATATTGGAAACCATTGAACTATATGGATGGTGACTGCAGTCCAGCAATATCTGGATGGCCATGTGATATATACACACATATATCACTTTGCTTGAGGGATAGGCACATTGGCCAGTTATCTTCCCATTGTAAATAACTCTCATCTTCGTAAACTACTGACTTGATGACTCCAATTTATTTTGAAATTAATGGGTATTCAACCACTTTTGCTTTTTGTTAATGTAGTGTTGCAAGTGTACATCTAACCTAAGAAAGAGGTTTTGGTTCAAGATTCCGCCGGCACTTTCCTTCAATATACTGTAGATGCCATCGTCCATGTATACACCTGTATGTGTGTTAAATTGTTATTTTTCAATATTCCTTGGTTGTTATATACATCACACACCCAATTTGGGATAGATCACAATCCTGTTTCAAAAGAGGCTTCCATCTCACTTTTCATGTGGTCTGGACAGAACTGGTAAAAAGCATTGCACTCAATATTGTGGTTCGGTCTCATATCTTCTTTTCTATCTCCCACCTAAATTACATTAGTGCCATATAAAATTGTTAATGTTAGATGGTGAGCTTGTGTTTTTGTTATTAGCAGGCATGGACTTTCCAAACTCACCTCATGTTTTGGAAACAGATGATGTACAAAATCTAATTTATTTACTTGAGTCTACAAAGGATGCTGCCATTCAGGAACAAATTCTGATTACACTGAGCAACAGTGCTGCATTTTCGATAAATCAAGTAAGTAAGATTCTTTATTAATATTAAACAATGCACAAAGGAAAAAAACTATACAACTGCCATATAAAAAGTAAAGCAATGTATTTTAATATTTGAAATATTATTTGATCAAAATGATGCATCTTCTGCATAGAATGCTGCCATGTGACTTACAAACTGTTAGAAAGCAGAGCCACTATCGTTTGAATGTTAGATTAGGACTCTGGGAGTACATCTGCATTGTAGCATAAATGCAGTTTGATACCACTTAATTGCCATGGCTCAATGCTATGTAATACTGGGGTATATAGTTTACTATTTTCCAAGCTGTATTTCCTTGTATGTGGCTTGGAAAAAGAGGGAGTATTAAATTGTGTGTCATTTATATCCACATGGATGGAACTTTTAGTTCAAATATACCCCAATGTCTTGTGTTACCATTTTATGCCTGGTGGCTTCAGAATTTTTGTTCTTGTATTCTACATAACTACAGAGTAAATATTATGAATAGTGTTATTTTCACAGACTAGAAAGAAGCTAGGTTGGTTTAGGTAGAGTTCATGTTTCAGTTAAGTAGAACTTTTCCTCTATATAATCTGCAGGATACCATTCGAAATTTAGGTGGCCTCCCTGTTGTTGGAAAAATGCTTTCAGTTCCTGTCGCTAACGTTAAAGAGAAAGCCCTGAATGCTCTTAATAACTTGAGTATGAATATTCAAAATCAAGAAGTGATAAAGGTAAGTTTGAAATAAGAAACATAACAAACTATATACTAACAAGTCATAAAGTATATGTGCTATTAATGCAAGCTCAATTACTCTCAGATCAATTAAAGTTTTTTTATTGATTTCAATTTGATGCTGGCTTTGCTTTTACTGTAAGTGATGAGCTGAATATTTTACTTATTATTTTGAAGGCATTGAAAGTTGTCCTTCCATTTAAGTGGAACATGACCAGCCTTCTAACTATCCACCTTAAAATCAAATTGCCAACTAGAGCAAATGCACTGGATATATAGATCTAGGTAATGGTTCCCCTATAATTCAGGAGTTGGTTCAGTGTACCTTTTCTGTCTGAGACTGGATCTACACTGCCCTATATCCCAGGATCCGACCCCAGATTATCTGCTTATCTCAGGTTATCTAGCAGTGTAAATTCATATAATCCAGTTCAAAATAGATAAGCTGGGATCAGATCCTGGAACATAGGGCAGTGTAGATCTAGCCTGAGACTAACAATTGCATTAAGATCAAAATTCTAATAATTTTCTAAATATTGAATGATAGTAATGCAAATACAGTTGCGGCATAAAATCTACATTTTGAAGGGCTATAAGAATAAAAAAGCTATCTAGAAAAAATGTGTATATTTCTGAAAAATACATAAAAACAGTTTTGTTTTAATGGGTTTTTAAAATCCTGTTGGACAAATCATTTTATAAGGATGCAATTTTAAATTGGCATGTAAAATCTTCCCCAAACTCTGACGTGATAGCACCAGTTCCTTGGCATGCTTATGAGTGACATACCAGTTCTTAAAGAAATTTAGAAATTCTTAAACTGAAAAATCGTATTGCTAAATTATTTTAAATGCAAGCATTCAGTATACCTTATATTTAAAAATAAACACTGTATCTAATTTTGCCACCACTGTTGGTTATCTACGGTGTTGTGTTCATTTTATTTACTTCATTTATTTTGTTATTGTAGCTTGTGGAACATACAGGTTTGGGCAAAATTAACTTAGATGCCAACTTGCACATAAAAAGACCTGTAGGTTTCAAAATCCTCTATGTTTGGCTGCAATAAGTAGAAGCCATATTATAGAATGCCTCTTTTCACATACTACCAAGACATCTTTGAATCCTTAAAGTTGTATGTGTGATGGTGCAGAGTGAAAGACATATTGATCCTTTTGTGGGGATAGTAAGAGGTCTCCCCAACTTCCTATTATTTGTACCATCTTTTTCACTGTTAGAAATGACTGCATGTGTTTGTTTTTCTCCCCCAAGGTATATATTGCCAAGGTCTGTGAGGAAACCTGTTCAGCTCCCTTGAACTCTGAACTGCAGCTAGCTGGGCTTCGGCTTTTAACTAATATGTCTGTTACCAATAACTATCACTACATGATGACTAGCTCCATTCCAGGCTTTATCAATTTGCTTTCGGCAGGAAATGAAAGAACACAGGTACTACATTATTTTGTTCCATTATACATTCCAAGAAAGATTCCCAACATTTTACTTTTCTTGTCTGATATTACTCTTTATATATGTCTAAATTACTTTGAAAATTAACAGTATGTGTACAAATTAATTAAATAGTGTTACACTTGAAGGAAGAAAATGCTGTAGTTTTCCCTTCTGATTTTCTCTATCTTCTATGGATTACATTCTAAAAAGATGAGAAAGAATAGGTAAAGGTAAAGGTTTCCCCTGACGTTAAGTCCAGTCATGTCTGACTCTGGGGGTTGGTGCTCATCTCCATTTCTAAGCCGAAGAACCGGTGTTGTCCATAGACACCTCCAAGGTCATGTGGCCAGCATGACTGCATGGAGCGCCGTTACCTTCCCACCTGAGCGGTACCTATTGATCTACTCACATTTGCATGTTTTCGAACTGCTAGGTTGGCAGGAGCTGGGGCTAACAGCGGGCGCTCAAGCCGCTCCCGAGATTTGAACCTGGCACTTTTCAGTCTGCAAGTTCAGCAGCTCAGTGCTTTAACACACTTCGCCACCGGGGTTCCTTGAGAAAGAATATGACAAGTGTTTTAACTGAAGCATGAAAATACAGAAGTACAGTCAGCTCTCCATGTTTGCTAGTTAGGGCTCAGGACCCCCATGAAAGTGAAAAACTATGAATAAAGAAATTGGTATTTACCTGAGCAAACACTTCTCTAGGAATTTGTAGGTCCTTGAGCATGGTTCTATGGTCAACCTCAGTTAGAAACTGACCATAGAATCCCACTGTAGGACCTAGAATTCCTAGAAAGGTCTTTTCTCTAGGCCCTCCAGCTTGAGACTATAGTCAGATTTAGAAGGACGTTACATTGGACAACTCAGGCCCCTTCTACACTGCTGCATAAAATTCAGATTTTCTGGTTTGAACTGGATTATATGGCAGACTCATATAATCCAGTTCAAAGCATTTAAAGTGGATTATCTGATTTGATAATCTCAATTATATGACAGTGTAGAAGGGGCCCTAGAGATTCCTAGAGAGAACATTGTGATTAAATGTGTGAATACTCAAATCTGCAAAAGTCAGACTTGCAAATGTGGAGAACCAGCTGTTAACTGCTTGTCAATCATCCATCAGAAGACTTTAGTTCAGAGCAATAGCATATCAGAACCACAAGGTGGCATTTAATTACTCGTCTTTCAGGAGGTAATTTTGAAGTGTAAATTGAAACTAAAAGTTTAGTTTGAGTAGTAGGGAATCCACCTTCACCCCAAATAAACACAGCAGGGAAGCGTAACTCCTTAAGAATGCACGGTTGATCTATATATTTCGGGGGGGAGGGGGGGGAATAGTTTTTAGTTACAAAACAGGACTCCAGAAGAGAAAGAATAGTGCAAGACAGCTGGATTTTATTGCTGATTTAAAAGGCGTTCGGCTGTCCTATCAGAGCTTATTCTGAACTAAGTTCTGCTGGGTTTGAATTTCGGGCATGTGACAGCTTAAAATTCATACTAAAGGAAAATTGCTAATATCATAAAGGGAGATGCGTTGTAAATTTATTTACTTGGCTCCAGACATGTGATTCTATAAATGGCCTTCCACTAGTGGAAGTATTACACTAGGTAACAAAATTTGAAAAATGTTCTGTTCCTGGTTTGAAAGTGTTGTTTCCTGTTTAATTGGGTGGTACTTACTTTGAAAGTAGTCGTTATACTCCAATATTACATTTTTGTGGCTGCCACAAACTGTTGAAATGGTTGAGACTCTGTGAAAGATTAATTGAAAAACTATAGCAAAACGTGCTGCAGGATGTTCCGCAAAAACAAAGTTTTCCCAGTTTAATAAACTTTTCCCATTTTTAACAATAGAACCAATTAGGAAATGACATTTATAACCCAGGAACAAAAATCATGTTACATAGCGTTAGTAATCCAGGACATACACTTTTTACACTAGAGGTAGGAATTATGTAGCCATACAGGTATTATTGGACTGCAAGTCCTAACATTCTTTCCTAATGCAAGTCTTGATCTAACTCACTGTTTTTATGCTTTATAATTATACTAGCTGTGCCTGCCACGCGTTGCTGTGGCAAAGTGGTGGTGGTATTGGTTAAAAATTGTTGTGTAATTTTTATTTGACGTTATTTGTATTTTTTAATTAATTTTATTGTAAGCTATCTTTTTATTTATTATATTTTATTATTTTCTTGTATAATTTTAATTATTTTCTGTTATTATAGTATTTTATTGTATTAATTTTTTAGCATTTTTAATTATTTTTAGTGTTTTTTATTATTTTTTATTGGGTTGCTAGGAGACCAAGTTGGAGGAGCTTAGCCTTCTAACTGGCAGCAGTTGGATAAAAGCAATTATTCCTCTTTCTCTAATTAGAACTTTATTTTTCTTTTCTTTTTGTTGTATCAACCTAGAGCCGTGGATGATGGGTTGTGTCGTCAAATTTCGAGGTTGGGGGGCCTGTAGTTTTGTTGTTTTGTGGGTCGCCGTGATGCCATCACTCTTTTTTATATATAGATTATAGTCAGGATTCGAATGTTTTACTTTGCATCTGTTTTAATTCCATTTATTTTAAAAATGTCCTATGTTACAGGTTCAGGTTCTGAAAGTGCTTGTGAATTTGTCAGCAAACCCAGCTATGACAGAACATCTTCTTAAGGCTCAGGTAAAATTTCCTTTCCCCCAAGATTTTTCTTATAAGGACAAGTTGCTTACTTGTAATTGTGATTTCATGTCACTATATAATTCTTGTCTGATTTTGTCTGGCTATATTGGTTTAATTTATCGATGTTATGTTAATTTACTGATATTAGGTTTGATTTGAGTCCCTCCGGGTGAGAAGGGCGGGATAGAAATATTTGAAATAAAATAAAATAAATAAATTGATGTTAGGTTTTTAACGCTCTTTTCAGATATGGGATCTTGTTGGGATTTTATGCCAAAATTTATCTGATTTATGAAGGTATTGAATGTATGTCGTTGTTTGTTGGAATCCGCCCCGAGTCCCTTTGGGGAGATAGGGCTAAATAGAACTAAAGTTGTTGTTGTTGTTGTTGTTGTTGTTGTTGTTATATTCATCTGCTTTTGTATTTCAAAGGCAACAGAAAAACTGTTATTGTGACATCTTCAAGACTAACCAGTTTAACTCAACATAAATAAACCACACTCATGGATTGCAGCCGACTGAAAATACTATTATACTTCCCAATTAAAAATATTTTTGAACAGTCCAACTGAAATATTTTTTCATGACTATGACCAGCCTTTTTCTGTATTCTGATCCTCTAGGCATCTTTTCTGTTATCCCTGTTTGATAGCTGTATAAAAGAAGATGTTTTGCTCAGACTCTTGGTATTCGTCACAAACTTGACAAAGCATATGAAAAAGGACAAAAATACTGTTAATTACGAGTACAACGAGGATTCAGTTTTTTCTGTTCTTTGGGGGGATTCTACAGTGTGTGCTCAAAAACTGGCTTCCTTATTCCACCATCATGATGCAGAAGTCAGATTACAAGTTGCAGCACTAATAAGACAGCAATGCTGACATCACAGATTATATTGTTAAGTCTCTCTTCAAATCTGGAAAATCCTTTATGGAGGGTAAGTATTTTATGTACTGTTACAGTTATGTCTTTGTGTAGAAACTGTTCCAGATACACATGCCTCACTTATTCATTATAATTGAAGGAACAGTAGTCCTGGAATGATGCTTTCTTTTTGCATCACGAAGCCACTGATGTGTGAAGAATATTCAAAGTGAAACACATATGGGACTTTAAATCAGCCCCACCCTTTAGGTCAGTGGTCTTCAAACCTTTTGAGCCAGGGGCCAGTTCATGGTCCCTCAGACTGTTGGGGGGGGGGGGGGGGGAGATTATTGTTTGAAAAAACATGAACAAATTCCTATAAACACTACACATATCTTATTTGTAGTGCAAAAAAATATATGAAAGAACCATACGGTATTTAAAATTAAGAACAATTTTAACTAAAATACACTTACTAATTAGATAATCATGTTATTAAGATTGTTGTGTGCCTTCAGGTTGCCTCGAGGACAACTTTACGGCAACTGTTTCACACAGTTTTCTTGTCAAGATTTATTCAAAAGGGATTTACTTTTGTCTTCCTCTGAGGCCGGTGAGTGGGACTGGCCTAAAGTCATCCAGTGGGTTCAAAGCCATGGTCTGAAGTTCAAACCACTAGAGACGCCTTTCTGAATTCCTTCCCTTTGTTTCTAATCTACATTCTTTCTTTCTTATTTTCCTTCTTTCCCTGTTTCCTACTACTTTTCATTCGTCCTTTTCTCCCTCCTTTCTCCACTTTCCTTTCCCTTTCCTCTCTCCTCCCTTCCCTTCATGGGCGGGAGGGGGGTGCCTGGGGGTGGCGGCGGCGGCGGTGGAGCAAAGAATGACAGGGGCAGGGCGAAACCTTGGCAGGCTAGATCTGACCCACAGACCTGCTTGAGGACCTCTATAGGTCATGCCTTCCTTGATGTTTTTAAATGGCATATTTTTATATCTAAAATAGTAAAACCATGGTGGTCAATATTTCAAGTAGTATGTTTGTTAAAAGTCTTGTCTGAAGATGTCATGGTTCAGAAAAGTATATATTTTATCATTCAGTAGCTTATAGATGGATATGGGAACATTTAAAGTAAGGTGCTATAAAGTTTGATGTGCCAAATCTGTATCTTATGTTGCAACTATGACAGAATTCCTCAATTCATCATTCAAGATTTATATAATTCAAAGAAATGTAAAAAACAAATTCAGTCTCACACATTCACAGGGATTGGCGCATGGGACCCCTATGAAAGTGAGAAACAGAGATCCCCCTAGAAATCTTTTAAGTTCTCTAGTGTCACTTTGTGATCCACTTTTGATGGAAGTTGACCATAGAGTCAAATTAGAGAACCTAGAAGGAGCCCTGGATGGTGCAACGGGTTAAACCCTTGTGCTGACAGGACTGCTGACTTGAAGGTTGGGTTGCTGACCTGAAGGTTGCCAGTTTGAATCTGGGGAGAGCGAGGATGAGCTCCCTCTGTCTGCTCCAGCTCCCCATGCGGGGACATGGGAGAACCCTCCCATCACAAGGATGGTAAAAGCATCAAACATCCAGGTGTCCCCTGGGCAAAGTCCTTGCAGACAGCCAGTTCTCTCACACCAGAAGCTACTTGCAGTTTCTCAAGTTGCTCCTAACATGAAAAAAGAGAACCTAGAGATTTCTACAGAGAACATTTTAAATTTGAGTAATCAAAGCCATAAAAGTGGAGGAAGAATTGTACTGTACAACTGCTGTGATGTTTAGAATAAAATACAGTAGAGGTTTTGCACAGATAAGCTCTTAGTGGAAACATTAATGTAGTGATTAGGCAAAACCACCATTTTAGTAGAATGCCCTTTTTATTTAAGAGCTGAATGCTGCAAGCCACAAACAAACATTTGAAATTATGGAAAGAGTGCCTAAAATATATTCACACCGTTGAAATTATCAGAAGTAATTTTAATTAATTTTATAATCTTAATGTATACACTCTTTCAAAGCAGGTAGCATGCAACAAAATGACCCTGTAACAAAATAACTGAACGAAGAATTCTTTATTCTGTAAATTGGTAGAGCAGTTTCACACAGATATAATTGGCCATGATTTACAATGCTGAATGAATTCATAGTCATATCATGCTTTCATTCTATAAGCAATCTGTACACATTTTCAAATCATTCCACCAAAACATTTTTTCTAGAATCATCTGAGTGGGTGCAGCAAAGGGGTGGGGGGGGGGGGGGAGAAGCTGAATAAATAATTTCAGAGAACAACAAACTGATTATTTCATTTGTGGTAACTACTTGGCAAATGGATTTTCAAACAACAGAAGTGCTCAGGCCATGAGAAAGATTAATTTCACAGTGACAGCATAATGCAGGGTACAGGTATTCTGGCCAACAATAAAATAAATAGGCATTTTTAGTAGTTAAACTCTTTTAAAAGGCACATTTCATTGAATTATTTCCAATCTTGGCTCTTACACCTGCAAATGAAAATGTACACATGTCCAGTAAAATCAGTATTTTGTTTAAAATGTGCTTTAGCAACAGTTGTGTTGGAAGACTCCTTCTCAAAAATCCTATATTTCAACATCTATGAAGGCACAGAATACACACTGGGTGAGGGGATGTAATGGATTAAAATACACAAAGGCTGTAATGTTCCAAACTCTATTTACTTTAATGTGACTGCTATATTGATTGTAAAACTCAAAACTTGCATCAGGTAATGCCATTGTCATACCTGGGGCTATTTAATATTGAAAGGCTTTAAAATTACAGGCCAATACAAAATAAAATTAAAATGACCTGTTGTTTGTTGAATGCCTGTGACTAAATGCGTAGTCCTAACAACATTTAAACACCAAATTCCTTAATGTGAGTTTCCTTTCTGAATAAACGTGATTGTGTACCTGCTTTATGAGCTATAGATCATAAATGGAAGTTCCAATCCTAGATACTCAGATTTCTGTGGCACTTGCTTCCAATGAAGTGCTATTAATTCATACACAAGACTGCTACCCAATACCCTGCTATGAATACTTATGTTTAGTAGGAAGTAAGTGTGAGTCCTGTTTTCTAATGTCACCACAAGATGGATATGTGTGTGCTCCTTGTTGATGATTAGTGAAATAGAGTGGACTATTGTGGCTTCAACCTGCACCCAACAGGCATTAAGTGGTGTCTTAAGTGCAGCCAGTGAGGAGTGGATTAACGTGCGTATGAGGCAAAACGCACAGCCATATATCTCCCCATACAACCCAGCCTGTTTTTGTGAGACACCGTGTTCATCTGCTGCAGCGGGCCTGAATTCAAGTGCATGCAGAAGCCATTCTGTATATACAAATCACCTTTTCTGTCAGGAACCTATAGCATCCTTGTCAGTAGGTACCAAGTCTGCATGAACAAGCATGGCTTGTACCTCTGTTTTCACAGTAATTCCTCCATTGTTGAAAGAGAAAGCCACTTTTTAGATCAGATAGAATAACTCATTTAGTGCCAATCCCCTGTCTGCAAGACAGTGTCTAAGGTACTATATTTCATCACATAATAGTCACCACCGTGTATAACTTGCAGCCCGATTTTGGGGGTCCCAAAATGTTTTTTTTCTTCTGTTCCTCGCATAATAGTGGCACCCCTTGCAGCCACGAGACTTCCTTGGGCTGTAAGCCAAGGAAAACCCTATAGCTGTATGCCTATTTTTCACCACGTAATAGTTGCATCTCTTTTTTCAATAAAAAAGGGAAAGTGCAGCTATTACGCAGGGAAATATGGTAGTGAAGTCCTAACAGGTGATTTATAGTGGCATTTCTGTAGGAAAAAAAGAATCCATAACTTGTAAGAGTAATATTTCATTTCACAGGCAATGTAATCCTATGCACTAAGTTAATATTACCCAGTGTTATTTCATCCATTACAAACATCATTTTATAAGGCTTCGACTTGCAGGTTCTCAAGTCGCTCCCGACACACACACACAAAATTATAAGGCTGGTATGCAAAGGTTTGGGTGGGACCATTGGATAACGAAACAAAATAGCTGAATCTTAAAAATCTTGTTTAAATTTTTACAAAAAGGTATCAATTCCAACTGTTTCTTCAGGTGGAAGTCAGTAAGAAATTGGATTTTTAAAATTTTATTCAAATCCATCGTCATTTATATTGAGGTCTCGTGATTCTCCATGGTTCAGGACAAAGAAATCTTCAGTTTTCAGTCCGTATCTCTCAAGAGCTTCCTTCAGTTTAGCCGGAGGATCCAAGTAGTACTGTGGAGAAAATAAGCCATGTCAGTTTTGGATAACTTATATTTTGTTGCGGAATAAAAAGATTTACATGCATATTAACTGAATGCTTTGATTTCACAGATGTGGATCCAAATTTAGACTTGAATATAGCTATTTGATTAAATATGGTCTATACTTTGGAGAATCTCCATCAAAAATTACAGACATGACCTTCTCAATCCAAGATCAACTGAAACCAAAAAACATGGAGTTGAAGATTATTTTCATGCAATCTTTACAGGATTAAATAGACCAGGCCACACTTGGTCCTCCAGGCTTCTTGTCTAGAATACAAGCATCAATAAGACAAAAGAACAACATGCTTGAAAGTGGGAATTCTGTGAATGTATTTCAACTAGCATGTTTCTTGGGAGTAAAGGATTTTCCATGTTGTTAGCCTGGACTGTATGTTTGTTTATACATGGAATCAATCAGAAATACACTTCATTGTATTTAAAATCATGCCTTTAATAAATTTTTACACTGTCACTCCAGGCCAAGCCTTCCTAAAACACATGCACTTTGCTGAAATGCAACAGTGTATTGGTGTGTTTATTTTCACTTTCTCTCCATGTACTATCCTATATCACAAAACCTAAAGAGTCCCTTCCTCCTGCTATTGGATTCTGTCCTTTGCCCCTACCCTTTCCAGTAAATGGAAAACTATGAAATATAAGACAAACCCAACAACATTTCAGAGGAATGGATTCAATGATTGAGTAAAAGAAGGTTCTCTACAAGCCTATTGTCTAGGTCAGGGGTCCTCAAACTTTTTAAGTGGAGGGCCGGTTCACGGTCCCTCAGACTGTTGGGGGCTGGACTATGATGGAATAGTCCAAGATTAGGATTGTTGTTGTTGGGTGCCTTCAAGTAGTTTTAGACTTAGGTCAATCCTAAGTCTAAAGTTTAGGACAGGAGCCAGGTAAATGACCTTGGAGGACCGCATCCAGCCCACAGGCCTTAGTTTGGGGACCCCTGGTCTAGGTTCATTCATTGGCAAATGAGAGAGCAAGACAAAAAAACTCTACCTTAGACTGATGATAGCAATTTAAGTAGGCCATGCTGGGATAGCCGAGTAATTAATACCTGTATTTGTGCTGTGGTTTCTTTTAATCAAAGTTAATTGAATAAGACATGGCATGCTTCACAGATGGGTTGATTTTACTGAGTCTTGGCTTGTATCCTTGCCTTCTGTGTGAGTACTCGCTAATACTCCACATGCCTTTGTATAAGATCACAAAGTCTTGCCAACAGCCAAAATGGGCAACAAACGAATATTTCTCCTTTGATCAGCAGCAGTTGGTATGTCCTACGTCATACAAGCTTCACTCTTTCCTATACTTCTGTCACTGCAAAGGAAAAGATGTTTTCCCTGCCAACACCTCTTTCTGCATCCTAATGTGATTTCATGAAATATCTACTGGCAGTTGAAACAAATGATCCATCAAATATATGAATACTTCTGCTGTTGGCACTCAGTTACCCAGAACTTTCCAAAATAAAATGCACTCCACCTTAGTCATTTTTGGTCAGTGAAGTCCTAAACACCTTTCCGTCAAACACCCAAGGCAACAGGATTTTTTTTGGGGGGGGAGGTCTAAACAGATTGAAAAGACCAATAATCCTTTTGTTCTTTATCACAAGCCAAGTTTGGAAAAAGCTATGATTTTACTGCAAGTTCTAGAATCCACTCAGTTGTGGGATTCTAGCAGTTGTAATTAGAAACATTTTCAACAATCCAAATAAATTGCTTTAAATTAGATTATGATTTCAACATGCAAACCTAAAGAGCTTCCAATTCAAGTAGTATTATCTTCTTTGGAGAGGACCAGCAACAGTAGGCAAATGTCTTGAGAAGGTGAATTTGTCTGGAGGATTTGAGTCCAGCAATGAGTCAGCTACCAGACAGAATGAGAAAATGGACCTACTTCTGGAAAGGTAACAAAAATTGCTATACAAAAGAAATAGTTCAATTTTCTAGCAGCTGGATGAAGAACAGAAATAAATCAGGAAAAGGTAAGGATCCAGACTTTACATGTAACAGCCAAATACAGATTAGAAAGCTGAAAAATTGCAGTTTCAATTAGTTTATTTTAAGTTTATTTTCACTTTTTTTAAAACTTACCGTAGTTGTATTTTGTTAAGCTCTGGAACCAAACCATGATGGCAGTGGCTTCTTAATATAAAGAAGAAACTGCTGCCACCATGGCTTGGTCCCAGATCTTTAAACAAGATACAACTGAGATTTAAAAAAACACATTAAGGGAAAATGTGATTACTATAAAAAGCTGTTTGTACCATAATTAGATAATGACTTCGATGAAGGTTTAGAGGGCATACTTATCAAGTTTGCAGATAACACCAAATTGGGAAAGATAGTTTATATTCCAGAAGACAGGATCAGAATTCAAAATGACCTCAAAGCTGGGCCAAAACTAACAAAATGATTTTCAACAAGGAAAAATGTAGGATACGTCACTTAGGCAGAAAAAGTGAAATACATATATAGAGGATGAGTGATGCCTGGCTCGATAATAGTCCATGTGAGAAAAATTGTGGACAATAAGTTGAACATGAACCAACACTAACGCAGCAGCTAAAAAAGCCAATGGCATTTTGGGCTGCATCGAAAAGTGTATAGTGTCTAGATAAAGGGAAGCCATGGTGCCTCTCTATTCAGCTTTGGTCAGGCCTCACCTGGAATATTGTGCCCAATTTTGGGCACCACAATTCAGAAGAGATTCTGACCTGCTGGAAGATGTCCAGATGAGAGCAACTAAAATTATCAAAGGTCTGGAGACCATGCCCTATGAGGAGGGGATGCTTTGCATGCATAATGGTCCTACAGTTACTACAATACCTGGTGTCCCTTTTCTTGATATCTCTTCCATGAAATATAGTTGATAGAGGCAATGTTTTACAATCATTGACTGCTGTGTCCTCAAGGAATCTACCTTTCCTATTCAGTTAAACTACAGAAAGCTTCTTGGTGACCTCGGCCAATAAGAATGAAAACTGCTTGCATCTGCATAATAAATCTCTCCCATTTACCCACAGACCCTTATTGTTTCTCATCCATGCTACACACTGGTAAAAAAGAAATTCATTAGCCTTACATGTATGTACTGAAAGATAAAAGTTATATTTCTCAACAGATGACATCTAACCTCTGAAATCTGTACATTTGTGATACATTGAAGAAAAAACAATGTGCATGTTTCGTCAATGGGGAAAATGCACATTAAAATGTGTACTTTTTGAAAAATACACATAAAATGCATGAATTTCAGTACATAAAGTTTTGCAATGTAACTGAACCAGGATGGAGCCAAAACCTGCTGGGTTACTGGGAATCATTTGCTGCCATTGTTTCATAAGTAGCTCTTTGCCAGTACCTGTAATAATTCTGTCTTCACTGAGAAAACCACAAAAATTATTTCAAGGTAAAACTGCTTAGAAGAAACAAATATACATATATATTTTACACAAGATGCAATTAGCTGGATAAAGTTACCATTTAATATTATAAAACTCTGGTTTCATTAGTTACATATTATTATGACTACATTAAGCATCATTACTGTCATTTCCTTTCCCACTACTGAAATCTTTAACCATATCTGAAATGGCTTGAAAACAGAGACATAGTTCCTTGATAATTCATAAACTGTGTTCCAGATCTATGGTTAGTCTTCTGTAAGCAATAATTAAGAGTCAACATTACATACCTGTGCAAAAAACGGCTCAGTTTCCTTTCAATTAATCTCCACTAAAGACAAGTAATTCTACTGCCAATCGACAACTGATATGATTATATGACCTGACTGTATGCAATACAGAAGAATGGCCAGACCTCAAAGGAGAGCGTATATCTATTGCTTACTTCCAATTAAAATAAGAGATTCCTGCAGGTAGAGAAGAAAATGGCTTCTCTATACCTCAGAAATTCTTCTTTGCCAGGAATGGGCAATTGTGATCTTGAGGTTGCACGTGGCCCTTATGACAGTTGGCGTTGTCCTCAATCACTGCCTAGAATATGTTCCACTAACAAAAAAGAAAGCAATTACCTCTCTTGGAAACTTCCAAGAGTTTCAAATTCATGTATTTAACAGTAATATACCCTTCATCCCCATTTTTCAAAATGGGAAATGCATTTCTGAACACTTGTGAGCTTTAGTGTTTTGGGGTTTTTTTTGTGGGACTTACTTAACTATCTCTGTTGCTCTGAAGGGACAGAAAATCAAGTCCCTGGCTCACCACTGGCTCCCACACTGTTATTTTTTTCCAAATAATTGTATTGAATATTTCCAAATACAAGTAAAAAATAAAATTCGTACTAAAAAAGTGGGGGAGGGAAAAGACAGGGAGGGAGGGGGGAAAATATTTTGTAGGAAGTAGAAAAAGGAAGGAAGGGGATAAGGATATAAACGGGGATGTTTTGGCTTCCGTCCTCTTTCGTCCAAGTATTAAATCTGTTTTTGTTGTTGTTTCCACTCTTATTTCTTTACATATTTTGCTCCATCTCTTTGTATTAATTCAAAAAGTTCTTTCTTTCTTCTTAATATTATATTATTATTTTCCATTTTCTTGCTTTAAATAGTCTTTGAATAAAGTCTGATCAGTTATTCTGTTTGTCTTGCATTGGTATTTCTTCAAATGTTGTGTTAAATTGTCCATGCTCATTATGTCTACCTTTTTCAGTAACCATTCTTCTTTTGTTGGGATTTCTTTGTTCTTCCATTTTCTTGCATATGTTATTCTTGCAGCCGTAGTTAAGTAGCCTTTCTTTATTTTGAAGCTTTTTGCTTCTTGATTGTTTATTATGATTTTGCCCTCTTGTTGGTCATAAATTGCCTTTATTGCATTGGTAAACTGGTATCCTATGTCAATTTCCTTCATCATAAATATAAGGAAGTCCCAGTTCACATTGTCGAAGGCCTTCTCAACATCCAGAACTAATGAGACACATTCTTTCTGATTTTTTAAAGTATTCAATTATATCTATTTCTGTTCTTACACTGTTCTTTATATATCGTTTAGGGAGGAAGCCAGTTTGTTCTTATTTTATCCAACTGACAAATTATATAAGAAGTTGCAGTCTTCCTGTCTCCTGCACCTTAAGTTATCAAGTAAAAAAGAGTGCTATACAAAATAGTTTGGACATTGAAGCACAAAAAGATATAGCCACCCTCAGTAATGTTGCCAACCTAAAATGACTGAGTCAATATAAACGTACTTTCTAAATTGCCAACTATCTTAAAAATGCAAATGTGAAAATATTTTAAGGAGGTATTCACTCGAGCTAGATTTGATCAGCTTGAGACAATGGTCAGATTGGGAGATTTAATAGCATCCCTGTAATGAACCGATTTGTCTCTGTGGAGCACCTGAAATTGGGGACATAGCACATACATTATTTGACTTCTACTTGATTCATATATCAAATGGACAATGTACTGGGAATCTCACATCAGAACAATGTATTTAATGTGTGGCCAAGTTCCAAAAATCACATATAAAACAGCTCTGTATTTAAACAAAACAATACGTTTGAGAACCATATATGTGGGGTTGATCGGGGTAACTTGTAGGTGTGATAAAGAAATATGATGTATATATTCAGTTTTATCATATTTATTTACTGTATTGTTCGTAAAGGTAAAGGTTTCCCTTGACGTTAAGTCCAGTCGTGACCGACTCTGGGGGTTGGTGCTCATCTCCATTTCTAAGCCAAAGAGCCGGCGTTGTCCATAGACACCTCCAAGATCATGTGGCCGGCATGACTGCATGGAGCACCATTACCTTCCTGCCGGAGCGGTACCTATTGATCTACTCACATTTGCATATTTTTGAACTGCTAGGTTGGCAGGAGCTGGGGCTAACAGCGGGCGCTCATTCTACTCCCGTGATTTGAACCTGAGACCTTTCGGTCTGCAAGTTCAGCAGCTCAGCGCTTTAACACACTGTGCCACCAGGGGCCCCATGCTGTATTGTTATAGGTGTCTTATTTTAACTTTCTATATAGAGTGCAATCAAGTCCTATCAAGCCTTGATGTTTGGTTTGGTACTGTGACACAGCCTAATGATATGTTGTTTTTATATTTTGTTATGTTGTATTGCTCTGGGCATGGCCCCATGTTAGCCGCCCCGAGTCCCCGTTGGGGAGATGGTGGCGGGGTATAAATAAAGTTTTATCATTATTATTATTATTATTATTATTATTATTATTATTATTATTATTATTAGGGCTAACCAATAAAATGTATTCTTAAAACAGAAGGTTCACAGATGAATATGTTCACACTTACCTCATTTGCTAAAGCAAAAGTCCCCCAGTGAATTCCAACAGATTTCTTCGTTTGAACATCAACGTGAATCCTTACAGCTTCTTCAGGGTCCACATGTTGGTACTTCATAAACCACCTTCCAAAAATAAAATGAACATTTCAGTACCTTATTATTAAATTTTAGAGCACACTAACAAATGTATTTTTTATTGCCCTTGTCATAATTGGTTTTTTGCACAAGTGTTTCTTTTACTGACCCTATTTCCTTCTGACATGTTGCTAATAACAATTATACCTACCCTTGTCTAATTTCCTATTGCTGTGTTGTCTAGTCCCAGTCAACTTTCACTTATTCATTTGTTCCTAGATCCCCCTCTTCCTGTAGACCCTGAACACTCATAAAAAGGGACATACAACTGTTGGTGTCATCAAGGCAGTAGTGAAAAACATTGGCTCAAGCTTACATACCTTGGTTCATATGCTCCAATGGGAATAGCTGCCAGATCAAAAGGTCCAAACCGCTTCCCTATTTCCTCAAAAGCAACACAATAGCCGGTGTCTCCAGCAAAAAAAAATCTATTCCAGGGTCCCAAGACAGACCAACTGCCCCAGAGAACTCTGTTGTCGTCCATTGCAGTCCTCTTGCACCAGTGTTGAGAAGGAGTGAAAACGAAGGTAACGGCATCATGGCCAGGGACACAGTTTTCTCCCCACCAGTCCAATTCAATTACATTCTCACAGCCACATTTCTGCATCCAGTCTAAGAGACCCAGCGGAACAAACCATCTCAAGTCACTGCCAAAGCGGTTGTTTAAATTCACGACAGTGTGGTAGTCCAAGTGGTCATAATGGTTGTGGCTGATCATCACTGCATCTATCTTGGGGAGCTGATCCACTGTACAAGGAGGCCCTCGGAAACGCTTTGGCCCCCCAAACTGTACTGGAGAAGCCCGCTGGCTGAAGATGGGATCCGTAAGAAATACAAGTTCATCCATTTCCACCATCACTGATGCATGTCCAAGCCATGTTACGCGCATGCCAGATCCAGTTTTTCCAACTAGTTCAGGATTTTTGACAAAGTAAGGTTTCAATACTGGAAGCTCTTTGTCAAGGTCCTAGCAAAAGACAAATAAATGACAGGACAAATTTAGAAAGCAGATCCTATTAAAATTAGCAATATCTTCTCTTATGAAGATATGGGCAACTTGTTGTGAGCAACTAGTTAATTATGGGCAACTAAAATGATCAAGGGTCTGGAGAACAAGCCCTATGAGGAGCGGCTTAAGGAACTAGGTATGTTTAGCCTACAGAAGAGAAGGCTGAGTGGAGACATGATAGCCATGTACAAATACGTGAAGGGAAGTCATAGGGAGGAGGGAGCAAGCTTGTTTTCTGATGCCCTGCAGACTAGGATGCGGGACAATGGCTTCAAACTACAGGAAAGGAGATTCCACCTGAACATCAGGAAGAACTTCCTCACTGTGACAGCTGTTCGGCAGTGAAACTCTCTCCCCCGGACTGTGGTGGAGGCTCCTTCTTTGAAGGCTTTTAAGCAGAGGCTGGATGGCCATCTGTGGGGGGTGCTTTGAATGCGATTTCCTGCTTCTTGGCAGGGGGTTGGACTGGATGGCCCATGAGGTCTCTTCCAACTCTACTATTCTATGATTCTATGATTCTAAGTCTTCATCTAAAAGGATGCTTAACTAATCTGGACCAATATGTTTTAATGTTTAAATAAATGCTATTAAGATTCATTTAGCAAATCATGAAGTGCAGTAAATCAATGGCAGTGCATCTGCTATCTGTCACAAGAGATTTTTTTATTTATTTTAAGCTTAAAACCATATACAGTAGTGGCTCCATTTATAATTAGAGAAGGCTTTCTGTGACACCATAGCAAAAACCAAATAAGAAAAGTAAGGCAAGCACCAAAAGAAATAGAAGACATTGAATCATCAGCGCAAGTAGTTCAGCACATAAATCGATGAGTTCCGAACTAGTTGAAGTCCTATGTGTTTCTCTGGAAGAAACTCCAGTATTAAAAGGGAAGGTTTATTCCATGTGCATTTACTGTTAAGTTATTCAAAGTTAAACTTTTGCACCGATGAATGTAGGTACAAAGTGATGTATCATTAATAGGAAGAACACAATTTTAGATATTAAGCAGTAAACAATTGAGTTATTCCCCTCATCTACTTACTAATACAATATACTTAGATACAGATTGGGATCAATGTTATATACTCTTAAAATAATCAGCAAAGCTAAAGCAGTAAGTACAATTTCTCATCCTGACGGCCCAACGGACTAAAAATCATCCTTGTCAAGCATCATCATCATAATCTCAACCCCGCTCCCCCCCTCCTAAATGGAACCCAAAGCAACTCTCAACTTAAAAAGCAACACAATTAAAAGCATAGAAAAAGCATGTATTAAAATAGAATTAAATGAGTTACACTTAATAAAACAACTTACTTAGAAGTACAATTTTTAAAAATATATGAAAAGCTGTCTATAAACAGTTCAGTCTAAAGCAGTGCACCACCCCAGCCCATTCATTAAATGTTTTATTTTTAAAGCCTGTCTGAATAAAAAGGTTTTAGCCTGATACTGAAATGACAACAAGGAGAGGAACATTCTGGCCTTCTGGGGACAGCCACCAAGGAGTCCATCTTTTATGTCCTGATATGCTAGAGTTGATGGGGGGACTGAAAAAAGGGCCTCTCCTGATGATCTCAGAACCCAAGTCAACTTATATAGGGAGATAAGGTCTGTCATGTAGCCTGGACCCGAGCCATATAGGGCATTATAGGTCATAAATAGCACTTTGAATTGTGCCCCAAAACAGACTGGCAGCTAGTGGAGTTGCTGCAACAATGGAGTTGTCCACTCCCCATAGCCAGCCCCAATTAACAATCTGGCTAGAGTTCTTTGGACCAGCTGAAGTTTCCAAACACTCTTCAAAGGTACAGTAGTTCCAACTAGAGAGCGTTAACTGTAAAAACAAAATTCTCACTGCAAACATGATAAAATAATACAACTAAATAGCCATTAAAGTCAGCCTGATCCTGGGGTTATTTGGAGAGCTGATTCAGATAACTGCATTGGCGATGGAGTATTGTTATTAGTTCTCAAGCCTGTGGTTAATTGATTGATTTGTATGTTTAGTGTACTTATGCTCACTACTGTATTATGTTTTGTTGTTGTATGGTGTTAAGTTGTGGTATGGTTTCCTTGCTATGGTAGAAACTGCCCTGAGTCCCTTGAGGAGATAGGACAGTATATAACTAAAGTATTATTCATATACTGATCTAATCTCCCTCCCCAGGAAGATTAGATCAGCCCCCTCCCTCCTGATCTTCCGCAAAAAAGTGAAGACATGGCTCTTTGACCAAGCCTTCAGAAATCTGGTGCAGTAATACTTAGATATGAAAGATATAGATTTGACCAGTGGAACGGCCTGGACTATGCACTTGGATCACGTAATTTACTCTGTTGTCAGAGTTAAATGTTATTGTTTTAATTGTGTTTTAATTGTATTTTAATGTTTTATTATTTAAATGATGCTTTTGTATTTTGTTTTTAAAAGGCATTGAATTATTGCCCCGTTGTGAAGCCGCCTTGAGTCCCCTCCAGGATGAGAAAGGCATGGTAAAAGTATTGTAAATAAATAAATAAATAAATAAATAAATAAATAAATGTTACTGGATAGATTACATCAGCTCTGGATTATTAAACATGGTTTTCTTTGGGCAAGCAGATGGCGACTAATGGATGACATATGTTCTGTATCAGAAACTAGAGCTAAAGTGGTCTATCCAATGCAATTTTCTGAGTCAACACCCCAAATAACCAAGCCAAATCTAAAGTTGACCAAAAACTGATTCGTAACCCTTTTGGTACTAATGTTGGAGAGTGGTCCCTGGTCAAAGTGGTCCCTGGTCAAAAAAAGGTTGGGAACCACTAGTGTAGACAAACATTTATCTCCCACATTTCTCTCAGCCTGCACTTCTGGCAGATTCCCATGGGAATGGATATCGCCCTCTCCATCCTTTTGGGAACTGCTAGGAGGGGATTCCAAAACACCTCTCTCTGGGCCTCTTCCAGTCTCCTCTGGGCCCTCTGAATCTCTCCCAGCATCCCCTTTCTCCTCATCTGAACACTCAGAATCTGACCTGGCTACAACAACGCCTCCTCATCTTTCCCTATCTTTTCCTCTTGGCTCATCTCACAATTAAAAATGCCAATTAATTTCAGCAGACATTAATTTGACACTGGCATTTTTAGAAATACAGCTGAAGAAGCAACACTAAAGATTCTATGGAAGCAAATGAAAATAAACGTATAATTCAGGGAACGTTCATTTTCAACAGACAGCTCTGAAAGGTAGCATTTATTACATCTTTCAAACGTGGTCTGTTTTATCCTCACAGCTGGCCACTCTGGCACATTAGTGAATCCATTTTCCAATTCCAGACTAAAGAGATCATAGAAGAATGAAACAAAATTATGAAATATGAATAATGAAAAATTCTTCAGCATTTGCAAGGAACAAACAGTGTATCTCATTTAATGTAATTAGCTGCCAAACTGTCTACACTTTGTTAAAACGCTGAACAGATTTAATAATTCAGGAAGGCATTGTCAAATCTTTCTATTCCTAGGAAGTTAAAAAAATGATTTTGCTTCAAACGCAGTACAATAAGCCTAAGGGATTCAGAAGCAGTTTTAAGCTCTTATACATACACATTTCCTATTGTTATTATGACAACTTTTCCTTTGTAAGTTTCTTTCATGAAATATTCAAAGAGTTCTTCTTTCTAGATGCAGAAGATCAAACCAGAACACTATTTCCCAAAGAGGCAGGCAGCATTAATTAAGTCAGATAGCCTTGAAAGCAGCACGTTGCACTGTAAATCCTTTGAAAAGAAACCCAGAAACAAACAACAAAGACAGTGAATCTTATAGCTTTTTTTCCACCATGGCTCAGCAAGCTGGAAGAAGTATGCCAGCAGGGCAAGAACCAAAACAGCAAGAGTGCAGGAAGAATGACTTGTATTTCAAAGTCAACACCAACAGTGATTGCACACTGAGGCAGCTGACAACAGGAAATACAGATACTATTTAAATTATCTTGGCTAGCCTACCCTGGTATGGAGAACCAGTTTTAAATTAGAGGAATGGGAGAGAAGAAAGGCTGACTGCATGGAAGAAAATGGCTTACGGTAATTACAATTTTGGAAGTTACTGCATGATGCTTGTTTTCACTGGATGGAGCATTGAAGCTACTGGTATTTCTCCCCAGAAAGTATCATTATCCCACCAAAGTGTCCAGCTTTTTATTAAGATATATTGTGCATATCTTTTGATTATAATACTGGGCTCACCATTTTCTTCCATGGGCACAAACACTCTGAAAACAATGTGTTGTCGAAGGCTTTCATGGCCAGAATCACAGGGTTGTTGTATGTCTTTCGGGCTGTGTGGCCATGTTCCAGAAGCATTCTCTCTTGACGTTTCGCCCACATCTATGGCAGGCATCCTCAGAGGTTGTGAGGTATCCATACCTCACAACCTCTGAGGATGCCTGCCATAGATGTGGGCGAAACGTCAAGAGAGAATGCTTCTGGAACATGGCCACACAGCCCGAAAGACATACAACAACACTCTGAAAACAATGTACCAAGGATCCTGGAAGAAGATGAAAAGGAGTTGTTGCACTACCTATCAGTATTCATCTCTCCACATCCCTAAGAGCAAAAAAATAATGTCCCTCTTATTTCTGGCATCAACTTGATTACAAAATCCCTGATTGTAGACTATTATTGTCTCCAAAACCAATCAACAGAAGCAGAATGTGAACACAAAAACAACATATTGACAGGTTCATCTCTATGACATAAGTCAGGGGTCCTCAAACTTTTTAAACAGAGGTCCAATTCACGGTCTCTCCGACTGTTGGAGGGGGGGTTACTATAGTCTGAAAAAAAAAACATGAATGCATACTGCAAATATCTTATTTTTAGAGCAAAAAAACATGAGAGAACAATACAATGTTTAAAATGGAGAACAATTTAAACCAACATAAACTCATCGGTATTTTAATGGAAAGTGTGGGCCTGCTTTTGGCTGATGAGAGAGTCAAGTTAATTAGGGTTGTTGTTGTTGTTGTTGTTGTTGTTGTTGTTGTGTGCCTTCAAGTTGTTTCAGACTTGAGACGACCCTCATTGTCTGATTTTTCATGAATTTATTTGCAAATTATGGTGGAAAATAAGTATTTGGTCAATAACAAATGTTCATCTCAATACTTTGTTATATATCCTTTATTGGCAATGACAGAAGTCAAACGTTTTCTGTAAGTCCTCACAAGGTTGGCATGCACTCCTGCTGGTATGTTGGCCCATTCCCCCATGCACATGTTCTCGAGAGCTGCGAAGTTTTGGGGCTGTCGCTGGGCAACACGGACTTTCAATTCCCTCCAAAGTTTTTCCATAGGGTTGAGATCTGGAGACTGGCTCGGCCACTCCAGGACATTGAAATGCTTCTTATGAAGCCACTCCTTCGTTGCCCTGGTGGTGTGCTTGGGATCGTTGTCATGTTGAAAGACCCAGCCACGTTTCATCTTCAGTGCCCTTGCTGATGGAAGGAGGTCTGCACTCCAAATCTCATGATACATGGCCCCATTCATTCTTTCATGCATACAGATCAGTCACCCTCGTCCCTTTGCAGAGAAACAGCCCCAAAGCATGATGTTGCCACCCCCATGCTTCACAGTAGGGGTGGTGTTCTTTGGATGCAACTCTGCATTCTTTCTCCTCCAAACACAACTAATTGTGTTTCTGCCAAACAGTTCTACTTTGGTTTCATCTGATCATATGACATTCTCCCAGTACTCTTCTGGATCATCCAAATCATAGAATCATAGAATCATAGAATAGTAGAGTTGGAAGAGACCTCATGGGCCATCTAGTCCAACCCCCCACTAAGAAGCAGGAAATGCTCTCTAGGAAACCTCAGTCGGGCCTGGACATGTACTGGCTTAAGCAGGGGGGCACGCCTGGCACGGCAGGATCTGAGTCCCTGGCGACGTAGTGTGTTACTGATGGTAGCCTTTGTGACGTTGGTCCCAGCTCTCTGCAAGTCATTCACTAGGTTCCCTCGGGTGGTTCTGGGATTTTTGCTCACCATTCTTGTGATCATTTTGACCCCATGGGGTGAAATCTTGCATGGACCCCCAGATCGAGGGAGATTCTCAGTGATCTTGTATCTCTTCCATTTTCTAATTATTGCTCCCATAGTTGATTTCTTCACACCAAGCTGTTTGCCTATTGCAGATTCAGTCTTCCCAGTCTGGTGCAGGGCTATAATTTTGTTTCTGGTGTCCTTGGACAGCTCTTTGGTCTTCACCATAGTGGAGTTTGGAGTGTGACTGCTTGAGGTTGTGGACAGGTGTCTTTTATACTGATAACAAGTTCAAATAGGTGCCATTACTACAGATAATGAGTTGAGGACAGAGATGCCTCTTCAAGAAGTTACAGGTCTGTGAGACCCAGAAATCTTGCTTGCTTGTTGTGACCAAATACTTATTTTCCACCATAATTTGCAAATAAATTCGTGAAAAATCAGACAAGGTGATTTTCTGGATGTGTTTTCTCATGTTGTCTCTCATAGTTGAGGCCTACCTATGAAGTCAATTACAGGCCTCTCTCATCTTTTTAAGTGGGAAAACTTGTACAATTGGTATCTGACTAAATACTTTTCCCCCCACTGTAAGTATTTGGAATGGATCTGGTATGCACATTATTTATTTATTTATTTATTACAATATTTATATCCCGCCCTTCTCACCCAACAGGGGACTCAGTGCGGCTTACAATAAAACGCATATATAAAAATTATACAGTACAATATAAATCAGTTAAAAATTATTGTTAACTTACATCAGTATTCGTAAAACACATTATAAAATACAAGTAGGCGGGTTCAGTGAGAACTTGCATGATACAGTAAGGAATGTTACACCAATCCAAGGAAGACTTTAATCCAGATGTGCACAAAATATGGCCCTCCAAATGTTGTCAATTTAAAATTCCAGACATTCCTCATAATGACCTGTGCTGGGGCAGATAGAAGCTGCAGTCCAACAATACCTAGTGAGCCACATTTTGCTGATTTCTGCGTTAATATCACATAATAGCAAGGAAACCATGAAAAAAGAAATGCATCCTCACATTAAGGTCAGACCATCAAGATACCTGTCCTCAAATAATCCTATCAAAATCTCACAATGAGAATTCCATAGAGAAAGCTGCTCCATAGTGACCATCTGGAAAGATGAACCATGTCATAGATAAGCACAAGAAATGTTGACACCAAGGCCATGGTTCATAAACTGGACAACAGATGGCCTCCTCAAAAGATAATGCTACTTAAGGGTGAATTGATGTTCCACCAAAAACTGATTCCTACTTGTATAAGTATACACAAACTCAAATCTTGGCCCTCTTTTGATTCAGCATTCCAACCCATCTTTATTTTCTTACAGCAATCTTTTGAATTCTCCTCCAATTGAGACTGAGATCACATTGGTGTTTATTTGAAAAGCAAGTATTATGCTCTAGGTTACAGTTGTAAATTAGAATTTAATAGAACATCATGACAAGGAGCTATGTTACAAGTTAATTAACAATTTATTTATTTATTTATTGGATCTAGCCCAGCATTTCTCAACCTGGGGGTGTCAGAGGGGTCACCAAAAACCATCAGGAAACACTACAACTCCCAAATGTCAAGGTCTATTTTCCCCAAACTCCACTAGTGTTTACATTTGGCCATACTGAATATTCATGTCAAGTTTGATCCAGATCCATCTCTGTTTGAGTCCACAGTGCTCTCTGGATGTAGGTGAACTACAACTCCAAAACTCAAGGTCAATGTCCACGAAACCCTTCTAGTATTTTCTGTTGGTCATGGGAGTTCTGTGTGCCAAGTTTGGCTCAATTTCATTGTTGGTGTAGTTCAAAATGTTCTTTGATTGTAGGTGAACTACAACTCCAAAATGACAAAATCAATCCTCCCCAACTCCACCAGTATTCAAATTTGGCGTATCGGGTATTTGGTCCAGTGACTAAAAATACATCCTGCATATCAGATATTTATATTACAATTCATAACAATAGCAAAATTAGTTATGAAGTAGCAACGAAAATAATTTTATGGTTGGGGGTCACTACAACATGAGGAACTGTAGTAAGGGGTCACAGTATTAGGAAGGTTGAGAACCACTGATCTAGCCTTTCTCTCAGATCCAAGGCAACTTGTAATACATTCAAATAAAACTTATTCTACAAACATTATCAAAGGTCACAAATGCTATTCAAAACTGAAGATGCAAAAGTACGGGGAGGCTCAGAGATTATAAAAGTGGAATTTGAGAAATGCATATTGCCTACTAGCTGCACCTTTCCATTCCTGATTTAATGAATAAAAAATCAAGTTGAATTGTATGTAATTGGTCTGGCTTTGAAATCTGTACCACTGCTACTAACATGAACAAATCTGAGTAACTTGTGAAATGTTTATAGCTGTACAGTTTATATGTCCAATGTTAAGCTGCTTTGAGATAAAGTGGGATATAAATAAATATAATAAATATGTCCTAAAGTATAAATATAGATGAGAACTAACCTAAGGGCACATTGAACTAACGGATGTATTTGCAAATCCACTAAATTGTCTCTAAGTGGAGATCCTTGGGCTTCATTCATTTCAAATAAACTGCTTAAAATATCTTAAGGTCACATCTAAAAATGTTACATGTAAAGTAACCTTGAGGACTTTAGGTACATACAACTATTACCTGCTTTGAAGATGGGATCTTGCTGTTGTCCTTTTCCGTAAGAGCCCACTTCAAAACGTTTGGGAAAGAGGGGGACTTCCACGTTGGCCAGGGGTTGACAAACCTTCCATCTTTACCTCTCTTTGATTTTGTCACATCTTCCTCCAACCTATAATCCAGTCTGAAGCTTTTTCTAGATGCCCTAGAAGAATCACTGCTCCGGGAACCTTGACTTGAATTTTGCCGTCTTCTTACTGCTCCTTTCGGATTTTCATTGCAAGCGAATGGCTGTTCTTCAGCCATGTCATTTGGTGACGAACTATTAAAACAAAAATGAAGAATTAATTTTCTTTCATAATTGGAGGAAAAAGTATAAATCTGTCTATAAACTAACCCTGTGGGCTTTCTTCCAGCCTTCTCCATTTTTTTGGGTAAAAAGAATGCTTAAAAAACATGCTTCAGCAAGCAGACATAAATTGAAATTCAGACAGCTTTCTGCTCTTTGATATGCATAACATCACATCCATGGGTTTCTGCATGTTAGGAAGATGGTTTCAATTCTATAAAAATATCAGCCTACATATCCTGAAGTTCATTATCTCTGCAATATGATTTTCCAAGTAAGACATCCCTAGTTGCCAAATAATACCGTGCATTTTATCTGCAATAAATATGGCCGAGATGGGGTGATGAGCAGTAAAAATTAACTTCAGAAACAGCATGTCCTCCAAAGCTAGTTCCCTCACCACTGAAGTTATTTAACCGTGGCTGATCACTCCCAGGAGAGGGGGAAATCAAAGAACGACAAGCAACAATGATAGCTACCATCCATGAGGCTACCATGATAAACTGCATCAGATATTGATCCCTTAATAATGAATAATATTTATGATTTGCAAAGCACCTCAAATTTTTTCTTGATCCCCTCCTTTTACATCTGATTCTTATAGTTTAGATCTTAAGATTTAGACATAAGAGCTGAGAAGACTTTGTCCATGGTGGGATTAGTAACTAAGTGCTTTCTAGCTACACACTGTGAACTTCTGTCAGAAACATTTGATTAAAATGAACTCTTTGCTGCCCTATTAACACCACAACAAACACAGTCTTGATCACTAATCCAATTACTTAGAACTGAAAGGGCACTTGAGGTCCCAAGAGCTGTGTAGAGTTGAAACAATTAATGATGGGTAGGATAGAGAAAGACAACAGTTTGCTGAATATTATGTCCTGAGAGATAATTAGAAAAGAGGTGATGAAATCATATGGGCTGGAAGAGCAAAGTCTCAATCCAATTGATGCTCATAGGTTAAAATTAGGAGTTACTTTCCAAGTACACCATCCAACATCCATTTCAATGTGCCACATTTCTACCATTTCTATCAGACTCTCTTCACCAGCACCCAAGAGTGGGATATAAAGCATGCACTATGAGACAAATAAAAATGGAAAGGAGATAGCCTCTGGAAAATAGAGCCAGGTTGATGGATCAGAACTGGATCAGAACAGAGTGATGGATCAGAACTGGGAAAGGTAGAACCAAAAATAGAGAAGGGGGAGAAAGAGAGAACAAAAAAAATCACATAATTTCTCTGTAAGAGTGTTACTGTTCTGTTAGTAAAGAAAGATCAGGTGCCAGCAAACACTGAGAGAGCCAAGAAAACAAAGATGTCAAAATAGAAGTGAGATGTTTGAATGCCTGCCAAATTCACCAAATAAATCTTGGGGCAGAGGCCTAAATAGCCTAAATGCAGTAGATCGTATCTGATCTTGAAAGCTAAGCAGGGTCAGCCCTTATTAATACTTGGGTAGGTGTCCACAATGAATACCAGGTGCTGTAAGTTATATTTCAGAGGAAGGAACTGGCAAACCACCTCTGTTTATCCCTTCCCTAAGAAAACCCAAGAAAATTCACAGGGTTGCTATAAGCTGGCAAGCGACTTGAAGGCATGTGCACAGAGAAATATTCAAATGCAAGTCTCTGATCATTAAGGCTAGACACGCTAGTCAATACAAAGTACACATCAAGCCTACACTTTCAAGGTCCCCATCACTGCCAGCAATTGCTTCTTTGTATAAGCTGTTGTAAAACGTTCTAGGAGATAATATGAAATAAAATAAACCTTTGAACTGTTTAGCCTTTTGGCTGGCCTAAGATAATTTGTAACCCGAGCCAGTTAAATACCTGCAACCAGATCTATTTATCACCTATGGGTATTCAGTCTTTGACATCAATAAGTTCAGGCATTCATCCTTAATTTCTTTTAAGAAATTTGGCTCTGTCATCTAAAGCCAGAAGCAGTTACGGTAACATATGTGCTGCTTCTGAAAAAAAAAATACTTACCAGAATGCATCTACAACTTCAATCATCATCACTCATTATCATTTTGTAATTAAAATCTAGATGCATGTTCGTGCAAAAGTATTGTTGAGATTTCACAGAGGTGTAAAACAAGCTGAGCATTACTATTATGAATGAGAAATGCATGGATTGTATCATTTTGGTTTCATATAAAAATGCTCCCGCTGCCCCACCTCATCTTGAGATATCCTTACTGCTACATGGGCAATCTTCTGCTCAAAAGTGAAATTGTGATGTAATCAGCTGGTGAAAACTGAAGAAAGGGGTGGGCTCTAGTAACATAAGACTCTCATCTCTAAAAAGTATTCTGTTGTTTATCACAGACGGCTAAACATCTTGCTCCTAGAAAATATATTGTCATTTGTTTCTTTCTAGAACAACCAATGTTTGCATATCTAAAATATGCACCATTTTTTTAGGTCTTCGTGTGGCGATGAGGACACCTTCTAACACATATATTCCCTTTGGCTCTTAATATCTATGTATTTTAAACATCCCTGTATGAGCAACAATGACATATTCTCTCTGGCTTTTTAGATGCTAAGAGAAGGTATGCCATACAGACATATAGATTAGATAGGGCTTCCTCAGGATCCCATAGTTGCTCTTATAATAATAATGTTAGAAATAGCAACCTTCTTCAATCCTCCAATAGTTATTTGTTTGTATATACAGTAGAGTTCTGGTTATCCGACATAAAGGGAGGAGCCCAATGTCGGATAACCAAAACTGTTGGATAATAGGGAGGTCCTATTATCCATGCTGGGGGCTTGGTAAGGAGGGAAGGGACTTTTGCACACTATGCATAGAGGAGCAATTTTTGAAACTGAGGCCGCGGGAAGGTGCCTCGAGGGAGGCAGGCTCCAAAGGAAGTTTTAATGGAAGTTTTCCTCTCCCCGCACCTTGCTTGCTCACCTTTGAGGAGCTCGGAGGCTTCCACCAGCTGCTCCAAGGTGTATTGTATATGTGTATTGATTTTCAGTTTTCCTTAACTCTTTGTTGTGGGAGGAGCTGCAGACCATGTGATCAGATCTGGGCATGTTCAGGGCTCAGACTCCATTTTAGATCTCAGACTCCATTGAACTTTCAGACTAGACAGAGACTTTATTAGACTCTCGGAACAGAGAGATGCTTTAGATTATGGACCGTTGATTCTAAGAAGGAGGCCCTGTGTTATCTACACATAAAAACTACTTCAAATCCTATTTGTAACTGGATTGATAAGCAAAGTACCTGCATGCTGAATACATGGAGTTTGTGAGTAAACCAACTATATTACTTTTAAAGAATTCTGCTTATTTTTGTGTCTTGAGAACATGGTTTAAAGGAAAATATATATTAAGGAAGAGTAGATGTTTTTTGGGTAACTAAAAAATAACACTTCTGAAACTCTGCTATATATCTTTTGTGCATTGGCATATCTTTGTTCCAAACAGTTCAAAAACATACCTAGGTATATCAGTTTAACAGCTGAGAAACCTAATTGCCTTGCATGAATGCCATTTCCCCAAAAGGTTACGGCATTATTTTTTCAAAAGGTTATGACTTCTAACAAGGTCATGCCTTTCCAAAAATCATAAAATCTCCAAAATGTTATGGAAATTTTCATAATAATAATAATTTAAAAACTTTATTTATATTCCGGCCTATCTCCTTGAGGGGACTCAGGGCAAATTCCAACAACAAAAAGGCAAACATTCAATGCCTGATACAACAATAAATACAAAACAATACCGACTATCCAGGACCCAACATAGACCAACATATACCAAAATAAATCTGCATGTACCAAATTAAACCCACATATAAACCAAATCATAGCATACAACCTAAAATTAATTATATTACATCTAGAATAAAATCATGAACCACAGTTTACAAACCCCCCAAGGTTCATTACTGTTACATTTAATTACAATAAAACCCCGCTGGTCTGAGCCCCGCTGGTCCAAGCCTCTGTGCAATCCGAGCAGGTGAACGGGGAGGGCCACAAGGCCCTCCCCATTCACCTGCTCGCTGGCTGGCTAGGTGTGCGTGCTGCTAGGTAAATAGCAAGCTACCTAGCAACACGCATGGGGCACCTCCCAAGGGGCGAGCGCTCCATGCGTGTTGCTAGGTAGTTTGCTATCTACCTAGCAACACGCATGGCTGGCTCCTTCGCCACGCCAGGCGCTGGTGCTGCTGGCCCCGGCGTGATGAAGGAGCCGAGGCACGGGTGGGCCGGTGAACGGGGAGGGTTTTTGCTGCCCTCCCCCTTCACCCACTCAATGGCTGGCCCAAACGCTTGCCAAAGGGAGAAGTTTCCTCTCCGTTCGGCGGGCGCTTGAACCCAGAGAACCTCGAAGTGTGCTTCCCTGGGTCCAAGTGGCTGCCAAAGGGAGAGGAAACCTCTCCATTCAGCAGGCGCTTGAACCCAGGGAAGCGCGAAACGTGCCGCTTCCCTGGGTCCAAGCGGCTGCCAAAGGGAGAAGAAACCTCTCCGTTCGGCGGGTGCTTGGACTCAGGGAAGCGCGCTTTGAGGTTCTCTAAAGACCCAAACGGCCGAAGGGAGGAAACTTTTCCCTTTGGCGGGTGCCTGGGCCTGGTAATCCGAGTGATCCGGGTTGACCGAGCTGAGGTCCGCCCGTTTAACTCAGACTACAGAGGTTCTACTGTAATTATATTGCCAGTGATGTCGATAGAGCTGGCCATGCCAACAAAGCCAGAATACAAAAATATTTCCCAGTTAGAGGTCTATTCGCTGTATAAAGTAATCTACTACTCCTCCTCTCCAAATGCTAAAGAGCAAAGGTGGGTTTTAATTGTTTTTTAATGGAAAGAAGGGAAGGCATTCCAGAGGTGGGGGCGATCACAGAGAAGGCCCTATATCTTGTTCTCACCAGCCGTACTTGAGATGGGGTGGGACTGAGAGTAGGGCCTCACTGCTGACTGCAAAGTTGATAAACCTTTTTGACTTTTTAAAACATTTCAGCATAACACACAGCTCTGTCTGCTTCTGTCATTATTTGCAGCAGGCAAAGAGCATGTGTGAAAGAAAACAGGGCTTAATAGCTTCTTTTCCCCTAACACGAGTATCTATTTTACACTAGGGCTTCATGTAATGCCTCCTCTGCAGCAGTGAAAACTGGAAATGCTGGAACTCATGCAGAAAAACCTGTTTGTGTGATTCTTTAAACAATGATGTTAATGGAAAAACTAATTTAAGACATTGTAAAACTACTTCCGCCACCTACCTTCCTATTACTTCCATACAGCACAAAAAGTGTTTATTCTCCCATTTCTGAAGGACAGGGATCTATTTTGCCACATGATGAACAGCAGAATGCAAGGATGGAAAAAAAGTATACATGTTCTGAATGCCTAAATCAAGATCAGCACCCAAAGATAAATGAGCCCCAACATACACATTCTGTAAACATAATAGCAAGTTGATTTTTTCCACATACAGTCAGATTTCCACATTTGCTGGGTTTAGGGGCACAGGAGGACCTAGAGCAGTGGTTCTCAACCTTTCTAATGCTTTGACCCCTAAATATAGTTCCTCATGTTGTAGTGACCCCCAACCATAAAATTATTTTTGTTGCTACTTTATAACTGTAATTTTGCTACTGTTGTGAATTGTAATATAAATATCTGATATGCAGGATATATTTTCATTGTTACAAATTGAACATAACTAAAGCATAGTGATTAATCACAGAAACAATATGTTTGGGGAGTATGGACAACAGATAATGGGATCGGCAGTACCTTCAATTGATTCAGTTTTGACTTTCACACACTACTGAGACCCCAACGAATTACAGACCTGGACCAAACTTGGCATACAGAACTCCCATGACCAATAGAAAATACTGGAAACGTTTGGAAAAAGAGACCCAGACATTTTGGAGTTGTAGTTGCACCTGCAGTCAAAGAGAATTCTGAACTACACCAACAATGGAATTCAACCAAACTTGGCATACAGAACTCCCATGACCAACAGAAAATACTGGAGAGGTTTGGGGAAAACAGACCCAGACATTTGGGAGTTATAGTTGCACCTGCAATAAAAAGGGGATTCTGAACTGCACCAACAGTGGAATTCAACCAAAAAAGCATCTACCTGGCTGGTGCCGAGAGCCAGGTGCCAGGGACCTCGCTACAAGGTTGGGGTCCGGATTCAGCGTAGAGGCTTGCACCTCTGCTGAGCCTGGCAGGAGGTGAGAGCTGGGCAACAGAGGAACCATGGTCGAGCCCAGGCCCAGTGGTGAGCCTTCAAGACAAGGTGAGGCCCCATTCTGATGGCAGTAGAACGCCATCCCAGGCCGAGGCAGGTGGGAGGTGAAGCGGCTCCACAGCCACCTCGTCCACTGCCTCCCTCGCCTTTTCCTATCTTCAGGATGAGGCAAGGTCTCATCCTGATGGCAGAAGGTTAACTCAGGGCAAAGCTGGCGACAGTCAAAGAGGCTCCAAAGCCACCTTGCCTGCTGCCTCCCTCGCCTTCTCCTGCCTTCAGGAAGAGGCGAGGCCCCATCCTGATAGCAGGGGAAGGCCGGCCCAGGCCGAGGCAAGCTGTGGGTGAAGAGGCTCCAAAGCCATCTCGCCTCCTGCCTCCCTCACCTTCTTCTGCCTTCAGGATGAGGCGAGGCCCCATCTTGAGGGCAGGGGAAGGCCAGCCCAAGCCAAAGTGGGCGGTGGGTAAAGCGGATCCAAAGCCAACTTACCCATCGCCTCCCTTGCTTACTCCTGCCTTCAAGATGAGGCAAGGCTCCATCCTGAGGGCAGGGGAAGGCCAGCCCAAGCCGAAGTGGGCGGTGGGTAAAGCGGATCCAAAGTCACCTCGCCCACCGCCTCCCTCGCCTTCTCCTGCCTTCAGGACGAAGCAAGCTGCCCTGAGGGCAGGGGAAGGCCGGTCCAGAGCTGACCCAGTCTGGCTGTTTGGCTGGAGAGGGGCTGGGAGCCAAAGGAGGTGGCCTCGCAACCCTTCTTAAACAGTCAAGCGACCCCTCTGCGGTCATGACCCCCAGGTTGATAACCGCTGACCTAGAGATTCCTAGAAAGGTGTTTTCTCTAGGAATCTCTGGGTCCTCCAGCATGATTATATTGTCAACTCCTACTGGAGTGTTAACCAGAGTCATACAGTAGGACCTAAAGATTCCGAAAGAAAACAATTGTAAACAAATTAATGAATAATCAAATCCACAAAAGCAAAACCTACAAATTTGGAGGGCTGTGCGTATACTGAGCCTACAGTAAAGGCATTTTTCTTTATACACCTGAGAAATTTGTTTTGCTTTCCTTTTAATATGATAAATTGGCCAAAGATGTTATTTGGCTGATGCCCATTTAAAAAAAACAAACCCTGAAGAATATTTTAAACAGTTCAGCTCCCTGTAAAGCAAACCATTCACTCAGATGACAGGGCTGATTCCAGAAAGAACTGCTCCATTTTGAATCTCTCACTAAAGTAATTACTGCAAGTGGATGATTTCTGAGATGACAACATCTAGCCATAACTGTACTTTTTCTGCTCACATTCTGGGTGTGTGAGTTAATGGCAAATATGACTGATTAGGTACATAAGCAGCATATGAAAGGAATGCAAGGACCTTTGGACTGCTATAAACCTTAACACTGTTTTTATTTGTTTTTGGCATTCTTGCTCTGAAACTAATGTTCCCTGAGCAGACAATAAATATAGAAAATCATGATGCACATGAACAACATCAGAATAGCAAATAAAACAACAGTATAAAATGTATATAAATATATAAAGGTGCCTAAAATGCCTGAGAGAAGAAAGATGTATTTTTATGGTGCTGGAAATATAATGTGGTGGCCACAAATCAAGCCTCCTACAACTTTTCAATAAGACTCTTCTGAGAAGGATAGTACATAGTTTAAATCTCAGTTACAACTAACATAAGAAATATGATCCACAGGGACAAATATGAGCTTTCACTGAAGACCATAAGTACTCCTTTCTCAAAGTAAGTTTCACTGAATTATATGGCAATTTCCTAAATACCTTCCAGTCCAAAAATTTTTCATTATTTGTTTCTAATTCTTTTTTGTCAATCAATCCTCTACTACCACCATGCAGATTACAAAGAATTAAGACCTCTTCGACACTGTCCCTATATCCCAGGATCTGACCCAAGATTATTTTCTTATCCCGGATTATCTGGTAATGGAAACTCATATAATCCAGTTTAAATCAGATAATCTGAGATCAAATCCTGTGATATAGGGCAGAATAGAAGGGGCCTCAGTAATTAAAATAGAAATAAAAGCAAGAATGTTTACAATCTTGAAAGATCAGTTAACAACTGTGTAATTTTAAAAGTTTTTAAATGTCGATAACTGAAGGTAAGGTCGACTTCCATCTGCAATGCAAATAGGTGCATCTCAGCGATATCATTTTGTTAAACTGTTTCACTTTTCATACTTCAATTAAAATTAACATCCAAAATGCATACTTGCAGAAAAGTGAAGTATCAACTTGCAATTTTTCAAATCAAATATTTTCTAACTTATTACTCATGAAAGGAGACCAGTTTTGTGGCCAGACACATAAGGTTTTACCAAGTGGCCATTACACCCTTTGGTGTAACAAAGGACAACAACTACAGGTTTTCATTACCTTCCCAATTAGGATGAGATATCTTTATGATACTATTGACACTTGAAACAGTTGTTAGCCCTTACATTTACAGACAAATCTGAGAAATCTGGAGGGAATTTGAAGAGAGAAAGAAGTATTTGCAAAGAGAGAAGGCTGTCAATATTAGAATATTGACTTGGAAGATTTGGCACAATTGATCAGAATGAAGAACATCAAAACAGTAGCTGGGCAGCATCCCAGACTTCCATTATTTACATGGATCTTGAATGATTTGTAGCATCCCTCAAATCTTTAAACTTGTATTATGAAAAATGTAAACCAATAGCCATAGCACATATCGCTGAACAAATTGCGTATTGTTTAGTTTTAAGCTACTGTTAAGTTTCCATTCTCTCTCTCTCAAGGTGGGAAATACTGCTACGTTGACAGTATAAGAAGCACTGTTGGAACATGCAATAGATAGTGGAGGTCAGATTCGCATTGTGTCTTGCTTCTGTAACAGGCCAAGGTTTTTAAAAGCTCAGCCAGCAAGTATGACTGAAAAAAAATCAGTACTCAGCAGATACTGTTCTTTTTTTAACCCACAAATAAGTCACCTTAACATTCCAGCAAGTATGAGCAACTCTGGAAGCAAAGGGTGCACTGCTTGTTTTATTTTTAAGCAAATCACAGAGGTATAAAACTGACTTTGGAAAGGAGGCACTCACTGGCAAGTTTAAGTACATAACGTTGAATGAAGACTATTGTTGAGGAACAGTGCTGTGAATCAACACTATAATGCATTATCTTCTTTTCAGAAGTGAAATTGCTTTTGGTCCAAGTGGACAATATTTTGGTATTCTGAAACTGACAAATTATGAATGGTGGTTTTAAAATGCACATATTGTCAGCCAGAAGTATTAACTGGAGGCATTCAGAATAAAAGAGTCCTTTAATTTATGGTCACTTTAGCAATTTTGTATGTGAAGGCAAACATTTATGTCTGCTGTAGTCAATGCTTTATACATATATCTGACATAAGCAGCTTGGGCGGGCAGAGGAATTTAGTACTACCACCTTGCATCCCATTGTTGGCATAAAGGAAATAAAATAGAAATGAACACAAGTTGAGCACCCCTAATCCAAAAATGCTTGGGACCAGAAGTGTTTCCTGTTTTGGATTTTGGAGTACTCGCATATACATGATATCTTGCAGATGGGATCCAAGTCTAAACATGAAATTCATTTATGTTTCATATATATTTATACACACAGCCTGATGGTAATTTTATATACAATATGTCTAATAATTTTGTAAATGCGACAAAGTTTGTGTACAATGAACCATCAGAAAGCAAAGGTTTCAACATCTCACTGACCCACATGGAAGATTTTGGAGTATTTCAGAATGTTGGGAATTCTGGATAAGGGATAGTAGTGGGAAGTGGAGAGGACAATTTAAGTTGTAGTCGAAAAAACGTAGTCCTGGTTGTCATGGAAAGTCACAGCAGAAAATTGTTTACTGGACTATTGTGAAATCAACCCACTTTAAAAAATATCAAATCATAAAACTGCAAGAGAATTTATAGCCAGTGAGTTCACACTGCTTGATTTCTAGAAGTGGCCACACCTAAACAATTAACAAAGGGAAGGGAAGTCTGTGTCATCTGGGAATAATGGGAAGAAATTCCTCTGGGCAACTCAGCAAAAAATCACCCAGCAAATATGTATTATATTGAACTTTCAGAAAATGAGAAAGTATTTCTGAAAACTTAGTTTAGTTAAGCAATGAGGGCTATTTACATCCACTACAATATGATGCTTTAGTGCAGAAAGTGGACAATCTGTGACACTCTAGCTGTTGGTTTGCAACATTCACCAGTCTTCACTGTTACTACAGTGGGCATGGCTGATTCTTGGTTCCTCTCAATACCAATGATTCCTCTCAATACTAATGAGTAAGGTGAAGGATAATATAAAGTGCAGCCTAACAGCACTTGGAAGCCCTACATTAGCCAATGAAAACAACCTAATCAAGCCACTATGTTCATCTGGCACATCTATGGGAAGTGGAACTTTGTCATGCAACAATGGATCCACTCAGAATCAGCAATCCTACAAGAGTTTGAGAAAGGTTTCTATTCACTCCAAGCTGATGACTTTACAAGTCATCAGTCCCATGTACCCCGAAGCCTTACTCAGAAGCCAAGAGCGTCAGTGTGACTGAATGATCTGATACAGAAAGACCCTTCACTAAATGCATTTTTCCTTGAAGTTCAGCTGGAATTCTATCTGTTCCATAGGATCTATCCCTTACACTAAACCTTATTCTGAACCTGAACCCATCTTTCCAAGCCCAAACAGTTCATTTCTGTTTGGGTGAATGGTTGCCTTTTCTGTCTAGATTAGAGACATGAATAATTGTCCCAGATGTTGACAAACAACTGCCAGCCATAGATGGTACAGACTGTGGTGAAGTTGTGGTTCAATAGCATCAAAAAGTCTGTGTGATCCATAACTCTGGCTTTGATAGAGTCTGATACCCTGTGAAGCATCCCTAGTTGCATTTATGCCATTTCAATTTTGGTGTACTGCCTAATCCAAATGGGATCTCAGCAACATGTGTAACCAGGATTTCACTTGGTTTTCATAATCACAAACCTTGGGCTTGGATTCTCCCACACGAGTCTTCTTATGGCCACAGAGAAACACGGGTTTCTCAAGGAGGAGAGAGGATTTGTAGCAGGATATATGTGAGTTGTTTTGCTTTAAGCTCAGTGGTTTATAGCTTTTGTAACCAAGCTAAAAAACAAAGACTATTTCACTGAGACATTAATTGCTATTTTTTTTACAAAGAACAAAAGGCACAAAAAATTCCTTAACAAAACCCTGTGTAACCAGAAAGAGGTTCAAGAAAAAACGGCTCAGCAAGCTGTATGGGATCATTTAATCACATCAAGTAGAAACTGCATACAATGCTATACAAATAACAAACATTCTTAATAGGTCTAAAATTGTGAACTGTGCAACACAAACCAAATGATTATGGATTTCTTTTGGTATGAAAGTCTTTTTCAGTGACATAGCATAATAAGAAAATCTTTCTTAAAAAACAAAACTTTGAAGTGACTAGAAACCAGTTCTTCTTATCTCTGCTTCTTATTTAATTGCTGAGTTCTGAGTGAAGTTTTCTATGCGATCCATATTAGCAAATGCCATTCCACCCTCTTCAGGAATTGGTAAGGTATATTTTCTCTGAAATCTCCCATGAGTTGTGAAGCTCACTTTCCAACTATGTAATCTTAATGAGAAAAGAAGAGCATGGTGTACCAGAGCTGTTTTGACCAATAACAAGTGTTTCTGTAACTCTTCATGATCAATCTTTGCTGTTAGTTTAGTGGAAGCCTAACGGTTGGCCCAGACTTCTACTTCGATATTTTAATAACATCTAGAAATACTAGCCATATATTACAGGAATATATTGTAGAATGGGGCCTTTCTGATTGCCAGTTCCCAAATACATAGAGGCTCTGTGCTGCCTCGTCAGAAGACTGACTTTCTATTATTAGCAAATGTATTTTACCCTCTCTCTATCTGCCCACTTATTCAATGCAGTTGTCACTCTGCATTTGTTGTTTGTATTTTTAATGGGTTGGTTATTCATGGATTTTACTTAAAATGTTCTCTCTAGCAATCTCTAGGTCCCCTATGGTCAACTTTCTCCAATCATGCTGGAGTATCAAGAAACTTCAATAGAGAACACCTATTAAAGAACCTCTAAGTCCTCCAACACAATTCTGGCATCAGCTTCCAGAAGAAGTTGACTACAGAGTTTGCTGGAAGATAGCTAGAGAGGTGTTCTATTAGGTTAAAGATAGCAATTTCTTTTTGTGTGGTTTTTCACTTTCACGGGGGACCTGTAAACCAGCAAACATGGAAGATTGATTGTACCCCACCACATGCTTATTTGGGGGAACAAAACTGTGCTCCCCAATTCGTATCCATAGCTGTGGTGTTTCTTTAACTACTTCTCTTCTCCTTCCTCTCTGCATTGAATATTAAGAAGCCCTTGTTCCCTCCATCCATGCTTAAGCCTATCCACTTGTACAATGAAATTCTCCTTTCCTGTTTTATGTATTAAAATTGGGCTGTACATGCAACAGAAGTAAGTGCGTCAACTTGTCTGTATGTAACTAAGCTGTATGCAAAAATGATGGCATTGTTATGTGCCTTCAGGTAGTTTCCAATCTATGACTATACATAAATAACTTTAGAAGTTTTTCCAAACTGAAAAAAGTTTAATCTGGAAAATCCCTAAAGTCCTTAGTCCACTAACAAAAGTGAAAGAAGCATTTCCATATCCAATCAGAAATCCCCAATGGCATAGTCCAACAAACAACATCACACAACTGATAATCATCTAAATTATAGTTCTCCAGAATGGAAGGCAACAAGGTTAATCATGACAAGTGGCTTCAGACTCCAAATTTAGTTTAAAAATAAAATACAGGCAACTGAAGTAAATTGGGTATAGAATACTCTGCTGTGGAAAAAACACTGCAGAAAACCACAATTTCAGACCCACAGTTTTTTGCTCCAACAACACATTTCAGACAAGGAAAATCGACAAGGCTCAGAGCCAAGTAACTTTGTCAAGAAACCAATTACAAAGCAGAGCTGAGGTCCAAGCACCTATTTACACCTGCAGGGTACAACAAGATACAGATATAATTGAAGACGAAGTTGTACCGCTTAAAGAGCACAAACACATGCTTCTTATCATTGCCCCTGGCAAAATATACACCACACCCTCCACCCTTTGCTCTAACCAAACCCAGTAAAGCATACACCTCCAAGTGAAACATACAACAGAACAAATGAGCTAACATGACTCAATCTCACAACTGGAAACACATACACACACAAACAAGGAAGAGTGAGAGATTGAGAGAGAAAGAGGTAAAATATACACTGCAACTGTTTCATCCCCCATCTACTTCCACTGATGATGATGATGATGATGTAATAATGATAATAAAAATGTGTATTTACTACCCACTTCTCCTTTTGGCTTGAGGCGGACCACAACACTAACCCCCATATTACGTATAGCTCCCCCAAAGCATCCATGACTCTCTCGGCTTATCTTTTTTCTCTCCTGTATGTTTGGGAATGCTTCAAAATTGCAGAATAAGTTGCAGCCACCTTCCATGTTTCTGTTTCATAAATATGCCCCAAATATCCTCTTGGGCCCAAAAGCATTCACAGACCTAGAGGCCAGCACTTCATTTTGCAGCCCATCAGTCTTTTAAAAATGAAAATACATTTTAAACCTTCTGAAGGGCAGTAAGAGAGATGTCTGTAGACATGTAAAATCTTGAATTTAAGATTTTTTCAGCTGTAATGAATTCCTATAACAATTAAAAATATAAGTCTGGCAACTACAATATATCACATTAAAATGTTCTCACAAACCTTCTTTCACCTATTATTATTATTATTATTATTATTATTATTATTATTATTATTATTAATTTATATCCCGCTTTTCTCCCATGGGTGGGATTCAAAGCGGTGTATAGTGTTAAAAGCAACAAAATTAAAAACATAAAATTAAAAAAATCATAACTAAACAAATGAATTACGCGTGTTTTCTCTACCGCTATCTCCTAAACACACTCTATCTAAAAAGAGATTAGAAGTTCCCTTGATGTCTCTACAGAGACCATGCATAGATCTTTTAGTACTATTGAGACTGAGAAAAAGTAGTAGCATAAGCTGATGCATCTACACTGTAGAATTAATGAGGTTTGACACCACTTCTACTGCCATGGCTCAATGTGATGGAATCCTGGAAGCTGTAGTTTGATGAGGCATCAGCACTCTTTGTCAGAGAAGGCTAAAGACCTTATTAAGTTCAACTCCCATAATTTCATAGCACTGAGCTATGGCAGTTAAAAGTGGTGTCAAGTTGCATTCATTCTACAGTGTAAAAGCACCTCATCAGATACATGGAGTAAAATATATGTAATGAAATACAAAAACTTATGCAACCACCTTTTATCTTAGTTAGTCTCAAAAGTATTACAACATCTCTTTGCATTCTGATTAGAGACTATTTCAGTATTTTGTTACTCCTTAGAGAGTCAGAACCATTTTTAGGGACATATTTACAGGACAACATTGGAGCATTTCAAGTGTCACAGCAAGATTATATGGCATCCTAGGATGTGTAGTATGGTGAGGCACTAGAACCCTCTGGCTGAGATTTCTAAGTAAGGAACTGTGGCAGTAAAAATGGAATCATATTACTGTAATTGTGTGGCTTGAAAGGGCCTCCAGTTCCTCATTCAAATTTGACAGTTCACACACAGTTGTTCCAGAGGGCAATTTAGATGCAAATACAAAAAAAATTAGATTTACATGACAGGGAACAAGAGCCATCAAACAATATACACTATGTATGGGGAGGGGGGGGGGAGAGAGAGAGATTGCTTTTTGTCTGGGACATTTCCTCTGCTTCTAGGTGGCCCAATTATACCCTACTTTAAAGAAGAATGAACAAGTTGCCTTCACATTTGGTGCCAGATCCCTCCCTTTAAAAAAGCATAAAATATCAGTAGAAAATATAGGAATATTATGCCAAGTGAAACAGACACATTAAACTGGCCAACATACATTTTGGTGCCTCAAGTGTTAGACCTGTTCCTGGGTATATCTGATCTACTGATTCCAAAAATGGCATCAGTTTCCCCCTATCCACTGCAGTTTTTGAAATACAGAACATATGACATATGTCAGTCTTCATCTGCTTGCCCATAGAAAACCATGATGACCATATCTAAGAAAATAGAGCCGATGTGGTCTAACCAGTGCAATTTTCTGAAACAGTACCCTAAATAATTCCAGGAACAGCCCTAAAAACTAAGACACCAAGAACATTTTTGTTGCTGGGCTGTATAATCAGTTCAGGCTGCTAAATGTGGTCATGTTCCTAATCCCAGATCCACTAAGAGGCCTGTTTATTTCTCCCACATTAAGGCTAGCAGACTGGCAACAAGGATTTGGGATATTTGATTGAGGAGAGAAGATATAGAGAAGAAGGGGAGAGAATCCTGAGGGTGGAAACTGTCATGTCAATTATTTGTAAACCACCTTGCAAGCCCTTCTGGCTGAAGAGCAGGGTATAAATTTGCGAAAGTAATTAAAATGATAAAGGCAGAAGAACACAATACAAAAAACAGGGATAGCTAGTAAGGGATTTATAGGAGGGTGTATTACATCTGGTAGAAATGGTAGGGGTATTGAATTTGAGATCATTTTTAACTGCCCCAAAGAAAATTGGTTATGAGGACAGAGCATACATACTAAATGGCAAAAAGGTAACTACACCATGTAACCTCATGACAGTTCTTAAAATCAGTTCTGGAAGCCCTTACACCTTTGAATTTTTCTCACCTAAGAAATAAAGAGTTTATTCAACAACAGATTGGATTTCTGTTTGCTTTCTACTCTAGAATTTATTGATACTGTCTTAAGCAAATTTGTTAAGAATCTGCTTGCACTGTACTGGACAAATTAAATAAATGAGGCCAGCAGCTAGAATCTGGAAAAACAAATCCTGTCAACCCAACCTTAAGAAAAATTGGTTGAACACATCTCTAGCTTGTTAAAGCTGCAAAGGACCCATGAGGCCTGCTATCCATCTGCGGGACTTTTGTCTTTATATGCAAATGTTAAATAAGACATCAGTGCTGCAAGGCATACAAGTTAGGGAGGAGGGGATTATATAACATGCTTTTGGAAGACTGCTGCAGCACATTTCCATGTCAATGAAAAGAGAGGCTAGAGCTATAGCAACTGAATTGATCTGCCTGGCTTTCATTCTCCAGCCCAGTCTTATTCCCCAGCTCAGAATGAGGCGAGAGACCCCGTGAGGAAGAGGGCAAGGGGAAGAAGGGCTGGATCCTCCGCATGCTAATATATCTCAACCAGACAACTTCTATTTTCACTGTAATTCATTGGAGATTCCCTCCAAGTGGTTGATCATAAGAACTTCTAAAATTAACATACCTCTGAAGTGTTACTATTAAAGCACAGTAAACCATGATGTGGTCCCAGAAAAATGCTACAATCTGATAAAAAAAAATCCTATATGGCAGATGGACTGCAACAACTCTATACTACGGATCTGCAGTTGAAACAAAACACTATTGTCTTTGTTTCAAAGCATGAAGATCAGAAACCCCTCAAATGGCAAACTCTAGCAATAATATTTTTTTCAAACATTAAGATTGCTTCACAGGCTTGTAAAGTGCATCTCTGGCTGGGTACTTGGAAAATCAGTTATGCTAGTCAGTTGAAAGTTTGGCATTTCAAAGGTAGCTTGTCCATGATTTTAAAGTGACAATGCCATGGGAAACTTGCTTTGAATTCCAATCTTTCAATCAAGTATGGCACACTGATTTGTCAAGTACTCAACCACCATATAGGATTTTCCACTGGCCCAAGGTGACAAGCCTACAATCAAACCAGTCATTTGATTGTATTGCCACAGATGGTGGCTTGAAGTACAGCAGATGGTTGAGAAGCAGTGGCCACTGAGAGGTGAGGCACAAATCAGCAGCAGCCCCACCAACAGTCCAGTTACAAGGAGAATGTTAATCCGTTCCTCCTATTTTTACAAGTGATGCAAAAATCCATTTTTGCATACTTACCCCTTGCAGTTCTCATGGTTTCATTTTGTTTCTCAGTTTTGAGACTATTAACTCAGAAGTAGCAGGTCTAGATGCATTTTCACATTCCAGCATGTCTTTGACCCCAACTGTTAACTTTCATTTTCTGTTTTTTGCACAGCCCTTTCCCACATTAGTATATGGCACCAATATTGCCTGAGAGGCTTAACGGCGGCTGTACAACTCATAGACTTGGGACAGACCTCAAAGGGCCATCCAATCCAACCCCCTGCCATGCAGGAACACACAATCAAAGCCCTCCTGACAGATGGCCATCCAGTTTGCTTAAAAACCTCCAGAGAAGGAGACTGGAACGCTCCTTCAGCACATACTCCCTAATGCTTAGAAACAATCTCTTTTCCTGTAATTTGAATCCATCCCGCCCGCCCAATTCTAGTCTCCAGGATAGCAGATTTGCCCCCTCTTCAACTGAGATTTCCTTTCAAATATTTAAACATGGTTCTCATGTTCCCTTTCATCCTTCTTTTCTCCAAGCACAGAATTTCCTTTTTTTAAATTGGTTCTTCTCCAGCTTGAAATTTTACCTGAACAAGATTCACAAATGAGACATTTCAAATTGGAAGGCATTTGTGCTTATGTATGTAGAAATCTGTTCTGACTTATTTTCACTTTTTAAAGTTTTGCAATTAAAAATAAAACCAATTTATTTTTAAGGGTATGGATATCCTTGCCATCAGTGCAAACTGCATCCCAATGAGCCTTTCTAGAGAAGGACATGAGGATGGAGGGGGAAGGACTTCAGCAAGTTGTAGCTAGGACTGCAGTACAACGTTCACTGAGAAATAGATCCTATGCTTTTCCTGCATGGCAGGGGGTTGGATTAGATGGTCCGTGTGGTCTCGTCCAACTATATTATTCTATGATTCTGTGAAGTGTCAGGGGAGATTTGCTCCTCTGCACAAAATCTGAGCTTTATGACACAATCCTAAACCTGTATTTCAGATCGTGCCCCTTTGGCAGGACCCTTTGTTTTATTGCAAAGTACATGTGATATTGCTATATGAATAAACAATTATGGCATGTAACATAATAGCCATTCTTATTCTATGCCATTCAGTGGGAATTACTCCCAGGTAAAGGCACATCTTAAGGCTCCAGAAGGTGCAGAAAACCACCCCAGAGCTATATAACACTTAGAATCATAAGGTTGGAAGAGACCCCTAGGGCCATCCAGTCGAACCCTGTCATGCAGGAAAAGCCCAATCAAAGCTCTCCCAACAGATGGCCATCCAGCCTCTGCTTATAAACCTCCAGAGGAGACTCTGTCATGCTCCTAGGCAGTATATTCCTTATTCTAAGCTTACTTCAAATGGGTTTTTGTAGCATCCAAAGAAGCAGATTTCAGGTGCATCTACATTTTGAATTTTTCATTATTTTTTTTAAAAAAGGTTGTACCCAGCCTCGAGCCATCAGAAGAGGCAGGTAATAAATAAATAATTATTGATAATATTATTATAGAATTGATGCAGCTTGACATCATTTTAACTCAAATCTCAAGGAATTATGGGATTTGCAATTTGGTGAAGTGCCTCTTTAGTAGAAAAGGCAAAAGACCTTATACAACAATAGCTCCCAGGATTCCATAGCATAGGCTGGTCCAAATGATCCCAGACTACATAAATTCCACAATATGGATGCCGCCTACATGGATGACAGCAGATGCTCCCCACAGTCATTGCTCTGAGTCCTAGTTTCAAGAAAACAAATCTGCTCCCTCCTCCTCATGATACCCTTTCACATATTTGTACATGGCTATCATGTCTCCTCTTCTCTTCTGCAGGCCAAACATGCCCAGTTCTTTAAGCCGCTCCTCATAGGGCATAGTCTCCAGGCCATTGGTCATTTTAGTTGCCCTCCTCTGGACATCTTCCAGCTTGTCAATATCTCTTTTAAACTGTAGTGCCCAGAATTCGACACAGTATTCCAGGTGAGGTCTAACCAAAGCAGAATAGAGAGGCACCATGACTTCCCTCAATCCGGACACTATACACCAGGGGTCCCCAAACTAAGGCCCGGGGGCCGGATGCGGCCCATTGAAGCTATTTATCCGGCCTCCACGGCACAAGGGCAGAAAGAAGCGGGTTGGACTAAATAACCCAAGGGGTCTCTTCTTCTCTTACAGCCATTATTATTATTATTATTATTATTATTATTATTATTAACATTGAGGCTGGGTGGCCATCTGTCAGGGGTGCTTTGCTTGTGCTTTTGGTGCACAGAGGCAGAAGGGGATTGGACTCAATGGCCCAAAGGGTCTCTTCCAACCCTCTTTGATATTGTTGTTGTTGTTGTTATTATTATTATTAATTATTATTATTATTATTGCTTGGTGGCCAACAATAGTCCGGTCTGAAGGATCGTGAACTGGCCCCGTTTTAAAAGTTTGGGGACCCCTGCTATACACCTTTTGATGCGGCCCAAAATCCCATTGGCTTTTTTAGCTGCTGCATCACACTCTTGGCTCATGTTCAACTTGTCAGCTACAAAGACTCGCAAGATCTTTCTCAGGTCCTTTCTACATTGCCATATAATCCAGATTATCGAAAGAGATAATCCGCAATATCTGCTTTGAACTGCATTATATGAATCTACGTTGCCATATAATCCAGTTCAAAGATGGATTTTATTTGGTGTGACACTGCCCTATATGCCAGGATCTGATCTCAAGTGATTTGCTTTGAGCTGGATTATAATGAGTCTCCACTGTCAGATAATCTGGGATAAGCAGCAGCTGGTGTGGCATCAGATGCTGGGATAGAGGGCAGCATAGAAGAGGGCCTGAGGCAATGGCAGTTTGACACCACTTGAACTGCCATTGCCTCAGTGCCTTGACAGAAAAGGCTAAAGAAGACGTTGTCAAACTACAACAGACATGGTTCCTGTGGTAGAGTGAGGAAGGAAGGCAGGTGTAGTTTCCCTTTCGTTTTCCTGAATATCCATAAGGAGAGAGAGGTACATACATACATACATACATACATACATACATAGTCTGGCTTTCCCCTCCTCACCTCTCTCGGGGCAGGTCTTCCTCCTCGTCCTCCATGGCGAAGGGGCTCCTCTGCGGCGGCGAGGCGTCCCTCAACTGCGGCGCCGGCTTCGGAAGCAGCGAGAGGAGCCTGAGGCAGCGCCTGCCCACCATGAGACGCGGGGCTCCCGGCAGCCAGAGCCCGGCCTCCCGCCCCTCCCACCCGGGGCCTCCTCCGCCTCCTTTCCCGCCCAGAAGCCCGCGCCCCGCTGCGTCTGGCCCGGCCTCCCCGCCGCCGCCGCAAAGCGAGCTGCGGGCGCCATCTTGGGAGAGGCAGCTCTTGCCCCAGCGAGGTCTCCTGAGGGCTCTGGCCTGTCTCTCTCATTCAGCCCCTTTCTAGGCAATAGTAGCTTGAGTAGGAAAGGGGCGTCGTGTTGTCGACTTTATTGCCTAACTCTTGGGTTATGCCTTTATGAAAGTTCAGGGTCCAGTTCCACCGTAGGGTTAATGCAGTTTGGCCCCACTTTGGCCCCTTTCACACAGGTGTATGAAATCCACATTGAACTGGATTATATGTCAGTGTAGACTCAGGCCACTTCCACACAGCTCGTGTCAGGTGCGAAACTGCAAGATGCTTCTGGTGTGACAGAATTGCCAATTTGCAAGGATGTTGCCCAGGGGACGTCCGGATGTTTTGATGTTTTACCATCCTTGTGGGAAGCTTCACTCAAGTCCCCGCATGGGGAGCTGGAGCTGACAGACGGGAGCTCTCCTGCTCTCCCCGAATTCGATCCTGGGATCTGATTCCAGATTATCTGCTTTGAACTGGATTATAAGAGTCTACACTGCCAAATAATCCGAATGTTTAATATTTTACCATCCTTGTGGGAGGCTTCTCTGATGTCTCCGTATGGGGAGCTGGAGCCAACAGACTGGAGCTCACCTGCTCTCCCCGGATTCGATCCTGGGATCTGATTCAAGATCATCTGCTTTGAACTGGGTTATACGAATCTATACTGCCACATAATCCGAATGTTTTGATGTTTTACCATCCTTGTGGGAGGCTTCTCTGATGTCTCCGTATGGGGAGCTGGAGCCAACAGACTGGAGCTCACCTGCTCTCCCCGGATTCGATCCTGGGATCTGATTCAAGATTATCTGCTTTGAACTGGATTATATGAGTCTAAGGTAAAGGTAAAGGTTTTCCCCTGACATTAAATCCAGTCGTGACCGACTCTGGGGGTTTGGTGCTCATCTCCATTTATAAGCCGAAGAGCCGGCGTTGTCCGTAGACACTTTCAAGGTCATGTGGCCGGCATAACTGCATGGAGCGCCGTTACCTTCCTGCAGGAGCGGTACCTATTGATCTACTCACATTGGCATGTTTTCAAACTGCTAGGTTGGCAGAAGCTGGAGCTAACAGCGGGTGCTCACTCCGCTCCCGGGATTTGAACCTGCAACCTTTCGGTCTGCAAGTTCATCAGCTCAGTGCTTTAACACACTAGACCACTGGAGGCTCCTATATGAGTCTACAATGCCAAATAATCTGAATGTTTTGATGTTTTACCATCCTTGTGGGAGGCTTCTCTTATGTCCCTGCATGGGGAGCTGGAGCTGACTGACAGGAGCTCACCTGCTCTCCTTGGATTTGATCCCATGATCTGATTCAAGATTATCTGCTTTTATCTGGATTATGAGTCTGCACTGCCAAATAATCTGGGATAAACAGATAATCTGGGATCAGATCCTGGGATAGAGGGCAGTGCAGATCCAGCCTAGATCCAGATAACTGGCAAATAGAGGGAGAAAACTTGGAAGCAGTGACAGACTTTGTACCGTGTTTCCCCGAAAATGAGACAGTGTCTTATATTAATTTTTGCTCCCAAAGATGCACTAGGTCTTATTTTATGGGGATGTCTTATTTTTCCATGGAGAAGAATTCACATTTATTGTTGAACAAGAAAATGAACATTTATTATATACAGTCATTGTCATCACAAACCAACATAACCAGACAAACTGTGAATCCTATCAAGAATTTCTTGTTGTTATCATTATTTTAATGTACAACAATCTATGATACATACATTGACCAATCTTGCATGCTCTGGTGTTATGTTTGGTGGGCATGCTTCAAAATAAAAACTTTGCTAGATTGCAGCCAGGAAATTAGAAGATGTTTACTTCTTGGGAGGAGAGCAATGACCAACCTTGATAAAAAGTGAAGAGTAGAGACAGCACACTGGCAACAAATGTCTGAATAGTTAAAGCAAAGGAATTCCCTATGGATACAAGAGCTGGACCATAAGGAAGTCTGGGCGAAGGAAGATAGATGCTTTTGAACTGTGGTGTTGGAGGAAAATTTGGAGAGTGCCTTGAACCGCAAGAAGATCCAACCAGTCCATCCTCTAGGAAACAATGTCCAACTGCTCACTGGAGGGAAGGATACCAGAGGCAAAGATGGAGTACTTTGGCCACATAACGAAAGATAGGAAAGCTTAGAGAAGAGAATGATGCTGGGGAAAATGGAAGGAAAAAGGAAGAGGGGCCGACCAAGGGCTAGATGGATGGATGTTATCCTTGAAGTGACTGGCTTGACCTTGAAGGAGCTGGGGGTGGCCATGACCGACAGGGAACTCTGGCGTAGGCTGGTCCATGAGGTCATGAAGAGGCGGAAGCAACTGAATGAATAAACAACAGATCCAGCCTTACATGACAAACTGGAACCCTCATACATAACTCTGAATGGATAAAGATTCTGCCCTCTTTTTACCCTTAGGTTAATTCGCATGGATGTGTATAACTTGGATTATTCATTATAGTTGGTCCGCTTTGGCATCCACATGGCCTGAAAATATATTTTTTAAAATTCCAAAAGGCAAGCCTTGGGTTTTGCCATTTTATATAGGGATACCATTTTATGATGTCATCTTAGATGATGGGACGTCGGTGATCACAGATTTTGGTATCCATGGGGATCCGGGAACCAAATCCCAGAGGATACCAAAGGTTCATTGTAAATACCCTCCGTTTTAAAGTTTTGCCCCTGAGGATAGCAATGTATTAATGCAATTCCTTGTGGGAGTTTGGTATATCAATGTTGCTTCCAGTGACCCATTCCCAGTCCACAAACTGGGCAGTTGATTAAATTGTTTTCTTGTAGGAATCCCTGCAGGGGAAATAGCACGCCACACCCAAACAAGTTTATATTACATTATGTATGAATAGCTGTTTAAAGTACAAGCAAACTATCTTTGAAAAGCTTGGTATCAGAAGTATTTCTGATTTTTGACTACAGGTGGAATAGTATTTCTGGATTTTGGATGCAACACATACATTTGTATTTTATTTGCCAGGTTGGAGACTGAGAGAAGATGAAAAGGCATATTCTGCTAATGCTGTTCTTTATTTATACCCCCATTTTTTCTCTCCACAAGGAGACTCAAAGCAGCAGAGATTTGTACTAATTACTACAGTTGGATTCCCATAATTTCACGGGTCCTCAGTCTCTACAGTTTTGCATCTCATACACAATGTATATAATGAAGAAGTGACATTAGAGAGAGATGACGATCTATGAAACGGCAAGAATCCGAGCGTGATGCTTGGCACAAATCCATTCTCCCACCATTTCACAAACCCTCATGTCTTTCTGCAGCCTTGTGTCTCGCTCATTCGCAACTTGGGTTGTGCATCTGACATAAGGCTGGAGAGAAACTGAGGATCTGAGAGTGAAGAACAAATACAGTGTCTGTACAGTACAGGAGATTTCTGGGAGGTTTGCCAACCGCCTGCTACCACTTTGCAAATAAACTGCAGCTGTTGCCTCGAAGGCAGAAGCAGGCAGCTGTCAGCAGAATATTTTAGATTTTAGAGAATTCAGGATTTCCAAATAAAGGAGGCTTAACCTGCATGTGGGCCTGAGAGTGCATAAAAACTCCTAAACAAAATTTCTCTGTCACCATTCTAAAGATGCTTGATGGAGGATTGCTACCTTTTAGTTCTGTAGACTCTTTAGGCACATTTTGTAGATACCTGTTTTATATTTATGGCCTGATATGGCAGTATGGATGGCTATATTTCAGTGATCTTTTAAATAGTGTTCATTGACGTTTAGATCTAATATTAAGTTTTTGTACATCCTGAAGACGATAAGCCTCATTCAGATCAGCTGGGTAGAGTCTGCCTCTTCCTCCCCCAACCATGGATATACAATAAGGTTTGCCCCCGAAATTGTCCCCATTTGCTCCAAAATTTCCACTGAAGGAGCATGGGGTACATCTACGACGTTTTGTTAGTCCCTTGTGGCCAATATAGACCCAGGGAAGGCCTATTTTTGAAACTCAAACATGTGCAAGGCTCCTGGGATGTAATATGCACCCCTAGATTTCCACAATTGCCCAACTATGTTGTAAGGGCTATAAAGCCTATCAGCAACATTGGATCCCACTGTTAGAGGCCAATGTACTTAATTATTATATACTGTATCTTCTCTACGGTCACCTATTTTATGTATTTTTCAACTCAAAACCAAAACTGTTCCAAGATTAGGTCACACACAAAATTAGTAAAATAAAATTTTTGCCAGAGTATTATGTGGTTTCCGGGCTGTATGTCCGTGTTCTAGCAGCATTTTCTCCTAACATTTCACCTGTATCTGTTGCTGGCATCTTCCAAGGATCCCAGTGATTCGTCATGAGAGTCTCCAAAAACAAATTAAAATGTATGCCAGTTTCCATGTGATGGTGGTTCCTTTTCGGGTTTTGGTAGCCATTACTAGTAGGATAACTCTCTGATAGGCTGTAGGATGTGGACTCGCCTTATAGAAGGGGAAAAAAATACAAAAACACCCTCATGTAGTTGTCGATTTGCCCTCATCGTACCCTCACTCCTATTAACAGTCTTGCAGCCTAGACCAGCTTTTATCTTCCTCTTCCATATCGAATAGACAAGATCCAGGAAGTTATATCTGATTTTGGTAATTCTGTCTCTTCAGTACCATTTATGAGGGGTCTTACATAGTGCTGAAGAGACAGAATTGCTACTGTTGGTGAATGGCAGCACATTCCAATACAAATGTTCTCTGTTTAATCTGCAATACTTCATTTAAATATGTAAGTCACTACTTGATGCTACAGATATGTAGAAACTAGCTTGCACCCACTGAAACACTTACTTAGGCGATCTCTCGTTATCAGAGTATGATGGTCCTTCAAGTGTAGTGTCTTGGCGGTGGGTACATAGGTGACTGTGGTGCCCTATTCTTGACCCGCATGTTCTTCCACAGTGAGGGCATCAGATTCCAGATGGAAGGTGGTCCTCCAGTTAGAGCACTCAAGGGCCAGGGCTTCCCAGTTCTCATTGTCTATGCCACAGTTTTAAAGGTTAGCTTTAAGCCCATCTTTAAATCTCTTTTACTGTCCACCAACATTCCGTCTTCCATTCTTGAGTTGGGAGTAGAGTAACTGCTTTGAGAGACAGTGATCGGGCATTCAGACAACGTGGCCAGTCCAGTGGAGTTGATGGTGAGGGAGCATCGTTTCAGTGCTGGTGGTCTTCTTCCAGCACACTGACATTTGCTCACCTGTCTTCCCAAGAGATTTGCCGGATTTTTCGGAGGCAACGCTGGTGAAATCGTTCCAGGAGTTGAGTGTGACGTCTATAGACCATCCACCTTTAACAGGCACACAACATGATTGGGAGGACAATAGCTTTATAAACAAGCACTTTGGTGTCCCTACGGATGTACCGATCCTCAAACACTTTCTGCTTCATTCGGAAGAATACTGCACTCGCAAAGCTCAGGCTGTTGAAGAGGCTGCCAAAGTAGTGGAAATGGTCAACATTTTCTAATGTTACACTATTAAGCTGTATTTCTGGCATTGCAGAGGGATTGGCTGGTGCCTGCTGGAAGAGCACTTTGGTTTTCTCGATGTTCAATGAGAGACCGAGCTTCTCGTATGCTTCTGCAAAAGTGTTTAGAATAGCTTGTAGGTCTCCTTCTGAATGCGCACAGACAACATTATCATTGGCATATTGGAATTCTATAACAGATGTTGTTGTGACCTTAGTTTTGGCTTTCCATCTACTGAGGTTAAATAGCTTGCCATCTGTCCGACAGATGATTTCCACTCCGGTGGGAAACTTCCCATCAACAAGATGAAGTATCATAGCGATGAAGATGGAAAATAAGATTGGGGCAATAACATATCCCTGTTTGACACCTGATTCCACCTTAAATTTGTCACTTTGGGAGCCATTGCTGTCAAACAACCCATTCCTGATAAATAGTTGATGGGAAACATTTGCTATTGGCAGGCTCCCGTCTCTGGCCCGACACGCAGCTCCAGCTTTCTCTTCAGCTCCAAACCTGGACCAGCATCCGAATCTGGATCAGTACAGGCCTGGGCTTGGGCCCATAACCCAATGTCAAAGTATTGCAGCGCAGCGGTAGTAGTATGAAAAGCAATGGAGCGCAGAATGAAGTGACACTTCAAGGCGTCAGTAAAAGCAATATACAAAGCTTTACTGAATGGAGCAGTAAACAGCACAAACAGACTCTTGCAGATGACAAACAAACACAGGACTGATCTGTTCTCCAACAGATCTCAAACTCGACTTGAACTCAAGACAGACTGAACTGATGCAATAGATATGCACATACTCTTGTGTCTGGATCCTCCCTAGTTCCAGCCACACACACCAAGGTCATCATAGCTCATTAGTGATTAACTCTTTACACACTATTACACACTCTGGATGATGCATCTGACTGCAATACAAGCATGGCACAAATTACATGTAAATACTCTCATTACACAAATCTCACATTGACAATCCCTACTAAAGACAACTCCATACATTTGAATCTTCACCCATGAGCAGCTAAAATGGATTAGCTACATTTTAAAAATACACTTCCAGAGTACAGTAATGAGAGTATTATTTCTAAATCTTGTGGCAATAAGGTATCGGTGTACAGAGTGTGGAGTTTGAAGGAGGGAGAACTACAGATGATGGGATATGCAGTACATACAATCGCCTCAGCTCCCACAGACAACTGTGACTTGCACCAATAACAGATCAGGCCCAAATCTGGCACAAAGACCCCTCCCCCCATGAACCACTTTATGTCCTGGTGCGGTTAGAGGAGGACAGACCATGGATATAGGATTTGCAGTACCTTCACCTGAAATGACTCGCACAAACAACTGTGACCCCCATGAACAACATACATGGACCAGATTCGGCACAACCTGTAAACAACCTGTCCTGGATGAGGTTGCATTCGCCCAAAGAAGCAAACACATAGTTTGCAAGTACTTGTATATCAACTTCTATTCCTGGAAACCCAGATTAATTATGTGGTTTGTAATACTTCACAAGGAACATAAAATATCAAGGCCAGGTTAATCAAAATGACTTTTGTGAAGGAGCCCTTAATTTTTGGAAGTTCAGAAAAGGATGGCCGTCTGACACTTCTAAGGTATTCCTCCTCTCTCATTTGATAAGGCTTCACCCACCCACCATTATAATAAGTTACAGCTACAGTAGAGTCTCACTTATCCAACATAAACGGGCCGGCAAAATGTTGGATAAGCGAATATGTTGGATAATAAGGAGGGATTAAGGAAAAGCCTATTAAACATCAAATTAGGTTATGATTTTACAAATTAAGCACCAAAACATCATGTTTAACAACAAATTTGACAGAAAAAGTAGTTCAATACATATTAATGCTATGTAGTAATTACTGTATTTACGAATTTAGCACCAAAATATCACAATGTATTGAAAACATTGACTACAAAAATGTGTTGGATAATCCAGAACGTTGGATAAGCGAGTGTTGAATAAGTGAGACTCTATGTAAATCACATAGGTTATAATTGTAGTGTGATATATTTCTAAACTAATTTTATTGGATTTTAGGAAGGCTATTGCAAAGAAAGGAATGCAAAATTATGAAAAAGAAAAACGAAGGGGAAAAGTCAAATAAATAGGATATAAGCAAGATCTAGGGATATACATTGATATAAGCTGATCATATTTCCCAAAGTACATCTTAAAGATGACATCTATAAAATACATGTATAACTAAAACAGTAAGATGTTTTGACCACTGAATGGTGAACAGGGAATATTTATCCCTCTAGCCATAAAATCTAAGTCCTTTTGCAACAGTAAAAACATGAACACTGTTGACATTCAGTCAAATCTCATGTTTCAGGAATATGATTTAAAACCTCCAAGGAGCTTTCCAATACAAAATTATTACATTGTAATACATCCAGTTTGAAAAGACCATTGAACACGACTCGATCAAATATCTACACAACAAAAACAATTTTTTGACCTGGATTGAGGTGGGGAACAGTGACATATTAAAACACAGCATAAACTTTCCATTCAAATCACATAACACATAAACAGTTTAAAATATCCAATTAAAAGAAAATACTGGTTCAATTAAAACAATCAGTAGACAATGCAAAATTCAGAAATTATAAGTAATCTGCATGAGGATGCCTTAACTACATTACATAGCCACCGTTAATATTTATGTAGAAACACTAATGTATTTATAGTTTGCTTACCAGGAAAAGGAACCACTTACAAACATCCATCTGTTTCTATTTGACTTCTAAGATCTTAAGGTGACAAATGAGGACTGGGATTTTCAAGTTATGTATTTTAATCTTTCTTACACTCTGTTATATTATTTTTTTTGTGCCAGATTAACTCATGTTTTTATCCCAGAATAATTTGACCTGGGGAAGGGGGGTGTGTGTCTGTGTTCGACATCAACCATACATCAAGCGAACCACTGACCCTCATACAGAAGCTGATGAAGAAACATACCCTACAACAGACCCACAAAAAAAAAAAAACAATTGCTACATTCAGTAAAGGATAAGAGGGATCCTCTAACCACTGCAAGTGACCATTGTATACTGTGCAGCTGTGGACAAGTCTACATAGGGACCACTAAACTCAGCACCCAGATACTGCAGACTAATTCAACTGGAGAAGTCAGCTATAGCAGAGTACACGATAAACCACCCTGGACATAGAATATTATTTGAGAACACAGAAATTCTGGACCACTGACAACCATTGTGTCAGACTACACAGAGAAGCTATTGAAATCCACAAGCATATGGACAATTTCAACAGAAAGGAGAAAACCACGAAAATGAACAAAATCTGGCTACCAGTATTAAAAAAACACCAGGATAAAGACAGTAAATAAGGAACACTACTCAGAAACAGGAGAAGTGCAGAAAGCAAACAATTAACAGTTGTTTACCAGTTAGCACCTTCCAAACAAAGCATGCAACAATAGCCAGGCTACATCTATGTAGATACCCTCACTGATTGACTTTGCAAACTTCATGGCTTCTCAAATGCTAATTAAAGCTTGCTAACTGCAACATTAACACTTGCTTTAAACAGACAAGGGTTCTTTCTCCTACCCTGGACATTCCATAGATATACAGGGTGTTTGAAAAAGAACTCCCTATTCACCATTTAAATTAAATGGTGAATAGGGAGTTCTTTTTCAAACACCCTGTATATACACTCCACTTGTTTTGTTGCCAACAGAACCTCTGAAGATGCCAGTGACAGATGCAGGCGAAGCCTCAGGAGAGAATGCTACTGGAACATGGCTGTATTGCCTGAAAAACTCACAGCAATTCATACATTGACTTTCATAGAGAAGATATCACTTCAGGCTGTGTATATAAGGCTTATATATCTTGACCTTTAAAGCCCTACATGGTTTGGGTCTAGGTTACCTAAGGATCACCTTCTCCCATACAATCTGCCCCGCACACTGAGATCCTATGGGGGGCGTATGCTCCAAAAAGCCAGAACCTAATTGGCAACCACAACCCAGAAAACCTTTTCATCGGCCGCCCCAAGGCTTTGGAACAACCTGCTGGTTGAGAGCTAAATGAGCTGTTAGAATTTAAAAACCATATAAAGACCTATCTCTTCCGGCAGGCCTACCTAGACAATCTTTCAACATGAATTTTAAGTGTCCATTGTTTGATCTCTGTTTTGTGTGTTTTAGTATGTATTTTGTAGAGATACATTTTGGTGTGAAACTTTATGGAGGTATGTTTTAGTGTGTGCATTTGTAGTATTTTTGCTGTGCTTATGTACTTTAATAGGGAAACAAGTCATCCAAGAATACCTGGCCGCTCTAAATGAATTAAAGTCCCAAGGGCCATAGCAACTACATTCAAGAGTATTGAAGGAACTAGTGTAAGTCATTTGGAACTACTGACAATCATCTTTTAGAGTTCTTGGAGAACGGGAGAAGTCCCAGCAGATTGGAGGAGGGCACATGTGGTCCCTTCAAGAAGGGAAAAAAGGACGATCCAAACAATTACCGTCCGGTCAGCCTCACATCAATACCGGGCAAGATTCTGGAAGTGATCATTAAGGAAGTGGTCTGCAAACACTTAGAAAGGAATGCGGTCAACGCTAAGTCAACACGGATTTATCAAAAACAAGTCATGCCAGACTAATCTGATCTTTTTTTCCCGATAGAGTTACAAGCTGGGTTGATACAGGGAGCGCCGTAGATGTAGTATATCTGGATTTCAGTAAGGCCTTCATCAAGGTCCCCCATGACCTTCTGGCAAACAAACTAGTCAAATATGGGCTAGGCAAAACTATGGTTAGGTGGATCTGTAATTGGCTAAGTGAACAAACCCAGAGGGTGCTCATGAATTATATAAATGTTTTTAAGGTTTTATAATGTATTTTAATAATGTTATTATTATGTTATTACAATTATTATGTGTTGTTTTGCTTTTATGATTGTATTCTTTGGGCATTAAATTTTGCCAATTTTTGTAAGCCGCCATGAGTCCCCTCAGGTGAGAAGGGCAGGGTATAAATGTTATAAATAAATAAATAAATAATGCTTCCTCTTCATCCTGGAAAGAAATGACGAGTGCAACTCTATGATTCTAATAGTTCTGTAACTTACCTTGAGGAGAGGCGGGTCAGAAATAAAATTATTATTATTGTTGTATGAAGATTAAACCAATGTTGTGGGTCTCAAGATATTTCATTACTGTATATTGATGCAATTGTGGGTCTTCCAAAATCCTGATCGCGCCTGGTCCCAAGAATTTTGTATAAGGGACACTCAATCTGTACGTTCTTGCTGTTATTATGGTTTAGCTTTATTTTTATCCTTTTTTCTCCATTAGGAGATTCAGGGCCCTTCCACACAACCATATAACCCAGAATAACTGGGTTATCTGAGTCCATGTATTCCAGTTCAAAGCAGATATGCTGGATTATATGGCTGTGCAGAAGGGCCATTAAAGTTGGTTACAATATAACTATGTTATAACTAACCCGTTCGGATCTAGTGATTCAGATACCGGTTTTGCTCTATCTATCTATCTATCTATCTATCCATCTATCTATAGCAGGCCTGCACAACCTGTGACCCTCCGGGCCTTTTGGACTTCAGCTCCCAGAATCCTGACCATTGGACAGGCTGGCAAGGGCTTTTAGGAGTTGGGCGTCCCAAATGCCTGGAGGGCCACAGGCCTGTTCTACAGACTCACCGAAGCGGCTGTACGTTTTATGAAACGTTAAAGGAGAAGCGAAAGGAGCGAAGGGGGAAGCAGGCAAGGGATGAAGCGAGACCAAAACTGCTTGAGACCAAAAGCCACAGCCCATTTCCTTGGTCTCGAAAGGAGGAGCCCACGGGGCCTCTTCCGCTCCCGGCGCGCCCTTCCCGGAAGTGCTTCTCGGCTGGGACCAAAATGGCGGCGTCTCGTGTGGCAGGGAGGCGTCTTCTTCTCTGGGGCAGGCCTGGTCGCCTTCCCTCGCGGAGCCCGGTCTCGGGACAGCGGGTGAGTGGAGATATCGGCTTCGGTCCCTCTCGCCCGCCTCGCTGCCAGCCCTATTCGGCATTCAAGAATGGGAGGGCTTCTTTCGTGGCACTGCATGCTGGGATTCGTAGTCTCCTGGCAGGAAGCGTGACGCAATATTAGAAGGTCTCCAATACTGATGCGGCCTCTCGCGGGCGGCCCAGAGGTTGCCATGGTTACCCAGAATCGGTCAGGTTTTGTGTCAGCCTTCCTCAGCCCCTTAAGGGTGTCGCCGTACATTGGGAAAATGAGAGATTCTAGCTCAATTTACAAAATATTCTTTACAAATTTGAGAAAATAATCTCTCCCTGTCGGCCACCTCCTGCCAAATATGAGTTTGTTAATAGTTTTGTTGATTTGGGGACATTTTCTTTCAAACCTTGGCCTAATGGCTTCAGATAGGCCAGTGGTTCTCAACCTTCCTAATGCCACTACCCCTTAATACAGTTCGTCATGTGGTGACCCCAACCATAAAATTATGTTCGTTGCTACTTCATAACTGTAATTTTGCTACTGTTGTGAATCGTAATGTAAATATCTGATATGCAAGATGTATTTTCATTCACTGGACCAAATTATAATAACAATAAGTAATTGTCCATGTGCTTTACCTAGGCCTTGGCCATTCCATGGACTTTATTGCCTTTAGTAGCTTCCATCCCTAGTCACCAAAGAATATGCACTTTCAGGTATCAATTTCCCCTTAAAATGGCCCATGTCCTATGGTGCTTGACTACTGACTGGGATTACTGTCTATGTTATTTTAACTTTTGTAAGATGTATTATTATACTGTGATTTTATTGTGTTATTGTCTTTATTGATGTAATACTATTTTGGGCTTGCCCTGTGTAAGCCGCCCCAAGTCCTTTTAGAGATGGAGCATGGTATAAATAAAGTTTTATTATTATAGTAATAAAACTTTATTTCTATACCGCTCTATCTCCCCGAGGGAATTCAGGGAGGTTTCCATCATAGGTAAAACATTCAGTTACCAGAACAAGAAACATACAACACAACCATAATAAAAACATCAACACAGTTACTATTAGCACAACATATTCATTTAAAATTAAACCCATTTCAGTACTAGTCCTTTGGGTGAGATTCAACTGTCAATGGGCGGGATTCTAGGGTGGGCCTAAGCAGCTACGAGAGGCTGGGGCCAGGGCTAGTGCAGCACGTGACATTGGTAAAGTGTAAACTGGTGGCCAGGAGAGGGCCTGGGATACTCAATCTCAAGGTTTGTTGAGCAGTTAAGGAATTGGGCTAGTGCAATAATGTATCGGGCCAGGAGGTCGATAAAGTGCAAGCAGGGACCTAGCCAAGGACCAGGGTAGTAACTAGAACTTGAGGTGGTCCTCTGTGATGACAGTGCGATCCCCTTGATGGATTGTCACCTTGACGTGGTGAGGGGCCTTGTGTGTTCCAATGAACCTGAGGGCACAACCACTGGAATCATGCACTCCCAGGAGTGGCCACAGGGGAGGATCCAGACCAAGAACAATCCGAAGACCCAAAGACCTTAACGGCGGAGCAGGCGGAGGATAACATGGTACATGTTGCAACGGCTGTGAAGGCGGAAGAAGGCTGTAACAGACTGAGAAGCCACTCCCGTTGTGTTAATCACACCACTGCTGGGACCTCACTCTGTGAAGACTGTGTGTTGACCGGCCGTGCACCGTCCTCCACACATTAAAAAAAAATCACGCACAGGCGTCTTCCAAGAAATGGAGGACCATCATCCTCAAACTACGAGGGATCGCGTAAGGAAGGACAGTGGGGAAAAAGGTGATGTGTGTATGAGGGAGGAAGGAAAAAGCCAAAAAAGAGCCATACTGCCACGGAGACATTGTGAGGGAGGTTGTCTCGGGCTCCTTCCACACAGCTGTATAAAATCCAGATTATCTGCTTTGAACTGGATTATATAGTAGTGTAGATTCAGACAATCCAGTTCAATGCAGATCATGTGAATTGTCTATTTTGATATTCTGGATTATATGGCAGCGTAGAAAGGGCCACAGTTTCCAAATGTGATATTGGTAGGAGATGGAACACAATAAGAGGTTCACAAAAACATAGATGAAATTTATAGAAAAATAACAATCATATTGAGACCTTGTCCTTTTGTATTTGATTGGTGGGGGAGTATACTTTGAACACTTTAACAGATTTGTTTACAACTTGGGGTTTGGGATAGGTTTGCTTCTTGTTACTCCCCCCTCTCTCTCAAGAGTAGAATAATAGTTCCCTTATTATGCTAGATTAACACTAATATGGTCAGAGTTTAAGATCTCTCTTTAGTGTACTGTAGCAAAAACTCAGGAAAAGAATATTTTGTCACCTAACAGCATAACCAGCTTTATTTGATATAAATATATGTGTGCTTCACTCTATTTCAGCTGATGCAATGAACTGGAGCACATAAAACATCATATTTGATGTTCTTAAAGTGACACAGGACTCTTCATTTAAGTTTTAATTCTTTCATGCAGTTCATTAAGAAATAATATTTGCTCAGAAGTACAGGTGTATACTTGTATCCTGTTGTTTACAAAATATTTTCCCAACAGTCTCTGCATCTTGGGGGAAGCAGGTTCAGAGCAACCAAGGTTGCCCCAGAAATTGTCCTCAATGTACCTGAAACAAAGACATCGCTGCTTGAAAATGGCCTCAGGGTGGCTTCTGAAAATTCTGGACTTTCAACATGCACAGTAAGTAAGCACTCTGAAAGAAATGCTCCTCTGTGCCCTCCAGCTCTGCGTTTTCAGAACATTTTAAAAAGAACAATATTTCAACTGTAACTTTGAGCACACTTTTCTTGGAAATAATTTTTGCTGAAATCAGCAAGGCTTGGTTGCAGGAGTCTACCGTGATGAGAGAATGCTTCTCTTATATAGAGTGTACTGCTGTACAACATTTTTGTGTTTGGTAAAAGTGTCACATTGCTAAAACTATTGTAAAGCCCGATCCAGTAGTAAGTGTAGCCGGGGTTAAAGGGGCTAGTAACAGTTATTGGTATTTACTAAGTGAGATAGGGGTCATGATGGTCTACACAATATGCGCTCAGTATTATTATGCAATGATGTTGTCACAGGGGCACATTCTAAAGTGATTTTAATTTCCGTGGAACTCTGTAATGTTCCTGATAATGGTTTTGGACTACATTAATATGATCCCAGGATACATCCAGTCTGTTTTCACTTTGTCCAAAAGGCTAGTGGTCAGCTTTGTGTATTTTTTCCAGACTTATCTTTTGGTAGGTTATGATGTTGTTGTTTTTATATGCAAGTTGCTATATGGATTATGATCTGCTAATAGCAAGTTGATGAAAGATTTTTAAATAAGGGAATGCAATGCCTTTGGGGTATCAGTGATGCACTATGTCAGTCTTTCGTTGTTTTTTCTGGTTTATCCTCAATCTCAATGTGAGAAGAAACAGGATTCTGTTTACTAAGATTAAGGTTTGGTTAACTGATCAGAGGTATGTAGCAATAGTAAAAACATAAAGCATGTGAGAAGATGTATTGGAACTTCTGTGAGATTAAGAATTTACAGTTTAGTAATACAGTGTTATTCAGTTTTCTAGCTTGTAGATGAGAAATGTATCATTGGCCTTTTGGCCAATACATGCTCTTGCCTCCACATCATGCTGCATTCTGTAATTTATGGGTTGTAAATCTAATTATTTGTTTTTAATGAGGTGGGACTCTGGATTGATGCTGGAAGCAGATATGAAAATGAGAAAAACAATGGGACAGCTCACTTCCTGGAGCATATGGCTTTTAAGGCAAGTCTTCAAAGTATCTTTCCCATATTGCTTATGACATTAAATATTAAATTGTGTTCATCTTTAATTCAGTAGCAAAACATTATGCATAGATTCAGTTGAGGAAATGAAAAACAACATCAAAGCAAATAGTTTGTTCCCGTAATTCACAGCTGGTTCATATGTAAATGAAGTAGTCTTGTCCACGGTACTTTATACATAATTATCTTAATATAGTTGCAGGTTTAAGGGAAGGATAAATAATTTGGAGCAGTAGTGTGCATAGTTTAAATTTCCACAACCTATTTTGTATTTCACTAGAAGTCTGAGTTTCCTCAACTAGACCGAAGTCTTGTTCAGGACAGAGGAGCAGTAAGATAGGCGTAGATCGAAGGAAAATAGATGCATTTGTCGCCATGCTTAGTTTAGTGATTTGTTATTTAGTACAAGAACTAGAGCATAAACACAAATCTTCCTTTTCACTGGAAACTTTCTCTTAGCTGGAGAAGCATACCGTAATTTAGGAGGAAGCTAGGCTTTTTGTTAAATCATTGAATATCACTTTTGCTGATCAGCCTCAAAATCACCAATACATTCTGATCTCCCTTTTGCCCAGCCACTCTTTACAGTTTATCAGCTTCCCTAAAGCGGACAGAACCCAGTTTTGGTTATTGTGCCAAGGGATCTGTCCTGCATGCATTTTCCATTGTGGCTGGTGAAATCTGCTGGCTCTGCAGCCGTCACGGTCACTAGAACGATCTGCCTCTTACATTACATGATGCTGCATTCTCACACAATGAATACTCCCTTGTCAGCTTAGGGTAGCACTGGCAGAAGACACTTAATTTTGACGGAATGCCAATAACATAACATAAGCCAAGGACAGGTCCGTAGCCAAGATTTTGATTCGGGAGGGGGCGGGGAGCTGAGTTTGAGTGAGAGTGTTTACCTGGATCCAGAAAGCACTGAAGATAGCCAACATCATATCTAGACCAAACATGGCCAACTGTGCATACTGGACAGGTGGGGATTGGGGGTGATTGACCTTGGATCTGGGAGTTGCAGTGCACCCTTATCTAGAGGGCATTGAACTAAGCCAACACTGGATCTGGACTAAACTTGGCACATAGAGCCAATATGCCCAACTGTGCATAGAGGCAGGGATTGGGGAATGATTGCCCTTTTTCAAATGGGAGTTTTTTTTTTTTACCTGGATCCAGAGAGTCCCAGAAGGCAGCCGACGGGTTCAGTGCACTCCACTCCCAGCCACGAGTGTGGCAAGACTTCAATGTACAGGCGCAAAGTGCATGGGCGCAAAGGCCTGCCGAGTGCACAGGTGCGAAGGCCTATTGCGGCCTCCGAATGGTCTGTGGTGCAGCGGCATCCTCTTTGGTGCCTGGGCTATCGGCTCACTCCCCTTCCTCCCCCAATCACTCCGAAGGCTGAAACTAGGGGCACTGAAAAGGAAAGAGGGTGCGCCGAGAGCCCAGGCACGGACAAGGACACCACTGTGCCACATGCCAGTAAGGCCTTCTCACAGACCACCCTGAGAATTTCAGGGGGGGCTGAAGCCCCTCAAGCCCCCCCCCCCCCCCAGCTACAGCAAGGGATACTCTGACTTAGTGTTGTGACCTTGAGGCAGCCCACTGACATTATCTCAGCTGAAAGAGTTTCATTTTATTTATGTTGACATCTCTGGGCAACTGCACAAACAAACATTTTAAGGCAAAATGGTTACATATCTTCAGTTGTGTGTGTGTGAATTAATTAAGTATAACTGATTGTAAGACCAGTGGAAACCTATGTCCACCATCAAAATTTAAAGGGGATCATACATGGCAGACAAGATAGGTTCTATAGATTTGTTCAGTAGAATTTGTATCTAAGTCGGAGCAGGGACATTTTAAAGTGCAACTCCAGACATTTTTTTTTTGGTTTTGGCATAGGGAAGGGTGAACACCCCTGTAACATTTGTTTTGCTGTCTGTGCCCCTGTTCAGAAGATTTAACCTCACTTTCTGTCCCTGTGACAACTGGTTTTTGAAATTTTTGGGTTCTGGAGACAAGCAGTGGTAATAAAACTTCAGTAAAGATATGTTTTTCCATGCTAACTCTTTCAGTAGTGATTTCATCTCTCTTCCTGTTGTCTCACCCTCTGTTTGTAACTAGGAGTTGTTTGTAAGTCAGATGTTTGTGACTTAGGGAGTGCATGTATAACAGCTAGACTTTGGTCTTTGGAGGGTGAAGACTCCATAATAGTGACTTAGTCATTTGAACTGCTTCTGAAAAGTAACTTCTAAAGCAATATGTTTATAAAGGCTTTCCTTGCTGGATTTGGGCTACTTTCTGGTGTACTGATATAACTCCTGCCCAAATCCCACCTATAAAATTGTAATTTGATAGAAGACTATGAGACTCTGGTAGAGTTGCCATTTTTAAAGCTATCTGAAAGCATGGTATGATCAAATGGTATGATCAATTCTAGTGCACCAACCCTTCACTTTGTTATTCAGGTATCCTGCTACCGTAGGGAAATACTCTATAGTTATTTTTGTTCTGTACAGGCCTCTCATTTACATTGAAATAACTATCTGTATTTAAATTTCAGGGAACCAAAAAGAGGTCTCAGTTGGACCTAGAACTTGAGATTGAAAACATGGGAGCTCATCTTAATGCTTACACCTCCAGAGAGCAAACTGTGTATTTTGCAAAAGCGTTCTCTAAAGACTTGCCAAGAGGTAACTGTGAATTCTGGGGAACCTCTGATGAGTTTCTTTCTGAAAGAAATTGAGTGTGAAAACATCAGCGTTTAGCCTTGAGGGAAAACACACATTAAATATATAATGCCACATGCTTTCCCTTTGTCCTCTTCATGGCATATTCTTCTATACTTTCCTTGAAGCTGAAGCTTAAAGCATGGGGTTGTAATAATTCTTAACTGTATACCCTCTAGAGAATATAACAACATGTTTATTTTAAACTTTATGAAAGGCATATAAATTATTACTTGGCAACTTAATTTTGGTAGATTTACTAGTAAGTAAATTACATTACTTACTAGTAAGTAAACTACATGAGAAGGGCTCCGGTGGCATGGCTGAGCTGCTGAACTTGCTGACTGGAAAGTCAGTGGTTGAATCCAGGGAGCAGGGTGAGCTTCTGTTAACCTAGCAGTTCGAAAACATGCAAATGTGAGTAGATCAATAGGTACTGCTCCGGCAGGAAGGTAACGGCACTCTGTGCAGTCATGCTGGCCACATGACCTTGGAGGCGTCTAAAGACAATGCTGGCTCTTCAGTTTAGAAATGTAGATGAGCAATACAGTTTGCCATAGTTTGAAAATTGAGATGAGCAGTACAGTTTGCCATACAGTCCCCCAAAGTCAGACACAACTAGACTTAATGTTAGGGGAAAACGTTTACCTAAGCTACATTAAGGATGTGTATAACAGCGATTAACTCTGGACTTTGTTCAGGTATTGATTCAGTCCTTAGTAGAACTTTTTGTAATATCATTAATTGTGGCAGATGTTAATTGTTCCTTTGAATCATGCCTTCCCCAAATCTGTGACCAGCATAGCCAGCAAAGGTTCTGGGAATTGTGCCCATTTTATTTTATTGTATATTTATTAATTTTGTTTCTACCCTGCCTTTCTCCCCTTGGGGACTCAAGGTGGCTTACAGTGACATGACACAACCCAGTAAATTTAGAAATGAGGCATATACAAAAATTTAAAACAGTTAAAAGTTTGTGTCATGGATACAAGTTAAAATATACAGTTAAGCTGCAAAATACTTGTACAATTAAAATCGCATTTAAAAACTCACCATCTCTCCCTCCCCCCCAAAAAAATTACACCGACAACCTCCCCAGCAATGTGCCCCTCATCCTCCCCAAGGTGCCTGATGGCAAAGAAATGTCTTAACTTGCTTGCAAAAGGCAAGCAGGGATGGGGCCATCCTGGTTTTTCTTGGAAGGATCTTCCAAAGTCTGGGAGCAGCCACTCCCCATGTTCCCACCAAACGATGATGAGCAGATGATGGGACAGAGAGAAACCCTCTGTAGATGATCTTCATGTCCTAACAGGCTCATAGAGAAAGAGAGTCCTTCAAATATCCTGGACCTAAGCGTCTTCCAAAATAATTTTTCTATATTTTGGTTTTAATAGTTTCTACATTGGCTGTAACATCTTGGTGTATCATCGTTAACAGGGATTATCCCTGTTACCATGTATTGACTATACTCCCTGGGGTTGATTTATCAGACAACTGCTGCCTTGGGCCTTAAGAATAAACTTTGACTGTTGGGATTCTTTGGATTCCTTAGCACAAAATTAAGCAATGCATCAATTCATTTTCTAACTTGTCACCTCTTTTAGATAAAATTACAGTAATAGCGGACCATTGGGCAGAGGGCATGGGTGAACTGTCATCCCAGTGGGCTTCACCAGTGTCCTGGTATATCATTACATAGTGCAGATTACACAATGCAACAAAAATTTTTAAAAAATCTATTCCTGGTTTGAAAGTATTATTTTCTGTTTAATTGTGCGATATTTATTTTGAAAGTAGTTGATCTATTTCAGAAACTTCGTTTTTGTGACTGCCACAAACTCTGTTGAATTGATTGAGACTCTATGAGATACTGATTGAAAAACTATGGCAAACTGTATTGCAGAATGTCCTGCCAAAACAGTTTTTGCAGTTTAATAAATCTTTTTCATGTTTTTATAATAGACCCAATTAGGAAATGATATTTATAACCCAGAAACAAAAATCGTGTTACACAGTGTTATGTAATTTCACTCCCAGTTCACTTTTGGCTGAAAAAGGGAGGTTTGTGAGGAACCAAACCATTCTATCTACAAGTGTCTTTGATCGCCAGAAAATTAGCCTCACAAAAATGAAAATGTTGGATAGATTAGGTCTTAGAAGAACTGCCAGGAGACTTTGGCTGGCCACATAAGTGGGCTTTGAGACCACTTATTTTCATGAGCCACACCTTCCTCAGCCTTGCTCTATAGTATGTGAATGGTAAAGTTCTAGTCACCAGAAGTAATGGTCATATGCCTTGTGAATTCTCATTAATTCCCCACCCATATGGTAAAGCATCAAAGAAAACTAGGTAATTTATTCTAAAACTAAGATTAAACACTTATGTAAGTTTATGGAGAACTTTTTGCAATCTGATACTTTACAGGTTGAACAGCTGCATCAAAAGTATGTGAAAAACGCATGCTTGCCATTTATTTCCTGCTCATAGTTAGCATGTATAGTGGATGTTGAGGAATTTCATTCATTTGAAAAACGGCACCAGCGTGCTCATTAGATAAGCTACAGTGAACCTAGCGAATGTTTTCTTTATTGGCGAAATGTAATCAAGTTACATGTTTCTTGTTTTCTTTCCAGCTGTGGAGATTCTGGCCGACATAATACAGAATAGCACATTAGGAGAGGCAGAGATCGAAAGGGAGCGAGGAGTGATCCTCCGAGAAATGCAGGAGGTTGAGACTAATCTGCAGGAAGTGGTCTTTGATTATCTACATGCCACTGCTTATCAGAACACTGCCCTGGGACGGACAATTTTGGGACCCACAGATAATATAAAGTACATAGTTTTTTCAATTATAATACAGTTCCTAGTTTGATAGGGATTAGAAGTTGAGATCTTGGTATGATGGAATTTTAGTTTTTTCTGTATAATTTTTCTGCAGAATTCTTTATTGTCTGTTGAATCAGTGTTTGTTGTCATAGTCCACATGGCATTCCTCTAAGGCTGGATCTACACTATCCTATATTCCAGGATCTGGATTATATGAGTTAACACTGCTAGATAATCTGGGATCAGATCCTGGGATATAGAGCAGTGTAGATCCAACCTAAGTCAGGTCTGCATAAATTGCGGCCCTCCAAGTGTTTGGGCCCCAAACTCCCAGAAGGTCTTGTCAGCTGTTCCAGTGACCAGGAATTCTGGGAACTGAAGTCCAAAACACCCAGAGGGCTGCAGGTCTAGATCTTCTGGCACTGTAATAGTGCTCATGGCAGTACAGTTTTGGTAAATTACGTTGCTCGATTATTCAAGATTTCTTGTGTGTGTGTGTGTATTCTAACTGCCACGCAGTATCTTTAAATGATATGGATCTTGGCACAGTAAGTGCCAAAAACATTTCTAGTCCTTCTTAGTGATATTATCTTAGTTGCTCAACATAACCTGTGTTTTCACAGTTTAAAATAGTTTAATGGTTTCAGGCTTTATTGCTGAAAGTTTCACCCTTTTCCATTGCGTGTCTAGTAACACTTACAAGTAAGAAGCATACAATGTTACAGAGTCCTCCTTCCTGTAAAAATCAACTGTACGGTTGTATTTGTAGTAGAAATGGGAAGGCCTGTGAAAAAAACACAAAAACAGTTTCCTCCCCCCCCCCCCATTGCCCCCTTTTTCTGTTCCCCCCCTTTTTTACAGTTTTCCTCCAATTTTTCTATTTCCCCCCCAGGCTTTCTCATCTCTAGTATGTAGTATATTATCTTAAACAGTGACATGGGAAACACCAGCAAGATCATTCCATCTTCTCAAATTACCCCTTAAAGGCAAATGTAGTGTTGCAGTATTGGTGCAAAAATGGAATAAGCAATGATCTGCCTTGAACATGGGGAGCAATTTTGCTGCATTTTATATCATGTCCTACAATACACAATTGAAGGCACATTACTATTTAGCTTAAGGCATCTTGTAGATGCAAAACAAGAGCATGCTTTCCTCCTATGTTTTGTGCTATTTTCCTTGCAGGTCCATTAATCGCAATGACTTGGTGGAATATATTACCACACATTACAAAGGGCCTAGAATGGTGCTTGCCGCTGCTGGAGGTGTGTATAATAAATACAATGTTTTGTGGTGTGGGTGGGTTTTTTAATTTTGAGATAAAGAAAATCTATACACTAGGCTTCCTTCCCAACTCCAGCCTGTTTGGTCCCATGTTGTTATTATGTGCCTTCAAATGATTTCTAACTCACGGCAACTCTAAGGCAACACTATCATGAGATTTTCTGTGTTGAATGTGTTCAGAAAGTTTGCCTTTGTCCTCTGCTAAGGCTGAGAGAGTGGGACTTAACCAGGGTCATCAAATGGGTTTTTGTGGTCGAATGGGGATATAAACCTTGGTCTCCCAGTGTACTTGTCCAATACTTGGACCACTAAATCATGATGGATCTAAAAGGCCCTGACAATTTATGGGATGCCTTAGAGCAAGAGATCAAATTGTAGTAACTCATAGAAGGAAATATACAAGCTTAGCAAAGATCTTGGTCTTAGAAGCAATATATTAATTGATACAGCTTTAGAAATGGGGTGTAAAGAATCAGAAAGTGCAAAATAACTAAGGATGGACATTGGTCACCAATCTTGATAATTTGGAGTTCTAAACTGAAATATTTTAATGTATAATATGCACATACAGGCAGTCCCTGAGTTAGAAACATCTTACTTACATGCAATTCCTAGTTATAGATGTGGGTTAGACAACAGGAAGTGAGAGAAATCTTCCCCTTGGAAGGGAAATTCGCTCCTGTAAGAGTTATAATGGCAAAAGGTGTCTCCACTGAAGCTTTATCACCAAGTTTTGTTTCCACAATAAGCCAAAATTTTCAAAATCCAATTGTCACAGGGACAGAAAATGAGGCAAAATACTCTGAACAGGAGCCCAGACAGCAAAGCACAATAGGGGTGTTAACCTTTCTCTGTTGTATTCAAAACTTATATATCTATATCTGTATCTGGCTGGAGTTACATTTAAGAAACGTTCCTGTTCTAACTTACATACAAATTCAACGTAACAACAAACCTAGATAATGTTCATAACCTGGGGATCGGCTGTATAATATTTATGCACATCTCAGCTAAACTATAGTTATGTGCCAATTTTTTAGGGGTCGCTCATGATGAGTTGCTTGAACTAGCAAAGTATCACTTTGGTAACTTGCCATCGGTGGAAAGAGGAGGCGCACCAGCCTTGCCCTTGTGCCACTTCACAGGCAGCGAAGTAAGTTGAGCTCTTTTCTAGCAAGTCTTCATAGAATCAGCAGCCTGAGAAATGACTGACAATGCAGTTGTAATGCAAGGTATCTGATTTAGCTGAGCTTGGATTATCAAAACTGCTGAGAAGTTTGATAACTAAGGATGGATTGTCAGCATTTTTCAAAGCATCACCAGTAATTCAAAGGAGTGTTGTGTTAATACCATTTGTGAATTTTCTGGCCCTTTTATTGTTTCGGGCTTATAAAAATTGCTCATTTAATCACTCTTTTACTTGTGTTTTTATTTTATCTCATTGTGGAGCTAATGATGTGGAAATAAAAGCTTGGCTCTTTGTTAATTTATTACAAAGCTTTTTTGGCTTGCTATTTAGCTGAAATCCACTTTGCCTGTTGTATTCATGAACATTTTCTAAAACCCTGTATTTGTGGTTACTTGATTAGATTCGAGTACGAGACGATAAGATGCCTTTGGCGCACATTGCAATCGCTGTTGAAGCCGCTGGTTGGTGTCATCCAGATACACTTCCTCTTATGGTGGCAAATACTCTGATAGGCAACTGGGACCGTTCATTTGGAGGTGGCGTGGTGAGTTGACCAGTTTTCCCCACAGCTTCATTGTGTATAAAAGACTGTTGCAATATTGGTAACTTCTGGTTCAACTTAAGAACACCTGATTATTTTTTCTTCATGGAACTATTTTTCCAATTCTGACATTTAAAATAAACCAGTTGTTGAGTCCATTAATTCTGCTCAGGCATTTACCTCAATACATGGAGGGCATTTTATGTCTTGGTTGCGAGATAAAAGCGGGATACAAATAAATAATCATAGTAATGAATGGGAATGTGTGGGGAATGTGTACATGTATGTATTCGCTGTATCCGAAAGTACACAAGCCCATTAGCAAAATTTTCTTACAGAATTCTTGTGACGGAAATTCTTGCCTTACAATTTTCAGCACACATTTAGACTTAGTACATAAAACTCTGCATTACTACTGGGTATTTGAAGATATTGTGAGGAAAGAGGGCTTTTACAAGCACACTCATATTCTCATTCAGTCCTCTGATGTCCAAAGTACATGTTTGAATTGGGATTTTTTTTCTGGCATGTAAGGGACATGGCATGGGAAGTGTGACCCTTTTTTTTGGTGAAATTGGGTGTGTGTGTTGTAGTGGGGGGATTTAGCTTGCCTCCTTGACACATTCCATTCCCACCCCATTGCTATTGGCCCCGGAGAGAAAAACATTTTCTGGAAGTAACATGTACTGATTGCTTTTGTGACAGTATTATACAGCGTTGTGCTCAGCAACAATGGGAAAATTACTATTTCTTTCCTTCCGAACAGCCATTATCCATTAAGTTAGTCTGTTGGTTTTTACATTTGTCCTTTCATTTGAACAGGGGAATCAGGCTGTGCCCCTTAGCTGTTGAACTCCAGCAGCTTTAGCTCTTGCCACTGGCTATTAATAAAACCTGAAATCTCTTAATATCTGGAGGGCTGTAAATGGCTCCTCTCCCAGTTTTGGGTTATGCAAGATTCCCTAGAACAATGACATAGGTTTTTTTAGTTGAATGATAGTGGAAGAGACCTGTTCTAAAGTATATTTTTTAATTTTTACAGAATCTGTCCAGTAAGCTTGCTCAAGTTGCATGCCATGGCAACCTTTGCCATAGTTTCCAGTCCTTCAATACCTGTTACACGGATACTGGCCTGTGGGGAGTTTATATGGTATGTGAGGCAACCACTATAGAAGAAATGATGCACTTTGTTCAGAGAGAATGGTAAGGGAAACTCAATTAATGGGATTATATTAATGTATGAATGTCTCCTGCAACAATAAGCCATTAAGCTAGCATTGATTCTGCTCAGGAAAACTTCATTCCAAAGAAAACATTCCAGGAAACACTTACTTACTTCTTTATATTGCTGTGTACATGTCTTGAGATTGATGCAGTATTTCATCAACCATTCAAGTGCCCTTGTGCTTTGATTTTTCTAAATAGTTAAGTTACAGTTATAAAAGTGCTTGTTTGTGGATGTGATTGAAGTGCTTGTAGCCTGGTGGAAGGTCACCTTGAGCTGGTATCTGATTCTGCTTACTTCTGTGTTTTTGCAGTGGCCTTTAAGAGTAAGCAATTCAGATGTTGGGCATGTTCTCCAATGTCCTCTTTATGTGGATTGTGCAATTCCTTTGTTTCAAGATAACCTAGTAAAGGACAATAGCACTACGTAACAATTTTTTAAAAAAATCTGTTCCTGGTTTGAAAGTGTTATTTCCTGTTTCATTGTACGATACTTATCTTGAAAGCAGTTTATATCCCAGAAACATTGTTTTTTGTGGCTGCCACAAACTACATTGAATTGGCTGAGGCTCTATGAAATATTCATTGAAAAACTATCGCAAAATGTGCAGCAGAATGTCCCACAGAAACAAAGTTTTTGCAGTTTAATAAACTTTTCCTGTTTTTATGATAGAACTAATTAGGAAATGACATTTATAACCCAGGAACAAAAATTGTGGTACATTGTCTAATTGAACAAGAGTGGCAACCGGATTATTCCAATACCTTTCAACGTATCTCTTGCTCTTTCAGGATAAGGCTGTGCACTAGTGTCACTGAGGATGAAGTGGCACGAACCAGGAACCTTCTGAAAACCAACATGCTGTTACAACTGGATGGTAGGCTCTGAAGTTGTATTTTATTTACACCTTGTGTAATTGGTTTGAGTACCATGCTAAACAAATCTCATTTTAGGTTCCACTCCCATTTGTGAAGATATTGGACGACAAATGTTGTGTTACAATCGCCGCATCCCAATTCCTGAACTTGAAGCAAGAATTGAAGTAAGGAGCATAATGATTTTTGTTTCTGTGTATATTTTGCAGTTCTGTATGTATAAAGAATTTAATTTCCTGGGGCTCTCAAGTTTCACTGATGTTCACATGCCTTATGTATGAAAGTGTTTGAATACTGTTACCTTAACTCTCAAAGATAAGATTTTTAACTGGTTTTGCTTTTAGCATTTTGCATTTAACTGTCTTTTTGTACTATTTTGTATTTTGTGGTTTTAATGTTTATCTGTTTGATGATGTTGGTTATATATGCATTTTATTTTGTTTACTGTCTGTTCTTCGGGCTTGGCCCCATGTTAGCCGCCCCAAGTCTCTACGGGGACATGGAGGCGGGATAGAAAAAAAAGTATTATATTATTATAATCCTATGGTCCCAGTGAATAGGAATTTTCTCAAAAGGTGATACTCTTCATCTTGCAGGAGGCACAATCTCAGATCCTCCTTCTGCTTTTTTAAAACAAAGTTAAAAGGGAGTTTTAATTTTAAAAGTTAATTTTATTTAAAACATTCTTGTCTTCTTTGAACTTTGGGAAATGCAAATTAAGAAAAGAAACAACCAAATATTATGAAGTCCCTATCGGATGTAAATGTATGTAATTTTAGTTACATAGCCGAGGTGCTAAGAAATCTAGTTAGTAAATTGAAGATATGTATCATCTGTGTCCTGGTTCATATTGGCACCTCTTTGCTGGTGGCCCATTGTGTATTTAATCAGTTTGTAGGTTCTCCTATGTAGAAATGCCAAGGCTAGCATTGCAAAACTGCACAATCGTATTTTCTGTAGGTACAAGTCTTATACTGGTTATTATTCTTAATATGCAGACTTTCTTGGAACTAATTTTAATTTTTACTATAGAACTAGGACACATCTTGTTTTCTTGGTTTTGGATGCAATCTAATTGTTTAAGTAAGTAAAAAGTAAGAGAACTTTTATCTTTCAGGCAATTGATGCTCAGACCATTAGAGATGTCTGCACAAAATATATCTATGATAAATGCCCTGCAGTTGCTGCTGTTGGTAAGAACATAATTACTATTTAGTATTATTTTTTTAATGTGTTAGGATTTTTAGTCATTACTGTTTTGTTTTGAAAATTGCAGGGCCCCTTGAACACCTACCAGATTACAACAGACTCCGTAGCGGCATGTATTGGCTTCGTGCTTGAGGCTTTAAAGAATCTGCCAGTGTGGGAGTTGGTAAAGTTTCAGTGATGTACTAGACAACAATGAAATATGTTGCTTTCCGTTCCTACGGCTGCTGATCCTAATAGAAGGAATACTAAGAAAGAACTACAACTATTTATAAATAATAAAGACCAAGTTTTGAATTTGCATTTTATTATAAAACAAAACACTAAGATTCTTCTGCAGAAACTCATTTCTTAGTTTTACTAGCATTCACTACTTGCTCTTGGGCGGCTTTCTTTGCTTTAACCATTTCAACAAGTTCCTAAGATGAAATAGAGAGAGAAAGCTCATTATTAACACTGTAATAAAAAAGGCAGGTTTTGATTGTTGCAACTATTTCTAGGAAGGGAGTTCCTAGAAGGCACTCGTTTCCCGCAAACAAATGAGAAAGACATCTCCAGATAATCTTAAAGATCTCTCAGAGTTCACAAAGGGAGGCTTGATCTTTTAAATAACATGGCAACTGGGGTTTTATAAGTCTTCAACAGAACAGAGCCTTGGTTATCGGAATTGCAGTTATCCAACACTCTGTATTATCCAATGCCCTGGGGCTGCCCTCCCTTGCTTGCTCACCTACCCTCCCGGGTCCTGATTCTGTGCGAGCAAGGGAGGGTGAGTCACAGCAGAAGCAGATTGGCCTCCCTTTCTGTCTCCTCCGGACCCCGGCTCCCTACCCCACTCGTCCCAGCGGCAAAGGGAGCAACAGTGGCCACGTTTGCAGCCCTCCCTTGCTCACTTACCGGGGGGCGGATCCTGGTTCTGCCGCTGCTGCTGGGACCTGGCCCAGTGAGTGAGGAAGACAGCAAGGGAGGGCAGGTGAATGAGAGAGAGGGAGGGTGAGCGACAAGAGGAGCAAAAGCCTGGAAGAGGCAGCCAGGCTCCTACGTCTGCTGCTGCTGCTGCACATTTGCTACCCTCCCTTGCTCACCTGCCCTCCCTCACTCTCTCGCTCAGTCACTCACCGGACAGGGTCCTGGTTCTGCTGCTGCTGGGACCCAGCCTGGTGACTGAGTGAGAGAGTGAGGAGGGCAGGTGAGTGAGTGAGAGGGAGCATGAGCGACAAACGCGGCAGTGGGGGCAGAAGCAGGAGCCTGGAAGAGCCATGCTCCTGCTCCTGTCCCCACTGCTGCCTTTGTCACTCGCCCTTTCTCACTCACTCACCTGCCCTCCCTCACTCCCTCACCGGGCCATGACTCAGCCTGGTGAGTGAGTGAAAGAGAGCAAGGGAGAGCAGGTCAGGAGAGCAAGGGCAGCAGCGGCAGAACCAGCCAGTGAGTGAGTGGGCAAGCGAGGGAGGACAGCAAGGGTTTGCCACTGGGACCAGTGAGGTAGGGAACCAGGGCCTGGAGGAGGCAGAAAGGGAGGCCAGTGAGTGAACAATCTCTTATTCAACATTTTCACTTATGCTACATTCTGCCTGCCCATTTATGTTGGATAATTGAGATTCTACTGTATTTTGAATTGTGCCTGGAAATCGACCAATCTGCTTTATCCAGGAATTCCTGAAGATGAGAAGCTACCACCACACACACACACACGTACTTTGATCAAAAATAGAATACTGAAACACTGGCTAAAGTTACCTAATATAATAGAACCCAAGGAAGGATTTTTCAGAAGAGGTTTTCTAACAGTCCTCTTCAGTTATGTTGGAGCCCTGCCTGATTATGAGAGCCATTTATCTATGGCTTTTTTTCAATAAGCCAGGAGTAATGTCACATACGGGGTGGCTTTCACCTTTCCAACAGAATATGCTTGGTTTGTAATTTGATTTCCTTAACAAGAATGTTGAAATCCACCAGCATCACAAAAGCTGTGGAGATTTCAATGTAACCACCAAGACCAGCTCAGCTAGTTCAGGGAAGAAGGATATTGAGCATCAGGGCAGGCGCTACACCCTACAGAGTCCTCAATTGGTCATGGCTTTTATATAAACACATCCATATTCTGTAAACTGAGGGATACGGCACCTAGTCAGGGCAGTACTCTCCTGATAAGTCCATTGAAACATTATCCCCCTCTTGTTGACATTTCTCCAAAGAAATGGGTCAGTAGTCCATGATAAAAGGAGCAATCCATCTGTTTTAGACATCACTCCTAAAGTAACAAGAAGAAAACAGTGTCTTCATACCTTATACCGCTTCATACAGTCTTTTTTGGATCGACCTGGAACAGAAGCTGCTATTTTCTCCCACCTTTCAGGAGTATTTACTGGGTATGTTTTCAGAGCTTGTTCTAAGAGCTTTTGTTCTTCTGTTGTCCAAGGAGATGAATCTCCATAGGGTGCTGTGGAAATCAATACAAACCTTTAGAATTACATATTCTTAGTAGAAGGTAACTCCTTTGGATGCCTTTATTCTGAGCTGCCCAGTAGAGTCAGGATCCTTTGGCCTTCAAGATGTTACCATCTCTAATTCCTATATTCCTTTTATAATGGTATCACTGGTTGGAGACTGATAAAAATATAGCCTCAAATATCTAGCAATTCCTTACACTTGTTCTAGAATATTTTATTTCAATATCTGGACAATTTTAGAACTTCAGCTAAATGGTGTTTTATCCACATTTCCAAAAAAAACAAAAACAAAAAAAACCCACAAGTAGGATGAAATCTGTGCAGGCAGTCTCCAATTTAAAAACAAGATAGGTTCTCTAAGTTTGTTCTTGAATTGAATTTGTATGGAAGTCAGAACAGGTACATTTTAAAAGTATAACTCCAGCCATATACATACATATACAAAAGCTCTTGTAAATATACAGAAGGGTTAACTTCCCTGTGATATTTATTTTGCCGTCTGTGCCCCTGTTCAGAAGATTTCCCCTCACTTTCTCTCCCTGTGATAATTGGATTTTGAAAAAAATTAGCTTGTTGTGGAAACAAGGATTTGTAAGAAAGCTTCAGTGGAGACACCTTTTCCCCATGATAACTCTTTCAGGAATTAATTTCCCATGTGAGGTGTAGATAACTCCCACTTCCTGTTGTCTCTCTCCCGTTTTTAACTATGAGTTGTTCGTAAGTCAGATATTTGTAACTCGGGGACTGCATTACATTTTGTAGCTCTAAGAACTTGGTTCACTTACAGTGAGGAAAAAAAGTATTTTCTAGATGTGTTTTCTCATGTTGTCTCTCATAGTTGAGGTCTACCTATGATGTCAATTACAGGCCTCTCTCATCTTTTGAAGTGGGAGAACTTGTACAATTGCTACCTGACTAAATACTCCCCCCCCCCCACTGTATTTGTGGCTTCTCAAAAAAGGCCAAGACAAATTTTACATACTTCAGCCAAATGCTTGTTTTTGGCTGAGTTAATTTTACTGGGGTATGCAGACAGATGACCTCTACAAGCATCAATTGGTAGAATTTGTGACATGACTTTCAGTGTGCTAAAAGGGGAAACGGGAAGTAGACTCATGAAGTAGACACAGATAATAAGTTATGCTACAAACCTCTCAATCTCAAAGGCGGTACAATATCCTTTTGCAAATTAATAAACAGTTGTGCTTATTTACCTTCAAAACGTTCTGATGGTGTAGCATTGTCTGCCTGAGGCACGACACCATGTTCTTTTTTAAATTTATCAAAAGCTTTCTTATTTATGTCATCCTTTTGATGGGGGTCTAAAGAAAATAAGAAACCAGTTAGTTAACTCAGCTACCAACACCACATTACATTGTATTTAAGGAAGCGGAACACATCAAACATTTCTAAATAAACTGCTGTTTAAAATCAAATGTTAAGCATCCAATTGTAAAAAAAAAAAAAAAGAATATTTTTATGTTGTGAATGATGCAAGCTTGGAAATGACAAATACCTTCAACTTTCTGATTTAAAGTCAACCATTTCCTCCTTCCCCTCAATAATGACAGCAGGCTCTCATCTTACAACTTGTGGACTGCTTCCCTTTGTTTGCTAGTTATCAAGGCCCTTTAACTGTCATCAAATGCATGCCTATTTCATTCAACCATGCCCTCTAATGATGCCAGAGACTGAAATAACTAATTACACCATGCAACAGTATTTGAAAAAAAAATCTGTTACTGGTTTGAAAGTGTTACTTCCTGTTCAATTGAAAGTAGCTGTTATACTCCAGAACTTCGTATTTGTGGCTGCCACAAACTATGTTGAATTGATTGAGACTCGATGAAATATTCATTGAAAAACTGTAGCAAAATGTGCTGCAGGATGGCCCGTAAAAAGAAAGTTTTTGCAGTTTAATAATCTTTTCCTGTGTTTTTATGATAGAACCAATTAGGAAATGACATTTATAGCCCAGGAACAAAAATCATGTTACACAGTGTTATTGCAGTAGAAATGGAACAAACTGCTTGCCTTTGTGGATTCATCCCCAACAAAGTATGTGTGTATTTACCATTTGCTTCATCAAAGTCAAAAACAGTGAAATAAATAGTTTTGGGATTGGTATGCACCAACCACTCCAAGTTAGCAGCATGGTAGCTGCTTTTAACAGTGTCAATTGCTAGCACCAGTGCTGCTTAAATTTGACTACTTGTTAATTCCTTTTGTGAACAGAGGTAGCTATTTGCAAAGGTTCTTTATTTAGATCTGAAAGGTCACCAGATGGACATCATGTAATTGGTTAACATCTAGAGATGGAACTTGCAAAGTGAATAGTGGTATAATGCAATATAGTGATTATAATACTAATATTGTGCTATGCTAATAATATATTGTATGTACATATAACTTGTAAGCCACTCTGAGTTCCCTTCGGGGTGAGAAGGGCGGAATATAAATGTCGTAAATAAAAAAAAATAAAAAATAGCCCTCTTCTGAAAACCACAAAAGTATTACTACAATCATATAGTTGGAACTCGACAACACACATATAGTAAAAGACATCCTTACTAATATTCACATAACATTTCTTCAATACTTGGGATACAAAATTTTTATCACAATAACAACTAGCAGGAATCAGTGAAAGAGAAGGGTGTAAAGTGTATAGCAGTTCACATAGTAGACTCTCATCCTGGAGCAGAAAGAGATCTTAGGAGTGGCAGCCATGAAAGCGCTTATGTTTGCACAGTGGAAACTGAATTTACTAGTAAGTAAAATGTAAGCATGCAGACCATCTTACAAAGATAAAGATACCAAGTTTCTGGAGGCTCTTTGCTTTGTTGATAACATCTTTTGCTGTCCGCCTTATTCCCGTAGTAGAGTGCAAATTCATGTAATTCGCAATTACTTCCCACCTAGCAACAAAGAAAAATAAATTACTATTTTCTTGAAAGTTTGTTCCAAACATTTGCAATTAATTGTTTTAATTAATCAACTCCTCCCCATGCATCCAATAAAGAGCAAAATTATTTGTTAAAGGTGTCAGAATGATTTTTTTGGGAGTAAGCACGTTTGCCTGATAAGGCACACAACATCAATCTTTTCAAACAAGAGCTATGTGATTCTCAGTCCTTTTTACATATTTTCAAGAACTTTGAAGAAATCTTAGAAAAATAAATGGCTAAAAAAGGACCATTTGAAAACATATTGAGCTTAATGATATTGCTCAAATTTCCATTTATCAACACTCAAGAAAAGGGGGTAAAAGGTAATGGTTTATGGATGTATATAAAGTAAGTTGAATTCTATGTATTAGATGGATACCATTGCAATAAATAAAAAAACACTCAAGAAATAAAGAATATTTTGTAAAGTGAAAATGTTAAGTATTCAAATAGAAAGACTTTGATTCGCGCTGTTTAGAATATGTTCCTGCAGTTAGATACCTTTCAAAAGAAAATATTAAATCTATCCAAGACCACTGCCAGTATATACTAAATTCCTACCTTGAGTTAGTCCCAGCTGGAAAGAGGTTTACAGCTTTAATTAGTAACTGTAAGTCATCTTCTGGCCAGTTCTTACTCCCTCCAACACCTCCACTTGCTGATTTCTCAGAACTCTTTGTTGTTTGCCGCATACGAGCTTCTGCCTCTTCTTTTTCTCTTCTTATCTGTTCATTAATTTCGTGTATCTATGTGGATATAAGAACACCTGCATTTTAGTCCCGCAGACATAATTCTTAATTCTACCATGAATTAAGAGCACTGTCACAAGTTTGATGGGTTTACTTTCTTTCCATTGTCACTAATGGAAGCCCAAGGAAGTACTGAAGTACTGAGAACCAATTTTTTAAAAGGTAGCAGTTGCAAAGGCAAATTCCTCTTATAACTGTGATATGCTTCATTTTCTAATGTCTTACAGTGATGAAAATATTTTCTCTCCCCTGCTCATTTTGGGAAAACAACCCTACTGCACGTAGTAGGTTTGCCAATTTTGATGAAGAAGTTCTTAGCCCAAGGATGAAAAAAGTATTTTACAAGTAATTTGTGAAGCCAGAGTTTCATCTTGCATATGCCACACACAATACAACTTCAGAAAAAGGAGAAAATTGTCAGACTCGGAACTGAAGTTGTTTACTCGGTTCAGTTGTCTAATACAGTATAATCCCCATATCCATGGTTTTATTTATCCACATCCAACAAAACATTTTCTAGGTACTCCAATATGACTCCATGATTGATATTCTTGGACTGGGTGTTTCCCAATCCAATAGTATTTGCTACTATCTGCAGATTTGTGTATCCGCATGAAGTCCTGGAATATATCTCCTGTAGATAGAGGGATCATACTGTACAACAAACAATCCCTTCAGTTGTTTCTGACACACTGCCCTCAGCTGATGATAATTTTTCTGGGATGTTGAACTCCACCATCTATCTTGATATAGGAGTGCTTTCACAAAACTTATTCTCTAAATTCAGGGATTTCAAATTCTTATTACAAGTAATAATATCTAATTTTCTCCTGCATACAATGAAGTAGGTATTATTAATTTGTGCCAACAGTTCTTTTTAGATATGCAATTCTGCAGGGCAATTTGTTTCTAATTTGACGTAACATATTTTCCACAGGCACAACCAATTTCTTTGCTATGTGAGTCACTCTTACAGGACAAAAGATCAATAATTACCTGTTTTTCTACAGCAGCCCTTCCTTCTTCCCTTGTTGTAGATGTAAGTGCTTCATTCAAGCACTGCAGACTAAAAATAAATTATTGAGCAACATTTCAGATCTAGTAGGAAGCTGAAGGTCAAAAAAGCATAAAGCATAAGCAAGGAGTGCATACCTTGTCAATTCTAGGCGATCACAAAGCTTTTCTACTTCTTCCATCATCTTAACGCTTTCTGCCTCATTGTCAGAAAAGTAATTCCAGTTCTGAAAGCAGATCACCATATACCTTATTTTCAGACTGAATTCAAAATGAACACAGTCCGTAAGTGAAGTATTTGATTGGAACATTATGGCTGTGGGTAATATTTCATCATTTAACATCATACCTTTCACTGACAATATGACTTGAAAAAAAATCACTTCAGAACTTGTGACATATATTGACAACATTGGTGCCCAAAGCTTGATTAAATCTTTTGAAAACTGCAAACCTTTTTACATTATGCTATGTTGGAAATGATTACTTTTGGAATTCAAATGCCTAGTTTCTAAAAGCAGTCTTCTTAATACTTCTAATTAGATGAATGATAGTATTTCTTCAATTGTAAGACACCATTGATTGTAAGATGCACTCTAATTTCAGTACAGTAGAGTCTCACTTATCCAACATAAATGGGCCGGCAGAACGTTGGATAAGCGAATATGTTGGATAATAAGGAGAGATTAAGGAAAAGCCTATTAAACATCAAATTAGATTATGATTTTACAAATTAAGCACCAAAGCATCATGTTTTACAACAAATTTGACAGAAAAAGTAGTTCAATACGCAGTAATGTTATGTTGTAATTACTATATTTACGAATTTAGCACCAAAATATCATGATATATTGAAAACATTGACTACAAAAATGGCTTGGATAATCCAGAAGCTTGGATAAGCGAGGCTTGGATAAGTGAGACTCTACTGTATTTCCAAGCTTTCTTGTGAGTGGATTGCATCATAGGGATCTGCAGACCAGGACAGTAGTACCTATTTAAAACACATAACATCCTTTATGTATCTTTTAACTAATATATATATACAATATGTACAATGGAAAGCTTTGATTTCAAAGCTCCCACCTATTCTTACTTTGCTTATTTGTACCATGCCACCTACATCATGGGTGTAAAACCCCAGTGGGTCAGAAAGGCCAATTTCAATTCCTCGGATTGGGTTGCATCCTCTCTTGCTACCATGCACACCTATTAACAACAACAACAACCAGCCAACCAGAATCTATTATGCTATTCCTGGTAACAAAAGGGAACTTTGTCTTTGCCTCAGTTTGTCAGAAAAAAAGAAAGAGGTATTTTTAGAATCCACAAATAATGACATCTTGAAAGAGCATAGGCAAGAAAGCATATAGATGTTATGCCCTTCTGCATCTTAATTATTCTAATCTAGACAGCATGTTTATTCACTACAGACTCTTTTGTCAAGTAAATCAAAATTATCACAAGTTCCTTTTAGCCAGGATCTGTACATTGTTTTAGAAAGTTATTCCAACTGGAAAGTGAAAAACACAATGTCAATTTACTCAGCATGAGGATTACATTTATTTATATTCTGCTCTCCTCCCCCACAACACACAATTGGGAAACAAAGCGGCTAACATATTTTAAAAATTCAATTAAAATATATAACAGGTAAATATTAAATAGAATTAACGCTCTGCAGGATGTCTCTGGCCATTGGCCAAGCAAGGATTTGGTTTGTAGCACCTGGCTCATGTTATTACAGACTCACGTTGGCACGGGAAGGATTGTTTTGGTTCTTTCCAGTTTCAGAGCTTCTAGAATAGCAGATATCCGCAAACACATACCTTACCCTCAAAATGTAACTTTCTCTAACATAGTGATTCTCTAAATCTGTTCAGAATATACTATATTAGAAAAAAAACACAACAGATTCCAGTTCATTTGATTAATGTAGTTCAGAGTTATGGTACTCTCGATATTCCTTAAGTCTCTGTTCAATATTGTGTATTCTATACGTAGGTATGATTATGTAGTATTTTAAGTGAGAACAATAAAATATAAATTAGTTCCAACCCATGTTCCTACTAAAAGATTAAGATCTTTGTGGACCAATATTTTAGGAGTTGACAGTCAGAATGCTCACAAATTCTGAACAAAAGCAATAGTTACATACCTTGCAGGTTGTCCGTAGTTTTTGCCTTTCCTTTTTAATCGCTTTCTTCTGAATATCTTTCTCCTTTTTCATCAGCAGTGCTTGCTGTCTGATTTCTTCTTCTTCTTTCTCCTTGACTATCCGTGCTGCTTCGATTTCTGCTTGCCTTTGCTGAGATAGAAGACAATTCTAGAATCATTTCATGTCAAATCTTTGTCAAGTCAAGCAATTTGTTACAGCCTTTACCAACCAAATGGGGATGTCTGTTGTAAAAATATGAGTCCACAAAACTTTAGATTCCCTAGCTAGCAAACTAAAGAAGCAAATGTATTTATCAAAGGTTTCTAGACCACATATCAAAGTAATTTAATGGTCTAAGCTTTATTTTATGCTGTCAATATTTTCGATGAAGCTATAAGGTATCCAATAATTTATAGGATTTCCTAAAATCTTTAACCACAGTAGTATTTATTTAAGTAATTGCTTATGCCTCAAATTTCTATACAAATCAAGCAGATTTAAAAGGGAACTCTGCATTTAGTAATGCATTTGACATATAAATATATGTTTTAAATCTAGGGTACTGGAGCTTCCACTTCCTGGCAGTTTCCTATACCTCAGTCACACCTTCTAAAAAGTAACACATTACAAGTAGCAGCATCACTTTTAACAGATTAGTCTAGAGCTCTAGCCAAATTTGGATGTGCTCTGTTGTGCAGTTTATAGAACAAAAGATGAGAGAATTTTATAAGCATTTTATATAATTTATAGACATATAATTTGAAACTTACTCTCTCTCTTTCCTCCTGCTCTTTTCGTTTTGCTTCTACCTTTGCTTTCTTTTCTGCTTCTTTCTTGGCTTTTTCTTCTTCCTTGAATTTCTTTATTCTGGGATCACAACTGTATGCAGTATCTAAGACAAAAAAAGAAAAGGTCTAGGCAGAGGACATACAAAGGCTAACATTTAATGAGGCCATTTCCTTGAAAAAGCCAAGTCCACACTTACCAACTAACGTCCTTATTCTGTTCATCTCCTCCTTTTTTCTCAATGCTCGAGCTGCTCTGTTCTGTTTTTCAATCCACCTCCTCTCATCTCGACTGCAAAGAGAGGTGAAAAATATCGAAAATAATTGTAAGCTCAGTATAACATTATGTCTAGAAGCACTGAAAGATCAACAGGACATCTGTAGGACACAACCGAAATCCTTGCATATTATGAAATTCAATACTATTTCCAACAAGTATCTTAGTATATAGATTTTTCATTTTTGTAATAAAAAATGAGTGAACTGCTAGGTAACTCTTATATTTACTACACCGTCCCACTGAAGTTGAGAAAAGTGAAGTCTTTTGACTACATTCCCCATTACAGTCTTGCACACAAATATTTGCATACTCGGATACCTACTTGCTACTTAATTCCCCAAAAACATGTACTCTCCCCTTCATAGAACTTTGTGCACAAACATATAACATTCTTACTGCTTTCCTCCCTTTAATCCTATTCTCTTCATGGATATGCTTTTGCTAAAATCATACAGCTTATCAAACAACTATTTGTTACATTAATAATTTTTCCACATACATTAGAAAGGAAAGACAAGTGTCTTGGGTATTTTTTAAAAGCTATGACAATACTGAGAATCTGGTTAAAATAACAACAGAATTGTTTTTTTCCTGCTCCCAGCAGTTAACTCTGCCATAATGTAATAAAATTACATGGAAATTTTACATTATATTGTTTTGACCTCGTTTCAGCCAGTATTCCTGGGTTGGGACCAATTACCATTAATATTAGCACATTCACATACACTAAAGTATCGGGGGTTGGGGCAATACATATCATTCCACACAACTGGTCACTCTGGACTACAATGTTATTGAATATTTAATAGTGCAATTCTGTGCAGGTTTGTTTTCACTGATTTCAAATAGATTTACTTTGAGTTAAGGCTGTAATCCTATAAACCAGTGGTTTTCAACCTGAGGTCCCCAGATGTTTCTGGCCTACAACTCCCAGAAATCCCAGCCAGTTTACCAGCTGTTAGGATTTCTGGGAATTGAAGGCCAAAAAAACATCTAGGGACCCCAGGTTGAGAACCACTGCTATAGACCTTGATACAGGATTAAGTATGGGCTTCACTTCTGAGTACTCATGTATGGGATTGTATTTCTGAATCATTTGTAATTTGGTGCTTTTTGGAGTATTATTTATATTTTCACTTGACCCTTTTTTTTACATACCATTCTGCCTTTTCTTTTTCTTCTTCGTCTAAGTAGGAAAACTCCCGCCAAGAATCAAAATTGTACCTAATATATAACATCAGGAGAGAAAAGTAACACCATGTTGATGTTGAATAAAATGTTGGAAATACTGCACATTTCTTAGTATGGTTTAAAATCCTTCATAGCTACATTTTAAATGTAAGTGTTAAGTAGCGATTCTGCTGTTAGTTATCAACACATGCAATTTCTTTAATTTATGATAATATAAATTAGAATGCAAATTAATATTTAGATTTGTAGATCATTCCAGACAGGAAACAACTAGAGCCAGCTAACACCTCCAAACAAAGGATTCCCCCTGGGAGGAAGCAGCCAGGCTTTGAAGCTGCAAGGTCATTAAATGCTAATTAAGGTGACTAATTGTAGCATTCATACTTGCCTCAAACAAACGAGAGTTCTTTCTCCCACCCTGGACATTATTCCACAAGTGTTGACCCTTGTAGTATGCAGCTCTCATACAAAATCAACCCATTTCACTCTAGTCTATCTATGTGTACAATAAAAGTCAATATAAATATGTATGTATCTGTAAGTGTGGAGGTAACATACTTCTACCTAAATGCCTCCATATAATATGGTAATCTTAGTGCTGAGCCAAAGCAAAAGGGGAAGCTGCCTCAGGAACAGTTGGAGCTCCTATTTGAGGGATGTCATCTCTAATTTAATGGACACTGCTCAATGCTTTGTGAAGCTGGGACTTGTAGTTTGGAGAGGCATCAGCATTCTAAGGCAGAGAATGTTCAAGACCTTGTAAAATTACATTATGTCATACGATTGAGTCAGGGCAGTTAAAGTGGATTCATTCTACAGCATAGATGCAACCCAAGGTTTTCTTTTTCATTGCTGGAAGCTTTGGCGTTCTAACACCTCTTTTAAAAAAAAAGAATACTAGGCATGCAGCCACTGTAATGCACTCTTTTTTTGGCCAAATGAGAAAGAGTACACTTTTTGCGACTGCACATTACATTCACCAGCAAATACTCTCTTTTTTGGATTCAGGGTGTTGAAAATAGAGGTGCGCATTAGATTCGATGGCATATTTGACTCGGTTAGTTAGATTTGCACACTGATATTATGACACTATTATTTTCACTGTTTGGGACTATTAATTGTGCTATTTCAAAACCCTCTGGCTTTCTCTTAAAATAGACTGTAACAGATACATGTAAGTCGAATGTCTGTAGCATAATAGCTTCATATTGATGACTTGTGCATTAGAGGAAGCATTTTTTATTTTTAGTGTCAAGAAAAAGACATGACTGCAACATAGTATCTTGCTATTCTTTCATGAGGTGGCTACAAACGGACAGCTCTAGGTTATGTGACTAATGTGCACCCTATTTTGGGAAGGTAATTTAGCTAAAAGAGGTGAGCATTAGATTCTAGTAAATACAGTAATTCTTTAAAGAGTTACATGAGTTCGCATGCTTTCATGTTTACTGATGCCTTTAAAATTAAAGTTTTATGTTTTATCCAGAAATGTTCCAATGCCATTTTTACTCACCTCAACATGCAATTTTAAAGAAAAATAAAAAAAAGTCTGTCCACTCACCAAAACGAATAAAATGCATCCACCTCTTCAAAGGACGAGTTCATATCTCCAAGCTTAGGCACATTTTTCTTATTTGACCACCTGTGGCAATTACAGGGTACATAGCCTCAATTCATGGTTAGAGGAAAAACTAACAGATATTCTGTAGGTCCTACTGTGATGGCATATGGTAGCAACAGTAGACTACAAATAGTAAACATGATCAACAAAACTCTGAAGTGACATCTCTTTAAGTTGAAGTCAAACATCATTTTGATGCAGCATGCCTTGACAAGATTAGAAAAAAAATCACTGAAATTCAACCATTAGTGGATTTCTACCTGAGAGTATTTGGGCTCAATTTTGGGTGTAGACATGTGGCCCTCCAGCCCAGGGCTTCTTAAACATTTGGCCTAAGAAATGTTTACATGACCCTGTGAATAAAATAGCTATAAAAACCAGGCATTTATCGATAATAAACCAGTATTTTCAAGGCTTGATAAATCAACTTATTTTCCTTTTTATGAAGTACAGCTGAAGCATTTGCTGAGAGTCCACTGTAAATACTGTGTGATCTTGCTAACAGCTACTAGGTGGCGATAAGAAATCTTTTACTGTTGCCAATTTTTCAGGACCTCAAAATTGAGCTAAGGGGACCCTATTACTTGTGGTCAAGACTCAGTTTAAGAAGCCCTCTAGGCTTCCACAATGGCCCACATGGCCTCATCTAATTGCCACTGCAGCATTTCATTGACCTAAAGCAGCTGTTCAGGTTCTCCATATGAATACACATCTAACATGCAGATGCAGTGATAGTAATTTGCAGTGGGGAAAGGCAAAGGCCTAGAACATAGCTTACCTGGCATTCCTTTCAAAAACTGATGAAAAAACTTCAAAGAAGTTTTCTTTTCCTTCACTTTTAGAAGGAACAGTATTATCAAAAGTAGGATCTATACTGTTAAATGCCCGTCTCTTTAAAGGATCAGATAAAATTTCATATGCTGAAAAATAAAAAAAACATGGCCACAAGTTACAAGTGCTGCAAAATTTTAAATAATCTGTTCATTAATCACTAAGAAATCAAAGGCAGTTTTATATTGGAGGTCAATAACTCTGACATACTTAAGAGTAAATTATAAACAAAATTAATTCTATGGTGATAGCACTGGCCAACAAACATATATTTTGGTGCCTCAAATTTTAGCCCTGTTTCTGGCTGCCGATAAACTGACGGGCCCAATACAAGGTGCAGGTTTTGACCTATAAAGCCCTATATGGCTCAGGCCCTACCTATCTCCGTGATCGCATCTCCCCCATGAGCCAGTGCGGACCTTGAGATCATCTGGGGAGGCTCTTATCGCACTCCCACCACCATCTCAAGTGCGGCTGGTGGGGACGAGGGAACGAGCCTTCTCGGCAGTGGCCCCCCGGCTCTGGAATGCATTGCCAAAAGAAATCAGGCAATCCCCTACATTATCCAATTTCCGTAAGGAACTAAAGACCTAGTGGTGTCGGCAGGTTTTTCAGTAATTACATTGGAATACCGCCGATTTCTGGGTCTGAATATATTGCACAAGAATTCTCTAACTTAAAATGATACATTTTAATATATTGGGTTTATGGTTCCCGTCCCCTTGATCAGGTCATGTAAGTGTTATTTATTTCTATAATTGTATTTTTACTTTCTTAATAATGTGTTATTATGTTTGTTATGTAATGTTTGTGTTGTTTTTATGATTGGAAACCACCCTGAGTCCCATCCGGGAGATATAGTTTTTATTATTATTATTATTATTTGACCTGCTGATTCCTTTAAAAATGGCACCAGTTTCCCCCCATCAGCTCTGGTTTTTAAGATACTGAACATATACCATATATTCTACTCATCCATAAAAAATCAGGATAAATTAATGTAGTGTTTAAATTAATATCGTTTAAGCATGAAAGAAACATATTAAACATTTAAAAAAACGTTTACTACCGATACATGAAAAACCACTTATTGCATTCCAGAAGCACAGATTTATGATGCAAATGTTTCATTATACATGGAACCATATCTAAGAAACTATAGCTGATGTGATCTATACCAGTGGTCCCCAGGGGTTTTGGCCTACAACTCCCAGAAATCCCAGTCAGTTTACCAGCTGTTACGATTTCTGGGAGTTGAAGACCAAAACATCTGGGGATCCACAGGCTGAGAACCAATGAGCTATACAATGTAATTTTCTGAATTAACCCCTCAAACAGCCATAGGAACAAGCCTAAAAATCAAGACACCGAGAATTTTTTTTGGGGGGGGGGGGGGGGACACACTGTAAACTATGATCACAAATAAGCAGAGCTGTTAAAAGCAGATCTGTTTTTTGAAGTAAAGCATCTGGAAGACTATTAATTTCACCCCAAATATAATAACTCTACATATATTGAATGTCTGGCTAAACACAGAAGGTTGGAAATCAGATTTATTTCAGTGCTGTTTATAATGGATGTGGCATATATTGATACAAATTATTACTACTTACACACTGCATTAATGAATATGGTGCATTACTTCGTATCACACTACGGAAACACTATACTTTTTTTTAGATTCAAAACATTTGTTAAGTAATAATTTTTACCTTTTGTTATACAAGTAAAGTAGTCATTGTCACCTTCACCTATCTGTTCCCCTGCTGCTTTTCGCTTGTCTGGATGGTGTTTCAAAACCATGGCTTTATCTATGGATTTTTCAAAAAAGCAGGTTTAGGTGCTACTCAGTTCAACAGTTATTTTCAAGGAAAAAACACACATAATAAGCACATATAAACCTGTCCCTAATAAAGTAAATAAAAATATGCATCACTTAAACATTATATGTATTTTATTATAGTAAAACAACATAGTTGCAAAGTTCCGCTATTATTATTTGTATCCTGTTTTTTATCTCTAAAAATGAGAATGGAAGCGACTCACAATAAAACTAATACAATACAATCAAAACCGTAAAATATACAAACATTAAAATTAAATTAATTAAACATGGACATTGTATGCCACTACTGTCCCATCATGCACATTTTGTAACATTCTTAATCAATAATATTCCAATATTGATTTAAATTAAACACTGATATCAGATACCATAAACTGGGGGCATAAACCGATAGATGTCCCATTAAGTCAATTGTTCCTCTTTTGTAGAGAAATGACATTATTAAAAGTAATATGCTACTGTTTATAAAACCTTAGTTGCTGATATTTCTAATATTGGAAACTGATGGGAAGTACTTACGAGCTGCTTTGATTTGTTTCTGAGATGCCTTGTATCGTATATGTCCCAGTCCAAGAACAGCATAGTGATCCTGATTCTGAGAGAGAAGTCCACATTTTAATAATGATCAGAAATGAATCAAAATTGTTCAAGTGATGAAGTAAGCTACTATTGACACTCATTCTCACTGGCAACCAGCCTTCTTGCCGCTAAATCTACTTACTGCCTTTCTCTTATTCTTGCAACTTTTTTCTTCTCTCACTTCAGGCTTTAAAATGCTACAGCAGATTCTCAGTTGCAGCCACCCAACTGGCTGCTGCAACTGGGGTTTGGTAGGTGCTAGATAAATGTTTCTGATTGCTTGAGTGTTACTATGAATGCTATACCCCATACTATACCATACCATGAAATTAACTCTGTATAGACTTAATATTACTGTTGAAATACAGTAATTGAAAGCAAATGAAAACAAACATAACTTAATGTAACAGTTTTACCATTTTATAAAGAAAGCTTTCTAAATATTTACATGATTATTTATTCTATTGTTTGCCAGTTGCCTGAGTTCCTGTTAACCGAGAGTCCACTGTATTTCTTTTTTCAGATCCCTAACTATATTCAAGATATGGAGAGGGAGAAGGAAGAAGACAAAACCATTGTGCACGTCTGATAAGATTGAACTATGACAGTACAAGAATTAGGACAGCTTTTTCCAGACTATAACTTTACAGATGTTTGGATTGCAAGGGTCATCTTACAACCATTGCTTGTTCTGTCGGGAGCAGGAGGGTACTGTAGTGCAAAGCATTTGGCACAATTCACGGCTATATTAGGGGAAAGGCAAGTGAACACAGCAGCAGTAACACTAAATGTATGTATTCTGCACAAGGCACAATAGAAGTAGCACTACTACTGCCTACTACTGGAACGTGAGGATAGCTATTCAACACATTCCCTATTGCTACTATTGGCTCATTTGAAAACTACAGAAGTATTGTGGCACCATAGGCTCTATCTACACTGACCATTTAATGCAGTCTGAAGCTGGCTTCAAACTGTGGTGGCTAGACAACCAACACCCAAGAAAGTGTGAAAAAAGCCCATAATGTGCATCACTGCTCTGTTGTTTGTATAATCACCACCAGGACCATAGCCAGAAAAAAAAATTGGGGGGGGGGGGGGGGAGAGATTAACATTTTAAGCGAATCATGAAGACTAATTCCATAATGCAAAATAATTTAGAAATCAGGCTCCATCGATAAATGTCAGTGAACACTCAAGACAGATAAACTTCAGTGGACACTCATGGGGATTTGGTTAATCAGTTAAAATTCATGAGTAAACCAGGTTTTTTTAAACCTGAAAAAGATTGAGGGGGTGAACCCCTAACCACCCCAACCACCCCCTGCTACAACCCTGATCACCACCCAGTCCTCAAACTGGTTCCAGGATTTCCGACATAATCATCTGCACAGTGAAACCACTTTCTTCAATACAGATTTCAAATTGCACTAAATGATAAGTGTAGATGGAGCCATAAATAACTAAAACATTATGGAAGAAGCTTTTGAGAAATGTAAAGGAGTTTTTTTTATTTTCATTAGATCCATTGTCACTGGAATTGTTAAATTGGTATGAGTCAACAGAAAAATAACAATTTTATACGTACAACTCTACACCAACATGAGAAAATGAAATAGTACACATTTTTGAGGAGAACTTGTTTTGACAGTGAGTATTACAGTATTAGCTGATTCATAAATAAATACAAGGAGTGGGGTTTATTCATAGATAAAAATGGGTAACAGAATACATTCAGTTTCCCTAAGTCAAAAACAATAAAATAAATTAAAATGCTTCTTTCAATATGAACATTAACTTGATTTTATAATGTAACACAAAATATTTAATTTTGAATTTAGGTAAAGGTTTCCCCTGACGTTAAGTCCAGTCATGTCCAACTCTGGGGGTTGGTGCTCATCTCCATTTCTAAGCCAAAGAGCTGGTGTTGTCCATAGACACCTCCAAGATCATGTAGCCGGCATGACTGCATGGAGCGCCGTTACCTTCCCGCCAGAGCGGTACCTCTTGATCTACTCACATTTGCATGTTTTCGAACTACTAGGTTGGCAGAAGCTGGGGCTAACAGAGGGGGCTCATTCTGCTCCCCGGATTCGAACCTGTGACCTTTTGGTCTGCAAGTTCAGTAGCTCAGCGCTTTAACACACTGTGCCACCGGCGGCCCCGAATTTTGAATTTAGCAGCCCAAAATGTTTTCAAATGCTCACAGCTCAGGAGGCCGCTCTTTTCAAAACATTCTATAAGATCAAGTCACACAAGGAATAAAAAGTAATTTTTGCCAATTCTTACGGCAGAATTTGAATAGAAGAGTAATATCCATAGGAAACTATAGAACTTATAATTGTGAACATTAGAGGAAGTACCTTCCAGTCCTTTGGATCAAGTGTTTTTAACATGGGAAACTCTTCCAACTGTAATTCTTCATCTCCTGACTCCTCAGAGAGCTCTTTCTCATCTTCTAGTTCCTGGAAAGAGGCAGAAACATGTATGTTTCTCCTCTTAATAAATGCTTCAAACCATCTTCCCACAGGCTCAACTTGGCAAAGGACAGAAGCTGTGAATGAAAGCATAAGAGAAGCTTAGGAAATATCTTCATTAAGACTTGCATTTCCCAGTTCATCTCATCCCAACATCAGAAGCTACATGCATTTATTTATTTAGCAAAAACATATAAACAACTTTTGCACCATTACTGTACCATCTGCATTAATAAATACAAATATATCTTGCCCCATCTATGGACTGTTTAGTAATTCCTATATAAATAAGAAATTCACAAACTTTTCTCATACAGTATATAAGCAAATTTCTACTGTAAATGGTTGAATTCATGGTTGAAGAATTCAAAAACATTGCTGTATTACCCCTGCAATATCAATATGCAAAGGAATTTCATAGCACTGAAATAATTTGATAGAAGTTTTCGTAAACTCAGGCAGTATCTGTACGAGAGAATTACAGAAGCTTGACACACTGACTACCATAACTCAATGCTATGGAATTCTGGGATTTGTAGTTGTGTAAGGAATTTACACTTCTCTGTCAGAGAGTTTACAGTGCCACAACAAACTACACATCCAAGGATTCCACAGAATAGTGTCATGGTTGCTAAAGTGGAGTCAAACTTCTATAAATGTACAATATGGGTGGCCTCAAAGGTCCCTTTTACAGAGCTGTATAAAATCCAGGTTATCTGTTTTGAACTGGATTATATGACAGTGTGGACTCAGATAATCTAATCCAACCCAGATAATGTGGATTATCTGCTTTGATATTCTGGATTATATGGCAGTGTAGAAGGGCCCTAACTCTGTTTCCTCAGATGTACGTTTACTTGGGACTGCACCAAAACAGAAATAGATGAACACTGAGTCACAATACATGCCTGACTTTCATAAATCAAAATAATTGTGACTACCATAACATTGACTCCTTTTTATCTAAATAATCCTCTGTCTGTTTGTGTATCACTTGAAAATGGATTAGAAGATGTTAAACAACTTGGAGGGTATATTTAAATGGTCTAATTTATAATGTGGGTCATGTGGTATATACGAAACGCATTTTAAGAGGCTGGGAGGTTCCGTTTGTGAGATCCTATTACTGTATATGCTTAGGTACTTGCAGCCTATATGAGGCATATGAAATCCACTTTGGGGAGGCCTTGTTGGGCACCACAATTATTTTTATTCATACATTGTATGTGTTTGGTGGCCAGTCAGGGCAATTGAAACAGATGCACAAGCAAGGCACCATTGAGCATTTGAAGAAATAGGCAGTTACTTCGCTGTTATCCTCCAGAGCAGATGGAACTGATTAATCATTAGCAGCAGGTAATGATTTCCTTTAGCAACTGGGTATTACAACTAGGAAATGAATACATCTCACATCCTGGCAATACTTAGCCATACCCTTGACCAAGACCTCAGGTCACTTTATCTATTAATTGAAGTAATATGATTTGAGCCCCAAACATTTCCCTACAGAAGATTCATGCTGTCCCTTTCCAGCCAGGAACATAAAGGGCAAGTATACTGGATCAGGTACCATTAGTGGCACTAAAGTAGTGCTAGCAATCAACTAAACTGCTTATTCTCAATGACTTCTACCAAAGCTACATATTACTACCATTATATTTATAAAATTATTTCAAATTATAGTAACTAAAATTGCTATCAAATTGCTATCCACAGTCAGGGTGCTTATAAGTACATTCATTCAGCCCAATAAGTTGCTACATTTCTATAAAAAAACCTTGGTGACATATGAAAGAACACCTTTAAGGTGCACTGAAACCCTACAGTTAATCCCATTTTGGGCTTTAATTATTATAATTATTACATATATCTACCACACTTTTTTCTCAGAGTTGGGAAGCAAAGTGGGTCACAATTTAAAACCAAAACAATGAAAAACTAACAATAATAAAACAGGATTCTATTAGTTATAATCACTGAAACAAATCGGTTTAAATACAACTATAAGAAAACTGTTAGAACGGTTCAAATAGAACTGAGCCTGAACTTCTAAGGTACTAGCGAATCCCCTTCTCTACTGTACAACAGGATCAGCCCCTCCTGAAATGTAGGAGGAAAACCTGTAGCCTGCAACTCCCATCCAGGCTGGCTAGCAAGATCAGATGTGGAAGATGATAGGAGCTTCAGTCCACAAGTTATCCTCTCCCTTGCAGGAAGAAAGCTAAGCAGCAAAGATAGGGAACCCGGATGGGGATCCCTTAATGTGTTTTTCATTACAGGCAGTCCCTGAGTTGCAAGCATCTGGCTTACAAATGACTCATGGTTAAAAACTGGGCAAAGACAACAGGAAGTGAGAGAAATCTAACCCTAGGAAAGGAAATTCACACGTGAAAGAGTTATCATTTTTTTTCGTGTCAGGAGCGACTTGCGAAACTGCTTATTATCATGAAGGAATGGGGTCCCCACTGACGGTTTTCTCACCAACCCTTATTTCCACAAGAAGCCAATTGAATCCTCTTGGGGAAGATGGGGTGGAATATAAATAAAGTGTTATTGTTATTATTATTATTCAAAATCCAATTCTCACAGGGAAAGAAAGTGAGGGGAAATCTTCTGAACAGAGGAACAGACAATAAAAAAATTACAGGGGTGTTAACCTTTCCCTATGCTATCCAAAACCTATATATACACACACATATACTGTACATATCCTATCCTATCCGATTTGTTGTCAATCCACTCCTTTGGACTTCACGCAAATCTACCATTTGCCAAAATATACAATCTGACCTGGTGCTTTTCTTTTCCATTTCTGACCAAATAGCTTAACCATTTGTTCATCCCATTGATGGGACACACACACAAACATGGCTGGAGTTACTAAAAATGTACCTGTTCTGACTTACAAATTCCCTTAAGAACAAAACTTATAGAACCTATCTTGTTCATAACATGGGGACTGCCTGTAGACTGAATCTCTCTCCTCCTACATGGCTTGATGGATCTGGACCAAACGTGGCAAACATACCCCTTATTCTCTCGCTGAAAGTAATGGAGGGGTTTGAACTAAAAACAAACACAACCCATTCTGGTCTGGAGCTGTGGGAAAGAAAAGGAATGAAGTGGATTGGCTGTGGCTAGGTTAGATGGCCCTCTGGGAAAGCAAAAAGCAGATTGCCTGTTCTTAGGTGAAGTGTGTGTGAGAGGGGAAGGAAGGAGAAAGAGAAAAAGGAGGGGGAAAGGCAGGAAGGAAGAGAAAGGAAAACGTTATGAGGGGGAGGGAAGAAAGAAAGGACAAAAGAAGAGAAAGAAGAAAGAAAAAGTGAAGAGAAAAGGAGGAAAAGAAAGGAGAAGGAAGGGAAGAAAGAAACAGAAGAGGAGGGAAGAGAAGAAAGAAAGGATGAAGGAAGAGAAGGAAGAAAAAAGAAGCAAAGAGAAAAGGGGGAAGAAAGGAGAAGGGAAGAAAGAATGAAGGAACCAAGGGAAAGAAAAAGGAAAGAAAGAAACAGAAGAGGAGGGAAGAGAAGGAAGGGAAGGAAGAAAGGACAAAGAAAGAGAAGGAAGAAAGAAAAAGCTAAGAAGAGGGGGAAAGAAAGGAGAAGGAAGGGAAGAAAGAAAGGATGAAAGAATCAAGGGAAGAAAGAGAAGCGAAGAGAAGGAAAGAAATGAAGGAAGGAGGAAGAGAAGGAAGAAAAAAACGAAAAGATACAGGCGAAACGTCAGGAAAGAATGCTTCTGGAACATTATTTATTTATTTATTTACTACATTTATATCCCACTCTTCTCACCCTGAAGGGGACTCAGAGCGGCTTACAAAGCAAATGTACATACAATATATTATTATCATAGCATAATGTAAGCATTAAATTACTATATTGTAATACAGTAGAGTCTCACTTATCCAACATAAACGGGCCGGCAGAACATTGGATAAGCAAAAATGTTGGATAATAAGGAGGGATTAAGAAAAAAGCCTATTAATCATAAAATTACATTATGGTTTTACAAATTTAGCACCATAGAGCCCGAAAAACTCACAGGAACCCAGTGATTCCGGCGATGAAAGCCTTCGACAGCAAAATGAGAAGAGGAAGGAGGGATGAGGAAGGACGGAAAGAAAGAGGGGGAAAGGTGTATGGGAGGAAGAAAGGCAGAAGAAAGCGAGGGGGTACGAGGTGCCTGAGGGGCAGGGAGGAAAGAAGGAGCCACAAAACACATGCAACCCCGGGCGTGTCCCTGAGTATAAATACAATATGAACAAGAACAGCTCTTCCTCGCAGGCCGGGGTCCAAAGGCGGCCTCAGGGCTGTTCTGAGGAGCCAAGGGCAACCCAAGCGGAGGCTGAGGAGGGAAAGGAGGGCGCCCAGGCGGGCCCTCGTCTGCGAGGGAAAGGGGGCCGAGGAGACACGTACCGGCGGACAAGGCCTTGGCGACCACGGTGCCCTGTCCCTCCGGCGCCTCGCGCAGCATCTTGACGGACCGCCTTATCCGCAGCTGGTTCGCTCGCGCTTTCCCGGCCTTTTCCGGCGGTCGCCAGGCACCGGCGCGTGGGAGGCCCCGGCAAAGGCTTCCGGGGCACGAGGGCACCGCCGCTTCCGCCTTTCGGCGGCGTGGGGGCGGGGCAAGGAAGCTCCTCCTCCTTTTCCTCCGGAATGAAGCGGAACCAGAAAGAGGCCTCGTTTCCCTCACTGTTGAAGCACAACACTGCCTTCAGTTTGTTGTCGAAGGCTTTCATGGCGGGTGATCATAGGGTTGTTTTATGTTTTCCGATGTGCCAGAAGTATTCTCTCCTGACGTTTCGCCCACATCTATGGCAGGCATCCTCAGAGGTTGTGAGGTATGAAGAAACTAAGCAAGGAAGGTTTATATATATCTGTGGAAAGTCCTGGGTGAGAGAAGAACTCTCTGTCAGTTGGAGGCCTGTGTGAATGTTGTAGTTAATCACCTTAATTAGCATTGAAAGCTTCATCTCCTGGCTTTTCCTGCCTGGGGGCATCCTTTGTTCAGAGTCATTAGCTGCCCCTGGTTCCCATGTCTGGAACTCCTCTGTTTTCAGAGTGTTGCTTCTTATTTACTGTTCTGATTTTTGAGTTTTTTAATACTGGTAGCCAGATTTTGTTCATTTTCATGGTTTCCTCCTTTCTGTTGAAGTTGTCCACATGCTTGTGAATTTCAATGGCTTCTCTGTGTAGTCTGACATGATAGTTGTTGGAGTGGTCAAGCATTTCTGTGTTCTCAAATAATATACTGTGTCCAGGTTGGTTCATCAAGTGCTCTGCATAAATAAACCTTCCTTGCTTGGTTTCTCCATACCTCACAACCTCAGAAGATGCCTGCCATAGATGTGGGTGAAACGTCAGGAGGGAATACTTCTGGAACATGGCCATACGGCCCGGAAAACACAACTCTGCCTTCAGTTGAAACCCAGGTTTGAAAGCATTAAAGTAACAAAACATTTGAATCTTGGAATGCTTTATGCTTTTCCTGCATGGCAGGGGGTTGAACTAAACGGCTCAAGTGGTCTCTACCAATTGTATTATTTTATAATTCTATGAGGAGCCTCCAGTGGCGCTGCCGAACTTGCTGTCCGAAAGGCCGGCGGTTTGAATCCAGGAGCGGGGTGAGCTCCCGCTGTCAGCCCCAGCCCCAACAATGTGAGTAGATCAATAGGTACCGCTCCATCTGGAAGGTAACAGCGCTCCATGCAGTCATTCTGGCCACATGACCTTGGAGGTATACAGACAACACTGGCTCTTTGGCTTAGAAATGGAGATGAGTACCAATCTCCAGAGTTGGACATGACTAGACTTAATGTCAGGGGAAAACCTTTACCTTTTCCCTACAACTGCACAACTACAAAGATACACAGCTACACATTCACATTCATACAAATGATTCCAGATGTAAACAAGGGTTTACCTTTACCTATGAATCACACCATGCATATTGAACTGAAACCAGTGGGATTGGATCACCATCTCCTGATGAACTCTATGCTGTAAAATTAACGTGGTTTGAACCCACTCAATCTGTTATGGCTCAATGCTATGGGATTGTGGGAGTTATGGTTTTGCAAGGCCTTCCTCTGCCAAAGTTAGGCCTTCCAGCTTCCAGGATTCCTGAGCATTGAGTTAGCACACATCAAGTGGTGTCAATCTGGATTTGTTGACAAAATTTTTGCTGCGGTAGCAAAAAAGCAACTTTGGATTTATTTATTAACATCATTAAGAAAGTGGACTGCAAACACTTAGAAAGGAATGCAGTCATCGCTAATAGTCAACACGGATTTATCAAAAACAAGTCATGCTAAACTAATCTGATCTCTTTTTTCAATAGAGTTACAAGTTGGGTAGATGCAGGGAACACCATAGATGTAGCATATCTGGATTTGAGTAAGGCCTTCAACAAAGTCCCCCATGACCTTTTGGCAAACAAACTAGTCAAATGTGGGCTAGGCAAAACTACAGTTAGGTGGATCTGTAATTGGCTAAGTGAACGAACCCAAAGGGTGCTCACCAATGTGTCTTCATCCTGGAAAGAAGTGACGAGTGGAGTGCTGCAGGGTTCCATACTGGGCCCGGTTCTGTTCAACGTCTTTATTAATGACTTAGATGAAGAGTTAGAAAGCATGATAATCAAGTTTGCAGATGACACCAAATCGGGAGGGATAGCTAATACTCCAGAAAACAGAAGTAGAATTCAAAATGATCTTAACAGATTAGAGAGATGGGCTGAATCTAACAAAATGAAGTTCGACAGGGTCAAATGCAAGATACTCCACTTAGGCAGAAAAAATGAAATGCAAAGATACAGAATGGGGGACGCTTGACCTGACAGCAGTATGGGTGAAAAAGATCTTGGAGTCCTTGTGGACATCAAGTTAAATATGAGCCAACAATGTGATGCAAAAAGGCCAATGGGACTTTGGCCTGCATAAATGGGAGTATAGTGTCTTGCTCCAGGGAAGTCATGCTCCCCCTCTATTCTGCCTTAGTCAGATCACACTTGGAATACTGTGTCCAGTTTTGGGCACTACAGTTGAAGGGAGATGTTGACAAGCTAGAGGAAGGTGTCTAAAATGATCAAGGGCCTGGAGAACAAGCCCTATGAAGAGCGGCTTAAATAACTGGGCATGTTGATCCTGCAGAAGAGAAGGCTGAGAGGAGACATGATGAGGGCCATGTATAAATATGTGAGGGAAAGTCATAGGGAGGAAGGAGCAAGCTTGTTTTCTGCTGCCCTGGAGACTAGGACGAGGAACAATGACTTCAAACTACAGGAAAAGGGGATTCCACCTGAACATTAGGAAGAACTTCCTCACTGTGAGAGCTGTTCAGCAGTGGAACTCTCTGCACCAGTGTGTGGTGGTGGCTCCTTCTTTGGAGGCTTTTAAGCAGAGGCTGGATGGCCATCTGTCGGGAGTGCTTTAAACGCGATTTTCCTGCTTCTTGGCAAGGGGTTGGACTGGATGGCCCGAGGTCTCTTCCAACTCTATGATTCTAAAGGAATGTTGCTCTAACACTGCATGAACCTTTTGGCACAAATACTATGGTTTGTTAAATGTATGTGCACATATTTTCCGGCTTCACAGCTTCCACTTTGGTCCCTTCTACACTGCCTATATTCCAGGATCTGGTCCCAGATTATCTGATTTAACTGGATTATATGAATCTACATTGCCAGATAATCTAGTATAAGTAAATCACCTGGGATCAGATCCTAGGCTATAGGACAGTATGGATCCAGCCTCATATAATCCAGTTCAAGGAAAATAACCTGGGATCAGATCCTGGGATACAGGGCTCTTTTTTCTCATACCCCACGACTTGTTCCGGCAGGGAGTGCGTTCCTCCGCCTCTTTATTACGTCACTTCCTCTACGAGTGGAAGGAAGTGATCGCAAGGTGCTGTGTAACGCTTCCCGGCGTGTGCAGCGCATGCGCCTTGTCAGCTCCTTGAGAGAGGACTTTGCATTCGGAAAGGGCTGCTGGAGAAACCGACGTGATGCCGGATTACCTGGGCGCCGATCAGCGCAAAACCAAAGAGGAGGAGAAGGAGGACAAACCCATCCGCGGTGAGCCTTCCGCCCAAACGCCATAAACGAGCTCTCTTGTCTCTTCAAAGAGTTTCCAGCGCTGGCATGCCAGTGCGCATGCGTTGTTTGTAGGCTTCCCCTCCTCATCTCCTTACAGACTCTTCTGTGCTTTCTCTTCCTGACTCTTTGTTTCAGGGATTTTCATCGAGGGTATTTGAATTATTTAAGTACGCGGGGAAGTAATTCAAATTCTTTCCTATGGACCATCCACACTGCAGGATGATGATAGTTTGATACCGCTTTGGGCCCTTCCACACAGCTATATAACTCAGAAGATCAAGGCAGGAAATTCCACAATATCTACTTTGAACTGGGTTATCTGAGTCCACTGCCATATATTCCAGTTCAAATCAGCTATGTGACAGGGGCCTTTAACTGTCATGGTTCCATCCTGTGAAATCCTGGGATTTGTAGTTTGATGTGGCACCAGAACTCTCAGGGCCCTTCCACACAGTCCTATATCCCAGAATATCAAGGCAGAAAATCCCACATTATCTGAGTGTGGACTCAGATATTGTGAGATCTTCTGCCTTGATATTCTGGGATATAGGGCTTTGTGGAAGGGCCCTCAGACAGGAAAGGGTACATATCTCGCAGAAATATGAATCTGAGGCTGGATCTACACCACCCTCTATCCTGGGATCCGATTCCAGATAATCTGCTTTGAACTGGATTATGAATCTACGCTGCCAGATAGTCTGGGATAAGGAATATGTTTTAATATATGTATTCTACAGAGTATTTTTACATTATTAAGTGTTTTAGCAATGCTGTAACCTGCCTCAAGCCGTGGGGAGAGGCAGGTAAGAAATAAAATTATTATTATATTAAGCAAATAATCTGGGATCAGATCCTGGTATTGAGGTCAGTGAAGATACAGCCCCAGAATCCCATGTGGTGTCAAACTGCTATGATTCTGTGGTGTGGATGCAGTCTTTGGTCCCTTCCACACAGCTGAATAAAACTCTACATTATCCGCTTTGAACTGGAATGTATGTCAGTGGGGACCCAAATATCTCAGTTCAATGCTGATATTGTGGGATTTTCTGCCTTGATATTCTGGGTTATATGACTGTGGAAGGGCCCTTTGGGAACCTGAGTTCCACTGGTTCTCTTTCGTAGAGTTGTGTGATTGAAAAGTGAAGGTGGATTCTTTTTAAAAACATTTTTATTAACTAACACCAATTTCAGTACATATAGCAACGTATACGATACAACTACACAAAATAATCACATACTTATACAAAAACCACAAGAGCAAAACGAGCCAAAAGGACTTTCACCTTTCCAGCAAATTGTTATAAAGTACCGAGGTGTCTTGACTTCATTTATAATAGCTGCCATTAAAACATCTACATATTAGTTAATCCAAGTGTTCTTCAAATCCTGGTATTAAACTGAAGAGGCCTTCTGTACTGTCACAGGAATTTGAAATCTCTTTTTCCATGAATCTGATGAACAGACTCCAGGGATTGACGAAGAAGCAGGGTTGCCTAGATTAAAACTGGAATGGGCTCCTGTGCCTTTAATGTATGTTTCATCTAGGTTACTCAAGCAGGTCTATAACACTATGTAACACAAGTTTTGTTCCTGGGTTATAAATTACTAATTGGTTCTATCATAAAAACCTTTTGCATTAAACTGCAAAAACTTTGTTTTTGCGGGACATCCTTCAGCACATGTTGCTCTAGTTTTTCAATGAATATCTCATAGAGTCTCAACCAATTCAACATAGTTTGTGGCAGCCACAGAAACAAAGTTTCTGGAGTATAACAACTACTTTCAAAGTAAGTATTGCATAATTAAACAGGAAATAACACTTTCAATCCAGAAACATTTCCCCCCCAAATTTTGTTACATAATGTAATTTATGCAAACAAGATAGCATGAGTGGGATTGGGAGGGCTGTGTAGTTTTTATATGTCATTTTAACCGTATTTTCCTTTGTATGCTTCATGACCCCAAGATGTAATTGTGGGTTTTAAAAAATTACATTCATGTTTACATGCATTTGTTCGGTTTTTAATTGGTATTGTGTTGTGTTTGCCAAGTGCCTATGTCAGGAGAAAGGCAGGATAAAAATAAAATAAATAGCAAGAAATACCTGTTGAAATTCCTTCCTCTACATCAGGGGTCCCCAAACTAAGGCCCGGGGGCCGGATGCGGCCCTCTGAGGTCATTTACCTGGCCCCCGCCCTCAGTTTTATAATATAATATATTGTATATACATGTAATATTGATAATAATATTATAATGTAATACAATATAACACTAATAATAATACCATATAATAATATTAATTATATATTCTATATTACATATAATATTACTAATAATATTACAGTATAGTGGTATAGTTCAATATAGTAATATATAATGCTAATATAGTGCTATGCTAATAATATAATATATTGTATGTACATATAATTTGTAAGCTACTCTGAGTCCCCTTTGGGGTGAGAAGGGTATGATACAAATGTAGTAAATAAATGCAGTAAATAAATAAATAAATAATACATTTTAGACTTAGGCTCGTCCAAAGTCTGAAATGACTTGAAGGCGCACACAACAACAACAACAACAACAACAACAACAACAACAATCCTAATTAACTTGACTATCTTATTGGCCAGAAGCAGGCCCACACTTCCCATTGAAATCCTGATAAATGTATGTTGGGTTAAAATTGTTTTTATTTTAAATATTGTATTGTTCTTTCATTGTTCTTGTTGTTATTGTTGTTGTTTTTGCACTACAAATAAGACATGTGCAGTGTGCATCGGAATTTGTTTGTATTTTTTTTTTCAAATGATAATCCGGCCCCTCAACAGCCTGAAGGATTGTGGACCGGCCCTCGGATTAAAAAGTTTGAGGACCCCTGCTCTACATCAAGGGTTCTCAAACATTTTAAGCCCACTGTTGGGAGGCTAGACTGCTTTTGACTGAGATAGACAATTTTTTTCTTGTTTGTGTTTATGAAGATGGTTGTAAGTCCTATTTGCTTGCTCAGATCAGCTTCACAGAGTTTAGGTTAAAGGTTGCAACTTTATTATCCGCAATAAGGATTTTTATAATGCATAATGACATCCGGATCTTGTAATTATCGATTGAATGGAACTGTTTTTTGAGATGTTGTTTGTTATGTCTCTTTCAGCTTTGGATGAAGGTGATATTGCCTTGCTGAAGACCTATGTAAGTGCTTTCAAGCAATTCACTCCCAAGTAAATGTGTACAGGGTAGTGATGACAATTGTGTTGCTCTAGTTCAGGGTTCCATGCTGGAGAAAATGGAAGGAGAAAGGAATGAGAGATCGATCAAGGGCAAGATGGATGGATGGTATCCGTGAAGTGATTAGCTTGACCTTAAAGGAGCTGGGGGTGGCGATGGCTGACAGGGATCTGGTATGGGCTAGTCCATGAGGTCACGAAGAGTCAGAAGCGACTGAATGAATAAACAACAACAGTTCAGGGTTGGCAATCATGTATGGCCCTCTGAATGTTGTTGGACTACAACTCCCAGCACTTCTCAGAACTGAATGTCTGGCAAAGAGGGAGTAGAGTTTAGGTCCAATCACTGGAATCCTGCAGGATTCCCAACTTGGCTTTAGTTGAAAAGTTTTCATGCTTCAGTGATAGTGCTGAAGATAAAATCTGTCTTGCGAGATGTAGACTGAAAACCTGAATATTCAGGAGCAATTTGATGAGAAGATCATACTTGATCTTTTTGTGTAGTTTACTGGTGAAATTAAATTTGAAGTCTTATTTGCAAAGTCAAGCCACGAAAGGGTTCAAATCTTACAAACAGAAAGATCTGAATCTATTCCCTATTTGATTGAGCTGCTATTCTCACCCCATTGATCCATAAGCCTTAGAACAGTAGGATACCTTCTTTTTCTTATAAATTAAGGTATTTAAACGTTTTAACTCGGTCATGGCTCACACATGCATTGTTTATATGCAGAAGATGTCATTTTCTGTACTGTTTAGCTTTCAGAATAATCTCAGGTAGCCAAACTGGGAAAAATTGTCCTTGGGACCTTGCAAAGACTGCAGTAAATGATAGATGGCAAGACTGACCATATAACATTAACTGCACTTCCTGCAAAGTCCCAAGGCTCGTATATTCATAGGTGTGAGTCGTAGAATATATCTCAGGCACAGGCAAATTTTGACCCTCCACGTGTTTAGGACTTCAACTCCCAGAAATCTCAGCCAGGTTATCAGCTGTTAGAAATTGTGTGAGTTGAAGTCCAAAACACCTGGATGGCCGAAATTTGCCCATGATATAGCTGAATAGTTTGTTCACAGACCCATTTGCTTTCCTTGATTTCCTCAACCTTACGCTCTCTTTCAAATCTAGGGCCAGAGCACCTACTCAAGGCAGATTAAGCAAGTGGAAGATGACATACAGCAGTTACTTAAAAAAATCAATGAACTCACAGGTATGTGTTTATTAAGATCATGGGTTGGGAGTTTAAAAATATGAACTTTCTGAATGGTAGCAAAATCACAATTTAAGGATGTTTTAAATGTTTCTAGAGCTTATCTGGCTCTTTAGCCAAACCTCTTAAAGTTTATAAGACACAGGCCTGCTTTTATATACTTCCTGCTCCCATAAGGTTTGTCTAGTGCATATTCTATAGCATATTATTTAGGATTAATATTACATAGCATATCATGTAGGATGGCTTTTCCTTTGGGTCTTGTATGTTTCCTTGCTGCAATGTATATAAGTAGAAATTGGGTTCTTTTCCTTATTTTTTTATTTTGTTATTGTAGGCATTAAAGAGTCTGACACTGGCTTGGCTCCTCCTGCTCTCTGGGATCTGGCTGCAGATAAACAAACTCTTCAGAGTGAACAGCCATTGCAAGTGGCAAGGTATGCATCTATGTCAGTTGGACAGTCACAGGAGCAAAAAAAACAAAAAACAAAAACATTCTGCCTTTTGTACCTAATCCACAATCCCAAGGCTTTGATTTTTACAGGGATCTGATGACTAGGAATTAATTTTTTTACCTCATCTTAAATTAAATGTAATTTCCATACATCATATTGCTGCAACTGTTGGAAACTGACACACAGTGGGCTCTTGATCTTTGCTGGGGTTTGTTTCCAGGATCCCTCATGAATTCCAAACTCCTTGGATGCTTAAGTCCCATTATATACCCTGCCATAGTAAAGTGATGTCCCTTGTATAAAATGGCAAAATCAAGGTTTGCTTTTTGAATTTTGGGGGGCGTGGGGGGATATTAAGAAATTGTGGATGGTTGAATATGTGGATATAGACGACAGACTATATATTTAACCATTTTAGTGATACAGATCATAATTTCTAGGTATTTGAAGTCCATTGGTGGGAATTACAGTTGAAAATTATTGGAGTGTTGTTATTTTTATGTTCTTGATACAGGCAGTCCCTGGGTTACGAACAAGATAGATTCCGTAGGTTTGTTCTTAAGTTGAATTTGTGTATATGTCAGAACAGTTACATTTTCAAAGTGTAACTCCAGCCATTTTTAAAAAGTTTTGCATGGCATGGGAAAGGGTTTAACACCCCTGTGATGCTTGTTTTGCTGTCTGTGCCCCTGTTCAGAAGATTTCACCTTACTTTCTGTCCATGTGATTATTGGATTTTGAAAAATTTGGCTTGTTGTGGAAACAAAGATTGGTGAGAACGCTGTAATCGAGACACCTTTTTCCCATGATAACGCTTCCAGGAGTGGATTTCTCTTCTGAGGGAATAGATTTTCTCTCACTTCCTGTTATCTCACCTCCATTTGTAACTTGGAGTCGTATGTAAGCTGGATCTTTGTAACTCAGGGACTGCCTGCATTGTGGTTTTTTAGGGTAGAGTTTAAGGTAGAGTTTTCAGTTATAGTATTTCACAGAAAAAGAACAGAATGTTTGTTTTGTAGAGTACATTCTTAGATAGACCATGAATGCCACTTGGCTTGATATTCTAGAATGTACATTTCTACGCTCTGGACTTATGGATGTCACTTGGCTTAATATTGATAGGTTCGATTTTCATTGGTGAAAAAAAACCCCACTTGTTTAATCCTTTTCTCTTCTGGTTAGATGTACAAAGATAATCAATGCAGATTCTGAGGACCCTAAGTACATAATCAATGTTAAGCAGTTTGCCAAGTTCGTGGTCGATCTTAGTGATCAAGTGGCCCCTACTGACATTGAAGAAGGCATGCGAGTTGGGTGAGTTTGATACCAAGACTTTATTTTCCAGACATTATGGAACAGTAGCTGAGACTGTTTAGTAGCTATATATATGTGTTTGGCTGTTCAGTGGCTGTTTTCAAAGACATTAGGTTATTAGAGCATCAGAACAAAGAATCTATAGATAGAATAGATTCTGTAGATGCTAAATAGATGCTAAATATATTAGAGGGTTATTCTATCCTTAAGTGGGAGTCCTACAGCTGGGATGCTGCCATTGAAAATGCTTGGTTTGCCATGCCTCTCTTTGCCGTGAAAGCAGAGTCTTTGAAACGCATCACAATCCATGTGTAGGTTTAGGTATGAGGGGGCAGTCTCTCAAATAGGCTGGACTAGGATTTGAGATATAAATAGTAAGTTGCATTTGGATCACAACAATGGCCTGAAGCATGAGAGAAAGCATTTCAGATAAACTGGGGCTGTATGTATGTATGTTTATACAGTATTTGTTTACTTCTTTATTTATTGGCCGGGGGGGGGGCAACATTCAAAGTCAAAGGTACATTATTTCTGAATTACATTTGTTTCTGCCTCTCTTAGGTAGCTTTAAATGATACACTTTGGACTAGTTATCATTACCATGTGAACATTTTGTCCATTTGAGTTTTGGTTGTGTATCTAAGAGTGCTTAGCATTTTTATTCTGTCCAATCCCCATGTTAGATTGTGAGACCGTTTTTCTTTTCTTTTCACAGAAACATTTATGCATATATTGCTCACTTTTCCTGATGTATGCACTGTCTTCATAAATTAACAAATATGTGTGGAAATTTTCCATATATAGTTGCACACATTTACTATTTTGTCAATGAAGTTGAATTGCTTCTCAGAAGGTTGTTGGAAACTTTTTTAACCCGGGCTGTGGCGCAGGCTGGTGAGCAAGCCAGCTGCCAGCTGCAACAAATCACTTTGACCAAGAGGTCATGAGTTCGAGGCCAGCTGGGAGCCTGCGTTTGTCTTTGTTCTATGTTAAGGCATTGAATGTTTGCCTTATATGTGTAATGTGATCCGCCCTGAGTCCCCTTTGGGGTGAGAAGGGCAGAATATAAATACTGTAAATAAATAAATAAAATAAATATTAAATTAATGTGGTTTTTAAAAACATTTTTGCAGGGTTGACAGAAACAAATATCAGATCCATATTCCGCTACCTCCAAAGATTGACCCAACTGTTACTATGATGCAGGTGAGGATTTTTGTTGCCTTATATTTCCATTTTTAATTTTTCTCATCTGCTTCCTACTGTCTCATGCTACCCTTCTTCCATAGAACATGTAAAACCTTTGCTGTTGCAAGTAGTAAATGCTGCTTATACTTCTGTTTTGTAATCCAGGTAGAGGAGAAACCTGATGTCACTTACAGTGATGTTGGTGGGTGCAAAGAACAGATTGAGAAACTCAGAGAGGTGGTGGAAACACCTTTGCTTCATGTAAGTCTTCTAGTGAATGTATAAGTGCTTTATTTTCTTTATGTTGTTCTGTTTTCTTGGTGTCATAGCTTGTCCGGAGTTTTACAGATTGCAAAATGAATGAACAAAATCAGTGGTTGGTGGACTCAATTTTTTGAAGAAACTAACCCCCCCCCCCCACAGTAATCCAATTATTGCTGAATGGATTTACTTATGGAGAGTATTTCAATTATTTTGCTTGGTCAGATGAAGCTCTTTCTAGTTTTGCTTCCAATAGCAGTTTTATAGATGCCACTAGGCCAGGAGTGGGAACTCTTTGGACTTTTAGATGTTTTGAACTACAAATCCCACAATTCTTTATCGTTGATCACACTTATTAGTGCTTCTGGGAGTGGGAGTCTAATACACCTAGGGCAGTGGTTCTTAGCCTGTGGGTCCCCAGGTGTTTTGGCGTACAAGCCCCAGAAATCCCAGCCAGTTTACAAAGAGTTAGGATTTCCAGAAGTTCAAGGCCAAAACATCTGGGAGTCAGAGGTTTCCCATCACTGTCATAGGCACTTGATGTGAACACAGCAGCCTTCTTCTGTCATTTGTCTCACTACCACAGAATTAGACTAAATATCAGGGACCAGTGTGACCCACTATTCTGCATTCTCCTCCGCCCCATACTTTAAGGGAAAAAAACAGTAACCTTTTGGATTCAGAGTGTGGGATTTCATTGACTTGCTCTGATGGTGGTAGCATTCTCTCTTTTTCTGTATGTATGTGTGTTAGAGAGAAAAATAAAGCATAATTATAAAAAGGTTTTCTGTATAACTACTCTGTTCTCTACTCTGCGATCTCCCAAGGACTGAGGGATTCCCAGATTGTAGTCCAAAAAGTCACTTTTTTGAGCTCACAGACCCTCTTGGGCACCTTCTACACTGCCATATAATCCAGTTCAAAGCAGATAATCTGGATTTTATATAGCAGTATAGAAGGGGCCTTGGTTTGAGTAATAACCTCTTTAATAACAAAAAAAGTTTGCTGATAATACACTAAACTACTGCTTCTTAAAATGTGGGTGTTGACCCCAAATGGGATTTCTTTAACTCAGTATTGTAGTGGAAAATTTGGCAACAGTAAATTAGTTAGCAAGAACATGCAGTGTTTACAGTAGACTCTGTAGAAAATGCTTCATCTGTACTTCATTAAAATCGGTCTTTTTTGCAAGCCTTGCAAATGCTGATTTGTTATCAGTAAATGTTTGATTTTATATCAGTTTTATATAACTTTATACCCATGGTTGTGTAAAATTTACTGGGGCAGAAAAGGGCGCAAGTGAATTTTTTTAAAGAAGCCCTGCACTAAAACACTGTCATTGCAATGCTGGGGAAATCTTAGATTACTTTAAGGCCTTTGAGGGTTTTTGGATCTAGTGCTAGGTGACACATTGTTGCCGTGTGGGGTTTTAGACCTTGTGCGTAAGATCATTTCAGTTATTTTTCTTCCCTCCTCCCACAGCCAGAGCGATTTGTCAATCTTGGGATTGAGCCCCCCAAAGGAGTGCTTCTCTTTGGACCCCCAGGGACAGGCAAAACCCTTTGCGCTCGTGCTGTGGCCAACAGGACTGATGCCTGCTTCATTCGTGTCATTGGATCTGAGCTGGTGCAGAAATATGTGGGAGAGGTAATCATTTCTTGTAGATTTGATGTGCTTGCACTTTGGGAGATCAAGGATCTATTATATGTTTCTACTTGTATTCCTTTTATTGTTATACTATAACACACAAAACAGATGCTTCAATGTTTAAAATTATTTTTGCCTGCAATATTACTGTTCTGCAGCCATATTGAAATAAGAAACAACCTACAGAATGCTGACTAGGAGTAAGCATATAATGTGTGGCCATTTTTAAAATATGTCTTAGTAGTGGCCGCACTCTTATGTTGTGCGGGGAAGGGACTGCAACTAAACTGAGCTCCCAAGGCTTGCTTGTATTTGCTCCCTGGCTAATGTCTTGGCCTTGTCAGGGTCATTTGGGGAAGTTTGTCTAATCCAAAAATATATTTCTCCCTTTCTTTAAAATAGGGTGCCCGAATGGTTCGGGAACTCTTTGAAATGGCCAGGACTAAGAAAGCTTGTCTTATCTTCTTTGATGAAATAGATGCTATTGGAGGTTGGTATCATCATCCATATATTTGTTTTTATTCAGCTTCTTGGACAACACAGAATGTATAAGTACAAATAAAATAATCCTACCCAATTCTTCCTTTCATTCTGCTACTTTTGTATCTTCATCAGCCTTTAATATGTTTCCACATTTAATATGTATTCCTTAAACATGTTAGTATTTTTACAAAGTGATTTATGTCTAAAATATGAGATTAATTTATTTCCATAAATATGTGAACATAGTATACATATGTTTATCACCTCAGAAAGCACATATGGAGACCACAATAGGTTATCTGTCCACAGTCTTATTTAACAGATTGGAAAGTAGACCAGGAAAAATGATGGAGAACCTGATCTGGTCACTGTGATAGAGATTTATTTCGCTCTCTGTAATAGCTGATTATTCTAAGATATTTTATTTCTTTAGGTCTTTTCCCTCATTTGTTATGTTTTACATGTTTTAAACTGTTAAATTATATTATAGTCTAGTAACCATTGAATACTTTTAAATTGTTTCCTAATGTTATATTTGACTTTTAGCTGTTTTTAGTAAATGTCTGCACTGTTAATCTAAATAAACAGTTTGATTTTGTTTGACATCTGTAGATGACATTGGGTAGGATCGGGGGGTTGAACTGTATCCTGCAATAATAATAAATAAAACTTTATTTATAGGCCGTCCTATCTCCCTAAGGGGACTCCTTTCAGAGGGATCATTGACACAGCTTTTTGTTTGTTTCTCTACTGTCCCTTTTTAGGTGCTCGTTTTGACGATGGGGCTGGAGGAGACAATGAAGTCCAGCGCACAATGTTAGAACTGATAAACCAGCTTGATGGCTTTGACCCAAGAGGCAATATTAAAGTGCTGATGGCAACCAACAGACCAGATACCCTGGACCCTGCACTCATGCGGCCTGGAAGACTGGACAGGAAGATTGAATTTAGTTTGCCAGATTTGGAGGTTAGAATGGCTTTGTATTTGTACTAAAGAACATCAGTAGCAATGCATTCATTTTTAGGTGATTGATATTGAAAATATTTTTTCCTTTTCTTGTGTTTTGAGATGGCAAAAATGAGTTCTCTGAGCTATATAGCTCTTACAGGAGCATCTGTGAAACTAGATTGGATCAAATTGTCAATTTATACTAGGAGTAACCTGGGAGCTACCTTTCCTTAGAGGTGATCTTCCACAAGCTGTTGCCAGCAACTGAGTGTCACATACAGTGTTTCTATGAGAGTCATTACCACCCTAAACAGCTGCTCTTTCTTAAGACCAGGTGACTGAGTGCATAGGTCCTTAAAACTGAGATTATTTCTTCTTCGTGGAGTCAGTGAAATTAGCACATATGGGTTACTTGCTGCGCATGCACAGCTGTTCGGAACCTTTTAGCTCTTTGAAATGGAAACATTTTGGCAGAGGCCCCGCCCACTCTCCCCTTGTACTATAAATGCCCGAGGGCGGGCCTTCACCTTAGTTCCTTTTTTCCACTGCAGTTGGCAGCCTTTAGGAACCTCTTATTTCTATTCTCTTGCAAATACAGATTTTTTTTCCTCTTATGGAGAGCAGGTGTGGCAAGACCAGTCAGTCTACAGCCCCATTCACTTTTCTAGAAAATTGGCAAGTGGCAACTTATGCCATCCCTCATTTTGGTTGCTGACCTGCTATCTCTGCCTAGTGGGCAGCCAAGAAAATGGTTGAGGCTGTTATCTACTCAGTGCCATCATTCCAAGGGAAGTTGCAATACTGGGCATCTAGGTCTCGGTAGAGTAATTTGATTTACTAATAATCCATGATTGGACATTCCTTCATGTTTTAAGAAAAGTTCTCATATTCCCTCCCCCCCTCTTTTTTTTTTAGGGACGAACCCACATATTTAAGATACATGCTCGCTCAATGAGTGTTGAAAGGGACATACGATTTGAATTGCTGGCTCGTCTGTGTCCCAACAGCACTGGTAAGTCAAAGAGCTCTTGCCTCACTCTCTCTCTGTTCCTTGTTTTGTGGTGTTAGTTGTTCTTAATTATTATTATTTTTCCTGACAAGGTGCTGAAATCCGCAGCGTTTGTACCGAAGCAGGTATGTTTGCCATCAGAGCAAGACGGAAAATTGCCACCGAGAAAGACTTCTTGGAAGCTGTGAATAAAGTCATCAAGTCATACGCCAAGTTCAGTGCAACCCCTCGATATATGACCTACAACTAATCCTGGGTCTCCCCAAGAAATCTCTTCATCATACTGATAAACCTTACGTAAAGTAATACCAAGATTAATACAGTGTGTGTATGTGTGATGTAACTGTAGTTGGACAAATTTAGAAATAAAAGGAACATTCCAAGTTGTGTGGTGGCAATTATTTCACAAGTTTAGCTGTTTTGCAGTATTCAGTAGGGGATGCTAAATGATGCCTCCTGTTTTAAAAGTATAAACAGGCATTACCCTTCAGTAAATATTTGTAAATCTAATTTAAACATCTTAACCTTGTTTGGATGTTTTGTACTCCTTCCCCATAAATTTTTGGGATATACTGAAACAGCTCTGAAGCATGAATTGTTTTTCTTTGTGTTGCGTTATTCACATTATTCTATTATGTCTGTTCCACCAAGTTTTCAGCAGTTTGTGTCAACATTTCATAGCACAGTAATGATTTTTTTTCCTCTAAAGAATGCCCTGTAAGTTTTTTTCCTTAACCTTTTCCACAATTCCACAAATTTCGGAAGTATTTCAAGGTTGCCGATCCTTTCCTTGTGAGCATAGCTGATACAGGGCGTGCAAGGCCTCCCCACCTATGAGAGAACTATGCCATAGGAAGGTTTTGGAAAGAACACCAAAGACCAGGTCTAAAGGTTTGAAGTTACACGAGAGTAATTTTCAGTTGGGCGTTAGAAGAAAGTAAGAATGGTTCAACAATGAAATGAATTGCCTTAAGAATTGGTGGGGGGCTCCTCTTATGGATGTCTTCAAAAAGGATAAACAACTGTCTGCAAGGGATGCTGTAGCTCACATGTGTCAAAGTCAAGGGCTGTGGGCTGAATCTGACTTGCTATGTCATTTTATGTGACCAGATGCTGGATTACAACACCTATATTCCTTCTCATTAGACATGACTAGAGTGGATGGGAGCCGTGATACAGGAACATCTAGAAGGCTCAGTTCGTTCTGTTTAATCAGGATAGTGGGTTTGGATTTAGACACAAGGATTTAGATGTGATGTCTGCCTTTAAAATGCCTTTTAATCTCTTCCCCAACCTCAGAGCCATAAGTATTGTTGGGTTGCAATTCCCATTAGCCCCAGTCCACATGGCGGATAATAAAAAATGATGCGAATTGTCATTTAATAACATCTGGGGATCCAAATTGGATAAAAACTAAAGAGCACCAACCACTATGTAAACTGTCTTCCATGCACATAATAAAAGTGAAAAGTGTTTGTGTGTATGTGGCAGTGGTGCCCACTTACGCAGACAAGAGTCCCACCTCCATAAATAGACTATAGTTCCCACTACACAGGAGACACCCATGGCCCTCCTTCCACTGGCATTGCAGGTTACAGCGAGTGCCTTGAACATGTAGCCCAAACCCTGCCTATGTCTTCCCCAAACACTATGGCCCACCATCCAAGGAATGCCTAGATTTTTTATTTTTCCTCCACCAAAGATACTTCCCAAGGTTTCTTTCTCTTTGTTGGTGTGGGATTTGCATGATCCTGCCCATTGCCTTTCTCTTAACCCTTTCCTATCCTTTCCTATGGTGCACAGCTAACAGAGGATTTGATCAGGAGGTGTTTGGGGGACTGACTCAACACGATGGAAGTTGTAGTTCACCCTGCATCAAGGCAGAGCACTGTGACCCCCACCAGCAATGGACCTGGGCCAAATTTGGCACACAAAACCTCCATGACCAGGTTTGGGGGAAATTGACCTTGATTTACAGGAGTTGTAGCTCACATCCAGAGAGCACTGTGAGCCCAAAGAACAATGGATCTGGACCAAACATGGCATGCATACTTGATATGCCCAAATTTGAATACTGGTGGGTTTTGGGGGGAATTGCCCTTGACATTTGGGAGTTATAGGTACTGGAATTTAAAGTTCACCTGCAATCAAAGAGCACTCTGAACCCTATCAAAGAGCACTCTGAACCCTACCAAAGATGGGTCTGGACCTAATTTGTCACACAGAACCGCCATGACCAACAAAAAATATTGGAGGCTTTTGGGAGGCATAGACCTCGATTTCTGGGAGTTGTAGGTCACTTGCATCCAGGGAAACTATGAACCCCACCAACGATGGACCTGGATCAATTTTGGCACACAGAACCACCATGACCAACTGAACATACTGGAGGGGATGAGGGGGAACTGACCTTCATTTCTGGGAGTTGTAGTTCACTGACATCCAGAGACACTGATCATCACCAATGATAGATCTGGACCAAACCTGGCACACACAATCCGCACAACCAACTGAACCTACTGGAGGGATTTGAGGAGGACTAACCCACCATGGTGGGAGCTGTAGTTCATCCTACAGCCAGAGAGCACACTGAACCTCACCAATGATGTGTCTAGAGCAAACTTGCAGAACTAGAACAACACTAGTAGTACACACAAAGGGGATAAAAGACATTAAAATGAGACATTTCCAGTAATAGCGAGAATTTATCATCTGAATAATTCAATATACAACAGTTCTGAATGGCTTTTAATTTTGGATTTTTACACTTGACACAGTAAATGACACATTTGTTTATAAAAAGAAACAAGTAGCACTGTAAGCAGGTAGTAGGCAAAATACACTGTAGTGTACATGGACACAAAAGAGCCATCAGAATCCATGTTACAAAATGTATCAAAATCACCTGTCTACATGTGCACACAATGCATTCTAGGGAAGGCCCAGGAATTCCTATCTGTTTCAAAAGTGAAGTCATCTCAAATATAAAATGGAAAAATATTTCTTCTTTCCATTTCTATACAACAAAACTAAGCATCAGTACAAATGGAAACTAAATTGAATAAGTAGTCAAACTTCTGATTTCAGGAATCAGCATTTATGTTTTACACCTTGTAAAACGGCTTTCTAAGAAGTTACTAAATGATTTTATTTTCATGTAATGGTCAAGGATACCAACGATGGATGATGATAGCATTGAGACTTCCAGGGAGCCCATAAATTAGAAGGATTTTTGGTTTGCACATACAGTAGAGTCTCACTTACCCAAGCTTCACTTATCCAAGCTTCTGGATTATCCAAGCCATTTTTGTAGTCAATGTTTTCAATATATCGTGATATTTTGGTACTAAATTTGTAAATACAGTAATTACAACATAACATTATTGCGTATTGAACTACTTTTTCTGTCAAATTTGTTGTATAACATGATGTTTTGGTGCTTAAATTGTAAAATAACCTAATTTGATGTTTAATAGGCTTTTCCTTAATCCCTCCTTATTATCCAAGATATTCGCTTATCCAAGCTTCTGCCAGCCCATTTAGCTTGGATAAGTGAGACTCTACTGTACTTCTCTTTTTAAAAAAATAAATAGTAATACTAGTACATTACAGGATTTAGCAAGATGATAATTCCACTGATCCCTTCAGTTGGAATAATTTAAGACTGATTCTCTTATTCAAAGCACTGGCCCTCAAAAATACTGCACTTTAGTTGGTTCATAACCATGTTCAGTGACATAAATGTAACTTTTGGTTGTGACGGGTTGAGGATTTGAGTACCTTAATGGTGCACCCACAGTCCAAAACATTTAATGGCTAGGGGAAGCTAGCTTCTTTCCTGCAGCCACCCAAAGGGAAAAACAGAGGAGCTCAGTGTGGTCTGGCATCCAGGAAGGCGGCATAATTTATCTATAGTTGACTGTTCATCATCTTCCCTTGGCCATTGAACACCTAGCCAGATAATAAGGAGCTTACATGTGGGAGGGAAGGGGGATGAGATCATACTAAAACATGTATTGCCCATCCATATGTGCTCTTGCCTAAAATGACCTTTGTCTTAGGATAGAGTGCAAAACAGCAACAAATAGCAAACAATAAAGGTAGCTCCCCCCCGCCCCCAAAATCCACACTAAATTTCAGGATCATGCTCAGAAAGGGATTGCTGTAAGTGAAATGTCAGATGATACAGACCAGGAGCCTGTTACTGACTCTGGTATATGTACGTTGCTGAATGTCATTAAGAGAGATACAAATTGAGTATCCCTTATCTGGAAATCCAAAATAGTTCGATATCATCCATACAGTTGGCTGAGATAGTGATCTTTGCTTTCTGATGATTCAGAGTACCCAAGCTTTGTCCCATGTACAAAATTCTAAAAAATATAGTGTATAAAACTGCCTTCAGGTATGTGTATAAGGTGTATATGAAACAAATGAATTTTGTATTTAGGCTTAGGGTCCATTTCTAAGATAGTGCATATCCAAAATCTGAAAAAAATCTGAAACGAGGCACACTTATTCAAAGCATTTTGGATAAGGGATGCTCAATCTGTACCCACCACCTCCTTGTGCAATGCTCCACCTCCCTCAGCACAATGTACCCCCAAAGTCAAAGAACCTCCAGAGAAAAGGGGAGCACCTGCCTTTCGGCAGCTGGTGGGAAAGGGACACTTCTGACTCACTGGACTTTCAGTACAGAATATAATGCGAAAGGCCTTGGAGGATAAAGCCTCTTCATATCTTCCTAACTGCAGGTGGATGGTGACTGTACACCTCCCACACTTCCAGCCACTTACTGGGAAAATGTTATAGCCTCGACAAACTGTGCCACACAGCAGGGTGAAGCCCAGAATAACAACGTTGGTGAAGATTTATGGCATGCCAGTGTTGCTGGTGGATTTTAGCGAAGGTATACACCAGGGGTCCTCAAACCTTTAAAGCAGAGGGTCAGTCCATGGTCCCTCAGAGTGTTGGGGGGCCGGACTATAGTTTGAAAAAAAGTACGAACAAATTCCTATGCACACTGCACATGCTGTATTTGTAGTGCAAAAAAAAGAGAGAAAAAAAGAAAGAATACAATATTTAAAAATAAGAACAATTTTAACCAACATAAACCTACCAGGATTTCGATGGGAAGTGTGGAACTGCTTCTTGCTGATGAGAAAGTCAAGTTAATTAGGATTGTTGTTGTTGTGTGCCTTCAAGTCATTTCAGACTTAGGGCCCCCACCCTCAGTCTAAAACTGAGGGTGGGGGCCAGATAAATGACCTTGGAGGGCCACATCCGGCCCACGGGCATTAGTTTGGGGACCCCGGTATACATTTATGAGAGTGTGTTAATGACATTTGAAAACTTTCACAGCATATTAAATAAATACAATCCTATAAAGTTGATCCAGTTCACAGAGGCTAGTTTACTGCCAATTGTTTCTTCAGCCTGGCAGTGACATTGCTTCCTTTTGTTCACTCCCAGCTAGCTAGAAGTTCATTTCAATGAACTTACGTTTACATGGGAATCCTATCTTACATCTGACAAGCAAAAATGAATTCTCAAACAGGCTCATAATCCAGTGAAGACATAAAACACACAAAATAGTAGTCACACGCATCTTACTATTCAGCTTATAATAATCTTGGGGCCTCTGCAGTGCAAATAACCTAGCTGCAAAAAGTTGTTCTTTATATATTTCTAAAAGCTATTATAAGTCATGTGGCACAAGCCTTTGTAAGTTAGTTTTAAATCCTTTAAGATAGCCTTTCCCAACTCATTACTCCTGACATGTGTTGCACTGCAATTCCCATAATTCACAATGAACTATTCATGGGATTCTGGGAGCTGTAATTCAACACAGTAGGAAGGCACCAGATTGATGGAGGGGTTTTAAGACACCTATACAGTACAAGCAGTAGGTCAGTAGTTGATACAAGGTTTCCAAATAAAGTATCTGCTTTTCCCAGACAGGCATTTGGATATACAGTATTGTCAATGAAGAAAGTAGGGCTATGTTAGTACCACTGGTTTTAAATTCATCTTTACTTTTTCCAGTAATATACTGTGCAATATATTTTTTATTCATAGTGCACTATCATCTGCTGGCACATTTCTGAACAAAAAGAGAAAAAGTTCAAAATATTTTTGGATACTTACAGGAAAGGACATGCCTCCCCGATTCTATATAAACATTTGTACACCAGTTCAGGTTTCAAATAAATTCATTAAAAAGCACATGTTTTGAAAGTATAAGGCCTCCAATTCCTCAGACAAGTGTTCTGGCAGAATGCAAGCTGCTCCACATCTGTGTCAGATACCCGTAACAGCGGCTATAGTCTTAGGCAAATAAGAAAAGCTCTCAGAAGTCAATGGATGCATCTCCATACAATTTAAGATGTACAAATGACAGTGTCTAAAGGTGGCTGTAAGGCAGAGAGGCCTTTCAGTTGACTGGTGAGTACAGCATCATGGATACTGGGAAAGAGTAAGTCTTTTACACCAGCTTTGTCAAAGAAGTGCAGTCTACAAAGGTTGTCCATAACAGATCCTGGGTGAGAAAAAAAAGGATTACAGGAAAATATCGTTGACTGAACAAACTACACTGCAAGGATTTGTGTTCTCTTGCCCTCGACCAGCAGATGATTATATGTATATGCAAAAGCTTGTGTCAATAAAGCTGGGGAAGGAAACATTTATGTAAATAGATGTTATTTGCATAGCACCTAATAAACAGATCTTTCTCTTCCTGTATCTGCTGTGTTTATGTGCACTGCAGGCTAAGATACTACACACAGATAACTGATTCGGGTATGTGTGGGTGTTTATGATCATTCTGTTCATGACACATGCCTAAATCCTATTAGTCCTAACTAGAATAAACCCACCAAGGCAAGGAGATTTACCTATGTATTAACTCACCATTCAACTACATACGTCAACTCTAGTTGGGACTAATCAACAGGATTTCATGCACACAGTGACAAATCTCCTAACCTTCCAGCTTATGTGCCTTTCAGCCATTGCAGACAGCGATATTCAGCATAAAGGTATGCAACTGACCAGTCCAGGGTAAGTCACAACAGCCAACCAGTGGCCAGGAACCACCATCTAGCTGCCAGGAAAATGAAGTAATTGCCTCTCGGCAACTCTCTGTAAAGACAACAGCTTGTTCTTTCTCCCTCTTGGCCACTGATTAAGTATTTAATTATTTTATTTATTGGTTTTATACCCAACCGTTCGCCCAAAATGGAAGTCAGTCTATGAGCATATGCCCGAGCAATGATGAGAAGAATTGAACAACCAGCCTCATGGAAACATAGAAAGCAGAAATTAGCTAGCCTCCAACAATTTTGAATTCTGATTGATGGCACAGTTACCCCATATAACCTGGAGTTTATTGTTGTATGACTTCTAGTTTCTGAGTTACAAAGGGATAATGAAGTTAAGTCAATATACAGGGTAATTCAAAATGACAGGCCCAATTTCAAAGCAGTGTATTTCATGAGGGCAACAGATTACAATTACGCAAAAAAGTTATGGTTCAACGAGTTATCAAGTTGTTAAGTTTTACTAACCATTTTGAGCCAGAAACAAATCTAAAACATAATTCAACAAATTAAGAATGCCTCATTAGGCTTCATATTGCAGGGTCACCATCTTGTGAATGACTGAGGCTTGTGAATGACTGAGGCTGTTTGTATGCTGGGAGAGGCATCTAGCAGTAACTGCTTGAAACTCTATCCCTCATCCTTTTAAGTGATAAAACGTTTCATTCATGGTAGTCTGGGTTGTAGAGATACAGTGATTTCAAATTAGGTCTATCTATTTTGAAACACCATTCATTCCTGGAACTCCCTCCCCAGGGAGATTAGGCTAGCACCCACTCTGTCCGCCTTCTGCAGGGACCTCAAAACCTGGATGTTCCAGTGGGCATTTGATAATGGTTAGGCCCTTGACAATGAATACTGGTTAGGCCCCTGTTTGATAATTTATACAGTTTTAACTAGCTAATTTATGGTTATATGTATTGTTTTAGACTTTAATGTTTCTTTTATATGGTTGTAAGGCATTGCATCTTTGCCATTTATTATGTAGTTGAACCACTCTGAGTCCTCCTAGGGGTGAGAAAAGTGGTATATAAATAAATAAATAAATGCTCATCCCAAACTGACCATTACAGTGAGCTCAGCACTTTACCCCAGCCCTAGCACTTTTTGCACAAGCCCATGCCCAGCTCTCTCCAATTTCTGATCTTGCCCACCTTATCCTTGGGTCTGGTTGTTAGATGTTCGTTTTGATTCATTTTAATGGTTGCTTTTATATTCTGCCATTTTTAATTGTTCAATCAGATTGTTAAATGTGTATTATTTTTTAAATGTGTTTTTAGTTCATAAGCCTTGTTGTACTGGGCTTGGTTCTGCTTCTGAGCCACCCAAGTACCTTCAGGAGTTGGTGGCAGGATATAAAAATAAAGTTGTTGTTGTTGTTATCATTATTATTCCTAGTTCAAAATAAAGTGGGCCCACAGCAATACTGGGGACTTCTTCCAGGACTCTATGTAGATAACAAAAATGAAGTCCCTATTAATGAAATGGCAAGTTCTATAATTTCACGTACCTCTCATCATAAGCAGAAGCTCCACAGTTGGTGTGCTCCTCAGAGGCGAGGGAGCCCAAAGAATAATGGAATCATAGAATAGAATTGGAAGAGCCCATATGGGCCATCTAGTCCAACCCCCTGCCATGCAGCAAAAGCACAATAAAGGCATACCCAGCAGATGGCCATCCAGCCTCTGTTTAAAAGTTTCCAATGAAGGAGCTTCCACCACACTCCGAGGCAAAGAGTTCTACTGCCGAACAGCTTACAGTCAGGAAGTTCTTCCTAACATTCAGATGGAATCTCCTTTCTTGTAATTTGAACCCACTGCTCCGAGTCCTGGTTTCCAGGGCAGCAGAAAAACCAAAGAGGGTATACCTCACAGTGTACCAGGTGCTACCCCTCTATTCTGCCTTGGTCAGACCACACCTGGAATACTGTGTCCAATTCTGGGCATCGCAGTTGAAGGGAGATGTTGACAAACTGGAATGTGTCCAGAGGAGGGCAACTAAAATGATCAAGGGTCTGGAGAACAAGCCCTATGAGGAGCGGCTTAAAGAGCTGGGCATGTTTAGCCTGCAGAAGAGAAGGCTGAGAGGAGACATGATAGCCATGTACAAATACATGAAGGGAAGTCATAGGGAGGAGGGAGCAAGCTTGTTTTCTGCTGCACTGCAGACTAGGACGCGGAACAATGGCTTCAAACTACAGGAAAGGAGATTCCACCTGAACATCAGGAAGAACTTCCTCACTGTGAGGGCTGTTCGGCAGTGGAACTCTCTCCCCCGGGCTGTGGTTGAGGCTCCTTCTTTGGAGGCTTTTAAGCAAAGGCTGGATGGCCATCTGTCGGGGGTGCTTTGAATGCGATTTCCTGCTTCTTGGCAGGGGGTTGGACTGGATGGCCCATGAGGTCTCTTCCAACTCTACTATTCTATGATTCTATGATTAACAACAAACAAAACAAGACAAATACACAACACATACTCTATCCTTGTCTCAACTATTTGGTGATATAAAGATAGAGGAATGGTAAACCAAGAGTTAGACAAAATTAAAGAACCAATACCAAATGCTTTGCATGCAGCTTCAAGACATAGAATCATAAAATCATAGAATAGTAGAGTTGGAAGAGACCTCAATTAACATTCTTTCAATGTTCCTATCTGCCAGAATGTATGGACGTGAATCCATTAGGTATTTGCCCAGTGCCTATATCTAACCCACAGAATCCATATTAGTAACACTGTCTGTGGATTGTAATCTATAGTTTCTGGGGATTTCTGATTGCTTGTCCCAATTTACTTTGCCAGTGCTATAATGGATACAGCTTAGTGATAACATGCTTTGTGTATCTACAAGGCTTGAAGTTTATTCACAACATCAGGCAATTCTATTTCAAACAATAATCAGGTCATTGGGGGAAAACTGCCTTAGAGCTACCAGTCTGACAAGACTAGACTATTTGGTAGAAATGAATCAGCTTGTATGATTTAAATACACACAAATTCAAATTTTTAGCCAATTCTGGGTTATAAGTATCTCTTTTCATACGAATCACACATTTTGTTCAGAGACTTCAGAACCTTCCCAAAGATGGCACCCTCTGAAAACTTTGGACTTCAATGTTCTTTCAGCATCTACTATGCTAGCTGAGGTTAATGGAAGCTGAAGTCCAAAACATCCCGAAGACACCAATCTGGGAGAGATTAGTCATTGATTTGCCAGCATGGTGGGCTTTCTAGACCAATCTCCCTACACCAAAAAAACAAAAACAAAAACCTTACCATTGCAGCCAGTTATATACACCGAAACACCAATTTCTTCGTATTCTTTTATAATCTACAACAAGTAAATCAGCAGTTAATATTCTTGTTTTTTATTGTTACAGTACAAAATACTATACAGACAAACCATGTTGGAAGCCACATTATTCTTTAAACATGAGTAGTTATGTTGGAACTAGAGGGGTCCACAAAAGAAATAAATAAGGACAAGCTATAATACTTAAACATCCCTAATGGCACACAACATCAGAAAGCCTACCTGTGTGGACATGAATAGGAGCTGTGCAAGAGAGCTTTGCACCACCTTGGACCTTTCAACCTGGTACCTAGTTATTAAGAGCTTTCACCAAGATTTTACATCATGTATTAGTTAACAAATGTGTAACTAAGTATTGCCTTCTAGCCCAGCTCTCCAAAACTATCTTAACAGCCAGTACCAGTCACATTGAGCAAGGCTGCAATGTGGAATTGTGGCAGGGGTCCTGCTTCTGATTGTTGCAGGACTCCTGTAAGCGAGGGCTAGAAAGGTCACCTTTCCTTGTGCCCGATCCCCAGCTGAACAGACCTGCATCACTCAATACATCTGCTGGCTTTTAAGGTACAATTGTGGGGCATTTATGATTGCATCAATAGTGTCACGATTATGAATATATAGTAATACTGAATACTGAGTTGTTAATAATTCCACAACTCTGGGTTACGAATCCTTAATTGCAACACAGGACATCAGTCTTATGGTTTGATTTTGGTCTAGCAAGAAGGTATCAAAAGAGTCTGGCATAAAGCAATAAAAACAGGTACTACATACTGATTTCAAAGCTTTGGCTCCAACAGAATCCACAAAGTTCACTGGGGAAAAATCCAAAATGATTGAGTGAATGCTGGTCATTGACTTCACAAAATGTTCAAGTTCATCTGGAGAGGACTCCTGTGGAGCCGCTTCTGCAAATTTTCCATTGAGGGGTAATTCATCATTCATCACTTCATGTTTCACACTATTGTCCACGTCATTACTCTTTAATACAGAATAAACAAACACAAGGTTTACTTTTTTGGGCGCATATACTTATTTGATATGAAATCTTGACCCCACTCTATATACATTTCAGCCTGGAGATTTTTCACACTGATATTTTTTCATTGGTGTGCAACAAATACTAATTATCAGCTTTAGAATGTAATCCTAGACTTGTGTGTTTAGCAGTATGCCAAGTAAGTGAGGAATGAATTGCAAGTGACCTCCATCATATTCTTTCATTCCTATTTTTAACCAACTATTTGATGATCCCAAGCTAAAAACAATGACTCAAACAGTCTTGGGTTGTCCATATAGTAAAATTATTTTCTCAACCCAAGAGGTATTGGAAAATAAGTGTCATTTTGTGATGTAGAAAGTTGCTATTTTCCCATATGACCATTCTCATAATACCATGGCATCTCTTCCCACCTGGACAAGAGTTGTCTGAATCGGTTTCAAGACAATTATTACTCTAAAATAAACTTTATATAGCTTGTTTCCAAATATCTGAATCAAAGATGTATTATTCTGTATTTGTGTTTTATTTTCTGATGTCTATTTCAACAGAGAAAGTCTATTTTGGGAAAAGCAAAAAAAGGAATGGTAATGATAAATTGACATCTTTTGATTTAACAGGGCTTTGAATGGAAACAATAGTAAACTCTGTTGCAGAAATTAGTGCCTGTTCATCTAATGTATGTTCTACATTTTAACACAATTTACAATGGCTACAGGTTATAGGAATTATATCAACAAGAATGACTGCAAATTCCATTTCCCACTTTAAAAAAAGAGAAAAACATCTATCAATCTCAGATGCATTAAACACAGATCTAACTATCAATATTTCAACAATATCTCTAAATGTATCACATAAACAACAAAAAAAGCATAGTTTATTGTGAAAATACACAGGGTGACTGACATTTCACTTACAGAAGCCATTTTTCACCCAATTTATAGAGATCCTTTAAGTTCCCCTAGGTTAATAACTACTGACAGAAAATAAATTTGGACATTAGAAACAAGAGCCTCCCCTCCTCTTCCTTCTTCAACAGCAATTACAAAAATATTCAGACTGTCCTTCACCTTGGTGAATACTAATCAGAGCCCTGTTTAGAAGGAGGTTAAATAAAAATTCTGTTTAACAAAAAGGACAGGGAGCTACTGCCTCCATAGATTGCAGCTATATGTGTGTGTGTATATTGGTGTGTTTGCACATCTATACGACCGTGGCAAAGTAACTCAAAAAGATTGTAGAAGGGAGAATGCATTCTTAAGACTGGTTCCCAATGTTTTATCAGTTTCTAAAGAGCCAAACCCTTCTCTAGTCCATACACTTACCATCTTCAAGATTGCAGTCTTCTTACGCTCACGCTTTAGTTCCTTGGCATGTCTTTTCTGTGCTTTTTTCCTTGCTGTCAATATGGCACAGGGATCAAGGCCAGTCTACCACAAAAAGAAAGCTGAATTCAGATAAGCATCATTTTGCAAATGAGTAACTGAGCTGCAGAATTTGAATGAAAAAGGTTATTCCATTATAAATTGTCTGGTCTTTAAGGTGATTTGGGCTTTTTGTCTGGCTTCTAAAATATCAGTGCAGAGAATTAAAAAAAAATTAATTCACTTGCGAATATGGAAAAATAATGGGATTGTGATTTAGGGCAGAAAAAGGGAGAGAATCATAAATCTGGGGTTTTGTTTGATTGAAAAAAAGCACTTGTAAAAAAATAAAACTATGGAAGCTATAGAAGTTCTGGATGAACCAATTGTGTATGTCAGTTATCCTTAAGCACCAAACTGAAATCTAGAAGTCAGATCAGTGGTATGTCCTCTGTCTGTTCCTGTGACAAGTAACTTTCAAGTCTACCAAATCAGATTCTATGCATGCATGGAAAGGAACAAATTTGGACACAAAGATGTGGATGAAAACAGTTCTGCATTCAAGTAATTCAAGAATTAATTTTCAGCTCAGATTAGCGGGATCAGAAGGCTTTGTGAACATAGCAGAGGTGGTTAAAACTGAAACACATGGTCACCACTCACATTATGTGTCTGCGGCTTAGCTAATTCATTTCAGTCTGTTGGCTGAGAAACAGAGTATCCAGATACCCTTAATCTTAAAAGAACAACAAAACAAAACAACTCCTCTGTAAAACATTAGCAAGTTGCTCAGATCCTGCTAAATTCAATAAAACTTTAGCTCAGGTAAATATCACTGACCAACACCGATACTAGTTTCTAGGTATATTTGACATGCTGATTCCAAAAATGGCACCAATTTCCTCTTATCAGCTGTAGCTTTTGAGATACAGAACATATGCCAGCTACTAGTCACCAGCTGTTCACCCATAAAAAAAATGACCATTATATCTAAGAAACTAGACCTGATACTGTCTATCCAATGCAATTTTCTGAATCAATGCCCTCAATAACCCCAGGAACACTCTTAAAGACCAAGAAACCGACATTTTTTTTGTTGGGCTGTATATTAATTGGAACACAACGTAAGAGGATTGTTCAAAAGGACAAAGAATAAAAAGCATGTAATTCTCACCTTTTTCTTTAGTGCATTGATATATAATTCACTGTTGGCAAAATAGAGTGACGCATTTGCTTGAAATATTTTGATTCCAGGGCATTCTTTCACCTAAGACACAAAAAGATTTTTTTAAATGCATATAAGCCCTCCTTCAATGTCTGACCTTTTATTTATTTATTTATTTACAGCATTTATATTCCGCCCTTCTCACCCCGAAGGGGACTCAGGGCGGATCACATTACACATTATAGGCAAACATTCAATGCCTTTTAACATAGAACAAAGACAAGACAAACATAGGCTCTGAGCGGGCCTTGAACTCATGACCTCCTGGTCAGAGTGATTCATTGCAGCTGGTTGCAGCTGGCTTGCTCTCCAGCCTGCGCCACAGCCCGGGCCGGACATTACTGCTACATACATATTCTAATAAGACAAAATGTGAATTTATTTAAAAATCACAGTTCCTCTGGATAGAGCAGCCAAAGAAAAGTCAATTTTAGATCTGAAAGGGAAATTATAGTGGGAAAAATAGAAGGATCAAGAAAGAATCTGGGGACAAGACCCCCTCTGAAGACTGGAGAGAGGCTTTTGGCTGACAACCCCAAGCTATCATTTCAGAACCACTGTTGCTCTAGTTGACAGCAAGGCAGTATTTTTCTTTCAACCTTCACTGAAAATGCAATTAAAAGTGATGAACATATATTTTTAGACAGTAGAAGCCACAGTGCTTGGACTATATTACCACTGCCTAAATATCTTTGATGAACAGGGTCAAAACCTTCCCTAAATGCATAAAAACATTGTTGACAAAGTTCACAAATATGCAATATGACCTAGCCTTGGGTTTTGCTGCTCTGTCTCTAGGTCTGCTTAAATCTGGGTCTTAGTCTATGGTTCTACTACAAGGTGTTAGAAGCAGCAGCAGGAAAGTTTCAGCTTTCAGTGCTTTTCTCATGTAAACGTATCGCAGCAAAACTCTAGCACTGCGTCAAGAAAAAATTAAATCCCAGCTGATATCCTGCTGTGAGTTTTCTTCTTGCAAGGTACACGAGGAGAATGCACAGAAATTGGAGGTTCCCCAACCAAATTTGAAATGATACCCTCCTTACTGAATACTGCCCTTCCTAAATCTCAGGATTCAACTATCTCTTTCTGCTAATTTTTAGAAACAGGATAAGAGGATAGCTCACATTCCTGGTCAAAGAAAAGGATGACAAGGTCCTACCAAAATGGATAAGCAGTTACAACCAACTACCTACATTCAAGACATTGATACAATTATTGTACATCTCTCAATACTCATTATGTTTCTGGTTATTCTCTCTGCTAGCTACTACTACTACCTGTTCTGTTAAACATTCCTATTCTCACCTCTTCTCGTAAGGCTGACTGTTAGAAAACAACTTAACATTTCCAAGAGAGAACTTTTTGTGATATACTATGAGAAATAGATGCTTCTTCTTACAGCTGAAGTCTTCCTATTGTTCCTTCCCATCTTAATGTTTTCTTTGCTTTTCAGAGGGTACTCTAACACCTTATATTTCCTCTTACCTCTTCATATTCTTCCATATCACAGTAAATGTCTGTGTCAGGAATCTGGCCAAGAATTCTGTATTGTGGGCTGTAAAAATAGTCGTATTAATAAGCAGCAAAAGCAATTTCTATCAAAGGCACTTTCTAGGATTTTACTTTTTCAAATGCCCTTTAGCTAGAAATAGTCATTTCCCAATATAAGTAAAAAAAAAAACTGCCTGGACATCACTCACAACAATAGAAATAATCATGACTGGGATAAGAAGAACAGAAGAAACAGAAACTTAGCAGCCAGGAAATGCACTGCATCTCAGATCCTTGCATGGTTCTTGGAAATGTTTACAAATAAATAACAGCCTCTATGAAGATGATGATGATGATGCTCATGAGAGAAGACCTTCTCAGTAGCTGCCATTAAGCTCTGGAGGGCTAGAATGGATCCTTGTTTGTGGTCCATCTCTTAGCAGTCTAATGTCTTTTTTATTATTCTAATAGGCTTTTGAAAATTGAAAGTTTATAAAGACAGGACTTTTAAAAGAGGGCTGTACTATCTGTATTAATCAGATTCTCTTCAATTCTCATCAACGCACATCCTATCGGTCAGGCCAAAATGTAGACCTCTGAATCAATTACTAAATGGTGGGTCATCATATTGGCAAGTTCAACATATTAAAAAGGGTGTACCTCTGTTTGGAAGCATTTACAAGTTGTCATTTTTAACTGAATGTTTTAATTATTTTAAATGCTGTTAGTTTACTTTTATTTTAATGTTGAACCTTTGTATATTTTAACTGTATTTTAATTTGTAAGCCTCAATGAACCCCATTGGTAGGAAAATGCAGTGTATAAATAAATAATAACATAGTTATCATCATGCAATAGTTTGGGTGTTGGACTATGATTCTGCCAACCAGGGTTTTATTCTCCTGTTTTCCTATGGAAACTTACTAAATGGCCATTGGTGAGTCACACACTCTCAGCCCCAGAAAACCCTGAGATAGATTTTCCTTAGGGTTGCTCTAAGTTGGCAATGACTTCAAAACACATAGCAGCAACAACATAGACATGAAATGGAGAATTATGCCATAAGGATGTTCAACACCACAGCAAAATATTATGTTGAAATATTCTGCTGCATAGTTGTGGAAAACTCTGGATTGGGTCACAGTTTCAAAGGTATTCGTTTTTGCATATTTTTGGTGCCTCAACATGTCAAATGTCTTTTTGAGGAATTGGAATTGGGCAAGGACTTCAACTGCTGCAAAGATCTCTTGGGACTGTTTCCTCATAAAGCAGCCTTGTATATTCTGTTTACAAAGCTTTGTCTCTGGTTTTCCGGACATAACTGCTCAAGGGAATATATGAGGGTTTCCCCCCTATTTATTGGTTGCATATAGTATTATAGTTTCCTACTTTTTAAGGAATTAAGCCAAAAAATAAGCCAACAAGTTTCTTGCTGCAATAAGATTTACACTTAGTCAGAGAGGCATTTCCAGCCCTTGGTAAAATAAATGCCAAATGCCAAATAATGCACAAGTCTATGCCCAACCCTCTCTAGTCTGATCATGCCCATTGTATTTCTGGTTACTGGTTATTGAGTTGGCTTGATATAGTTTTAACACTGTTTTATACCTTGTTTTCTTTAATTGTGTTATAATTGTGATTGTTATATGTTAACTACATATAACTACATTTTATTTGGTGAATTTTGTTGTATGTCCTCGGCTTGGTCCTGCTTATAAACTGCCCCGAGTCCCTTCAGGGAGACGGTGGCGGGGTACAAAAATAATGTTGTTGTTGTTGTTGTTGTTGTTAAATATTAATTCAACATAGAATGAAAAAAGACATGCATATACAGTAGAATCTCGCTTATCCAACCTCCACTTATCCAACATTCTGTATTATCCAACGCAGTCGGCCTTTTAGTAGTCAATGTTTTTGTAGTCAATGTTTTCAATACATTGCACTATTTTTGTGCTAAATTCATAAATACAGTAATTACTACATTTCGTTACCATGTATTGAACTGCTTTTTCTGTTGATTTGTTGTAAAACATGATGTTTTGGTGGTTAATTTGTAAAATTATAATGTAATTTAATGTTTAATAGGTTTTTCCTTAATCCCTCCTTATTATACAACATTTTCACTTATCCAACGTTCTGCCAGCCCGTTTATGTTGGATAAGTGAGACTCTACTGTAAAATATTTTCAAATGCATAGCCTTGTACTGCTATGCAAAGAGTCCGCTTTTGCTCAGCTTTCCTTTGTGACATATTTCGTCTTGTAGGGAAACAGTTTAATCTGAAAATGAATATTTAAACTTTGCCCTCACCTTTGTGTTCTGTACACGATGGTGATCATTGCAAAAGCAATTGCAGTGATCAAACCGTAGTCTAGTCCCAGAAAAACAGAGGCTAGAAAAGCTACAATCCAGATAGCCTACACAAAACAAAATAAAACATCAATGTAGCAATATTCTGCCTTTGAACTGACTTCAACAAATCTTTACTTTGGATTAGTAAAGTTCAAACATTCAACATTTCTGTCATACCTTCAAGAAAAAAATGTACATGTTCTCATGATTTATTTGTAGTGGGCAGAACTGGTGAGGATGAAATAGATCAGTACAATCTTTTGTATTTACAAAATCCTGTGACAAGCGTAAAGTTATAATGCAGACTAAGTGTATATTTGTACAGTTTGAGCAGAGGAGGCTCACTGAATCAATTCCTGAATGGTGAGTCAACACTCAGAAATCAGAGCCCTCAATGGCGCAGTAGGTTAAACCCTTGTGCCAGCAGGACTGATAACTTCAAGGTTGGGTTACTGACCTGAAAGTTGCCGGTTCAAATCCAACCTGGGGAGAGCGCGGATGAGCACCCTCTCTCAGCTCCAGCTTCCCATGCAGGGACATGAGAGAAGCCTCCCACAAGGATGGTAAAAACATCAAAACATCAGGGCATCCCCTGGGCAACATCTTTGCAGACGGCCAATTCTCTCACACCAGAAGTGACTTGCAGGTTCTCAAGTCACTCTTGATATGGAAATCGTATTGATTTAGTGGGTTGGCTTTAAGTAGGGAGACCAATAAAATTCATGTCAGGCTGGCTTGTGAGAAAATAAGAACAAATTTGGAAGTCCCATTGTTGCAAACTGACACAAACACAATTGTTCTCTGCTATGGATTCTTAACACATATTAGTCAGGGAATACTTGGTTTGCCAGGAGACAAGCTTTGGCTAATGTTTCTGTATAGGCACGAATTATGTGTTACCTATTCAACTTGGTGGCACAACAGGTTAAAACCTTGTGCCAGTAGGACTTCTGACCGAAAGGTCGGCAGCTCGAATCCGGGAAACGGGTGAGCTCCCGTCTGTCAGCTCCAGCTTCCCATGTAGGGATATGAGAGAAGCCTCCCACAGGATGGTAAAACACCTGGACATCCCCGGGGCAACGTCATTGTAGACAGCCAATTATCTCACACCAGAAGCAACTTGCAGTTTCTCAGTTCGCTCCTCACACACACACACACACACACACACACAAATCTGGAGAGGAAAGGAACCATCCATAATCACAGGTTCCTTTTTTAAAATGCACTTACAGAAAATCAGAAAAGGATCCCTCATTCCCACTTGCCAGCTCTTTCCACAATGTGCCTTGAAGCAAGGTTTTCTACTGTCCCACAGATAAAAATGCCCTGAATAACTTTGGCATCTTTGCTGCCCAAAGATGTCACACGCATAAAGAAAACAGAGACAGTTTTCTCTGTTTCTGTAGACAGTATTGTTTAGTAAGACCAATGATACGCTCCACAATAGTGTGCGGGCTCTCAGAAGCTGAAAGTAGCCACTGAAAGAATAGGTTGGGTGGCATAAAGTAGTATGGATTTATTTTAAAAATGGCTGGATGTTTTAGTGAGGAAGTCTGAAGTGAAACTAGGTCTCAAGATAAAGAATACATCCTTAATGAATGCCTAGTAATTGTGTAAGTTTACAGCTAGCAATGCCTGCTGCACGAGAAAACTGCTACCTGTAGCTCAGAGTGGCCTTTTGCTTTAGGCAAAAGCTAAGACTCTCTTTCACATAGACCATACCACCTCATACCTACTTATAGAACTTGGATCTGTCTGTCAAGAAAAGCTCCTTCCTGCTGCCATCATCATAACTGTTACAAGTATTAGCCTGGGTTTAACCTTTCTTCTGCAAACCATATTTTTCCTTAACAAAGTTTTGTTGAGGAAAGTGGCAGTCAGGATTTTAAGACAAAAGGTGAAGTAGTTATCTTTTGTGCAATATCTAACCCATCAACTGTTTCTGACAGTCAAGGTCTCTCTACGCTACTATTTCCCATTGTCCATTCTCAAATTATCTAATTCCAGTGGCAAGACAGGGGACTGAAATGCCCTAGGAGACATTTCCTACAAATGACAGCCATAATCATTGATTACATAAATAAATATAAACCTGAAAAGCCTGTTCATAGTCTCATATTGTTTCTATCTGGACCAAAAGTTATCTGTGGAAGAGGAGTGCCAAGGAAGACCAGACAGGGCACATAAAAATATCCTTCCTGGTTTTGTAGTTCTGAAGAAGATGGGAATATCTCTTACAGAAATTGTGCTTACTTAGCTTAACCAGTCTCCTGTATATTTTTGTCCCATTCTTCATAATCTCTTTATAAAGACTTTTGCAATGGAGCCTTTTCTGTTCAACACAGCAATGGAGGTGGAATGGTAGATAGCCTCGGAATTATGGAGAGAAACATTAAGCATGTATTTTGATCTGTATTATTAAATAACTTACCAGTTCAATCTTGCTGGTCCGCCAGAAATGAAGAATATCTCCAAACTGTTTGAACATGCCTTTCAGGTTCACCATTACAATTGCTGCAAGCACAGCCTAGAAAAACATTTTGGGAACAGTCTGATTTTCTTTATTCTTTTCAGACTTTGCTATTAAGAGGAAACATCTCATGTCATATAACTAATAGGCTCTATCTAGGACATGTGTCCATACATATGCATTGAAAAAGAAAGTCAAAGCATAAACATAAACACGTATGCAGTCAAATGACTCCCTTTGATCTTTTAACCTTTCTGCCATCTGTATCAGAAACCAATGTGATTTCTCCAAGTACCTGTAGTTGACAGCCTTTCTAAATCATGTTCCAAAAGAAATATTGTGCTGCAGTCTACATTAAGCAATCATAAATCCAAACTTTTTTACAGGAAAGTTCACATCTTTAATTATCATGCACTGGAATCCACAGAATGTAAAAACCACAGTACTATATTCTTGTTTTATGTACACAGAACTTCCCCCACTCACACTTTATGATCCTGAACACCGAAGTAATTGTTGACTCTTTACATTTTCATTCATAGAATGAAGATTTCTGCTAACAATGTGCTTTGACTGACTGGGCCTGGACTTCTCCAAGAAAGCTTAAAATTAAATTGTGTGAATAAAATACAAATTTACATAATTTCTCACATGTTCGTCCTTGCTGTTCTTCCTTCTAACTGCCAGCAAATCAAGCATAAGGAGCATGTATGATTTCATTGTGAAGGACATAGTAAAAGCTTCAATTTATTATCTTGTTATTCCCTGTCTAATTTTTACAAGAGAACTGCCTATTGCACCTGCTGTGAAGTCTTCACCTACTTACTGCCTTGTCCTGCTTTGTTGTGTTTCTATTTTTTCCAGAAAAAAATCATGTCATGACTGGATTTCTGATGTTCTGGAAAACTCCATGACAGTTCAAGGCCGAGGAAGAGACAGGAGATGACACCAGGACATCTGGAAATACTTCTCATGGGAAAGGACTGATAAAAACTTTTGGAAGGAGGACTGGAAAGTCTTAAACTGAGTTGCCATGCATATGCCATCTGTGACATTTTGCTGGATGTAGTAATATACCCTGTTTCCCCAAAAATAAGACAAGGTTTTGATGAATTGCTAAATATAAGACCTCCCCCAAAAGTAAGACCTAGCAAGGTTTTTGTTTGGAAGCATGCCCAGCGCCTGCCAATCAGAACACCAGAGCATGCAGAATTGGTAAATGTTGTACATACCAGTTGTACATGGAAATAATGGTAGTAACAAGAAATTCTTAATAGGATTCACAGGTTATGTTGGTTTGTGATGACAACTACTGTACAGTATATAATAAATGTTCTTTTCTTTTTGTTCAACAATAAATGTGAATTCTTCTTCATGGAAAAATAAGACATCCCCTGAAAATAAGACCTAGCATATCTTTGGGAGAAAAAAAATTAATATAAGACACTGTCTTATTTTCGGGGAAACACAGTAGATAAATATAAAAGCTATTTTCTAAGATTTCCCTTGTGAGAGGCCTACATTTACCAAAGAGGTCCCGCAGTTGCTTACTGACCTACATAAATGTCACCTTACCAAGCTTCCACTGGTTCAGTTGGGAGTAACAACTGCCTTTAGAATTAGATCTGAATGCAAACATATAATTAAGGATTCCTTACCTGTGGCAAGGGTTCAAAGAGGTAACCAATGGCAACAATAACCAAGAAAACCATGATGGAGGACAGCGTGCCAGCAATCTAAAGAAAAGACACACAAAGTAATATTTCTGGAAAATGTATCTAGAATGTAGGATTTTTTTAAAGCACATCTACTGATAATCCTACCAATTTGTGCAGCAACCCCATACATTCGGTATAATCCCTATTAGTGTTCCTATAATTTTTAGTCAGGTTACATCAGAGGTGAAGAAAGTGTGGTCCATGACTGCAAACAACTCCCTAAGTAATTTTAGTGAAATCATTTTATGCCAAAAATGTTTTTGTTCCCAAATGACCCCAAACACCTTATGAATTTTGTAAATGAAGGTGTCTCTATTTATTTTGTCCCCTGGGGTTGTTTTATGCCTCAGGAGAAATCTTTTTCCCAAGTTGATTCTTCTGTCACTTCCTAATGAGAAAAAGGGCTCTCCGAGCCCTAAAATGGTCTTCAGAGGGCCAAAAATGTAGAAAAATACCAAGGTAAAAGTGGGTGCAGAGGGGATGTGGCCCTCCAATTGCCTAGGGTTAAACCTTTTTCTGCTGGCCAGAGAGTGGGTTCCAAACAGAAGCAAACAGTCTTTCATTTTTAATGTACATTTTGAAATTCCAGGAAAAGGCATCTGTGCTAAATGTATATCAGCCACTGAGTGTATGTACAGAAGGCATCAACAAATAATGTGAATTCAGATAGCGTATTGGGAATGGGCTTTGGCCTTTTTGTTTATTCTGACTCTTCATGACCTCATGGACCAGCCCATGCCAAAGCTCCCTATCCGCAGTAGCCACCTCAGCTCCTTCAAGGTAAAGCTAGGCACTTCAAGGATAACATACATTCACCTTGCCCTTGGGTGGCCCCTCTTACTTTTCCCTTCCATTTTCCCCATCATCATTCTCTTCTCCAAGCTTTTCTGTCTTCTCATTATGTGGCCAAAGGACTTCATCTTTGCTTCTAATATCCTTGCCTCCAGTGAGCAGTCAGGCATTGTTTCCTGGAGTATGGACTGGTTTGATCTTCTCACGGTTCAGGGCACTCTCAGAATTTTCCTCCAACACCACAGTTCAAAAACATCGATCTTCCTAACTTTTGAGAATGTTGGGGTTGTGAAAGGTTCCTCCCCTAGAGTAGGAGCTGCAAATGTGGCTCCTATAAAAGGAGCTCAAGCTGCTAAGGGAAGGCAAACAAGCCCACCCTAGCCAGTCGGCCAATCAATGTAGATGCTTTGTTACTGTTATTTGTTTGTTTTATCGGGCCAGGCCCCATGTAAGCCGCCCCGAGTCCCTTCGGGGAGATGGGGCGGGGTATAAAAATAAAGTTATTATTATTATTATTATTATTATTATTATTATTATTATTAGGAGGTGGGATGAGTAAAGGCAAAGGAGGTATGGAAGGTTGAAAAAAAGGAGAAGGAACCCTGCCAGTTCCTCCAGACATTTACTGCCCTTTGTTCTTCCCAACTGTACCACTGAATTTTCTTTTGTCACCTGAGGATCTTCCTGCTGAGTTTGGCTTGCAATATGATGGGCTCTCTGCATCCACAAATTCAACAATCCACAGCTTGAATGTCTGTATCTATCTCAAACCTTGACTTTATCTTTCTATATAAGGGACATCATTTTTACTATACCCTTGCATATCATGGTATTTGAGCATCCATGGGTTTTGGTATCCAGTGTGAATCCTGGAACCAAACTCCAGCAGATACCGAGGGCTACTATTTTTTCACTTAAGGGACCTGGTTTTCATGTACTTGGAATTTAGACATGAATTAACTGTTATCGCTATAGTACAATTGGTCCTCCATATCAATGAATTTAACCATCCAATATTGAAAAAAAGTTTGATTTGAATGCCTATTTTATATAACTATATACCCAACGTCTCATAAAGATGTCTTGGGCAAAAAGGGGTCACACACTGAAAAAGTTTAAGAAGACCTGCACTAGATGATCCCAGACCCCTAAGGCAGTGGGTCCCCAGCCTGTGGGTCCCCAGGTGTTTTGGCCTACAACTTCCAGAAATCTCAAGCAGTTTACCAGCTGATTAAGAAAGCCCCCTCACTCATGTTTTTCAGGAAGCAGCTGAAGAACTGGCTGTGGGACCAAGCATTTGGCCCATCCTTATGAGTTGATATGACCTGATGGGTTAATTATTAATTCGAACACAGACTGGCTCTGACTTTGGCTTGAAACTTCCCCTTTGTAATGGTCACATGGTTTTAATTGTTTTAATTTGATTTGGATACCAGCTTTAATTTGTGTTTTATGTTTGGTTTTTCTTCATGTTGTATTATATGTGGCATTTAATCCTGCCATTATGTAAGACCGCTCTGAGTCCCCCTGGGGGAGAAGAGCGGCATATAAAATAAATAAATAAATAAATAAATAAATAAAATGGGCACACTACTCCCATCTTGGAAGGACACATACCTGAGTCTTTCCCCCAGTGCCCTCTTGGACAAGACTCCGAGACATTGAACAAGTGATAGCAAAGGTCTGGAAAAATGATCCTGTAGAGTTGCATATGCCTAATGCAATGAGTTCCTGTGAAAAAGAAAAGATAATAAATTAATTAATTACACTGAATGCAATGAAAGAGTATCACAGATTTATACATATGAAGAATGGTTATACAGATGGAAAAATGCAACGAAGTACTCTAACACCAATTTTTACAGAATATCTATGTTGTGTCTAAAAGCAATAAGCACAAAAGTTTTAAAATCTTTATCAAGCTACAGAGTCATGTATTGTGTTGTAGAACCTGCAACATAAGGATTATTTGCCTTGATCAGATGATTTGTATAAGCAGTCATATCCTTTCTTGCTAACTAACAGAACTCCTTGGAATGAAAATAAAACAAACAGATACATAATATTCTCATTTTAAAGAAGTGGGCAGAAAAGCAGCAGGAGGGCCATTTTTCATATTCATGAGTCTAAAACTTACAGGAAGGATGCCCCACTTTTTTTTGTGTCGGGAGCAACACAATGTTAGAGTTGCTTCTGATGTTAGAGAATTGGCCGTCTGCAAGGACGTTGCCCAGGGGACGCCTAGATTTTTTAAAATGTTTTTACCATCCTTGTGGGAGGCTTCTCTCATGTCCCCGCATGGAGCTGGAGCTGATAGAGGGAGCCCATCCACACTCTTCCCAGGTTAGATTCCAACCACCATCCTTCAGGTCAGCAATGCAACCTTCAAGTCATCACTCCTGCCGGCACAAGGGTTTAATCCACTGCGCCACCAGGGGCTCCTCACCCCACTAATTTCAATTGTATTTTAATCAAGTGAAAAGATACATTTTTTCAGTTAAAGTGGAATTACCTGATTTCCATCAACTTTATAGCCATGCTTAAGAGCAAAAATTTTGGCCATTGAGATTGTCATGGAAAATCCAACAAGGGCTATTGCAACTGCATCCACAAATACTGCCTGGATGAGGCTGATATCTGGTACCTGTGGAGGACGTAATCTGCATACAATTAAAGAGAAACTTCAATGTAGTGGTCATATTACCTGATGTAAGCATAATAATGCAGATTTCTTTTTTTACTCTTACCCTTTAGGGATATTACCAACAATATCTACTCCATATGTCTGGGACAAATTCATTCCAGCTGAAACTCCAGTGCCAATTACCACCTTGGAAAACACACAAAAACACAGGAGCAATTAAAAACAAACACAAGAGACACTAGGAAACTAATTAAATAAAAATGCTCATCTAAATGCAATGTGTAGCCCAACTATGGTATCATCATAGACTCAATGGATCTTATATAAGTGTTCAATTACTAAATCACCATTGGTTCAATGGATTTATTCTACTGAACATAGGACTTTGCTTTTTTTATATATAGTGAAGACTATTTCACGGAGAAGTAATAATCTCGGACTTACCACAATTATTTCCATAGGGATAGGAACAGGTAGCTTCTTCTTAAAGCGGTCATTGATTTCCTTACCACTTAGCAATAAAACCATACAGACTAGTCCAACAACTAAAGCTGCAATGTTCGTTTTTGTGATGTTTGTGAACACAGCGATTAAACTCTGCAAGACAACAAGCACAGAAAGTTTCTCCTCAAATGAAACAGTCAAAAAAAGATGCAGAAGAGAATGATGGTGCAATGAAGTACTGGATGCCACATGCAAAAATGTTTCCATTAAAATGTTTCTAAGTCATATTGCTGTAAAGACAAATTTGAGAGAAAATGGACTAGCATGGCGATTTTTCAAAAACTGGAGGCAAGTGGGCCTATGGGAAAAGTAAATAAATACAATTTTTTAGTTTGCACAGTTCATTCAGACAACAGAACACAACTTTCCATGGTACAAATGTTTAATTATGCATACAGAAGTGCACATCCTTGTTTTTTAAGTTATTTTACTCGCCACAAGGAAAGGCGGGTAAGAAAAAAACCCATTATTTTTATTATCTCACACTTTAACACATAGATAGCAAAATCTAACATAAAATGTCCTGATCACAAGTACATACTGACGCTGGAAATAAGAGAGAACCACCAATAGCAGATCAGGTACAGATTAGGCTAAAATAAAGTATGCCTTAAGTAGTATTAGAAGCATCAAAACATGTAGAGGCAAAACTCTGAATTAGACTTTTATGAAATGGAGCAAGCTAATAACCTACCAACTGCTGAGCTCTATTTAAAAATGTCAGTTACATCAAGTAATTGAACCAAGAGAACATTGGCAGCTCCTCAAACAGTGTAATTACCCTACTCTTCATAATGATTTCAAGCCTTCTCCAACAGGATTTCAGGAAGTCAAATCTGTTTAAAGTACATAAACAGACCTAAAGACAGAGAGCTACAAACAGATCTTCAGTGTTACTATAGCAATGAATGCAGTTTTAATTAAGCAGCAGGGAATTTGTTGGACAACAGGTAGCAGGAAAGTTACTACTTCTTTCCTTAAAAAACTAGCGTTTCAAATTAATTTTCTTGGTTGTAAGCCATAACAAAATGTCAAAAATAACTATAAAATTCAAAAATGAATTGCAAATGAGTATACTGGCCTTGAGAAAACAGGACAACTTCCTATAATATATTATAGGGATGAAAACGGGCACTGCTAGCTCAGTAATCGCCCACATATAACATCTGAGAATTTCAGTCTGAGGTGATAGCCAAAAGAATTAGAATTGCCTTGTTGGATCAGACTAAAGATTACTATGCACCAGCTGTGAACAACCAGGTGTCCTTGAAAGTAGCTTTGTTTTTATTTTACTGAGGATTAATCATTTTCTTTTCAAATGAGTTCAGAAAGCAGAAAGCAATATTAAAAGACCATCTGGTACTCTGAAGTATACTTCCTCTGAACACAGTGAGTCCATATAGCTGTCATATCTAATAGCCAAAAACCAATCTATTCTCTGTGAATTTGGCTAGTCATATTTTGAAGTCATCTTCATAGTGGAAACAGAAGATTGAAATTTTATAATGGACAAAATGATTTCAGAGCACTGAAAAAGAAAAAGAATGGTTGCTTACGTGTAACCATGTTTCTTTGAGTGGTTATCTGTAAAATCCGTACATATGGTAGCAGTTGTGGCCAAGCAATGTTCTCGGAACCTTAATAGCTGTTACAGATGTTTGGCTGCGACTCTGCCCACCTTCCCTAGAAGGCATATAGGCCCCTGGCGAGGCTGCAGCCCCAGTTCCCCACTGCGGCTAGTGAAAGAGGCATGACAATAGCAGGGAGGATGGGCGGGGATGTGCAGATTTCACAGATGACCACTTGAAGACACACTTCTGTCATATTGGACTTTCTACCATCCTTGGCAAGTTTGGATCTTGAAGTCACCTCACTTAAATGTTATCTGGCAGCAATCTTGGCTTACCATTCTTTCTCCTTCATGGTCTCTGTGAAATCGCACATATTATTTATTATTATTTATTATTTACATCATTTATATTCCGCCCTTCTCACCCCGAAGGGGGCTCAGGGCGGATCACATTACACATATTAGGCAAACATTCAATGCCTTTTTAACACAGGACAAAGACGAACAACATAGCTCCGAGCGGGCCTCGAACTTATGACCTCCTGGTCAGTGACTCATTGCTCTCCCGTCTGCGCCACAGCAGACTAGCAAGCTACTCACCTGGATGGTGGGTGTCATGACAGTGCTGAAAACAGAATCGCTCTGTCAAAGACTGCTTGTGTCTCTTGATGATATCCACCTTATAATAGGTTACCAAGGTCAGTGAGGCAGCCCACATGGCTGCCTTGCAGACATCCTCCAGGGATACCCCTCGGGTATATGCTGCCGAAGCCATGACCGCTCTGGTGGAATGACCCTTGAGCTACAAAGGCCTGTGATCTGATAGGCGAGTGTAATGGTGGCAACGACCCACACTGAAAGCCTTTGGGAGGATACTGGGAGGCCCCTGGGGTCCGAGCGATATTTGAGGAAGAGCCTAGGGGAGTTCCTAAATGCCTTCGTTCTTTCTACATAGAAAACCAGGGCTCTCCGTACATCAAGAAGATGTAGAGACTGTCCGAGTTGTGTAGTGAGGCTTTGAAAGAAAGCCAGGAGCACAATGTCTTGTTCAATATGGAAGGGGGAGGCTACTTTCGGTATAAAAGTGATATCCATGCAAATCACAACCTTATCTTTGTGGAACCACATATAGGATTTGTCCACTTGGAGGGCGTAGAGTTCACTGGCCCTGTGCATTGAAGTGACAGCTATCAAAAAGGCAGTTTTCCAAGATAAATGGGAGAGGTCTGCTTCTGCCATGGGCTCAAAAGGTGGTTTAGTGAGCACTGAAAGGATCAGGCGAAGATCCCACGGTGACAGTGGAGGTGAGACAGCCAGCCAGAGGTTCTTAAAACCTCGTAGGAAGACCTGGACCAAGGGCTGCCCTGCCGTCCTCCAGAAAGCCGAGATAACTGCCAGATAACATTTAAGTGAGGTGAGTGCAAGATCCGAACTTACCAAGGATGCTAGAAAGTCCAGTATGACAGAAGTGGGCGCTGTTAGCGGAGCGGCTTGGTGCTGTTGAGCAAAGATTACAAACTTGGACCATTTGCTCTGGTAGGAGCAATTAGTGGATGACTGATGAGCGACGTCCATGATCTTTTACTGCCTGGGAGAAAGCGGGGGATGGATCTGTTAGGTGGTGAGGTGCAGCCCATCTATGTCCAGATGCCAGAGGTGACCATGATCGGCTGTGAGCAGGTCCGGCCAATGAGAGAGAGAAATGTATTTGCCTGCCGACATGGCTCAGAGAAGAGAAAACCATGGCTGCCAAGGCCATCATGGTGATAGTAGTACACAATCTGCTTGGTGGTGATAGATCTTCGCTGTCACCTTATTGAGCAGTAGTACTGGTGGAAATATGTACAGGAACAGCCAGGTCCAATGGTGCAGAAAGAATGAACGTGAAAATAAAGGATGGAGTGGAACAATTGTCCCTTTTTGCAACAGGGTGAAAACCTCCTTCTAAAGCACCAGCGAAGGTGGCATAGCCCTAATGTGGCCTGTTGTTGGGTGTGGTTTGAGCATGATTGGTGGAGCACCTTGAAAATTGGAAAAGTGTCCACCCGTGTCACCATAGGGAGAAGATAAGGTATATGCATATGAAACAGCAGTGCTAAAAAGGTTGTTTCATTTTCGGCTGGTAGTGCCTACCTTGTTGTCCAGAGTGTGGTGGCATGGCCTGCATTGAAGGTGTCATCTGGGGCAGTGGCCTATTTCCCGCAGTATATGATTTTTGGGTATATGAGGAAGATGATGAATGGTCTATGGATTGGCGTGAGGTTTGTGTGGAGAAACCAAACTTCTGAGCAGCCTGCCAAATTTTCTGGGTACTCTTGAGTTGGGTATTGGTTTCCTGGTTGAAAAGCCCTGTGTCCTGGACTGGGAGGTTTTCTGCCAAAGCCCTTCCTATACCCTATAAGCTTAAAGTGGTGCCTGGAAGGGTCTGCAAGCAACAGATCCCTGACTGGGGTTTCTGAAGAACCTTGCAAAACTGCAATTCCTACGATTACTTGACTGTGCAAATTTGAAAAACTTTGGAATTCCTGAAGATATACCGTATATACTCGAGTATAAGCCGACCCGAATATAAGCCGAGGCACCTAATTTTACCACAAAAACTGGGAACACTTATTGACTCAAGTATAAGCCGAGGGTGGGAAGTGCAGCAGCTATTGGTAAATTTCAAGAAGAAAAATAAAAATAGATACCAGTAAAATTATATTAAGTGGGACATTAGTAGGTTAAATGTTTTTGAATATTTACATAAAACTGTAATTTTAAAATAACACTATCCACCTCTGATTAAATCATTATTCTAACTTTCTTCAATGTACCAGTAAATTTGCTTATGTATCTTTTCCAATAATAAATAGGGTAAAATAATAAATGTAATAGTAACAATGATAGAGTAAAATAATAAATGTAATAATAATAATAAATAGAGTAAAATAATAAATGTAATAATAGAGAAAAATTATAAATATATTAATAATAATAAAGAGTAAAATACTATATGCAATAATAATAGAGAAAAAATGTAATGAGTAAAATAATGAATACAATTATAACAATAGAAAAAAATGTAATCATAATAATAATAGAGTAAAATAAATGTAATAATAATAATAATAGTAAAATACTATATGCAATAATAATAGAGTAAAATAAATGTAATAATAATAAATAGATTAAAATAATAAATGTAATAATAATAAATAGAGTAAAATAACAAATATATTAATAATAATAATAGTAAAATACTATATGCAATAATAATAATAATAATAATAGAGAAAAATAATAAATGTAGTAATAATATTAAATGTAATACTATTAATAATAATAAATGTAACAAAAACAAAAACAATAATAATCCAATAATCACCATAGATTATTTTAACTACAGTATACATTTTGGGGAAAGTGCTGTATGTATCTAAATAAGAAAAAATGGGGAAGACTGACTTGGGAAGGGGGTGGGAAAGAAGAACTGTAAATGAGAAAAACTTGGAATGGGAAGGGGAGGTTGAAAAAAGAAGGAAAATTAGGTGGGAAGAGGGAAGCTGGAAAATTTGGACAGATTGGGGAGGGAAGGGGGCAACTGGGGAAGAGGAAAAGATTGAGGTGGGAAAGGAAGCTGGAAACTGGGAAAGGCTGGGATGAAAAGTGGAGCGAGAGGGGCTGGGAAATGGAGATAGTAAAGACTGGGATAAGAAGGGGGAAATTAGAAAAAGGGAAGCCTGGGGTGGGAAAAACTGGGGTTGTAAGGGAGGAAGGGGAAAGCTTGGGGAGGGAAATTGCGGGGGAGGGTCTTTCCTTTGGCTCTTTGGAAGGGGCTGCTTGGGAGAGCCACCTGCCTGCTCTCCTTCCCTCCTCCTCCCTTCTCTTCCTCTCCTCAGTTCCCAGAAGAGAGACCTGGAAAGGAGGGTGGGAATAGAAGTGCAGAGGTGGCTGGTTGATCACAGAAGGGGGTGTCTCTTCCACACTTCCATTTGCCTCTCTGCTTTCCAGGTCTCCCTTCTGGGGGGCGGGAGGGGGAGGAAGAGGAGGCGACCCCAGGCAGCTGGTGGATTGCGGGAGGGGAATGGAAGCAGGGAGAAGACTCCCACTCCTGCAATCCCCCAGCTGCCTGTCTGCCTCAATGGCCAGCCCCGTTTCTTCTTCCTTCTCTTCCTTCACAATGGCCAGCTGAAGGAGGACGAGGAGGAAGGGGAGAAGGGGCTGCTCCCGCGGTTTCTCCTTTTCTTCTCTTCCTTCACGATGGCCAGCTGTAGGAGGAGGAAGAGGAGAAGGAGCTGCTCCCATGGTTTCTCCTTTTCTTCCTTCACGATGGCCAGCTGGAGGAGGAGGAGGAGGAAGGGGAGAAGGGGCTGCTCCCGCAGTTCTCCTCTTCTTCCTTTTCTTCCTTCACAATGTCTAGCTCAAGGAGGAGGAGGAGGGGGAAGGGGAGAAGGAGCTGCTCCCACAGTTTCTCCTCTTCTTCCTCCTCTTCCTTCTCAATAGCCAGCTGGAGTGGGCCGTTTCTTCTCTTCCTTCTAGATGGCCATCTGGAGGGAGAAGAGGAAGAAGAGAAAAAACGAGGGCAGCGGCCCCTGTGCTGCCTCGGCCGTTTCTCCTCTTTTTCCTCCTTTTCCTCCTCCATAGCCAGCTGGAGGAGGAGAGTGGCCTTTGCGGCATAGCAGACTCGCCTGGGGGCCCCTGTGCAGCCTCCACAGCTTGTCCTCCTCCTCCTCCTCCATGGTCAGCTGGCTTCGGTGCCTCACCTCTAGGCTCCGCTGCCGGCGTGACCCGAATATAAACCGAGGGCGGATTTTTCAGCCCCCAAAAAGGGCTGAAAAACTAGGCTTATATTCGAGTAAATACGGTAGACTGTGAAGTTATACACATGTATTTTTTTTATTTATTCAGAAAAACAAAAGAAAAAACATAACTACTCAAAAACAAAATATACAAACAAGTTTTTAAAAAGGTTATGATTTAAAAACTACACATCTACATTTAACCTACTAAAACTACAAGCACTACAAGCAAGTACTTATTAAAAATAAAAACATGAATAAACACACTTACACAGAGTACAAAACTATCAGACAGACAAACCGCCCCTAATACACACCTCCCATCTACAAAATGTACACATTTGCTAAGCTAATATGGCTATAAAAAGCAGGAACAGTCCTACCTAGTGTAAGTTTATTGTACAATTACTTACATAAAAAAAGGAAAGGGGTCCACTGAATCTTTTAGTCTTAACTCCAAGGAGGTACTTCAGCTGTGAACTAAATACATGAACGGCGGCAGCAGTGGTGAATCCTCGTACCAGGGGCTCCGTAAGATAAATGGCTACAAATCCAAACCGAAGAAGTCCTAAACACAACTAACAGAAAGAAGTCATGTTCTAAGAATTGTCTTTAAATCCACTTGAATTCAAAAAGCAAACTGTGTAAGTATCAACCAGTTTTCAGCACACTGGGTCACGTTTCTCCTTTCCTTAAAATCATGTAGGCTTCCTCCGTCTCTCAGCCCAGTGAGAAGACATGCCAATTCCTGCCTTGATTGGTGGATATGTGTGAGGAAGCAATGGAGAAATCCACCAGATATTGTTATCTTCCATCATCCTCACTAGTGGCTATGAAGACTAGGACCAATGAAAATTGCACTCTAACATCTAAAGGGCTACATATTCCTCATCCAAGGGTTTTGGAAGGGGGCGGGAAGGGAGAAATAAAGGGCGAGAGTAGGGAAGGGTTGGAAATAAAAAAAGGGTTATTTAGTTTCCATTTTTCTTCTCTGTCGGCGTACTGTATATCGTAACTGAGAAAATAAAGTACAGACTGCATTGTAGTAAGTGGTCTGTGGTTTGCTCTCCTCTACATATAGAATAAATATAGTGTCCCTACTTTGCGGATTTTCACTTATTGCGGGTTGTCCTGGAACATAACCCCCGCAATAAGTGAGGGAACACTGTATATTGTTTTAACTCATGCATTGTGCTTTAACCTATCTTGATGCTGGGCTTGTCCCCGTGTAAGCCGCCCCGAGTCCCTTTGGGGAGATGGAGGTGGGATATAAAAATAAAGTAGTTGTTGTTGTTGTTGTTGTTATTATTATTATTATTATTATTATTATTATTATTATTATTATTATTATCCCCAGAACGATCTATAGCCATGAAGGTCTAATCAACCAAGGCCAACAAAAAGCAGAATGAGGTCCCAGGCAAGTAAAATGACACCAGCCCATTATGAAGCATTGAAGAATTATGGTGGTCAAGAATTGGGATGATTGACTTTGAGTATTTCAGCTCAACATTAAGAGCATTAATGCCCCAAAGAAACAAACTAGACATTTCTGCATAGGTTGTCCAATTTGTATATGGAATCCAGTTATTCTTGACATAGCAGATTGTGTTGCCTTGGCAGACAATTTTGTATTTTAGAAAGAGCAAAGTAATGTGAGCTGGCCACTAATAATAAGTCTAGAACAGCATCCTGTAAATCTTCTCCACAAAATGAAAGCTGATGCTATTTTTGCAAATGACATATCCTATGCCATTTTATACTAGGAATGAAAACTCAAGTGGATGGACTGAGATGAGCAGTTCTCTATTTGTTCAGCAATATTCATTTTTTTCTGGATCAAAATATATCTATATTTCTTCTATTGTAAAACACTATAGATATAAGACACACTCCCATTTCAGTATCAGACATGTCCTAGTTTCAGTACCACCACCAACAACAAAAATACATATAATACACCTGTGATTCTAAGACACATTTTAGAGATGTTTACATAGGTAAAAGGTGTACCTTAGAATTGAAGAAATACAGTAAATGTGTTACCTGTATGATCCCTGAAAGCAAGGTTACTGCAACAGCCACTTTCACCCTCATGTCATCTCTAGCTTTAAAGTTATCAGCATATGAGCTGTTGGTAGAGTTGGTGTCTATAATGTCAAACATTTCATCTGGTGCTTCTCTGACTGCAACTCCACCAATCATTAGGCTGATGACAGCAAATGTTCCTACAAGAGAGTTCATTTCAAGGAATTACAGAGACGACCGCAACTTTGCCAGATCATCACAGTAAGGCTGTCTACCAAGTTTTCTAATTCACCACAGTAAACTATGAACATGTTCACTGAGTTAAATAGTTGCAATCTGTATTAGTATGGTATTATGGTATAATCAAATAAAATGAGATTTGTATTAAAAAATGCAAAGATTACGATTTCTGTAGGTATGCTTTGGGAAGTGTTCATGTCTATGCTATAGATGTAACTCTGATGTTATTGATATATGCAATTTTTATTGCAGAGTTGAGGAAAGGCTTTCTGTAAAAAGATGGAATTTGGATATTCCTTATTCCCACCCAATTATACTCTGAAGACAAAATACAAAGCATTCATCTTACTCTTAAATAAAATAACACTGATACGTTAAAAGGAATACCTATTGATATATGTCTAGAAGTTCCAAAAAAAGTGTACAGAAAGACTGGATAAAATGAAGAATATAAGCCAAAAACTGGGGGCACGGCTGCCAGCAATGCATATGCTAAACCTGGGAAGAAAATTTTGGGGGGGGGGGAGAGAGAGAGAGAGAGAGAGAGAGAGAGGGAGAGGGAGAGGGAGGGAGAGAAACAAAGCATTAAATAGAAGATTTTGGACTCTAAGCAAATTATCTGAAATGAAAATTGTTCATAAACTTGCTACAACTAATGGTTGATCACATGCCTGGGCAGTCACAATTCACTGGCTGTTATTGCAACACATCCTTAACCATAAGACTTAATTTTTAGTTTTTCTTTGGAATAGGACTTAGTCATGTGTGTTTCAGCCAGTCCATTTCAGTCTAAGAAAGTAGACACGGGCTTACATTATCAGTGGAACTGAACCTTAATCTGAAACTTAACTGTTTTGAAACAATTACTGAAACAGATAATATTTTCTTATATTTGAATTCTTCCCTTCCCACCCCCTGAATCTTTACATAGCATACATCTGCCAAACACAATTCTTTTTTTGTATCTGAATTGAGGGTTGAACCTAAGTTTTATATGGTTATGTTTACTTCTCTAGCAAGCAGGCTGGTTTTCAAGGAGTTTGCTTTCAAAGCTTTTCACTGAGATATTAGCAGTTTGATGCACGTCTTCACATACTTCTAGAATTTTCACATCTGTTTTTAGATAATTTTACAGTGTTCCCTCACTTATCGCTGGGGTTAGGTTCCAGGACCACCTGCAATAAGTGAAAATCTGCAAAGTAGGGACACTGTATTTATTTTAATATCTATACATTATTTTAGTAGTTATACACTATTTTAAGTCTTTATCAACCAATCGTGTGTTGATAAATCGCCTCCTTCTCCTCCTGTTGGCGCTTGGGCTCCTTTTCTCTCCCTTTGACTTCTCCTTCCTCCCTTCTTAGGCTGTAAATTGTAATTTTTTATGATTTATAATAGTCTTTTAGAGTTTATTGAAAAACCGCAAAACAGCAAATCCGCGAAAAATGAACCGCGAAGTAGTGAGGGAACACTGTACATGTTAAATCCTTGGCTGAGAACAAAAATAGTCTTCCTGAAGCACTTGCAAACAGGATAGATAGATTTGTTTATTGATTAGTCCTCTGGCCATATCAATAGTAAAAGACAAAAGACAATTATACAAAGACACAATAAACACAAATCCCTATCCTAACACTCCTGTAATTGTTAGCTGGTTTCTGTTTCGATTGTGTAAATCTTTCACCTTTCAACAAATGGAGCACAATACCATGCCAATAATGTACTATTCTAAACTAAAGAATTTTGACTATCATAAGGATATGTGGCATTATACGAGGATGGGTCATAAAGTTTTGACTTCTGTGTCACAAAAATGTTATGAATTAACATATAACAGCAAAAGTGTCTACAGATCATAGCCTGAACTATCCCCTACACAAAACGACACTTCAACATAGTAACTATCAATGTGTACACATTCGCACCATTGTTTAACCCAGGCGTCAAAACCATTTTGGAAAAATTCAGGGTTTTGCTTTGTGATCCATGGTTTAAAAGCTATTTAACGTCATTGAATCTGAAACCACGTAGGTTGTCTTTCAGAGGTCCCAACAAGTAAAAATCAGAAGGGGCCAAATCAGGGCTTTAGGGTGGGTGAGGCACTACTGACCAGCCCATTTTTGCAATCGCCTGGGTTGTGAAAAATGATGTGTGTGGGTGTGCATTATCATGATGAAGCTTGATGGAACAAACATCTTTTAGTGGTCTGATCTTTCTTATAGCCTTCTTAAGTTTCTTAATTGTGGTTACATAGGTTTCGCTGTTGATTGTGGCACCATCTACATGATTTATTACACAGGAGACAAAACCTTTTGACCCACCTTTGTGCTTTCTACTTTTGAGTGTGAGTTCCCTGGTACAAAACTGTTTCTCATTGATGTTCTAAAGATATATTTTTAAAAATTCCACTAACCTTGAGGAAGTTGCATGACCCCAGTGCTTATCCCTGAGATAATGTCTCCAAGTAAATACTCCCTCACTGGATAGCGGGGGAGCCATGTTAAAATTGGGAAAAAACTAAAGAGAACAGATCTTGCTTTCTTTGAAGAACATCTGAAAAGAGAAGGGAAAGGCAAAATCAGGTGCAAGAAACTCAAGAAGTGTTTCTGTGGTGCCAAGGCAAATGATTCTGCTTCTACAGCCATGTTTTTATTTAGAGGAAAAAGTAGTATGGAAGCTGGCGTTCCTATCCTATGTTGAATTTAGTTTTTAAAAGACCTTAACATAGTTGTTTCAATTATCTTGTTTAGCATTTTAGCATATAACAGATTAGAAGCACAGAGAGATTGTTCACTTTCGTAAGAACTTTAAGCTCTGTGGGAAAATTATCTATGTAGTTCAACAGATGAATGGAAATTGCCTGACATTTGCCAGTGCTTGTGATGTTGCTTCATGGCTATCCTGCATTATGGGTCACTGGAAGATAGAGGTGTGGTTGGGAAAGTGATTGTTCTGATCCCAGAGATTAGTCCAGCATGTTAGGCAATTGGTGTGACACAGAAGACAGCTGGGTTTGTGAGTAACTGTTATCTCTCTGGTCTTTCTTCCCAGCTTGTTGACTGTCCTACTCATGAATTGTTTTGAGAAGTCTTCCATTCTGATTGTGAAATTTTACAAGACTTCTTCATTTATTTGCTTTGAAAGACAAGATCTGAAACACCTGAAGATCTGAAAAGAGGGGATGTTATTGTTGTTGACTTTCGAAGGTGGAAAAAGAAAAATCTCCCTGCCCTAGACTTGTTTCAACTAACAAAATCACAGTCCTTCTGGATTACAGTTCTTTTTGTGAAAGAAAGAGGCAATGTGCGTAGAATGCAAGAAATCTAGGTTATTTAATGAGTTCTATCACAAATAAATAGTTAAAATGTCCTACCGACAAGCATGTGCTATCTTCTGACTGAGAGGCAGAGGTGCCTTTTCCTTTTTGTGTAGCTGCTCCTGTAGGGTTCCTTGGTTATACACTCGCCTCTCCACACAATACCTCTGGTCTGATGCATGGCATATTTCATCTTCTCCAGCATGTTCCATAGTACATTTCAGTGAAAGGGGACAGAAGAGCTGCTCCTGGAAGGTGCTATCAAAATAGACACATACAAATGAAACAATTTAAGAATATATCACTTTGGGAGAAGACAATGTTTTTCAAAGAAATTGGCAATGGCACAATTCCGTGTCCTCTATCTCTACTCCAACTACCTGCTGCCATGCAAGACAAAAAGGACTGTAAAAAGAACAAGGAAATGGAAGTACTCCCTTCTTCAGTGACTACAACGAACCACTGGTGTTGTGAAAGAGAACCCAGAAAAAGGAGAAAGGCAGGTAGAGACTCCTTGCTCCCGATTCAAATGAATTACCCCGTCCTCAGCCCAAGAGGCCACAATGAGACCAACTACTCTATAAAAGAGCCAGAAGTTTATGAAGAGATGGCAAAGGCACCATCACACAGTGGCCTAACATCTGGCAGCACCTCTGTATAATGCAGTTAAAGCAGGCATGGGCAAACTTGGGTCCTCCAGGTGTTTTGGACTTCAACTCCCACAATTCCTAACAGTCAGTAGGCTGTTAGGAATTGTGGGAGTTCAAGTCCAAAACACCTGGAGGGCCCAAGTTTGCCCATACCTGAGTTAAAGTCAACTGATTTATAAGGAAAAACAGCCTGCTTCTGATTCTGCTGAGATGCTTCCCACCCCAAGCCAAATGATACACAATCATATCTGTATTTCATTAGTGGGTGCTATATATTCTGAAAACACATAGATGGCACTCCTGGTGCAGAATGCCCATCCTGGTAGGGTTTGGGGGTGATTGCCCTGGGAATCTGGGAGTTGTAGACAGCACTGAACCCAGCCAATGACAGATCTGGACCAAACTTCAGTGATATTACCTAACATCCCAAAACAAACAATGCCTTCTTCTAATAACCCAAGGACCATTGGGTCCTCAAGCTAGTAAACAATAAAACACAGCTAACTTGAGTCACATGCAGGATTTTGTTAAGAAAAGATTTCTACCCATATGTAATTCCTATAATAGAAAAAATAAGCAATGGAAAACTTCTCTTGGGCAATCTCTGTGCATAGTAGGAAAGACTTCACAGATAGCAAAAGAGCTATAGCAAATATTCTTTATCGGTTAGATAAGAGCTACTGGATTTACATAAGAGTCTGAACACAAGAGACTGCTTGCTCTTAAACCTGGGTGAGAAAACTCAAGCTTCAAAAGGACACACTGTACTGCCATTATAAACCTACAACTGTTAGAATAGACCGCATATTAAATAAGAATTTATCTTGGCAATACACAGCTACAAATCGCTACTTTGTCTCTAGAACTCAAAAGTAAAGGGCCCTAAAGGCTGCTGGCTAAATATTCCTCTTTTTGGGGGTGGAGGGGGCGGACTAACAATCCTGAATAATTGACTGGTATTTTATCAACAATACCTCTGGTTAGGTGAGAGTACCGTGATAGTTGAAGAAAATCTGTACAGTAGAGTCTCACTTATCCAACATAAACGGGCCGGCAGAACGTTGGTTAAGTGAATATGTTGGATAAGGAGGAGGGATTAAGGAAAAGCCTATTAAACATCAAATTAGGTTATGATTTTACAAATTAAGCACCAAAACATCATGTTATACAAAAAATTTGACGGAAAAAGCAGTTCAATACGCAGTAATGTTATGTTGTAATTACTGTATTTACGAATTTAGCACCAAAATATCATGATGTTTTGAAATCATTGACTACAAAAATGTGTTGGATAATCCAGAATGTTGGATAAGTGAGTGTTGGATAAGTGCGACTCTACTGTATTTTGGAATGAGGCAGCCAGCAGTTTGAGAGAAAGGGAAACAGCTCAAGGGAGGGAATGAAGCAAATGTTAGCTGAAGGCAAGATGGGGCCACAGGGCTTCTATTGGGATCTGATGTAGGCACCAAATTTTCCACCACATAAAAAATAGATCTCTCTTCTTCTTCTTTTCTTTTTTTTTGTGGTGGGGGGGGGTTCCTTTTCTTTTAGTGATTTCAATGTACATTTCAATAAAAATTATTTTTTAAAAATAGATCTTTCTCCATACATTTTGTTTTTATATTAGTAACTGAGAGCCAGTGGTTTGAGCATTGGACTAGAGACCATTATTTGAATCTCTGCTCAGCCATGGAAACCCACTGAGTAATTTTGGGCAAGCCACTCTCTCTCAGCCTCAGGGGATGGCAAAACCAGCCCTCCTGCCCCCACAAATCAAATTCTGCCAAGAAAACTCCATGATACGTTCATCTTAGGCTCAACATAAATTGAAAACAACTTGAAGCCAAATCGCAACAAGAAATGTTAGTAACTACAGTATATATCCCAAAGGATGGTAAGGTTCTACACATCTCTATTTTTGAGTGGAAAGTAAACCTGTTAGAGATGTGGCTTTATAATGCTTTATAATGAGGTAGAAAGTGTTCAACAACATACAGTGATCAAGGGTAAATACAACATAAATCCTATATTCTCAAATCAATCAGATTAAAACAACCCACAACTCTCTAGCAAATTATAATTTTATTCTTATAAAGTTTATTTTATTATCCTATGACATTTACCCTAGGTTATTGGTTCTAATTAAATCTAAATGAAAAACCACACCTTAGGAAATTGACAGGTGGCAGCATGCAAACTATGCAATTTATTAAATGATTTTGTAAAAGGAGTTTGCTATTTTAGCACCTCAGCAACACTGAAACTGGAATCACCAAGATATCGAAAGCATATTCAATATAAGCATGCCAATAACTTACAATAGCGATTTCGTATTAGAAAAACCCTATGCTTCAAGCAATCTTCCCAATCCTACTTCAAACAATGGGAAAGCGCAGAGGGCCACCAGAACAGCCATAGCCATGACATGTCCAAGTGTTTGTTCTTCCAGTTCTTCTATTCCAATTCTCAGCAAACCTCCGTCGGTCCAGTGCCACAACCAGTGTGTCTGGCCATGCAAATGAATGCAAATGGTCATAGTATTAACACATTGTGGACTACACTGTACTTCCAGACCAAAGAAAGTGGGTGAAAAATAAATCTTACAGGAAATTTCCAGATGCTTGTCTGAAAGCCACAGTCTTCACCCTTCAGTCACTGAAGAAGTTACCTGCTTTGGTGGTTGGCCTTTCAATAAATGCTCCAACAATTCCACCCCTCTTGTAACACAGTCTCTTCATTATGTAGCCTGAAAGATGTATGCCAATTATTCTGGGATTTGGGCCCAAGTTAACACCACTTGTTTTCACAGGAAGACAAGTTGAGTTATTATAAAATATAAGGTTTAAAACAGGCCAGACAACATTAGGCTGTACACATGTTGTTGGGCTCCAGGTTAAGCAGCCCTGGTCAGCACAGCCAATGATGAGCAATGCTGGGAGTTGCAGTTCAACAATATATGGAGGTCTGTATGATCCCCACTTCTCCTTTAAAATGTAATGAGACCGTAATCTTTTTGAGTCAATGTGTTTATGGTTTATTATAAATTCTATCCAAGATAATTAATTGTCAAGGCTATGATTTGAAGACATTTACAAAGAAAATGTTTCAAGTTTCAGTAATATACACATACCATGTATTTACACAATAGCTCTTTAATCTCTCAGAAATTTAAAATGCAATTCAGAAAGTGCCATGGCATGAGAACTGTTGAAAGACAACTAGGGGGTAGAATAATACACAGTAAACAGAGGAAACCTTATTTTAAATCTCTTTAGCCAAAAATCAATGAATTGCTAACTTTTTATAACTGGAAATAGATAGTGAAGGTGTGTGGGAGATGCTAATATAGAAGCAAAATCTTAATGGACACAGATTTTGTGAAAACTCAATGTCCACTCAATATGTGTATACACATATTGAGTGGACATTGAGTTTTCACAAAATCTGTGTGTCCATTAAGTTGTTTGTCGACGTATGGCAACCCCAGGAACTTCATATAGTTTTCTTTGGCAAGGAATATTCAGAAGTGGCTTCGCCTTTATCTGAAATATACCAAAATGAAGGCGAGGGAGAGAACACTCAGTAGTGTCTGGTAAAGACTGATAAACTCACCCAGAAAAGTACAGCTTTTGTGGGGATTTTAAACTGTGCTTCACAATTTTAGAAATGCCCCAGATACTATCTTCATATACCTGGAAAAATCTGAGTAGAATGTTATACTTCAGATATGTCCATAGCTGTAGTTATTTTATGTTCTTCCACAGAAATGAATTTCTTCAATTAATTCCCATTAATATATAAACAAATGAAAATGAGATGTTGAGCAGACTTTCTTCCACAAGAGGTAGCTGAGGAAGTGAATGCCCTCTAAAGGGAAAATCCAGAGTGACCAACATCTTGAGACTGTGGTACTTTTAATACATCATGAGAAGTCATGACTCATTAGGAAAAATAATGATGCTTGGTAAGATGGAAGGCAATAGGAAAAGCAGAAGACAATGTTACAGGTAGATAGAATCAATTTGAAAAGTTTGCAAGACATCAAGCAGGGCTGCTGATAACAGGGTGAGCTGGCGGTCTTGCACTTATAATGGGGCCATAAGATGAAGATGACTTGACACTAACATCAATAAATCTAAATAACAGTCTCATCCGCTTCTTTATGAGAACAGGAAGGGAACACGACCTTGTCATTTATCTGACTGCAACATGCCTTGGGCTAGCTCTGTCACACGAGTCACTTTAGATAAGATATTCCAGTCAGAATCCTACCAATGAATTCACACCTCATGCTTAAGTACATCTCTACATTCAACATATGTTCAGCTATAAAGTTGCATCTTGATTAAATGTTTTTGTCCCTGGGTGTCCCAGTATACTTCCACAATGCTTCTATTTGTTCTAAAGAAAAGAGCATTTTAAAAAGGTCACTAATGCCCATTTATGGATCACACGATTCTTACTTACATGACAAGTTGATTAAACACTGTAATAAGAAGCACAACAAAGGAATAAGCTTTTCCACAGTTCATTTAGGTAAGTGATAGCACCAGTTTTCAACACTTGTAGACTCCCTTGTGAGAGAAGTGCAACAGCTTTAATTTTTTGTCCTGACATTTCTGGAATACAGAAATACTGGTCATTCCATGTTCTTTGCAATGACATTGGCTTGAAGACTAACCTGACCAACCCATTTGGCTTGACAGGTTCATAAAGCAAATGAAGCTTTTAATCAATCTGACATCTCAGGGTCAATGCTTGGGAGTTCACTGTTGAGATCATGTGGAGGTTATCTAAGTACTTGCCAATAACAAGATAAGAAGAAACATTTGGATCAATGTCTCTAGTCACACTAACAGACTTCTTGTTTCTGAATAAAAAGAACAAATAAAGAAAATGGGTGTACATTTTAGAGTATATCAGTTACTGGAGCAATTTCAGAATCATGCAATAAATATTGTCACAAAAGCATCCAACCACTTAAAGGTTAAGGCCGAGGATAACAATGGTTGTTCTGGGCAGTGGTTCTGGAATTCCTCTCAGGGTCAACTATAACATCAATGAATTCAGGTGTGTCCTTACTCTCTCTCCCTTGGAGTTATGTCACTATCCAAATATTGGTGCACAAAGGGAAGGCCAGGAAGAGTACTTGATGAGTTTATTGTACTAAATTTGATGGACGTGTTAGCACAGTGACAATCATTCTCCATAAAACTGCTATGTGAGTAACCTTCCCTCTATACAATCATTCTACTATCTACAGTACTGTCACAGTAAACTTTAAATTACACTATTTGCTCAACTGAATAGTGTGCACTCCCTAAAAGAATTTTGACTTGCTTTATGAATAGGATAGCAAATAATGGATACTATAACCCCTAATTAGCCAATTTTGTGGCAAATCAATGTCATTCATCAGATTTGTACAGACAGAATACACTTCCATATTCTTACTGCTCTTCATCAATAAGGGCATACTTTGCTGGATTTTCTGCATTCTTAACAATTGTCCCTAAAATCAGTGTTACCTCGATACAGTTTCCGGCAATCAGCATATGATTCAATACATGGATGAGCAACTGTGGCCCTCCAGATGTTGGATTGCAAGTCCCATCATACCCTCTCAGTAGATCTAATGCTTTTTTCCACAACAAACGGAGGGCTCAATTTTCCCATCTTGGTTTCATGACTTACAATCAAGGCTACTCAGTTGATCATCTAAAGATTTTTCTAAACTCAAAACATGTACCAATCCAGTGAAATTTAGCCAAGAAAACTTTCTATTGTGTGCACAGGCTGACTTAGACAAAGCTGCCATTAAATTCAAGAAACATTTAACAGGTTTTACTTTTATGTTCAGAGCTGATTTCCACATAGCACCCTCAATATTTTGAAAATACTTTATTAGATTACCCAAAGGGCACAATATTTTTCCTTCATTTTTCTATTGATTTTAAAAGATAGATTTTAAGAAAACTACATTAAAATGGTAGCAAAAATCTTCAAACACAGAGGAAACCACCATCAATATTGCTAGGAAAAAAATTGAAAGATAACTACAAGAAACATTGAGAAAGAAATTGGATGTGGTGGTGAGGATGGCTTGTAAAATATTTCTAAGCCATAAATGTTTGACTCTTGTTGCCAGGATCTCCTTACATCTTTAGTTATGGCCACAAAACATGTTGCAGCAAAATTATTGGGGTTCTGTGTACAGCAACAAGACAATCCCCCTTTATAGTGGAAGCACTCCCCCTCCAATTAAGGAGAAGACAAATACAACTTGTCTTGTCAGTAGAAAAGTTTATACTGAAATATTTACATATGTGTAGCAGAAGATCTTGTCTCTTCTCCGGCCCTTCCTCCTGATACTCTCAATTAGTTCATTTCTTCTTGGCAAAAGGCTCTCTCTGATTTACTTCACCAATCCTTCAGTTTCTTTGTAGCTTCATCACCAACAGTACACAGCAACAACATCACCAACAACATCAACACAGAAGCTTGTGTTTCTTTAGTAAGTTTACAGTTATTCCACCCTGGCTGTAGATTGCTCAATGCTAGCCAGGTGGTTTGACACTTAATGCTTGTTGGCCCTGATTCTTACACTTACTTGTTGTCACTTAAGAAATTATATAATGTAAAAACTCTGACAAAAAAAGAGATGAGGGTCTCAGGTGTGGGATTCCAAATGGAGACCTTCAATTTTCCTTCACACAAGCCAGTAAAATGAACACTTGTCAGCCACTCCTCATTTGTACACCAGAACAGGCTGTAAATCTTATCCCTATGACAAAGCATGATAAAGCAAAAACGATACAAGAGCTGGAACAATTAAAAGAGGAAGTGAAGAAAACATTTTCAGAGAATGAAACCCAAAGGAAGAGTGCAGTGGTCAGTGCAATTGGGTTAATGAATAGGATAAAGCAAAGAGCCCTGATGTTAGGTCAGGGACTTTTTGCCAGGTGACAAGACAACATAGTACTAGAAGCAGTGTGAGAAGGATGATTACATTCAGGCAACAGACAAATTATTGGCTCCCTTTCAAAACAAGTCTGGTTGTGATCAACAAACAGTAGGGCAGGCAGGAAGGCACTGTGTTTCCAAGGCTATTCCCTGGGTTTTGTGAAACAGAGCATTGTTACATCAAGCACCGGTCCATGGACCAGTGTTGATCCCTGAACCATTGGCTGCCAGTCCCTGGTGAGCCTCCAGAAAAGAAATAAATAACTGTAGGCAATGGGTAAAACATGGTAAGAGGCTCTCTGGCACACTTGGGGGGAAACTGTTTGTCCTCCACATCAGAGTTGAGGAAGCACTGAAATAGAAAATACCTTTGAACTGACACACTCACACATGAACTTATACATAAACTAAAACCAAATGTACACATTAGAATACATATCAGTATGCAAAGGGATAATGAAGCATGTGAGAGACAACTGAGAATGAAGTCGGTAGCGTAAACTTTTGTAGGCTTATGCCTATTTCCTCAGATACATTCAGAAAACAAAATCTTTTGGCTTGGAAAATATTTGTGATGTACCTTTACTTCCAAGAAGAAAGTTCAACTTCTTCTGATTCTGTCATGTAGAAAATAAACCATATTTTAACATGATTTTCTTAAAAGTTTAACAGTGCACCTCTCTCTCTCTCTCTCTCTGGGGTTGCCACTTTTATAGAATCACAGAATAATAGAGTTAGAAGAGACCTCATGGGCCATCCAGTCCAACCCCCTGCCAAGAAGCAGGAAATCACATTCAAAGTACCCCCGACAGATGGCCATGCAGCCTCTGCTTAACAACCTCCAAAGAAGGAGTCTCCACCACAGTTTGGGGCAGAGAGTTCCACTGCCGAACAGCCCTCACAGTGAGGAAGTTCTTCCTGATGTTCAGGTGAAATCTCCTTTCCTGTAGTTTAAAGCCATTGTTCCACGTCCTAGTCTCCAGAGCAGCAGAAAACAAGCTTGCTCCCTCCTCCCTATGACTTCCCCTCATTTAATTATCTTAATTAAACTAACTATTTATTTATTTCAGAAATATATATCCCACCTTTCCCCACTTAATGGCCCAAGGCATTTAAAACCAAATATTAGTAGTTGCTGTCACACATCATAAAACATATATTGACGTTAAGTCCAGTCATGTCTGACTCTGGGGGTTGGTGCTCATCTCCATTTCTAAGCCGAAGAGCCGGCGTTGTCCGTAGACACCTCCAAGGTCATGTGGCCGGCATGACTGCATGGAGCGCCGTTACCTTCCCGGCGGAGCGGTACCTATTGATCCACTAACATTTGCATGTTTTCGAACTGCTAGGTTGGTAGGAGCTGGAGCTAACAGCGGGCGCTCAAGCCGCTCCTTTGAACCTGGGACCTTTTGGTCTGTAAGTTCAGCAGCTCAGCGCTTTAACGCACTTCGCCACCGGGGCTCCTGTACAGATGATACCGAACCCCAAAACTCCGGATTATCTGTCCCAACAGTTTCATACTAAATAACACCGGGGAAAGCAATGGGCCTTGAGGAGTGCAACGGCCATGGGGTCAAGAGGACTCCCTCAACAAGCTTTTTTTCCAATATGACTTTTCAAATCAGTGTCTCCTAATCTGGCATGAGATCTCAACAAGGCCCTGAAATCATTATGCATTATTGTGCAATGGTTCTTCACAAATAATAGGTCCTGAATCATTGCTCCCTCTTTAAGTTCTTGTTGGCTGCAAAGGACAACAGTTTCCACAGTTGGCAGAAGTTTCTTTGTTTTCTTCTGCTTTCTTCTTATTTCCTTTATCATGATGATGGGTTACATCAAGATGTTTTCTACTGTGAATTAGCAAAAAGTTTTCAGCCAAGCACAAGTTGTTCCAATGGTATTCTGTTTTTTGGTGTCTATTGAAGACTTCTATTGCATCCTTCCATCACACAAATTGTTTAGCCACCAATGCAGCAAGCTTCTAATGATCACCTTTACCCCCAACTTCCCCTCCAAACACCGCACTGTACTTATAGAATGCACCTTATACATTAAATGAGTAGGCCAACCAGGGAAATGTGCTGAACCATTTGGTTTGAAATCTTAGATGCTTCTTCTTATCCACAGGAAACACATATCCTGACAATGGAGACTACGGATTTTGCACTAATTGAGCTTTCACTCAGGCCCCTTACACACAGTTGTATAATCTCATACTACCTGCTTTGAACTGGGATATATGGCAGTGTGGACTCAGATAACCCAGTTCAAAGCAGATATTGTGGGTTATTCTGCCATGATATTCTGGGTTATATGGCTGTGTGGAAGGGCCCTTGGTGATCACAAACGGTCTTGTCCATATAAAGGTCTAACAATGCTTCTTGTCTTTGCTCCAGTTCCATGGTTTCTTTGGCAGGGCTTGGATTAGATGAACAAGTGGCAGACGCCACAGTTTCCTCAGTTTCCACTTGCGCAAAGAATTAAACCCTCGTGCCGGCTGAACTGCTGACCTGAAGGCTGCCAGTTCAAATCTGCGAGACAAGTTAAGCTCCCATATCTCAGCTCTAGCTTGCAGGGACATGAGAAGCCTCCCAGCTAACACATCCAGCGTACCCTGGGCAACATCTCTCTAAAAATGTTCTCAAGTCGCTTCTGACACGATTAAAAAAAACCCTGCAATTCAAGTCAAACCCTTCCTCTCTGCCCCATGCTTTTGGCTTTGCCTGCTGTCTGCGTGTAGACCAACTTGGTCACTTCCACTATGGGTCCTTCCACACGGCCATATAACCCAGAATATATCAAGGCAGACAATCCCACAATATCTGTTTTGAACTGAGATATCTGAGTCCACACTGCCATATATCCCAATTGAAATCAGAAAATGTGGGATTTTATTCAGCTGTGTGGAAGGGACCTATGTCAGCTATTGCAATGTAAATTGGTACAAAAAGGAAGGTAATGATAGTGCAAGTAATCAAAAATTGGTTGAGATAGTGCTTGCAGTTCTGGAGGGACTCTAATGTTTGGCTCTCATAGACTTGACATGGGGATTTGGTTAACCAGTTAAAACTCATAAGCCAACCAGGGTTTTTTTGACCTGAAAAATTTCGGGATGGTTTAATCCCTAAACTGCCCCCTTGGCTACGGGCTTGGGACTCCTTCTTGTTTCATTTCCCCGCGCCAAGACGCTGCCTTGAAAGACCCGGGAAGGCCGGAAACAGTCAAACAGGGAAGCCCTGTCAGAAACCCACTCTCCCTGAGGAGAAAGCGGGCAAAATTAGCACTGCTGAGGGCCCTTCCACACAGCCATATATAACTTGGAATATCAAGGCAAAATAACCCACAATATCTGCTTTGAACTGGGTTATCTGAGTCCACACTGCCATATATCCCACTTCAAAGCAAATATTGTGGGATTTTATTCAGCTGTGTGGAAAGGACCTGACTAAACTGAAAAGAAACCGGCAAGGCAAAAAGGGAGCGCGCACGCGCAGAGGTGGGGGGGGGGTCTTCCTCGCCCTCCGACGTTTCCCATTGGCTGGGGTCTCCCCCCTCCCCCCACATAATAAAAATCCAAGGATGTCTCCACGCGCTCAACCGCGCGCGCTGCCGGTCACGGGCCGCTACTCACCTTCTCCTCCAGTCTCGCGCCGGCCTCGAGGCTCGCTTTGGCAGGAAAAGCCCGGTAGCAGCAGCAGCAGCAGCCGCTGCCGCCCGCCTCAGTTACACAGTAACCCGCCCTTCACAGAGGTGTCTCCGCCTCGGCCCCAAAGCGGGCATTGCGAAGAAGGCGAGGGGGGGGGGGGGGGGCGAGTGCAAGAGAGAGGCAGCACTTACTATGCTAAATGCTGTGCTGCAAGCCCTGCTGGGAGTGGTAGTTCCCGCCTCAATGCGAGCCATAGGCAAGGCGGGAGAGTGACACTACAAGCCCCAGCATGCAGCGGGGCGCCTTGTTGCAGTTGCGCCTCGCTTGGATGAAAGGATGCCCCCCAGTCTCCTCGGCCGGGGGATTTGATGATCGACAAGCGGCTGCCCTCGGCCCCATTTACAGTGCCATAAAATGCGCTTTGAAACTGCATTTTATGGGCAGTGTAGATGGGGCCTTCGTCTCCCCAGCTTTTTCCTTTGGGCCCCGGGGCTTAAAAGCAAACAACTCTTCCATACCGAGACCAGTGACTCCAAAGGGGTCTTCCACAGTAGTTTGGACTTCTTTCCCCAGAACTCCTGACCATTGGCCAAGGTAGCTGAGGCTTCTGGGAGTTGAAGTCCAAAGCACCTGGCAGACTAGATATTAGGAATCGCTGAAGCTCCATCTACACTGCCATATAACATCCACATTACCTGCTTTGAGCTGTGTTACGGTATGTAGACTCATATAATCCAGTTCAAAGCAAACAATGTGGATTATCTGATTTGATAATCTGGATTATAGGACAGTGTAGAAGGGGCCTGAAATTGATGATTTGAGCCTCCTTCCGTGGTTGACCTGCAGATTAGTTCAGAAGTCCCACTGTATTTAATTGTAACTGTTGAGGCTCCTTTTACACTGCCATAGAAAATCCAGATTATCTGCTTTGCACTGGATTATAGGCTGGATCTACACTGACATATAATCCAGATCATCAAAGCAGATAATCCACATTTTCTATATGAGTCTACACTGCTAGATAATTCAGTTCAAAGAAGATACTCTGGATTCAGACACTGGATTATATGGCAGTCTTAGACTCATATAATCCGTTTTCAATCAGATAATGTGGATTATCTGTGTTGACATTTTGGATTACTTGGCAGTGTAGAAGAAGCTTCATATAATCCATTTAATCCAGGGGCCTCGTGTAAACTGCTCCGAGTCCTTTCGGGGAGAGGAGCGGGATATAAATAAAGTTGTTGTTGTTATTACTACTATTATTATTATCATCATCCAGTTTAAAGCAGATAATGTGGATTATCGGGGGTTTTCTGAATTATATGGCAGTGTAGACCCTGCAATGTAGATAACAGGTTATTATTTGTGTGAGTACTCAAGGATACAAACTCGCTTCTTCAAATGCAGTACAGAATTATACCTTCATTTTATTTCATACAGTTGTGGGAGTGGCGCCCCTTCTACACTGCCATATAATCCAGATTATCAAAATTGATAATCTACATTATCTGCTTTGAACTGGATTATGTAAAACTACGTTGCCATCTCAAAGCAGATAACCTGGATTTTATATGGCAGTGTAGAAGGGGCCTGGGATAGAATGTAATAGAATCCAGAATGACACAAAGCATGACCCTTATCCCAAATTTTCTTTCAGATTTTGCTAGTGGTCGTTTAGGGCTGAAGTGCTCACCTAAGACAGTCTATGATTCAAAACTCTCCGAGGAGATTCCTTTGATTATATGGGTAACAGCGAGGGCTTTTGTGTGACTGTATGTATTGCACTACGAAGCCATTGTCTTCATTCAATCTTGCGTGAATATTTTTGGTTAGTGATGGATGACTTCTTCAGTAAAAAGGAATGTGTATCTGTTGAACTGCAGTTGAAGAACCAGATGGCATCTCTCACATTGCAAAATGAGAGGATCTGAACTGGCTTCATGGCAACCTAATTCTGTGATTTGGAGAAGCACCTATCAGATTGCAAGTGATCTTTCCCCCACCTGGTATAGAGCCACGGGCCCATAGAAGTATATGTGGATGGTATACTGTGTCCATTGTATTCTGGACACAAAATATTTTGCCTGATAATCTTGATATTTTGTGGTTCTTCCCTTTTTTGGAGGAGGCGCAGATATACTGCAATTGTGGCCCCTTCTAAACTGCCATATAAAATCCACTTGATTACCGCATATGTCAATGTAGACTTGTTCCGTCCCCCAGGACGATGGTTTGCCTTACCTATTGGTCGTTTGTTTGTTTTCCCTCCTTTGCATTTTGTTTCAGCCTCTGGCTGCAAAAGCCCAGGAAAAGTGGCTTGGAGTCTGCAAGAGCTGGCTGCAGTTTTCTTTGCAATGATTGGTCAAAGAGTACAACATCTTAGGACCGCCCTTTTTTACCAGGGTCTAGTCTCCATTTTGGAGCCTCATTTTGGCTATAGTCTTCCAACGTGCTGCAGCTGTGCAAAGCTAACTGGGACAAATCATCCTCAAAACCAGGCCAATCTAAGCCTATCCAAATTAGATAAGTATTGAATTATACTGATCTGGAATAGGAAATCTAGTTAGAGGAGCAGGGTTATTCCGTCACTTCTAGAACTAATCTTTGCTGTAAAGATAGGGAAGGAAAGAGTTTCTCCTTCTAATATAGACAGCTTGATTAGGGTATAGTGGTTTTATAATCACCTTTGCCTTCTGGAACCAGGGATAACTCTGTAACTAAAATCTATAGAAATTTGTTTCATTTTCTGTAACTTTAAGATCTGTGCCAGGTTTACAACCTTGTATGAATAAACATCCTTTTTTTGAAGTTTTCCAGACTCAGTCGTTCAATATCTTTAGGACAGCTTATAGGGATTTGCAGTTCGCCCGGATAAAGGACGGCACGTTTCAGCTTTATAGTTTTTTTATTGTCTGGCGGACGGCACAGTTTTGAGGTTGATCAGCGGTTTTTCCGCTTGAGCTAGCCTGCACGGCCATAGAGACTTTGATTTTGTTGGTCTGTTGCAGTGAAGCTTGCTGCCAGGCCGAAAGGCAAGTGAGAGAGTGGAATGGGCTCCATTCCTTCAGCCTCTGCAGTATCCTGCTCCCCAGCTCGCATGTGCGCGCGTAGCCCTGCGGCTGTTTCTGCAATTGCACGGCTGTGCAAAACCCAGCAATCTACCCCGAGCTCCTTCGGTGGCAGGTATCGAGCCGCGGAGCTCCAGCAGCAGTCTTTGGGCTCACACGGATACTTAGTGATATATATTGCTATGGTTAAGTGCTGTGAATTGTATTATATATTGAATTTGCTTTTATTGTAAATTTACTTGCAGGTATATTGCATTTGCCTTTGTTGTAAATTTACTTGCTATTAAGAATACATAATGTCTATGCAATTTCAAGATGATACAGATGGTATACCTCCTTCTGAGGCTGAAAGTAGGAATGAAAGGCCCCAAAGGATAAAGCACCCTTCAGCCAAGATGCTAGCCCATCTAATAGATGAAAAGGAGCTCCTCCATGTGAGGTTAGGTTCGGCATGGGAGCGCATTGTAACATTAATGGGCAGAATAGAGAGCTTGGGTATTACAAGGGTGCCATCCATATTACAGACAGACCTTGAAGAGACCTTCGGTCTTTGGAGGGGTTTGGTGTCTAAGATAGTCCAGGTCCTCGAGCGCATTAACGCCAAGGATTCAGAGTTAGAAATAGTGAGTGTTTTAGCTGACACTAATGAGAAAGAAAATAGGGTGAGGGCAATCCTAGCTTCCTTATGCAGCCATGAGACCAATCTTTTAAAATCACCTGCTGTGGCACTTAGTCTTAAGTCCAACCGCTCTAGCCAGGTATCTAAACTAAGGGAGCGTGCATCGTCTAAACACAGCCACTCTAGCAAGTCTTCTGCTGCTGGGAGTGCCATCTCTTCCCTAGCTGCCTTGCACATTAAGGAGGCTGCACGTCTGGAGCTGCAGAGTAAAGTGGCGGGGGCGGAGGCTGATGCTAAGGCAGCTGATCTCACCCTTCCCTTTAAAGAAGAAGAGCAACGACTGCAAATAGAACAGGCCCATAGACAAAGCGAAATGCAAATAGAACAGGCCCATAGACAAAGCGAAATGCAAATAGAACAGGCTCGTATAGAGATGCTTAGAATAAAGATGGATGCCGCAGCCAAAAGGGTAAGGGCTGAGACTTTGGCCAAAGCCCTAATTGAGCCACTCACAGAAGAAAATGTAAGCCAGTTACCAATACAGGATCCTTCTGCCAAAGTGTTTGCGCACCTTGGCAGCATGAACAGCCAGTTTTCGGATGAGGAACAGGAAGACTTCTCTCCTTACCCAGAGCAGGGCCCCAAAGTCACGTTTGAGTTTCCTGCAGAGCAGAGCGTCATAGCGGGGAGCTCACCCTTGCTCGAGCTACCTGTGCCTCCTGCTAAAACCCTAGGTCAGTCAATCAGGGCCTCAAGGCCGAGTGCTGGTTGGCCCCTACAGACAGCTGCACAGGGAGCCATCGATTCGTCAGTGGTCGATGTCATCCCTCCAAGAGGCCAAAGGTTGACGCAAGGTGCACGGTGGGAGTCCACTCCACAACAGCAAACTCCTCAATTGTTCCCTTCGACGCCAGAGTCCCAGCTTGTCTCCATCATCAGAAGCCCCAGAAGAGATTTTAAGGACAAGGGTGTCGAAAAGTTTTCGGACAAGCCTGAGGAATTTCTTCTCTGGAAGGCCACCTTCCAGAGAGCAATCAGAGACTTAAAGTTATTGCCTGAGGAAGAACTGACTCTTCTGGCTGCATGGTTGGGCCCAGCCTCATCCTCACAAGTTAAGAAGATCTACGCAGCCCACGTAGCCGATCCCGACAAAGCCCTGGAAAAGGCCTGGGCCAGGTTGCAGCAGAGGTATGGGGCCAGCACAGAGATTGAAGCATCTCTTATGGACAAGCTCCAAAGGTTCCCAGCTTTAAAACTCAAAGACTTCAAACTCTTGTGGGACCTCAGCGATCTCCTTACGGAATTAGAGTCGGCCAAGGAGAATCCAGAACTGCCCGGTTTGAGGTGCCTCGATCAGCACCTGTCCCAGAGGCAGATCTTGACCAAGCTGCCCTTCACTTTGCAAGAACGCTGGGGACAGGAGGTCTTCAACTACAAGGAGGCCCACTCCCAGGCATACCCTCCATTTTCTCATTTGGTCCAGTTCATCAAGAAAAAGGAGGCGATAGGGCCATTGCAAGGAGAAGATGGGGTGATGGCGACAGGGGACAGGGAAAAGGCAGAACTACTTAATGCCTTCTTTGCCTTGGTCTTCTCAGAAAAAGAAAGCCATCTTCAACCTCAGCAACACGGAATGGACGAAGGATTGGGGGAAATCCAACCCCAAATAGGGAAACAAGTTGTTCAGGAACACTTGGCCTCTCTAAACGAATTCAAGTCCCCAGGGCCAGATCAGCTACACCCAAGAGTACTGAAGGAACTAGCGGAAGTTATTTCAGAACCACTGGCAATTATCTTCGAGAGTTCTTGGAGAACGGGAGAAGTCCCAGCAGATTGGAGGAGGGCGAATGTGGTCCCTATCTTCAAGACGGGAAAAAAGAACGACCCAAACAATTACCGTCCGGTCAGCCTCACATCAATACCAGGCAAAATTCTGGAAAAGATCATTAAGGAAGTGGTCTGCGAACACTTAGAAACAAATGCGGTCATTGCTAATAGTCAACACGGATTTACCAAAAACAAGTCATGCCAGACTAATCTGATCTCTTTTTTCGATAGAGTTACGAGTTGGGTCGATACAGGGAATGCTGTGGATGTAGCGTACCTGGATTTCAGTAAGGCCTTCGACAAAGTCCCCCACGACCTTCTGGCAAACAAACTAGTAAAATGTGGGCTAGACAAAACTACGGTTAGGTGGATCTGTAATTGGCTAAGCGAACGAACCCAAAGGGTGCTCACCAATGCGTCGTCTTCATCATGGAAAGAAGTGACAAGTGGAGTGCCGCAGGGCTCCGTGCTGGGCCCAGTTCTGTTCAACATCTTTATTAACGACTTAGACGAAGGGTTAGAAGGCACGATCATCAAGTTTGCAGACGACACAAAACTGGGAGGGATAGCTAACACTCCAGAAGACAGGAGCAGAATTCAAAACGATCTTGACAGACTAGAGAGATGGGCCAAAACTAACAAAATGAAGTTCAACAGGGACAAATGCAAGATACTTCACTTCGGCAGAAAAAATGGAAATCAAAGATACAGAATGGGGGACGCCTGGCTTGACAGCAGTGTGTGCGAAAAAGACCTTGGAGTCCTCGTGGACAACAAGTTAAACATGAGCCAACAATGTGATGCGGCTGCTAAAAAAGCCAATGGGATTCTGGCCTGCATCAATAGGGGAATAGCGTCTAGATCCAGGGAAGTTATGCTCCCCCTCTATTCTGCCTTGGTCAGACCACACCTGGAATACTGTGTCCAATTTTGGGCACCACAGTTGAAGGGAGATGTTGACAAGCTGGAAAGCGTCCAGAGGAGGGCGACTAAAATGATTAAGGGTCTGGAGAACAAGCCCTATGAGGAGCGGCTTAAAGAGCTGGGCATGTTTAGCCTGCAGAAGAGAAGGCTGAGAGGAGACATGATAGCCATGTACAAATATGTGAGGGGAAGTCATAGGGAAGAGGGAGCAAGCTTCTTTTCTGCTGCCCTGCAGACTAGGACACGGAACAATGGCTTCAAACTACAGGAAAGGAGATTCCACCTGAACATCAGGAAGAACTTCCTCACTGTGAGAGCTGTTCGACAGTGGAACTCTCTCCCCGGGGCTGTGGTGGAGGCTCCTTCCTTGGAGGCTTTTAAGCAGAGGCTGGATGGCCATCTGTCGGGGGTGCTTTGAATGCGATTTCCTGCTTCTTAGCAGGGGGTTGGACTAGATGGCCCATGTGGTCTCTTCCAACTCTACTATTCTATGATTCTATGATTCTATGATCACCAGGGCGGCCAGAGAAAGGAATGATCCACAGACGGGCCTCCCCACCTTATACCAAGGGACCCAGCCAGAGAAGGCACCTAAAGTGGAGAAAAAACCATCCAGAGAGGCCAAAAGACCGGTTAGTGTTAAGGCTGTTGAAACTCAGCACAGGGCCAACGAATCCAAGTCAGAGGTGAAGGAGGTGCTCTGCCCCATTCACCAAAAGCCTCACAGTTTGGCCAACTGCCGGGAATTTGGCAAGAAGCCTTATAAAGAAAGACAACAGATTGTTCAGAAGCTGGGCATATGTTTTAGGTGCTGTGGAGCAACTCTTCACTTTGCATCCAACTGCAAAGAGGACGTCAAATGCGCAAGGTGTAACAGCCTTAAGCATTGCACCGCGATGCACAACTCTGACGCTGTCTCCCACGCCAAAGGGGACACGTTTTCCAAAAAAGGGTCATCTACTGAAGCCACCAACACGCAGGCCGCGTCACGGATGCAGGAGGATGCTCCATCGGTCGCCTGCACTAAACTATGCTCTGACGCGCACCAGCTCAGAGTCTGCCATCCCATCTGCCTAGCAGATGTATATCCAGCCAGAAGACCTTGGCTTAAAAAGAGACTTTACGTGGCTTTGGATTCACAAAGCGACGCCTCCCTGGCGACTCCAGAGTTTTTCCAACTGTTTGACATAAAAACCCAGACGGTCGACTACACCATGTCTACCTGTGTAGGGAAGAAGAAGTTGCAGGGTCGCATAGCATCCGGCTTTGTTGTCTCCTCTTGTGACCAGAAGAGACTGTTCGAGTTACCAGACCTCATTGAGTGTTCCTCTATTCCCCGGAACAAAAGGCAGATTGTCACCAGAGAAGTCGTGGAAGCCCATCCTCACTTGCGAAAGCTGAAGAACGCCTTACCTGCTTTCCGTCCAGATGTGGACATTGCCCTTCTGCTTGGTGCGGACTGTCCGAACTTGTTCTATGTGAACGACCAAGTTAAGGGACCTCCAGGGGCGCCCATTGCTCAGCTGCTACCACTAGGCTGGACAGTTACAGGCCCAGTGTGCATAAATAGGATGCACCCTCCATCGTCGGTGGGCACTCGTCAAGCGCACGTGCTTCAAGGCAGTCGCCCCACACTAATGCATAGCTGTTTGAGTCATATCTCAGTCTATTGTCAGGGGATAACACCAGAGTATTCTTCCATCTTTGAAGTCTCCGAAAGGGATGAAACTACAGCGCTTTCCAAAGATGAACAGAGGTTTTTAGAGATCATGAACTCTCAAGTTTCCCGGAGTCCAGAGGGAAATTGGATAGCCCCTCTGCCTTTTAAAGCAGAAAAACCCACTTTGCCAAACAACAGGCATGTGGCAGAAAATAGACTCTGGTCACTGAAGAAGAAGATGTAGAAAGACCCCAAGGTAAAAGAGCAAATCGTTGGCTTTATGGAAGACATGTTCCAAAGTAACTACGCCGAGGTCTCTGATCAAAGTGAGGTCAATGAAGAAAACTGGTTCCTGCCTTTCCATAAAGTCACGCATCCCCAAAAGCCTAACAAGGTCCGAATTGTATTCGATGCCAGTGCCACATGCCAAGGCATTTCTCTTAATAATGTTTTGCTAAAGGGACCAGATCTTTTAAACAGTTTGCTCGGAGTCATCTTGAGATTTAGAGAGAAAGAGTTTGCTGTTATTGCAGACATCCACAAGATGTTTTACGCCTTTTTAGTTCGTCCTGATCATCGCAGGTACCTCAAGTTCTTGTGGTACGCGGACACTCAAAATTTGTGTGACGTTCGGGTTTTTCAGATGCGCGTACATGTCTTTGGAAATACCCCGTCTCCAGCCGTTGCGAACTACTGCCTCAAAAGAACCGCAAATGAGTTTGGGCACCAGTTCAGTCCAGAAGTCGCCAGCATAGTTAACCACAACTTCTACGTGGATGATCTTCTGGTTTCGTTTGACTCCGTTCATCAAGCCATCCAAATAGTGCACGAGCTGCAGGCCTTGTTAAAAGGTGCCAACATTCGCCTGCACAAACTATTATCCAACAGCAGACAAATCTTGCAAGCCTTTCCCTCCGAAAACTTAGCGGAAAGCAATGTTCATGAGTTATTCAAAGGGTTAAGCTCCCAGTCTAGTTTAGGACTTCTCTGGGATGTAAAATCGGACCATCTTTCGTTAAGAGCATCTAAATTTCAGTTTGTGAACACTAAGAGACAGATGCTTTCCGCCATCAATGGGATATTTGATCCCTTAGGCATAGCTGCTCCTGTCCTGATCACTGCTAAACTTCTGTTCAGACAGGTGATCCAAGAAAAAATAGGATGGGACCAAGAGCTGTCCCAATCAATAAAAACAGCTTGGTCAAACTGGACTGCCCAAGCTGAAGGCCTGGAAACCATCACAGTTCCCCGAAAATTTGTGCCCTGCAAGGTAATGATAGAACCCACCACAGAACTTCACATCTTCTGTGACGCATCTGAGCGAGCTATAGCAGCTGTGGCATACATGCGACAAAAGGACAGAGATTTTTGTCACGCAGGATTCATCATGGCAAAGGCTAAAATAGCTCCTATGGGAACCTCTATACCCCGGCTGGAACTGTGTGCAGCAGTGCTTGCAGTACAGCTATGGCGCATCATACAGCAAGAGATAGGAAACTTGTTCCAGGATGTTTATTTTCACACAGACAGTACAATTGTGCTTGGTTACATTAACAACATGACCAAGAAATTTAAGGTGTATGTGGCTAATAGAATCAACAACATTCTATCCAGTTCTACGCCTAGCCAGTGGCACCATGTCGCCACCAGCGACAACCCAGCTGACATCGCTTCCAGAGGAGCTTCAGCTCAACGAGTGTTAAGTTCAAGTTGGCTGACAGGCCCCAGATGCTTGACCGAAGTCAATTTTCCATCAGCCTTTTCTCCCACCGATAATACAGAATTGCCCGAGTCCGTTCCAGAGGTGAAAGTTTGCAAGATGACCACAGAAATCAAGATGGGCCAAAGATCTTGCCTGGAACCACACCATTTTGAACGTTTTTCGGAGTGGCACAGTCTTCTTAGAGCAGTAGCTAGGCTTATACATCGTTTAGCTTGCAAAGATAGTGAGCCTTTACAGGTCCAGGATATGATAAAGGCTAAGAGCGTCATATTCAAGTCAGTGCAGAGATCTGTTTTCAAGCAGGAAATAGCTAGGCTAGAGCAAGGGCTCAACATCCCTAATCAAAGTCTTCTAAATGAGTTAAACCCATTTCTAGACAAGGAGGGTATTTTGAGAGTTGGAGGAAGGTTAGCCAAGGCTAAACTCAAGGTGTGCATAAAAAACCCCATCATCATACCCCCTAATAGTCACACTGCATTGCTGCTCGTTCGGCATCACCATGAAAGGATCCATCATCAGGGTAGAACTCTAACTGAGGCAGCCCTTAGAAATGAAGGTCTGTGGGTAGTTAATGCCAAAAGGTTGGTCAACAGTTGTATTTTCAAATGTGTTAAATGCAGGCGCCTTAGGCGAAACTGTCAAAGTCAGTTAATGGCAGAACTACCTCAGGATAGGACTTTGACAGACCCACCCTTTTCCCATGTGGGAATCGATGTGTTTGGTCCTTGGGAAATTGTTACCAGAAAAACCAGGGGTGGTGTTGTAAATAACAAGAGGTGGGCAGTTTTGTTTACTTGTTTAGTAATACGAGCTGTCCATATAGAAGTCATAGAAGGAATGGACACTTCATCATTTTTAAACGCATTGAAAAGGTTCATAGCCCTCAGAGGGCCAATTAAGTCAATTCGGTCGGACTGTGGCACCAATTTTGTAGGTGCGACCAAAGAACTCAATTGTGTGTCTAGGTTTGGGAGAGACCCAAAGGTTCAGAACTTTACGAATACTGAACAAATTATGTGGACTTTCAATGTTCCCCACGCCTCCCATATGGGTGGTGTTTGGGAGAGGATGATTGGTATTAGTCGCAAAATCCTTAATGCCATGTTTTTGAGTCATAGGTCATTGACGCATGATGTTTTGGTGACACTTATGGCGGAAGTTACCGCAATTATCAACAACCGGCCGCTGGTTCCCCTTACCAGTGACCCTGAGAACTTACAACCACTGACTCCTGCACTTATTTTGACACAAAAGGTGCCAGGATGGAAGGACATCATGTTGCCAGTTCCGGACGGAACTCACTGTGCCCTGTGGAAACAGGTGCAGTCCTTGGCCAACCACTTTTGGAAAAGGTGGAAAGCTGAGTACTTAAGCCAGCTTCAAGCTAGAAGAATCTGGCAAAGCCCACAGGACAACATTGAGGTTAACAACGTTGTGTTGTTAAAGGACAAAGACTTGCCCCGCCATGCGTGGCCCATGGGCATTGTATTAAAGACCTTTCCTTGCCCGGACGGTAAGGTCAGGAAAGTTCAATTAAAGACTTGCAACAGAGACAAAGTGTCCATTTTGGACAGACCAATTAGTGACCTCGTGTTGCTTATTGGAGATGTTTAAAGTTCTAGTGTTTGTATTGTCATATGTGCAAATGTGTTTGTATTTTGGGGTGGTAAATTCCCACATCCTGGGAATTTAAGCGGGGAGTGTTCCGTCCCCCAGGACGATGGTTTGCCTTACCTATTGGTCGTTTGTTTGTTTTCCCTCCTTTGCATTTTGTTTCAGCCTCTGGCTGCAAAAGCCCAGGAAAAGTGGCTTGGAGTCTGCAAGAGCTGGCTGCAGTTTTCTTTGCAATGATTGGTCAAAGAGTACAACATCTTAGGACCGCCCTTTTTTACCAGGGTCTAGTCTCCATTTTGGAGCCTCATTTTGGCTATAGTCTTCCAACGTGCTGCAGCTGTGCAAAGCTAACTGGGACAAATCATCCTCAAAACCAGGCCAATCTAAGCCTATCCAAATTAGATAAGTATTGAATTATACTGATCTGGAATAGGAAATCTAGTTAGAGGAGCAGGGTTATTCCGTCACTTCTAGAACTAATCTTTGCTGTAAAGATAGGGAAGGAAAGAGTTTCTCCTTCTAATATAGACAGCTTGATTAGGGTATAGTGGTTTTATAATCACCTTTGCCTTCTGGAACCAGGGATAACTCTGTAACTAAAATCTATAGAAATTTGTTTCATTTTCTGTAACTTTAAGATCTGTGCCAGGTTTACAACCTTGTATGAATAAACATCCTTTTCTGGAAGTTTTCCAGACTCAGTCGTTCAATATCTTTAGGACAGCTTATAGGGATTTGCAGTTTGCCCGGATAAAGGACGGCACGTTTCAGCTTTATAGTTTTTTTATTGTCTGGCGGACGGCACAAGACTCATATAATTGTACAAAATCCACTGGGTTATATGGCAGTGTAGAAGGGGCCTAAGGCCATATACATGCCATAGGCAAAAAGGACAACACCATTTTGTGAGTTAGTTTAATTTTGTCACCACCACCACTGAAATTGAAAGACTGATATGATGGGGAAAAGTTAGACATTGATATGTCAAAGACATTGAATGTGGCTGAAATAGCTTTTTAGACATTCTCATCATAATATCTGGACTCTCCAGAAATAAGGAACAGGAATAAAGGCTACATTTATTCTCTTTTGTGATTTTGTCCTGGGAATAACTCTCAGGGCCCTTCCACACAGTCATAAAATCTAGAATTTCAAGGCAGAAAATCTCACAATATCTGCTTTGAACTCGGTTATCTGAGTTCACATTGAGATAACCAATAAAATGTGGGATTTTATTCAGCTGTGTGGAAGGGGCCTCAAAGATAGGCATCATTGCCCCTCCCCTGCACCATTATTAGCAAGTTCATTGGCTGTGTTCTCATTCTGAGCAAATGTCCTATGTGATTCTCATTAGTATTTCCTATCACTGAAGATTTAATTAGAACAAATAATATATTTTTTGAAAATATTCCAACTGTTCCAACTGTCCTGTCCAAAATAGTGGAAGGAATGAAGAATTCAGGCTGGGTCATATGTATTTATATTAAACACACTAGATGTTATTATCCAAACATGAACTATGGACATTGCCCATTGGTTGCGTCCATCAGTTCTAGGAAGAAATTTGTAAAGCCAAGTCAAACAACCTGCAACCTGAGTTACCATAGGGCAGTACTGTGGCTTTGTTAACCTCAAAATGAAGGGAATAAGAGATACTTCTTACCTTCCAGAAGTTACAATATTTTTCTTTTTTTCTTTTATATTTAATAAAATAAAAATCTATTATGTATTATAAAATTTTGATAGAAAATGGAGGCTAACCTTACCACATCCTAATATCAAAGTGACCCCCAGACTGTGATCCCAATCTGGATTGGACTCTTTATGTCTGGTTTGGTTTTGATTAAATTTATTATGATCAATATATGTCCATACAGGGAGGTTCCAACTTCAAGTTTGTACCGGTACACCTCAGTAATGGAAGTGTTGGTACCCGAGGAAGAATGAACATGGAAAGAATCAGGATATGTCCCAATACCATGAAAAAGGAAGAGCAGTTCAACATGTTTTATCACACTCTTTATACCAATCTAACATTATGCACTTGTGAAATGAAACAACCAGATCAGGTAAGCCTTATATATGAAAACAAAAACGTTTTGAATCTTTAGAGACTACAAAATGCACCCTGGTATAATTTTTGTCCTTCAACAACCTCAATTTTTCTTATGCGTTCATTTTTGTGGCAAAACAAATACAGCTAGGCTTTTTAAATGCACCAGAGGTGTGGATAAAGTACCACATTTCACTGCATAATAGTCACATTTCCCCCTTTTTCCCCTTCAAAAAAGGGGGTGTGACTATTATGCGCTGAAGATGGGTAAGGCCTACTGGCAGCTGAGGAAAGCCTCCTAGCTTTCACACCTTCACCTGCCCCTTGGAGCTACAATGGCATTACTTAACTGGGAAGCCTGGTAGCTCCAAGGGTTAGGTGTGGGCAGGAGGTGCAACTATTAAGTGAAAATTAATAAAAGACCAAAACTGGTACCCCAAAAAGGGGTGTGTGACTATTTTATAATGAAATACAGTAGGCTACAGTAGGCTTTCCACCTTTCTTTCTGTCTTACTTTTTACACCCACAGCTACGGTAAGACAATCTAGACTCAAATCACAGTTATCATGGTGAAGGGATTTTTGAAATAAAATTTAAAAATGTTTGAAATAGTTTTAAAAGCCTGCTACAGAATAAGTATGGCTTTAACTGTTCCAATTCATTGCTTGGCTGAAATATATTCTGCTTCTGTTGGCAAAACTGTGTGTCTGTTTATATTTTTAAATATTCTGTGGTGTTTTATGTTTTTGTAATTGGAGTATAATTACACAGGAAACTTGGAAACATACACAAAAAAAACCCCAAACAAACCATGACTTGAAGAATAACTTCTTAGTTTCTTGGGCCAAGTTACAATTTATCAGCAGATAAGATTATCATGTTTTACAGCACCCTTATTTTTTACAGTACTATCAATGTGAGTATTATTGCACTCTAGGAGCCAGTAGTATCACAGATATCACTGTTTATTGACCCTAGAAGAGGAAGTAGAAAGACCACAAAGGTGCTGAGCAGGAGATGTGTGCCCAGGACACTGTTTGTGATACTAACTATAAAACACAGAATCTTCTAAAAATGAGACAAACTCTCACATCTCATGTTCTGCAAACTGGAAACAACATAGGGTAGAGACAGATGCTCCTGTATCTCTGGGCTCTTGCTCTAGTTTGTCATATAGCACAGTGATTTTTGAATCAGGCAATTCACCAAGGCCATAGACTCTTCCAGTATTACACAAACTGAGCAAATAACCAGCTCCTTTTTCTATTTCTGGGTCTGACCTATTACCCACTTCTGTTGAGGGACATACACAAATAACGGATGTGCCAGCATGACTTTGGACACAGGAGTGCTTACATGTAGAATCTTTTTCTGTTATATATGTACACAAATAGCCAATTCCAATCCTGTCATGTTTATGTTTGGGAGACCCATTCTACACTGCCACATAAAATCCAGATTTATCTGCATTAAATGGGATTATGGTGCAATGTAGACTCATGTAATCCAATTCAAAGTGGATAATCTGGATTACATGGCAGTGTAGAAGGGGCCAGAGTAGTGGGTTGGTTATAAGTTTCTGAACAGTGTCTGGAGAAGATGTCACATTTGACGCAATCCTCAGATATATTTAACCCCAGCATAAATCTAACATTAACAATACAGTGCAACATTCCATTTTGAGAAACATGCACTGACCTAGGGCTTTATCACACCTGGATCTTCTCCTGCTACAATAGTGTTGGTTCTAGAAATGCGGTTCATTTTGGATTATTTCCAGGCCCCTTCTACACTACCATATAAAATCCAGATAATGTATGCTTTGAACGGAATTATATGGCAGTGTGTACTCATATAATCCACTTCAAAGCAGATTATCTGGATTATCTGTTTTGATAATTTGAATTATATGGCACTGTAGAAGGGGCCTCAGTCTTTTCCCATCTTGTGAACCTTTCTACTATGGCATCTTTCCTTGGTGCTAAAAATGATCACATACAGCATTTAGGACTACCCACTCAGTACAGCTCACTCTGTTCTTCAGTACATTATCCCTCCCTGTTTGTTTAGTTTGGAGCATGCATGCATGCACACACAAACATGCAAATACCCCCCCAGATATAACTGATAACAGTCTGGTGTTTTAAAAACCCTTTTTCCCAGAGCAGGAGGCTTCCTGATCAGGATAGACCAGATTTATAGCTAGAGTTAACTAATCACTGATAGATGAAAGCCAGCAGCTAATGATCTGTCTGATCTATGCTGATGCTGGCTTTCATTTGCTAGCAATTACTTACATCTGAACAAAACCTAGAAGAAAGCAAGAAAATAGCCAAGGATTAATGTAATAAATTATTTTAAACCGAGAGACCCTTTTGCACACGTTTCCAAGAATGAGTGAGTGAGGGAGACTCTAGAATGGAGCTGGGAAAGAAGGGACAGTGGGGAGGGGGCACTGAGACAATTTTTGGCCTTTCTGACAAAGCCCCAGTTATGGGGAGGAAAAGTGATCACTTGGCGATGGAGCTTTTTCTTTTGGGAAAGAAGTTTTAAAGTGACTTAGTTGCTTTGCCAATTGAAAGGAAACCAAATTGAAATGCCCATCCCTTATCTGCAATCACTGATGATGGGCTGAGGTTTCCCCACAGACCTGCAGTCATCAAAGCACAAATGAACTCTATATGTATCTGTAATCTACTCTGAGTCTCCTCGGGGAAATAAGAGTGGAATATAAAGAAATTATATTAACAGAAGGTGCTATTATCCTTCTATAGCTGCAATTTACTTGCTTTGCGTATAAAGCTCCAAACTCATTCAGGTCTCAGAGCAGACTCATTGTGAAAACTATTGATCATAAATGTGTGTGAGGTGATTAAAACTCTTGATTACTCTTCATAATTAGCTTTGAAAAAATGACACATGAATACTTTGTCGACATTATCTTTATTGAAGCATGGAATTTCAGCTCAATTCACTGTAGAGTGAAACTTCTTTTATTCATGATAATTGACAGTTTAGGGCTGTTGGGGTCGATGTTCTGTTGCTGGTGTTAGGCACAACATTATTAGAAGCAAACATGACCCGCAATAGAAACAAACCACAAATAAACACGAAGAAACGTTCACTGTTTACAAATCACTCCATTACTACAGAGACCAAATGGCAGTTACTGTAAGTAAACCATCCACAGAAAAATGTTTTAGTTTTGGACAGGGAAACAGGACTTTCTGTCTGGAGGGGGAGAAGGTTCATCCACAGCTGCTTAGTAGAAAAGGTTTAAATGTCAAGCATTTTTCTTGTCCACAAAACAACACTAACTGACAGACACATTAAAGAGTAAGAACAAATGAACATCTATGTCTTCTACAACAACGTTCTGCAGATATTTTTTTGATTAGGCATTTGTTTGCTTTCTGCGCAGCATCAAAATGTAAAAATCCCAAAAAATCAGCAGCCGATTGTTATAGAAAGTCAATACAGTGCCAACATGTCAAGTTGTAGAAGAGAATACATAGAAGACAAACAATGATAACTTAATCATATAAAATATGATACAGAGCTGGCATACAGTGCTTTTAAATATCTATGTGACAAAGAATGTTAAATATTGTACTTAATATTGTAGTTTCTGACATAAAATATGAAGAGTCTTTTGTGCTTAAATGTATGCGCATTTGTTTGTCGTAAAAACAGAACCGGTTGCTTACTTCCAATACTGCCACTGTAACTGGTATTACAACAGATCACAATTTTTCACAGACACATCAACATTAAAAACATTTACCTATGAGAAAATAAGTCACTTCTCATTAGATCACAGTGCGAAAAAAGTAGTGTAACGCTCTGTCTTGATGGAAGCTTTCGAAATTTTCATCAAGAAAAAAGTCCTGATAAACCAGACTGTTGTGCTAGATTGAAAAGAATGGAAAGCGACACATCACAGATTGGGAAGAAAAAGGAAAGAAATGTCTTGTTCTTCATGGGTTTCGCCTAAGTGACCTTCGTCTTCTGTTGTAGAAATGCCTGAGCCCATGTTGCCGTGAAAAATTCATCATGTAATTTTGTTTGCGAGTGCTGTTCAGTGGAAAGAGGATGGAAGAAAACAACTTAAGGTCCTTTGGTATATGTGGCAATATCTGCAGAACGAATTATTCTGCTGCTTTACATAGTGTCCTAAATGACCATTTATTGTCAGACACACTATATAGAATTCTTAATATGAACTAGAAGCATTTCGCATTCCTGTTGTTACTCATGGTGTCGGCCAGTCCAGATCCAGCTGGACTTATTTTCACTCCTGTTCACATTAGCAGCATTGTACTGCGTGTTTGAGCACTGATTTTAATGAGGTCGGCATGCAAGATTGGACCATACCTGCTGTCTGCAATGCAGACAATAAGCAACCATGGTTTTATTTTAATTACAATTCTATTGAATATAGCAAGAGTTTTGTCTAAATTAAACATTGTCATGTTGTGCTTTGGTTATATTCAGGTTGCTTATAGATATATATCCATGGGTGGAAGTATACTGGAGGAGAAGCCAAGTTCTTAAAGTTATAATACTACAGTATGTAACAAAATTTGAAATTTTTCTGCTCCTGGTTTGAAAATGTTATTTCCTGTTTAATTATGTGATAATTCCTTTGAAAGTAGTTGTTATACTCCAGAAAAAGTTTCTGTGGCTGCCACAAACAATGTTGAATTGGTTGAGACTATGAGAGATTCATTGAAAATCTATAGCAAAATGTCCTGCAGGATGTCCCACAAAAACAAACTTTTTGCAGTTTAATAAACTTTTTCCATGTTTTTATGATAGGACCAATTAGGAAAAGACATTTTATAACCCAGGAACAAAAATTGTGTTACATAGTGTAATTAGGCACAAAACAAATGCTGATTACTGGAATGATAAGCATATAATGGATAAAGAACATACATTAAGAAAAAACTATTTACTTTTTCCTTGCTAAACTCATAACCCATCAAGTTTGTTAATGAGTTTAAGTTTTGCTACCTTTTACTGTAATGGATTTTTGCAGTTACTCTCTTTAAACAGGTAAACTCTTAACTCAGAGTTGGGGGTGACCACACATATTTTAGATTTTTCTTTCACTAGTGACATGGTCTCATTTTATTGTTTTGATTTCAGTTTATTTTGCTGCATGAAGACAACAGATATAAAACCAGCCATAGTTGTCACCGAGAGGTGGTAGCATTACATATTTAAGCTAGCTCCCTTGTTATGGACCCTCTTCTCCTCTAGATGGTATACAAACACTGCTATAGTGCTTTCCACCAGATAGGAGCATGATTGGGATTCAAGTCTGTAGATGAAAAGGCCTGATGTCTCTGATATCTCTGAAGGGTGGGCAAAACCTATGCTTCATGATGTAGTCACCAACAAGAGGCAATTACACCCCAGAATGCATATTTCTCCTTTATGATGTGGGAGGACACTCTGGTCATTGATGGCTAGAGTGGAGAATGAAGGGCTCTCAAAGGTGCCATTGGGATGAGAGGAAAATTTATTCCTTCCCTGTACAGTATAACTCATTCACTGCCTATCCCTCAACAATGATCCCATGATGTGTGTTTAAAGAAAGACTGTATGTCCCAAGGAGCTCCTTATAAGCCACAGGCTTTTCTTTCTAATGTTTGTTTCAGTCACTGTGTTGGTGGGCCGTAGTTCTGTTCTTAAACATAAAAAGAAACACATTACTTTCTACCACACATGAGCAACCTAAACTGGCCCTTGTGAACAATTCAAATGGATCAATAAAAGATCTAGCCAGCAGCAATTTCATGATCGCAATAGCACATTCTCTAAGTCACCCCACAATCTCAAAGTTTGTAGGCGACTGTGTGAAGTATTGGCTTATGTGTCATATTCATCCATTTAAACACACACCTGAGGATGGGAGTAGTTGTTCACTTGGACAAAATAAAAATCAACACAGCTTTTCTCTGGAAAACACTTTTGAAAAATTAAGTACGGCAGCTCATGTATTGGCTAAAAGATTGCAGAGCAAAATAAATGTACTTGGTATCATATAAATTACAGTACAATCATGTGCCTGTAGAACTGTGGCTTGAAATTTCACTTTTCTGTATCCAAAAAAAATGTCCTATCATAAGAACGGTTTAGGTCCTCAGGCTTCTACCAGAAGTTACCATAGAGGATAACCCTGGAAGGCCTAGAAAATTCTAAGAAATTTTCTATGTCTTGCAGCACGATTCTATGGTAGAAGCTGGCTGAAGTTGTTCTTTGCAATAGAGTTCATTATTAACCACAATTTCCTGTTTCCACTGTAAGTTTAGGGATATATTCCCTTACAGATACATGGGTCATACTGTACTGTTTTGCTACAGCTGCATACTGGCATTTGAGTTCTGATCTCTATTCAGAAAGGGGCTGAGTAAAATAATCATTACTCATAGGGCTCTTCCAATGTCACTGTAACAGTGTGTGACTATGGAGTGTGTATGTGTACTAGCAGAGCCCAATGTGCATTGGGACATGCTAGTGAATGCCTTCATATATATAATTGCAATTCACTTGGAGAGTTCCATAGTGCCCTGGTACATAGCAGATATGTAAAATTATGCAGCATAAACTGCTACGGTAGAGTCTCGCTTATCCAACCTCCTCTTAGCCAACGTTCTGTATTATCCAATGGAGTCGGTCTTTTAGTAGTCAATGTTTTTGTAGTCAATGTTTTCAATACATTGCAATGTTTTGGTGCTAAATTCATACAGTAATTACTACATAAAACTACTGTGCATTGAACTGCTTTTATGTGATGTTTTGGTGCTTAATGTGTAAAATCATAATGTAATTTGATGTTTAATAGGCTTTTCCTTAGTCTCTCCTTATTATCCAACATTTTCACTTATCCAACGTTCTACCGGCCCGTTTATGTTGGATAAGTGAGATTCTACTGTAGATAGAATTAAAGCCTCTGTTATGATATATATATATATATATGTCTAAAATTTTATATTTTCAGAATGTGACCACCTGTGTTGCATCGTTGTTATCATAATCACAAATAATAATAAAATAGAGATGCTGCTTGCCTAGTTTGTCAAAAATAGTAAGATGTTGGCTTAGTTCTCACTCTGGTAATAAACCAGGGTCTAGGCTACAGCACTTGAAAAAAAATGTTCTTCTCATGTTCTTCCAAACAATATTAATCTCCTATAGAAAAACAGAAGCCAAGGAGAAAGGTTTCCAACTTGTTCTACTTCTGATACATTAATTTTGTATTCAGACGTACAGCTCCCTCCATCCAGTATGGAGAAACATTCAATTACACGAGTCTCCACCTGGAATCTGAAAGGATATAGCTTAAGATGGTTATCACTTCAGCAAGTACTGTCACTGAACGATATTTGCAATGCTGTTTCCTATTGAATGGGAGGGAAATACATGTGTAATCGGTACTGAAAATACAGCATTTGCAGTTTTACTCTTTTTCTAAACGAGAACCTCAAGCCATACTTACATACCTTTGTGGGCGCAGAACATTTTGATCATCTTAAAGAACTAGGGTTGCTAATGCATGCAAGAGCTCTTTTTGTGTATTACAACACACATTCAGTGTAGTTATGATCTGTTCTTCCTTTCAAATGTGCAGCAATATTGTATGTAGCCCATAGGCACTCATCAGATTTGGAATTTAAACCACATTATGTAGCTTCTGGTAATTTACAAGGCTCTGTATATTTTGACTATACAGTACATAAATTGCCTTTCTGTCCTAACTATAGTAGAGTCTCACTTATCCAACCCTCGCTTATCCAACGTTCTGGATTATCCAATGCATTTTTGTAGTCAATGTTTTCAATATATCGTGATATTTTGGTGCTAAATTCATAAATACAGTAATTACAACATAGAATTACTGCGTATTGAACTACTTTTTCTGCCAAATTTGTTGTCTAACATGATGTTTTGGTGCTTAATTTGTAAAATCATAACCTAATTTGATGTTTAATAGGCTTTTCCTTAATGCCTCCTTATTATCCAACATATTCGCTTATCCAACATTCTGCTGGCCCGTTTATGTTGGATAAGTGAGGCTCTACTGTATTAAAATGTCAGTAAATGTGGAAATCTGGGGGGGAAATTAGTCTGCAAGGAACTAATGTAGAGTAATATCAAGGCCCCATGCTATACCTAAAAAGCATTACTTGTACTTGGAACAATCATTTCCCTAGAATGTCTTTATAATGAGACTAATATTAGGGCAGTGAGATAGAAGGGTGACATTCTTATTCAGATGACAGTTATTTTGCTAATAAATGTGCGGAGCTGCTCCTGGGAACATTAAGAAAGGTATCCAGGCAGTAGGAAAAAAGAAAGGCCATATTACAGATGAATCAATTCAATCAGAGAAACTACAAACTTGAGTCTGCAAGCCTCAAAGACTGCTGATGACACTTGGAGGTCTCTCATTCATAGAGTTATCATGTCAAAGTAGACTTAACTACTGTTAAAAACAATATGGTGATGGTTTTCACTACTGCAGCCTCCAAATAAACACCGTCTTTATCTAAGGGGAAACTGTTCTTTCAGAAATGGAAGTATCTTTTTTCTCAGATAAAATATTTCCATTTGAGTGACATGCATTATCACATAATAAATTGCTGTATTTCCAAATAAATTATTTAAAAATAGCAACAAGTATCTTTCAGATGTTTCATTTGGATGCAGATATAACATCACTCCTTAATGAATGAGATTCATTGGCTGATTCAAGAAACTGAGAATACCAGAGAGACACAGAATGCTTGGCAGGCATCTCTGGACCATTCAGTTATGGAGGTTTTACTATGCAGTAGACCAGCTCAGCCATTCAGGCTTGTTTTGGGTTGATGAATGGGAGCATGAGGCTCTTTATTTCCTTTCACGTATTATTATCCACACAATAACTGGAAAGTTGGGGCCTATCCTCATCCCTACCCTCTGGATATCCATAGATTGGTGTGGATAACTGCAGAGAGGAATTTATGCACAAACAGTTGTAAAACACCTGATCCTGTCTGGGAGACAAGAAAGTAAGTGCTTTCTTCTTCCCAGTTACTGAATGGGCCTTTGGCCTTTTGACTATATGTGTTCTTCCACAAACTGTATTCTCTGAGAATTGATAGTAAGCTTCATTTTATGTTATTGAATGTGACTGACTTCTTGTTGCCTTTAAGAATTAAAAAAATGATCAAAAGTTAAAGACAAGCTTCTTTTTATAAATTGATTGGCATATTACACCCTGCTGAGTGTGAAGAGCTTATGTTTGCCTTTTGGAAACTTTGTGAAATTTTAAATGAGGGAAGCACCCAAGAAAACCCTTGAATACATATTGCAAAGGTCGGATTGGCCGCAAGACCATCAAACCAACCAGAATTATAAGATTATGTCTTCTAGGGGACAGAGCAATATGCACATCCTTGTTCAGGGTACTCTCCAATAGCTTTAAGCTTGAAATCATCATGAGCAACATGAATAAAATGATAATTAAATATATATAATGGTTATATCAATAGTGCAATTACTTACCTTACTCTAGTGTAAAACCAATGACAGCAAATAATGAAATACAACACAAATTAGAAAATGTATTTCAACGCATGCAGCACTGTGATTAGTCATAAAAGCTTGATGAGGTTTAGAGGCAATATACGATTTTTCATCTCTTTTGAAAATAAAAAATGAACAAATTACTTTCTGATTTTTAAAAAAAGCTTTAAATATTCACTTTATCATTATAATACTTTAACAAGCATAAATGTAGTTCTAGGTTAAATTCAACCTATATCACAATGAAAGTGGGCAAAAATTACAGCGCAGTTAGAATACAGCAATATTTTAACACTTTTTTTCTGTGCTACAATATGCATAAGCCTTCCTAAACAAATAAAATAGCTCTGTAGTGAAGCAATGCAAGATGATTATCCAAATAAACACACTTTGTTACTGCTAGAAGATAATTAATATCAAACAATTTTACAAAAGAAAAAGTATTTTGCATTAAAAGCAAAAGCACAACTTATTTGTGCAAAAGAGAAAAGAAAAGAAATCATCTTGATCACAAAAAGCATGAGGGTGATGATCATGAAAATAGTAATAACATGTCTATAAGCCCCAATTCATAATGTTGTGGTTTCAGGTTAGGCTTCATGATAAAAGTTACTACCACATAAAAACGATGTTGAGGTACCTCTCTCTTTCATGTACAATTCATATTTTAGTAGGAGTAACAAAGGCATAAGGAATAGGAGATCATGCCCCATCCTCCTGCCATTAACATAATTTGATCAGAAACCAGTATTTCTTAATACACTTGGGAGATCCCTCTATCCCGCCCCACAAAGTTTGAGGTGTGCATGCAGACAAGCGTGTGCACTTGCATAGTGCAGCAGGCAAGCTGGAGCTCTGATCAGGGAAGAACTGGCATGCAGTGCGTTGTTTGTTTGTTTGTTTGTAAACACAGGAATACAGAGTAAGTAAATTATTGGGTAAAAAGGATGAAATGTGTCTTCATCTTAAAACAAGCTAAACTGGGATGTTTCCCTAAATATATTCTTCCAATCAAGGAGCCCCCGGTGACACAGTGGGTTAAACAGCTGAGCTGCTGAACTTTGTGACCGAAAGGTCAGCGGTTTGAATCCATGGAGCAGAGTGAGCTCTCGTTGTTAGCCCCAGTTTCTGCCAACCTAGCAGTTCGAAAACATGCAAATGTGTGTAGATCAATAGGTACCGCTCCAGCGGGAAGATAACAGCGCTCCATTCAGTCATGCCAGCCACATGACCTTGGAGGTGTCTACAGACAACACCGGCTCCAGCTTAGAAATGGAGACAAGCTCTAACCCCCAGAGTCGGACATGACTAGACTTAACATCAGAGGAAAAACTTTACCTCTACTATTCTTCCAATCAACTAATCTAGCAATAAAAGCAATGAATAAAAAATGAACTAATTTTCTGGTAAGTTCATCCACTTTTAATTAACATTTAATTCAACAAATAGCTGTCAAATTTAATTAAAACTACATGTGGAATGAATTATATTGTTCCTAGCCAGATCACTTGTAAAAAGACATTACTTGTAGTAACTTACAGAAGATATCACTTCTGACATTACTTACAGAAGATCTTACAGATTACTTATGGAAGACATTATTTGTAGTAGTTAAATTTGTTACCTAATATGGTTTGTACAGGTCAAAAAAGTTTGTGTGGCAGATTATATCTCACCACAATTATTTTGAACCACAGCATAATTACACTATTTATAGCTGTACAAACAACAATATTTATATCTTTAAGTGACATTATGTTCTTAGAACTACAATCTCAAAATTCCATAGTTCCTGCAAACGTTTTCCATTTTTTCTTTAAAGTGGAACAAAAAGGATATGACAGCTGACTAGGTTCAGGACAAAAGGACGCAAGCCACAGAAAAAGTGGCGAGCAGTATCACATTGGTGCAATGGATGGAAACCCTAAGCCTAGTCCAGTCCGTCAGGCATCCTAATCTAGTTGGTAGAGGTGAGCTTTGCCTGAGCTGAAAGGGCTGAAAAACAAGTCAACATCCAAGACAGGATGGTCATGGTTGACTCTCATCTCTTTTAGTTTTTCACCATTTTAATTCACTAGGGAAGAGTCTGAGAGGCCATTTCAGTACACAGACCTGTGTATCAACCGAAGAGATGTGAGTGCTTTTCAAGTGGGAATCCAAACCTAGCCCCACCTCTGACCTGTAGTATCAACATTGACTACCTTCCAGGACTACTGTAAGATACTATAAGATCTCTTTCTACACCCTCCAGCCTGAAACTGAAATACTACAGCAAACTACCAGGCAACATTGTTACCTACTAGTCTCTCAGTCCATCCTGCAATGTGGGTATAAAAGCTAATAATAACACCGCAAGGGTGATGTAAACTACTAGCTCAGCTTTAGGCCTGAGGGTTTTATTGAATCACTAACAGCCTGATCAGCAGTCTTCGTGCAAACCCCGCAGGTCTGTTTTAAGTAGTCTTTCTGTCCAGTCTACAATAATGGAGACAATAAGCAGCATTTGCTTTGGAATTTGCATTAGCAAACTTAGTTACTTTTATGCATTGCAAAGTAATTAAGAACGAGATTAAAAAGACGAAGAATCTTCTCTTTGCCATCTTGTTTGAAGGGTAAGGATTTGTGCCCAGTCCCAATTATATTACACTTTCAGGTTTTTCTATGAATTTTTATGGGCAGCTCCAATGTTTGTCCCCAGGGGCACTTAAAATAGTGTCTTGGCATGAATCAGGAAACGATCTATTCACACAATGAGACATTTGGCTCCTCTCTTTTTTATGTTTTTCTTCTTTTCCTTTCCAAGATAGTACATTTCATTTTCCAACCTTCAAACCGACTTTCTTTTTGTCTTATCATTTCAATAATCAGTTAGCATTCAGTACTGATTAGGCTGTTTGGGGAATTTCTTTAGTTTTCCCCAAAAACATTTTGTTTTATACTTTGGTTTTCCTCCCTAAGTTTATCGATACCAAACATAGTCTATTGATTCTCCATTTGAGCTACATAAGAAACAATACAGAGATCTAAAGTCAATATACATATAAACAACCATATATTTATTGTGTAATTGAATGATTTTAATATATTTTATGATGCCCCTTATATTTTTGGCAAGCCACTTTGATGGTCACTGCAGTAAAAAAAAAACTCAGATAAAATAATAAAACAATTACAAGAATTTAACTTTAGACAAAATGTTTCAACTGCTTGTATTAGTATCATCAATGAGCAGGTGGAACACTTACAATGAAGAAAATCAAGCTAGATTAAAAGGAAAAATGGGGGGCAATATAAGAAATATATATGATTCTTTAAATTAAAGGAATAAAACTTGTGGAGATATAAAGCCAATAATCTAAAGATGAATGTATTAAAATTGGTAAGAATTGGAATAAGAATCAAAATGGATAAATTGTTGATATGAATATTACTTGTGGTTATGTTTAATTTTAAATATAGTAGTTTCTGTTTAGCAGAAGCTAAAATGCAATTAAGTAGAACATGAAGTATATATAATATTTTAATAGTTGCCTTTGCTTGATGAAAGGAAAAAGTCAGTTGTATTTTTAATGTTTTCTTGTTCTTTTCCTGTATTTTTATTATATGTTGGTAGGGATGGGGGGAATTATTAGGTGGAACATTATGGGGGTCTTGTTTAAGAGCTTATACTAATTTTTCTTTTACTTTTAGTTGTTTGTGAAATTTTAAAAATAAACATTATCAGCTAAAATCCGATGGGATTTATTAAGATTTCTAACTACGATTTTCTTTCTGCTTTAATGTAAAGCCTAATTTTTCTTCTTCCCTTCTATTAATTTTTACACATGTACATCTTCTATGTACCTGTCTTTGGCCTTGGATTTACCCAAACCACACATATTATATTTTTTTTATTTGGAATAGAAAAAGACCTTCCCAAATACAGCATTTTATTGATGTATTCCGAATGTGCAACTCTAGATGAGGTGCACCATGGGTGTCATAAATAAGGTCCATCCTCCTTCTGCTTCAAACATAAATTTTGATGTTATGGAGGCAGAGCCCAGCGAAGTGTGTAAAAGAAAAGGGAGGGGAGTCAAGCTTGAATAATAATTTAGTGTTGGAAAAAGGCTATAAATTGTGGGAGCCATGGATGCCATGCAAGCAGGTGCCTTTCAGTGCAAAGGAGAACAAGGTTAACTAGTAATCTGAGCTGCTGCTGTCATCTTCATTCATTTAAATTAGGGCTGTCAATAGACAAAAGTGGGAGGTCTGATTGTAAATTTGTTGCTTCCCTTAAAAGAGCTTGAGAGTAGCTTAATTGATACATTAGTGAGATTGTTTAGCGATGGTAGATTTTGTTAGCTAAGTAATACTCATTTTTTCAAAACATAATTTTAGAGTCAATGGCTTGCTTCTGATTAGTATGAGCAGAAAGTACCTGCCTCTTATCACCCACTGCAGCCCCATGATCTTCCTTCGGATTAAGGAGGACCCTTCAGAATGATATAAGGTGAAGCATAGACATAGCTTGCTTTTTAGACTACAAATTCCATTGGCCATTTTGACTTGAGGATTCTGAGCTTTATTCTAAAAGACAAAAGCTTTTGGTACAGGCTACTATGGCATGAACAGTGACTGGTTCAAGTCAGGCAGTCTCAGTTCCTTGTACAGGAATACCTCAGTTACCAAAGTTGATGTGTTCTTTCGCATTATTTCTTTAATCCTCCACCACAAAAAAGAGAGCAGTTCAGCTTGTTCAACCAACCAGGCCAGGTAAACCTTGGAATTTTATAAAGATCTCTGGAAGACTTTTTCCAAAATGCACCCATAGATAATGTTTAATTTGATCAGCCTTAATTTTTCTTGTGATTTCCACTTTGCTGACCAAACATACAGATCTATGCTTTGTTTAACATGTTTGGTGTAATTGGTGAGGTAGGGTTATCTGCTCTCCTGTTTGCTCTCTGTAGTGCCTTCTACACTACCATATAATCCAGATGATCTTTTTTGAACTGGATTATATGAGGCTACACTGCCATATAATCAAGTTCAAAGCAGATAATCTGGATTTTATATCGCAGTGTAGAAAGGGCTTCAGTTGTTGTTTTCCTTTTCTGTTGTAGGCAGGCACAATTTCAAGGCAGGCACCATTCTCTTCCAGCTCAAACTCTATTGTCCTGTTTGGGATAGACTAACTATTACCAAACACGAATGAAAGTCTTGTGTGTCTCCAGCCCAGCTTTACCATCCTCCCAATTCTGCCATAAAAACCTTTTAGCTAAACAGGAGGGAAAGACCTGGCAAGGGCTTGGTAGGCGTAAAAAGACTTTGTAAAAGGAAAGTTCTTTTTAGGTGGCTTTGTTAAGCGACCTATGCCTCAACTTAGTTTTTTCACCAAACCTTCTCCAAGTTAAAGTCCATGCCAGGTATTTTCATTGATTTTTCTCCAATTTACTCTCTCAGCACTTCATTTCTTCTCGTGTGCTTCATTTCATGCCATTTCAAAGGGTTTGCTGACCTTAAGAGGATTTAGGGCAGTAGTTCTCAACCTGTGGGTCCCAAGGTGTTTTGGCCTACAACTCCCAGAAATCCCAGCCAGTTGACCAGCTGTTAGAATTTCTGGGAGTTGAAGGCCAAAACATCTGGGGACCTACAGGCTGCAAATCACTGATTTAGGGGCTGCTGCAGTGATGAAACAGGAGGAAATCTAAATCTAAGTAAGCGGTGCTAACCAAGTTCAGATGAATTTTACCTGTGATTAACTTCAGACTTAGTCAAAACTAATGGGACATTCAGTAATATCCGAACTACTATTTGAACAATAAAGCTGGTACAACATGAGGAAAATATAGTAGCAATTAATCCAATTAATATTTCAAGCCCTAATTTAAATGTGAATCAAGAAACTCATAGGTTAACAGCTGATCAAATTTGTGAGGCTGTAATCTAAGCTCCAGCTCCTATCAGGTTGACTCTACACGTTTTCAATGAAATAACATTTTAACCTATCTATTGGGAAGGCACACCTCTCTCAGCCAACCACTGTAGCGATGAATCCCAGCCCGTCATGACACTAGAATTTCAGGAACTAAATTGTTAGAGAAAAAGGAGATCATCTTTCTGTGATGTAATAAAGCACACACTGATTATTCTGAGAGTGACACTGTTTTAGTGGGGGAAGAAGAATCAACAGGGCAAAGACATGTTTACTTTGTAAAACTATGATAGGGGAATGAACATGATGCTTTCAGTCCATAGATACCTGCTATACTGAACAATGCCTGGCTAATTAAAACATACACACACACACTCAAGGATAAGGCATTGGATAAGGCATCTGGAACCCAACTTAAACATAATATTACTTTGCAGGAAACTACACAGCCTCGCTGTCTTACAACTATGTCACAAAGGATGCAAATCATCTTGGCATGCCAGCTGAATTATTGACAGCATACATCCCTCTTACGTTGTCAGGGCATAGGGCACTGATACATGAGCACAATAGCACACTCAAAAACAGTTCAGATCCCACCCTTTCTCTCCTGCATTTCACATTAATGCCCAAAGTATTCCTCTGCCTTACAGCTGGTCTCATACCAAAGCATTTTCCCACGCCCTTTTAAATAGGAGCACTTTCTTACTAAATCGACCCTTTGTTCAATGATGGAGGAAAAGGAATACTTCTCAAGATGGGGATAGTGGTGATGTGAAACAATGGTTTTATACTTACTGAACAACTTCTACATGGTCCAGAGCCCACTGATCATGACCGGTGCCATTGTGGCGGGGTTGCCACCAGCGAAGTAATACTCCTTTCATTCGTGCTTCCCTAAAGACAAGGCATTTCACAGAGAGAAAAATAACATACAGCATGAATTACACATTTGCCTTGAGGCACTTTCTGTCCTCCACAGATATTTGCTTTAATCATAAAAACAAAGCTTGGATATAATAAAACATCTAGCTCTTGTGCTCCAACTTTTCTTGTCTGCATATCACAGTGCATTCTAAAAGAGATATACCAGTAAGTTTGAAATATATTTGGCAGTAAACAAAAAAACCCCTAAGCATTGTTTGAGCTATTGTGGGCTTTTTTTTTTTTTTTACAATTGTGCCGCACATAATGCAGATCATTTTCATGTGCCAGCATAATTGTTGAGAGCAGTTTTACAGATTATGGTTAAACAAGGGACTGCAAAGGAAACAGTTGGGAAAGGAAATACCAGTGTATCCTTGTCCAATTACCTATTGGGGCATGTAAAAATTAGTTGGTGTGTGTGTTAACTGGAAAATGCAAAGAACGAAGCTGATTGGTTGGGCACACTCAGGGAGATAATTGAGCCTGGGGTTTTTGGTAACAGTTCCAGATGGCTTTCTGTGCAGGACCTTAGCAAGAGAGGTTTTGCTCCTGAGCTGATGGCAGGAAGACATTTTATATGGCAGGAAAATTTTTTACTTACAGTGGTACATTGTAAGATACTCTTTGGGCTTGTATGAAGTCCTTTGGTTGATGTTGTGCAATGACTTGCCATGTGATTCCATTGTTTACACTATACTGTAGCAAGACTGCTTTGTCCACAGTGTTTGGATCACTCAGATTAGTGTTGCAACTGTCAGTTTGTGAAAGGCTTCCAATTTGCAAAACAAACATTATTTTGCTGGGGTAAAAAAATACAAAGAGGGGTAATGTTAACAAGGGAGAAAATGCTTTCTGGTTTAAAAGAGTTTATGAGCAAAATTAATAATAATAATGGTAACTTTATTTATAATCCATCCTATCTCCCTCAGAGGACTCAGGGTGATTTCCAACAAAAGATGGCGAATAGTCAGTGCCATAAAACAATACAGAATGAACAAATAGCCCCATGAATAAAACATCTATAATAAATTATAACAACTACAATACTCACAAAGTTTAAATGAATTAAATGAAACATACAAATCTATTAAACTTACAAAGTAACTAAACTAATCAATTTAAAAACAATGTTATATCATTTATTCGCTGCCAACAAGCCAGAGTAAGGTTCTGTCTTTAAAGGCAACATTTCAAATTCATAACATGAAATTACCTTGCTCGGGTCAAATCCAGGTGCTTAGTTACAGCTTGTCTTATTTGGCATCCATTGAAATACAGCGAATCTCCATGTGCATATGGTGCCAGCTGTCCACACCCATTTCCTATAACTCCACCCTGAATTGTTTCCCAGTTTATTTCTGTTACTCTTGCTGATTCAAAATTGTCTTTGATATAACTGGGAAGGTCATGGCTGAAAACAGAGCAGTCATCTCCTAAAAGGAATAAATGGAATTTATATTGCTGACAAGCATCAAGGCACTGTAACTGAAAATTTATGTTCATGTTTTAAGAACAGCCTGTGCTACAGATGAAGTCCTTGAACCTGGGGAGAAGTAATGTGAAAGCTCAGAATGTGCTGCATGAAATACGGCTCCTGCTCTACACTAAGGTCTTTCTCTCCTGACACTTTAGAAGTCTACACAAACACTACTATACAATCTTTATTTTCAAACACCATAAAGAGCCCAGTGGATTTTCACAAGCTTTCTTCCCCAAATTTTACCACCTTATAAAAACTAAGTTATAAATATATTATTTAAAAGGTAGTTGACTAGACATCTTTCTTTGTTGCCCTGCAAATAGGGTTAAGAATATTGAATCATACTTGTTTTGATATTTTATTAAGTGATGTTGTAGCTCCTGGCAAAATCTAGTTATTCTCAAAAGCATATTCCATATATCATAGCAAGAATACTGTTGACATGCCATTGTTTATGTTAGCAGCGATTGGGGATAACAGTCAAAACCATGTTTTATCCCTAATAAATGAAAGCACCATACTGTATATACAAACAAAACATTTTATTATATCCTGAGCTCCTGTGAATACAGAAAAATTACTCTCTCATTCAATGAATTCTGACATGACTGATGTAAGAATTAATATATTGGGGTGTAGGGGAGAAATAGCAAGGGTTTTGTTTCTTATTATTATGGCATTGGTAAGAGTCAACTCATAAATGCGACCTAAATTTATATCTGGTTGTAAATACTTGGATATTTTTGGATTAGTATATGTGGCAGTGCCCTTCTCAGTTCAATATTGGAAACAGAAAAGCTTCCATAAATATACACTACAAGCCAGTTGTAGGTTTGTAAGAAGTTGTAGGGATAATTTAGTTTGCACAAAGAGGTGCATATCAATTTCTGTGCTAGGTAACACATGAGGATCCTTTAAGACAGGGATAGGAAACTTTTGTTCTTTTGGTTGCAGAAAAACTACTATTTCCACCAGTGGCCAAGCTGGTTAATGCTGATGAAGAATACTGAAAATATTCTACACATTCCCAGAAGTGATATACATTACTGTGGATCTAAACTGGCAATCCAGGCACTGTATTAGTGTGGAATAGGACTAAGTATTTGTTTCCACAGACCATGTTTGATTATCTTGTTACAGTTATCTTTATATTGAGTTTAATTTTAGAGATTGCATTATTTCAAATTAGAGCTAACATTATTTTTATACACATTGTTTTTGCTACATTAATCTTGGTACTGAGTTTCTTGAGTGTTTTTTTTTGTTAATTTGATTGCTAATTTGGCTCATTAATGCATGAAATACTTTGTTTAAAGAGTGGCCTTCAGCTGGTTAGCTTGTCGGTAGTAGATATACTGAATAGTATTTTATGAGCCTTTAGTCAGGTTTCCCCCTTCCCCATGTATTATGTTCCTTATTCATTTTCCCTCCTTCCCTTTTTCTCTCTTCATTATCATCTGGGAGTATCTTTGGTACGTATATTTCCATTACCTTTTGAAATATTTTGAAATAGAATATTTTAATACTACTACATATAAACATGCATACTTTCTAAGTATATTACCATTTTTAAATACAGTTTATTCAGAGCAATTTTTGATATTTGTATTCTTTTTTGTGTATGGTGGGGATTGCATTCTTTGTGTGTGTGTATGTGGGGGGAAGGTTGGAGTTCAACAACATGAGAGACAAATACAGTACTCATTCTCTGTGTTTAGTTTACAGCGACATGAAAAATATTTTTTGACAAGAAATAGGTAATTTTTAGGCTCATAATAAGACCTCTTCTCATACATCATATCTGGCTTCTCATACAAATATGGCTTTGAAGTGAGTTGCAGTTGGATTTTAATCTAGATAAAGCCTGTTTTTTCACACATATCTTGAACAGCAAACATGCTTTTACAGTAGTTACTTTTTACACTGGTTCTCAATGAGCTTTTGATTATTATACTTTTAAGAAAAGTATATTTGGGTATAGATTGTTTTTATAATTCCTGATTGAACTGATTTAAGTAAAATAGGATTGGATTATTAAAATTAGAAGAGACCTTGGTATCCTTCATCACAAATGCAAACGGCTCCGGTAGTGCAGTATCCATGGCCACTACAGAGTTTTGGACAAGCTTCTCCAATGTAGACGTGATCTATAGCCCAGCTTTGTTTTTCTGGTTCATCGCCTTTTTGAATCCACCGGAATTGAGTTGCACTACAAATAAAGCCAATTCAAAATGTTAGGAATTATTTTTATAATATGCTGATGATTTTCATACATTTTATTGTCACACATCATAGACATTTAAGACAATAGGACACCGCAGAAGGCTCATGCATCTCTGGGTGAAATTTCTCTGCTTTCTGTGCATTGCAGTTATAATATTTCCAAATGTCTATTCCAAAAGGCTGTAGAATTTGCAGGACATTAAAACCACTAGCTTTGTTTTCCCTATCAAAAAGTAACAATTCATTATGTCATCTGAGCCTTTCAGTCTGGCAGAGATTCTCTGGTAGCCACTATTTATTTTTTGCTAAGACAAAACATTTCAAAAGTAATGTTTATTAAGTACCAGGCTAGACCAGACCAAAATATGATTTTAAAAATGTCTCTTCTTCTATGCTACTAAGAAGTGCCAGCTAAACAGATGAAATTTTATAGCAACACAGTACAATGACCTTTTGATTACCTACCTGGATGAGACATGATCGGGCAGCTGGATAGTTATTCTCTTCCAAGTGGAGCTGTTGACAGAGTTATAGATGGTGGCTTCATGGAATTGAAATGGGGAACAGCCAACACTATTAGAAGAGGATGGGAGACAATGTGTCTGGATGAGCTGCCACAAATCTGATCTGAAAGAAGAACAGGATGCAATATTGTTACGGCAGCTGAACACAGTAATAAAAAAGGCAAGCATCTACTAAAGTTCAAGGAGATCTGTGTGTTTTAAAAACATTATCTGCAATAATATTTTCCTGGTAAGGCTATTTTTTCTTTTAAAAAAGACAGAAGTTCTGCATTCTTAACTAATAAATATATTTATTTTCCCTTTGACAATATGTAGAAGAATTGTTTATAGTAGGGGTGGAGAAAGTGCAGTCCATAGTCCACAAGTAGAGTTTAAACATCATGTTTGTAGCCCTTGGTGCCCCACAGAACATCTTTGGGTTTACCCCAGGGCATTTTAAGCTCTAAAACAACCAAAGGAGATCAAAACCGCTGCAAAGTTTTGTCCCTTCACTCTCCCTGATATCATCTAGCCCCACACTCAAACTTAGTGGCCAAAAATGGTTTTAAAATGAAAGCAGAAATGACTGCATCACTTCTGGTTTTGGCCTGTCATAATGGAGCAGCCCATTGAAAATTCACAAAGCGTGGAAGGATGGCCTCTGCCCCATCACAATGGCACCCCACGGGTCTATGAGAAATGGAATGAAATTAATAAGAAATAAAAGCTTTTGTCTGAGAATTCTAAGAATGAGTTCCATATGTATGTTCATGACTTGATTACAAGTTGTCAATTACAAATGATAACATTCATGTGTGAAATAGCCATTACAGACAAAACTGTCATATCATTTCATTTCCTATGCAAACTGGAATGCTTCTCAATGGAGTCAGATCATATATACAGCAATAAGTAACTGAATGATCAAACTATCCGTGTTTGTGTCTGAATCAGACTTTTCATCATATCTGATTGCACATGTGACTCTGTATGTTCGAATGATCACATAGATTCAATTGTATACATTCATCTGAGAACATTATCAGATTCCACATAAGTATGCAATGAAAAGTTATTAATTCACTTATTCAGTGTATTTATTTGTATCATCATGTGAGGATTGCTCAGTATGACATTAATTGGGTGGATCAATATGAATGAATTTATCATTTACATGTATGTATTATGTTTGTATATATTTGACACAAATATCAAAAACAATAGGGTTTTAAAAAAAATGTTTTAACGTTGGAAATTAATTCCCACTACACAATATTCTCCATTGTGAGCATCTTTAAAAATTTACCTGGCATCCTTAGAGTATTCCAGCATTACAGAATGAAGATCTCCACATGATGTTGCTTCACAGCCAACCACAATCTGGAACAGTTAGCAATAATTATTTTTTTCCTCCAATGTTAATATTATTTTTTTCTGCCTCCTCCCTAACTGAGAAACTCCCCACCTGCATTGCCCACTGAGAAGCTATTGCATGGACAAATCCAGACCAAAGGTGCATCTACAAAACAGACGTATAATGCAGTTTAATAATATATTAACTGCCATGACTCAAAACTATGGAATCACGGGAATTGTGTTTTACAGGACCTTTGCCTCACCAAACTCCAATTTCCAAGATTCCATAGCATTGAGCTGTGGCAGTTAAAGTGGTGTCAAACTACATTAATTCTACAGTGTAGATGCACCCTAAAGCTTGTAACATTTTATTAATCACTGCCCTAGCAATGGTGGAATTTTGTATAATGCCAGTTCCACTTGTTAACAACATCATCGTAACCATCATGACAAACAACAAGGGCTTCCATTCTGATTGGCAGAACCCATCGAGTTTGTTCTTTCCTCTAGGTAAACCTAAAGCTTGGGTAGTATTCTTTGAATATAGTAACACTATGCATCACATTAAACCTTTACAATGAATATTTGATAGAAATCTAAATTTGATATGCCATTAGACTTAGGGGCAAATCTTACTGAAGATGGGTTTGACATTTAATGAATAGAAGCTACTTCTTACTTTAAACTGTATCATATATCCTGGTTGTATAATGAGTTCCCGAGAGGACAGGATATTATGTGTCTGATCCTTCTTCTTATTTGGCCAGTAGAGATGAAATGACGGATTGCCGCAGAATCCTGCAGTCCTGACTGCATTTGGATAGAAACTCCAGTTCTCTTCATGCGAAATGCCTTCTATCAATATCAGTTAGACAAAATTAATTGGAAGTGTGGTAATGTTTGGGTAAATACTGCACTGTTGAAATATTTGACATCGTTGGAAAACACAAAGTATAAATTATTCCATTCCATTTCAAAATATGGTATGGATATCTATAGCTAGGAAACTTTTTTGTAGAATGTTTATTCATTGATAATGACTAATGACTTCAAAAAGTTCTTCTACAACATATGTGGACAGAAATTTCAAAAACATTAGCTTAAAAAGGTTCCTGTTTATCACTTAAACTAAAATGCAAACATGAACTCAAACTTCCACCACATCATCACAACATCAAGTTGAAAAAATGTTTATTTGACAATTACCATCATCAAACGTATCTACCAGCTGGCTTGGGTTGATTTCTGCTCCTCCAATGAGAACATTATCTAGTGCCCACTGAGCACGATCAAAGCCTGAAACCACAATTCCATTGTTAATCACAAATGGCTGCCACCAACGCAGGCGGGTTGTATTGGTCAGTGCATCTTCTGGGAGTAATACGTAATCATGCCTTATGGAGATGTACTTTTGATAATCCATCTCATGAAGCAATTTCCAAGATATTCCTGTATCAGAAAAGAGTCAACACAGAAGCAGGAAATTCATCAATATCTGATTTATATTGAAGCTGGGCCTCAAATAGTGAATTCAAACATCTGGCACATTGTAATACAGTGAGTCACTTTGAACTGATCATAATTGTATCTGTCCTTTTTATAAGTCTAATTCCCATGAGTTCTTAAAATGAGCAAAGCAGAGACTGTATACTACTTGCCTACTGACATCTTGATTCAAAAATATTGTACATGTGGCCGAAACTGTTGGAGCTTAATGCTTTCACAGCCTCATGACTTGTTGCCCTAAAACATTTAAATTGTAGGAATGCTTTATTTTAACTATTTATTACTACTGAGGAATGTTAAGAATGTACCACAAAAGGGCCTTATAAGCATTGAAAAGTAATGAAATACCCAAATGATCAATATAAAAAATAAACATGACATCTCTGAATTTCCAGTTGAATAACTCTTGTCTCACAATAAGCAGTTCTTGATCATTTGACTAACTCTTAAAAATAAGCAAATAAAAAATGTCAGTGCAACGAAGATCACTTCATCCAGATTTCTTCTGGAATTCAGGAAAATATTGTTCAAAGAAAAGAATAATGTGAATATGAAAATATATTTCGGAACATGAAACAATTTTATTTGGAAGACATCCATAATATTTGGATAAGTACCAGATTTTCAATAAACTGACTTCTTTACTCAGAATTATGCTTATGCATACTGCAGATTTAAACTTCCTGCAACTGTCTTTTTCATATTTGTAGCCATTATTTGTGTCGATAGGGATATCACCAGGTGGGTGTACTGGATTAGGGGCTCCATACTGCAAATAACTTTAGATGAATAGAACTTTCTAATAAATGCATATTCAAAGCAAAAGCTCTGCTGTATCCCATCCTATACCTTTGCCAATGTTTTGTAAATTTAAGGTGCTTAAACATACGCAAAAATATTTGTCCTGTTCCATTGAAACAGATACTTGCCTCCATCAGTTGAATAATCTAGCAGAACTCCTTCCTTCCGACATGTTGGTCTGTGACAAGTTGTCATATTGTTTTCACTCCCAATTCTTCCCCAATATTGTAAAAATCTGAATGAGAACATATTTGCATGGAATTATAAAACCAATGATACTAAGAAAATAGTTAACATCATCCCCTGTCCAATAAAGATTAAGTGTGTCTACAACAAGTACAGCTGATATGTATACAATAACTAAATCCATTCATCCCATAGAATAAAATGAGAACAGATTTGGAACTAAACTGAAATTGTTATAGTTATTGAACTATATGCCCATGAAAACAAAAACAACCTTTTCTTACTGTTAAGTGAATTGATTCATGCCTCAGTAAGATCAGCCTTCCTCCCTCCTTCTCAAATGGATGATTTAAAGGTGAAAGGTAAGTTCCATTGCCTGTCCTCACCGCAATCTAGTTTGCTGCCCTGTCATTATTTAAAGACATCCTAAATGAAAATGCATCAGCTCTATGCAATCTATTAAGCGCCCTGACATACTTTGCACCCCGTAAATCCAAATCTTGAGTAACAGCCTGTCTCACGGCAGTGCCTCCAAAATACAGAGCCGTGTCTTCTGCAAGAATTCCACACTCCATGCAAGCAGTGCCTCCTTCCAGAGACATCCATAAATCCTGTCTAATTTCTTCATTGTCAAAGCGCTCCTTCAAGTAAGTCTGTCAAAGAAAAGTGGGATCATTAAATAAATTTCTTTTGTAAGCAAGTAGTTAGCAAAATATTATTCCTCTAATTGTATACCAACAATAATTTTGCACATGAAATTGATTTCATTGAAATATAAAAGAAGTACATTTGCTTTCATTACAGACAAAAATCTGAAAATCATTCTTATCCCTCCATGGATGCATATCTAGTTTTTAAAATATTTCCCAAAATATTTTTGTATTATGCATTTTAACTACAATATGCACTAAACATGTATTTAGATTACCTTCAATGGCTGAGTCAAGTAGCAGTTGGGACCAGAGAAACCTGGATCACAGATACACTGTTCTTTTAGACAGTCTCCATGTCCTCTGCAGTTCTCTATACAACCAGGTCCAAGATAGAAATTGTCTATGGCCCATTGCATATCAGAATACTTCTGATAGAATCTAAACCGTACTGGGCTGAATGGAAGACATACAGAGAAACAGAAATTATTATATGGAACAAATAATATTATCACTATATATCTATCATCAGCAGTTAGGATAACTTAAATATTTTTCTAATAAATATGATTAAAACATGAATAAACCTGAAAAAAATTGACAATGCTAGAGATAGCACCCCCCCACCCCCCGTGCTGGAAACAGGGTCCCCTTATGAGGAGGGGAAGGGATACATTTTGTCAAGGTACGGAAGTCTACCGGGAGCCAGCTCAGGCTGTAGTTCCCATTCCCATGAAGAAGAAAAGGAGAATGAACTATTTAACATGCATGAAGATATTTTAAACAGTTTATTTCCTTTTATCTATGTTGTCTATTGTATGGATCTTGTGAGTGTTGCTAAATCATAAATTGAGTTAACATAATCTCAACCATCCATCTGAACTGCTTGGTCTCCAGCCTGATGCCTTTTTTTAAAGAAAAGAAAGGATGTGTTTGTGTGGTTAAACTCAACAGGAGACAGGGAGATTTATTTTCCCAGAGTTTTATGTGCATAGGCAGGCAGGGGGGACACCTTGAGGGAAGGGCACAGCAAAGCATAGAGTAAAAGAACTGCTGCTGCTTCTAGTAAGATGTGTAGCCCTCAAAGTAGGTGTCTAATTCACTCACAATCATGATGCACTTGTGCACAATAGCATCTATATATTAGGGCACATATTCCAAGCAACCAGGGGCATTTTTAAAAAACATTTCATGCATTCCTAATTATATGACACCAGAGTCTGGGAAACAGGAGGGAACTGAAGTCAACATTTAATGAATGTTGACTTCATGAGAATCTCAACTTTTTCAGACCTCACTTATATTATGAAATAGAATTTACAAGGAACATTGGCAATAATTTTTCAGTGAAGTGTGCATAACCTGCATAACCCTAAGAATGTTTTCGCGCATTGTCAGTGACTGTGGCAGAATGTAAAAGGTAGTCCTGCAAGCTGGCATTAATCAATTTCAGATGTTCTACATAGGGAAGACTGGTTAAACCACATAGCCACCTTATTGAGCATGAACCTGCAAGAGAGATTGAAGGTGGGTAATTCATTAGTTAGCACTGAAAATGGACAGAAAAAGTTTCAAAGTTGATTAGCCTAATGTTTGATTTGGTTTATTAAAAATCAAGACACTTGCTGAGTAATAATCCTTTGATGAATGATTAAAAATTTACAAAAGAGTTAGCAATTTTGTTGGACTTTCAAGCTGGGTGATGTTTTAAACCAGTGGTTCCCAAACTTATTGGGCCTGCCGCCCTCTTTCCAGAAAAAAATATGACTCAGCGCCCCCTGGAAAGAGGTACGTGGCTTAGAGGGGTGTGAGTGGCTCCTGCTCAAGAGGGCAGGGCTGAGACTCTCCCCTAGTCCAAGATGCAGGGCTGGGAGGGGAGGAGGAGGTGGGCGGGGCCACACATGGGCAGCCAGGACTGGGATGGGCGGAGTTACAAGCTCTGAGGCAGGGCTGAGCTTCTATCCTTGTCCTGTGGCACCTGCCAGGACACAGGGGGTGGGGCTAGAGGAGGGGGCAGGGCCTCTACCCCCTGCCCCCGTGTTCTAACAAGCACCTCAGGGAGGTATACAGAGGCTCTTGGGAAGAGGCCCCACCCCTGCCCTTAGCCCTGCCCTTTAGTTCTAAAAGGGCGGTATAGAGGCTCAGCCCTCTCTCGGGCTCTTGGAAGGAGGCCCTGCCCCCTTCCCTAGCTCCACCCTCTGTGTCCCAACAAGCACCTCAGGAGAGTATAGATTCTCAGCCCTGTCTTGGACTCTTGGGAAGAAGCCACGTCCACTCCTCTAGCTCCGCCACCTAACAGGCACCTCAGGTGCTCAGCCCTGTCTTCGGCACTTGGGAAGAGACCCCTCCCCTCCCCTGGCCCTGTCCCTGTGTCCTAATAGGAGCCATCACCGCCCCCCTGGATCGCTCCAGCACCCACCAGGGGGCAGTAGCGCCCACTTTGGGAATCACTGTTTTAAATGAAGTAGAAAAATCAGGTGTTTCTACAACTGTAACTTCTGAATTAAAACAATTTTTTTCATGGCTCAGAAGATTGTCTGTATGGTGGCTTTCAGGTGGGAAGAGAGGACTGTATTATAGGTTTGCACCAGGTCTCAACTATGATATCTGGGTCTTGGTTGGGAGTGTAAAATGGTCTCTAAATAAAAGAACAGGAATTCCCTCCCTCCCCACCCTCACAATAGAGAAAAGCATCCTGTCCTGACCATTTAAAGGCGTTTTTCTTTCCCTGTACGCAAAGAGACAGAAATTATCACCCCATGAATCTTTTTGCAAGGTGAAAAGGATGTCTGTTATCGGAGGGCACCATTATTTCATTTGCCCTTAGGGAACATTAACCCAGGATACCTAGCCTCCAGAACCAGAGCTGTTCCTCTCCCAAAATGTTGCCTAGAAGACAGACCCCCGCCATATTGAATGTGGAGGAAAATTGGAAGCCTAGATACCATCTCATACTTACTTTCCGACTAGGCTTTCAGGTAGCGAGTAGGTTATTCTTTTCCAGCCTTTTGTTGGAAAGAAGACAGATGGCTGGGAGACAATCCCAGAACATTTAGGATTAGCAGGTAAGCACTGTGGTATTAGGTAGCTCCAACTCACTCCAAAGTCAGTAGAAAACTGCACATGTACTTGGTTCTGGGCAATCTTTTCTGAGGTTTTACAGCCTACTGAAATCTAATAAGTGTAAAGAAAGAGAAAGAGTGGTTGTTTTGAAGCAAGAAATATAATGATGTATATTTATAAGACAGCATGTTGTCTTGTTCCAAAAGGGTGAAAATCTGAGGCATACAGAAGTTTTCCCTAGGATTTTGTTGCATGCCAATGGAAAGACAAAAAGAGAAACCTTTATCTTCTGATTTAATAGAATGGTATCCTATCCCGCTAGTGTTTTTAATTTTACAGCCATCTCATTTAGCACTGTTTAAGGTATATGTAAGCATACTAACATTACATCTACAAGGGAAGCTGAATACAATCTGTTTCTTTTAGAGAAGACAGTATCTGAAATTTGCAATTATTTCAGTTGTACAATCCATTGATTTTACATAGCCTATCTTTAAAGTTGACCTTACGGCAATGTTTATTTTTTAAACGTTCTGATTAGAGTAGATAGTAGAATGTGCTGCTGCCTTGGAGTGTGGTAGAATCCTTCTTGTAGGTTTTAAATAGAGGCTGGCTAGCCATCTGTTGGGAGTAACTTGATTGTATATTTCCACATGGCAGAATAGGATTGGACTGGATGGCCCTTGTGGTCTCATCCAACTCTATGATTCTATGAACATGGAAAAGGTATTTTTGCATATGGTGGCAAGATATGGTTATTTTAAAAGTATTTAAAAATCCAATGAAGATATTTGATAACAGCCATGAATCAATAGTCTACCAGGAATAAATTGTTTAGACATTCATGTTAGTCCATTTTAGGCATTTGACCAGGCATTTGAACCAGGGCCGTAGCAAGAAAAAAATTTCGGGAGGGGTTTTGAAAATTTGGGGGGGGGGGGGTTTGAATCCCTGACCCACCCACCCCCCGGGTTCAGACCTGTCAATATCTGCTTAAGATAGTGCCTGGAGGGACTCTTAATGTTTTACTTCTCATAGACTTAGCATGGGGATTTGGTTAACCAGTTAAAATTCATGAGTAAACCAGGTTTTTTTTTAACCTGAAAAATTTCGGGGGGGGGGGGGTTAAACCCCTAACCCCCCCCCCCTCGCTACAGGCCTGCTTGGAACATTCCAAGAGTTTCTTCCAAGTTTTCTTAAGGCTTTGTAAAGCAGAGTTTACCTTGAACTGCATAATCCAGTTTTCAGTAGGAGTCAGATCATGAGTGACAGCATACACTTCCCTGCCATCATGGCTGCCACACATCATGACGCCGTCAGGAGAGTCACAGAATCTTTCAATCGAACAGTCATCATGGAATAGCCAATGTTCGTTCACTTAAGAAAATAAATAATTCAAGGATGCAATATTTGGTAATAAATCAATTGATAGTATTCATTACTGGATTGTTGAAACATAAAGGAACATGATAGAATTTTGGACTTCATCATGCTAAGCAATAATCTTGAACTGAGTTCACCTTTGAAGGAAATTTTAGCTTTGCAATGGAACCCACATTTTCTTATCCTAGTCCTAGGATTACACTGTATGAGAGGGAAGCATAGAAGTCTAGTACGTTTTAACATTTGTATGATGATAAAAAATTCAATCAGTCAAGCATTTCCTATATTGTATAAACATATTTGCAAAAAAAAAAAGTTCCTCCTCCAATTTCTGAGAAAAGCCACAAAAGACCTGAGAGGAATCAACAATATTGGTATCTCAAATGAGCTTCTACCTGTTGTCCTGTCTTCCATGAACATATCAAAAGCAATCCTGCCCATGGGCCCAGCATCTGCAGGAGTGCGTTCATGTTGTGGCAGTGGTGCACTGCTAAACGTGTCCAGCATTACTGTCCTCTGATCAGCTGATCCGGATATCAAGACATTGTCAATGGCCCAGTCACTCTGATCTAAGCCATCATGCTTTGGCTGCCACCAGCGGAAACGGGTTCCTACTTCTTTGGCATCAGAAGGAAGGAGAATGTTCACAAAGCTGGAAGATAGTAATTAGATGAAGCCTTTTGAAACCTTATGCTTTCACCTTTTCACAAACATTTTAAGCACTGAAAATGATTTTTTTAAAAAAATCTGACACATTTATTTGATCAAACCCCAAGGAAGAAGTTTAATTTTATTTCATGGACGTGGAAACAAATATTTGTTTCTATAGAATGATTTTACCTCTATGCACTAAGAAGGCATGAATTTGGGCAACAGGTGAATTATTTGGTGTCTTTTACATAAGGGGGCTAAATAGCACTATAGAGACACCAGAACCCATCAGAGGTTGGAAGTTAAGCAGGGTCAGTCCTAGTTAATAGTTGGATGGGAGAGCACCAATTAAATATAGCTGTTTGCTATATTTCAGAGGAAGGAACTGGAAGGACCACCTCTGAGTGGTCAACTTGAAGTCACACACACACAGCTTGATGCTTCCAATTTTGACAAATGCTATCACAAAAGGTACATATATTCTGGGGGAAAAGTGGGGCATTATTTTTGAATGACCCTCATAGATATGTTCTAGGTTAAACTTGATAACTTTTATGGATAATGATAACGGCAATGATAATACTGCATGACAGTACATTGTACTCTGAACTCAGAGCTGCCATGAAGTCTATATGGTAAGGAGAAAGAGTATATTTATAGTTAATTCACTCTTGTATGAACAAACAATAATGTATTTATTACCCTGGCTTGCTGAACTGGTCATAAAATATTTCCATTAAGATTGTCCAGGTAATGCCACCATTCACAGAGTATTCTAGGAGAACTCCTTGGTTACGATTGTTGGGAGTTATCAGACATCCATACATGAAATAGAACTGGACAAATTCTGCATTCGTTAGGTTTAGATCCACTGTAACAAGTAAACGGCTGCACCCCTAGAGAAAACAAAGCAATGGACAAAGGAATTAAAAGGGTAAAAATTTCTTAAAGAAAATAAACTCAACATGTATTTATTTACTAGATTCCAGGTTTACTTGATATTTATAATGGAATCAAGTTCAGGATTTAAAAAATGGCATATAAAGCAAAATTAGAGGGTGATTGCTTGAGGAGAATATGCTACATTTACAATTTTCCATTATTTAGTTATCATAAATATTTCTACTGTTGGGATGAGACTACTCATGCATGGGTTTTGAGTGGGGATAGGTTTGCGTAAGATTTATTTCATTTCCAAATTCTCCTCTATTTTTATTGGTATGGACCCCATACTATGAATATCAGTTCATGTGTTTCATATTCCAAAGAATTGTATGATTTTAACTTAGTTGCCTTGCATGATTTCAAAATGATAACTTGAGGACTTAAAAAGTAGCCCATATTAAATATTACAAATGACATGATTACTAATACGCTACTTTAGATCTGGGGTCTGCAACATGTAGGATCAGTTCATCTGCTGCTCCCTTTGGACCACTGCAGATGCAATGCTTCAGGTGGTTTAACCATGATTAATCACTATTAATCCTCCAAAGCTGGTTTAAAACCATAACTGAATGGGAGCCTTACTTAGTTTGATTTATGATTTATATAATCTAATATTGCTTTTAATAAACTGAGATTATAAGACCCAAATCTGCAGAATGGAGGGGTAAGAAAGAAGTACCTTATTTCACAAACTGCTTGTGAGGGGTTCACCAAAACTAAGCATTTGGAAATATAAAATCTGTAAAGGGCCAGCTGCCTGATAACTATTAACAGACCAGACACCCAGCCTCCACATGCTCAATGACTTTGTTAAATTAGTGTGAAATGTTTTCATACTTTGCAAACCCACTGTGTTTATAAAGCTAATATGCTAATTTGTGCTTCCTTTTATCTGAACTATATTTCAGAAATATAAAAAGAGCTTTGGCATCATGGAGAGAGTATTCTAAACAAAATACCAACCCCACTGAAATGAAGGGCCATTCCCGATGCCACAGCTCCACAGATGGTGCTCAGTTTCCCACCATTGACTGTTAACCAGTTTTGACCAGAAGGAGCACGATTGAAGTTATCTTTAAGTTGGGTAGGAAGAGGTGTCTCTGGCTCATCACAGTACAGCCCACCCCAGTTTTCATCACACCTGTAAGTGACATCAAACAGATAGTTAGGCTTGAAAAATATCTGGAATGCAATGATCCATTTACAGAAGGGGACTATTTTTTGGCCACTATTCAAGCACTCAAAATCTATATACACAGAAAGGAAGAGGGATATGCACTGCAGGATGCCCACATCCTATAAGTGACCTTCCCATGTTCACTGGAAATGTCCAAACAGGACAACTGAGCATATGTTCTTCCAGTGCCTGTTCTACAGGGACATTCAATCCAGACTCATCCTGCCTTTGCTATATAATTACCCAGGTTGTTCAAGACAATTTTTCACCACCCTGCTGCTCTCAGATACACACCCAGTTATAACCTACAATGCTGCCAAGTTTTGTGTAGCATCACTTAAAATCCGCCGAATGATGACTGGATCCAAAAGTTAACAATCTAATTATCAGCTAACTGAAATGTACATCAGTTCTTCCCACTCCAGTCTCCTAGACTGGTGCCCTGAATGCTCCTATCCCTCCATCAGTCTCCCTCCCTCTCCATCCCTTTTTAATCACTTATCTTTTCTAAATTGTTTTGTGCTTTAGCCTTCAACATACCTTTGTTTTTTCACCTTTTAGATTTTAATGTACAATGCTTCTATGAGACTGGACCCCACTTATGCTGGTCTATGACCGTAATAAAGATTTTTTTGAAGTGATAAAGAAGTTGACAATAATGTTCACTAAAATGAGATTGCATTTTTCTCCAGACTTTCCTTGTAAACATGGCAAGCAGTCACATGTGGGTTGCCAGTATGTCTCTTGTTTCCCTCCATGGATACAAATCCTGAATGCCCTAAAAGGTTTCTGTCTGGTGAATAAATCAGTTTACATGGCTCTTTTTTCCTTTGCATGACAAAAGAAACAGTTATTCAATGAGGTATAATTGTGGCCTTAATTATACTAATACACTTAAAAAAAACCCATATTGATTATTTCGAAAATACTTAGTAAAAGGTAAAGGTTTTCCTCTGACATTAAGTCCTGTCGTGTCCGACTCTGGTGGTTGGTGCTCATCTCCATTTCTAAGCCGAACAGCCGGCATTGTCTGTAAAATCTTCGAGGTCATGTGGCCAGCATGACTGCAAGAAACACCGTTAATACTTGGCTTAAGGTAAAAATAACTGATTTTCAGATAGTTATAGCAGATGAGAGAAGTACATCCAGTTAAGCAAATCATTTTAGGGCAGATTTCTGAAATGATCCCCAAACTGATTCCTGTCACCACTTGGTGACTCCCTAAGTGCTATTTATTCATTTTCTTCAAAAGCTACATAGAAGCCCACAGATCTATCTTTCATTTCCTGTCACTACTGTGATACCTTGCTTGCTCTTGTAACTATTACAATAAGCAGTCTAGTTCAACTTTTACTTGGCTTTCCTGCATAAACAGATACACATTCACAACGACTGAACAGTAGAAGGAATGTTTCTTATATCATCAATTGCTGCATCTAACAAATTGGTGCCATACACTGTTGTTTAGGATGGCCAAAGCCCCCTTTTAAAAGAAAAAATGTATTGAGAAAGAAAATTTATACTTTTTGCCTGTTTATTTGAATGTGATCTGAGATTTCAAAGGAATACGGTGCATATTTTCAATGTGTCATTACATCTCCTTGTGTGCTTCTATGGGTATCAGATTCAATCTTTGACACATAAGGAATGACGAGACTCTCCCCATGTCTCCCATTAGACATTTTTCATCAATATTGTGATTAGGCAATGGGGCGGAGCCTCCAGTGGCACAGCAGGTTAAACCACTGAGCTGCTGAACTTGCTGACCAAAAGGTTGGTGATTCAAATCCGGGGAGAGAGGTGAGCTCCTGCTGTTAGCCCCAGCTTCTGCCAACCTAGCAGTTTGAAAACATGCAAATATGAGTAGATCAATAGGACTGTTTTGGAGGGAAAGTAATGGCACTCCATGCAGTCATGACATTGGAGGTGTCTACAGACAACGGCGGCTCTTTGGCTTAGAAATTGAGATGAGCACCATCCCCCAGAGTTGGACACGACTAGACTTAATGTCAGGGGACTTGGGGCCATTCCCGCTAGGCTTTATATGAGACATCACCTTTCAACCTCCAGGCCATCTCTCTCTTAGCAGCATTTTTCCTACAAGGATGAAAGACTTACACACAGTTCCCTTGAGTGCATTTCCCATGGCCACTGCACATATCTATACAGCCATCTCCTATGTAGACATTATCTATAGCCCATGTTTGCTGCTTGTCAAATGGAGCTGGCTGATACCAGCGGAAACGAGTTGCCTGGGACCTTTGAGAAAGGAAAGAGATATGAAACAAATATCTCCAAAGTTAAACCATGAAAGGCATCAATTTCAATATCCCAAAAGCTCAATTAACCAACAAATACAAAACTTTCTCTGTAGCGGCACCATGACTGTAAATGTGATGCACTACATAAAACAGATTCCATCTCAGCTGAGCTTCTGGATTATGGTTAAAACAGAACTATTTTCTAGGGTTACCAAAATTGCTTTAAAACTGGCCTTTAATTTTTTTTTGCCCAGTTGTAAAACAGGCATTTTAACTGCTTAACATATTTTTATAGTGGGTGTGGAAGAGATTAACATATACAGTGAGTGAATGAATGAATGAATGAATGAATGAATACATTAAAACAGGCATGGGCACATTAAGGCCCTTTAGGTGCTTATGTCTGGCCCTCCTATTTTCCCCTGTTCTCTGGACATAAGGATGCAGAGAATCTGATCTAAAGTGAGACCTCAGGCAGAGCAGGCCTTATTTTAGTTTTACACCACTTCTATTGCTATTGTAGGGGATGCTATAGTTTTTAACTCTGAATATGATTTGAAGGATTTTAACTGGTGTTGGGTGGGCACCATGTCTGCAGCCTGTGTATTATTGTCCTGGGGGAAGGCAAGACTGATGGAGAAGGAAGGATGGGGAAGGGAAGGGAGCCCTCCTCCTGGCCCATGCCTGCATTAAAATGTTCTTAAATATGTAAACAGTAGATGGCAGCATTCAACTTGCTAGGCTTTCATTTCAAGCAAAGACAACCTTTGTTAAACACATTGGACTCTATGACTTCCTTATATGCTGAATTTACAGCACATCACCACCATCTCAGTGATTAGAATAAGCATGTCTTGCAAGTCAAGAGAAAATGTTTGGTTCTACAGCAGTTTGATTTAAGACTAATTCCATAATAAGCCAATGAGTGTAATGTCCTCTGTGTAACTTCTGTAGAGCAGACACTGTTTCACATTCAGAGCAGTATGCTAACTCTGTTACATCAAATGCAATTTACCTGGAATAAGGAGGAAGTGGTAAAACAATCCTTGTCCATTTGTTGAATGTATCTGATACCAGAACCCTCTGAAGGTGATATTTGCTGCATTCTACGTTAGTGGGAAGGCAGTCTCTCATTACTGGGTGCCAAGTCTGGCCAAGATCGACTGAGTACTCTAGCTCAATAGCTGAAAATATTGAAATGATTGAGTTAGTACTACAATTATGATTAGGATGATCAAAAATATTCCAGCAATATAATATTATACAGACTTGTAAAATGGTTAGTGTAAGTTTGTATACATTCAAATGCCCTACCTATGGCTTATGACACAAATTTGTTATGTTTTCCACTTAAAGCAATGCCATGTGTAGCATTTGTAGTCATGTGGATCTTAGATTATATGCCTTAAATGCACTGAACTGCTTTTGAAAGAATGGGTACTTGGACATGTAACTGGCTGCACAGCTGAGTGTGCATTCTGCTGAAGGCAACACAAAGCAGACAGGCCATCTGCAATGGGATATAAGTTTTGATTGATCAAAGACAGATTAAAAGCATTCAAGCTGATAAAAAAGAGAATGTCATGCTGAGAGATGTGTAATTATTGAGCACCAGTATAACACAGAGCTGACGGTGTAGTAAGAACATATTTTCAGTTCAAATTTCCACCCAGCTACAAATCTTCAAGATGGCCTTTAGCAAAGCACTGCTACCTCAACTTAAGCATAACCATATAGACTGGTCACAAAATAGAGACAATGTAGGTGGAGGAGTTTAAACAATGCAGAAAAATGACATAGAACGAGGAAAAGGAAGAAAATATCTATTTGTAAACCATCCTTTGGAAAGATATGATCTTACTAGGGCTGGATCATGTATGCATTTGCATGTATCGATTTCTCATAATCGTCTAATTATACGAATTGGCTCCCTTGTAAAAACTCTGCTTAAACAATAAAAGTGTGTTGGGAGTGCCACTGTAACATGGAAAGTTATGCATTAAATCTGTGATAACTCATTCACACATGTAAATCATTACTTGTATCTGTGATCACAAAGTGATGAACACAGATGTGAGAATTAGCCTCTGGTAACTGCTGATCTAAACTTGTCATTTCTAAAGTACCTAAACTTTAATTTAACACTTAGACTGTAATCCTATATAGACTCTTCTAGAAGTAAGTCTCATTAAATCCAACGTGACATACTTATCAGACATGCATAGGTTTGTGCTGTTAATTGGTAAACAAACTGACTGCACAGAAAGATTTACAATTAAAAACACCATTTGGGAATGGAAGCCATAAAAAATACTACATACAACCGACATCATTGTGAATAATTTCATATAATTTTCAAAAAAGGTAGTATGTATCATTTTAATATTATCTCCTTCTTCTAAATTTGACAACTCTGCATCAAAGATGCTGAGTGTTCTGATTAATGAAACTCCAAGTTAAAATAATGATTGGTTAAGGATGCAACCAGAATGAAGACCTACATCAAGAAACAGATCAAGTACAACTATTCTTAATATTATCAACTTTAATGAATTGCAACTCTAAAATGAAGTGTAATGATTATGTTTTGGGCTAGTAGTTAATTTTTAGACTTAAATAGCTTCACTACTTAAACTCAAATTGGCTAATCTACTTTAAGGATTTTCTTTAAGCCTCATTTCCATTTTTACACAGAATTCTAAAGTAATTGCCTGCCGTTAACTGACACACATGATCAAGTCTTGGTGTGGTTTAACTTAAATCAGCTTCATGCTAGTATAATTTACTCCTAATTTAGAGAGGAACAAACATAATGTAAGGCAGAATTTTAATCTCTGGTATTACAAGAAACACGATACATGCAACATGATGTGGAACCAGTATCAGAATAGGATAATTATCTAGAAATGTCAAACTGCTTTGTCTTAGATTTATGTTACTCAGAATAAAGAATGGCACTCATGCTAGCAACCAGTGATGTGTGTGATGTGTGTGTGGAAGCTCTCATGCATCTATAAACATAATTAAAGGCCACTAAATTCATTGCATGACATATCTAGTTCTTGTATTCCAGGATAAGATTAAAATTAGGATAGAAGGATATAGAATTCATAAGATTTATATGCATCCCGATTTACAGATCTTGGGTGAATAAAAGCTAAATTGAAATGGATGAACAATGTACTACATTATTTGTTCCCACCCCACCCACTCCACCCCACAAAGTAAAACTATAGACTTTTCATATAAGAAACTGAGTCAGTGTCATTTATGTTGGGAATTAAAACACTTCTGAAATAGCTATGTCCTGGTTTCCATCATCACTTCAGACCTATCAACTGTATTTATATATGCACAGTTCTTGCAATGGGACACGGAGTACGCAAAGCTGGAAAGAACAAACCAAACCATGCTCTCCTTGTAGAACAAATATCTTCATAAATGTTGACTTTTTCATTAATGAGTCCAGTTGAATTCAAAACAACAAGCAATGACAACATTGAAGTATGAGAAGTACGTGATTTGTGCAGAAGCTTTTACCATAGCAGGAGTCAGTGACAGAACAAGAAGCAGCAAAATCTAGCTGAAGGAAAGAATCCTCATTGACAGCAATGTCAGTGGTTACAACATAGCGGGTGCTAGCTTTCTCAATGAAGACCAGGGCATCCCCAGTAGAGCCACACACTGGCATTTTTGTCCCTCCAGGATGGAGAAGCCATTTCTTGCTATCCAGGGTACTGAAATCATCTTCTAAGACTGTGTTCCCAGAGATATTTCCACCAATAAGAATCTGCAGTACAGACAAGAGTTTCATTTACCACATTTTAAAACAAATGTAGAATATATGTTATGAAACACATACAGTTCAGGACAAAGACATATTCAATACCTCATGGTACCATAAGTCAATTATGCATAATATTTAAACACCTCCTAATATATTTAAAAATCATCTGCGTTTGCATTAGATACATCCAAAATATATTAATAATTATCCTGTAAAATGTAACATTCTATTCAGTTATTCAAGAGTTCAATGCCATTTTATGTAGCAGTTTGTAATTATTTTATTTCATCTGTAATTTATTAAAATGGATATCTATTAGGGAATAGCAACCCCACAAAGTTGGTGTGTTATACAATGGGACCAAAATAGTTTGGTTATCCTCAAATACTTCACATTGCTGCCTTGAGGTTTTGGGTTTCATTTGGGTTTCTTTTGCATTTGTACCAAAGATTTATGAACTGATTTTGTCCAAATGGTATATTTATATTTATAAACTGACATTCTACACATTATTGTCCGTTCTGAACTGATCAGCAAACAGATGTTTTAATATGGGTTAAAAGCAAAGTGGATTATGGTCATCAACTATAATTTCACACATAGAAATGTGAAAAATCTAATTTAACATACAAAAGGTTCTCTAAACGTACATAGTGATTTGTTCACAGTCTTCTAGAGCAGGGTTTATCCAACTCTGCTCCTCCAGGTGTTTGGGACTTCAGCTCCCGCAATTCTTTACAGCTGGTAAATTAGCTTGGCTTTCTCAGAGCTGAAGTTCAAAACACCTGGAGGAGCGGAGTTTCAGAAACACTGTCCTAGAAAATCAAGAATTACTAGTACAGTAGAGTCTCACTTATCCAACACTCGCTTATCCAACGTTCTGGATTATCCAACGCATTTTTGAAGTCAATGTTTTCAATACATCGTGATATTTTGGTGCTAAATTCATAAATACAGTAAATTACTACATAGCATTATTGTGTATTGAACTACTTTTTCTGTCAAATTTGGTGTATAACATGATGTTTTGGTGCTTAATTTGTAAAATCATACTCTAATTTGATGTTTAATAGGCTTTTCCTTAATGCCTCCTTATTATCCAACATATTCGCTTATCCAACGTTCTGCCGGCCTGTTTACATTGGATAAGTGAGACTCTACTGTATATTGCATTTATACTGCTAAAATGATCCATTTCTTCTATATACCAAAAATTTACAACTATTACACTGAGTAAAATACTTATTATTTTATTCTCACAGTTGCTCAGCTGTATACATGCTTCCAGGATTAAATGAACAGTGGGAAAATTCCTGATGTTATTATGATTTAAATTAAATCTAGCATACTTTTCCCTCTCCCAATTTAATAAATTATTTATCTTTCTTTGTAATTTGGTTTAATGTTGTTTATTCTTATAATAGTGAATTAACAATGAAGAATTATGAACTTTTGAACAATACTTTTTTCCCTTTAAGCAAATTAAGGAAAATAAGTTTTTTTCATTCCTGGCATTTGTTTCTACCATGAATTATATTTTGAAGCATCTTAACCCAAGGCAAATGGTTCAAAATTAAACATAACAATATAAACAATATGAAAAATAATTATTCTAAGCCCTACACAATGTGCCCAGAACCCCACCTCTCACAAATATTGATTTTATGAAGTCTTATACCACTCCTATTGTAGGCTGTGCTTCAAATCGAGGTAAGGAGTTGTTTGATTATAACTCCAATGATCCCAACGCAAGCCTGAAAGTGCTTGTGGATCATGATGGACAGAGTCCAACAACATCTGCAGAGCCACAGATTCCCCACTTCTGCTCTCAGTGAGAAGATCCTTGCACACAGAAATGTGATAAGAGTACATATTCCATGAATCAACAATTAACAATGTCAGTTCTAACCACTTGTTAGAGTTCTTACTTCTCTAAGGGTTATTGGGTTGCCAAAATTAGAGTATGGTGCATGTCTGACAGCCAAGACAGGTCCAAGTCTTGGGCAAATATTGACCAGAACTGTTTTGGACAGCAGAGAATCTGGGTATGGCAGCTTTTTCTTGAATTGGTCAATAACTTGGAGGAAACACACTTTACATTGATGCCATATTATTTATTCATAATGATCAAAAGCTTCACCTTTGTGCAAACTAGAGTTTTAATAAATAAGATCATTTTCTCTACGTCAGTGGAAAGTCGAAGAAAAAGGTTGCTCTCTTGAGACATAGTTACGTTGCATATAGAAGGTCCCAGATCCAGTCTCCAGCAGTTCCCAATACAAGTCCCTTGATAGCCTGCTGTGATCAATTTACTAACCACTTTGAGGAGAAAGTTGCTTATATTTTCTCAAAACCTGATGACACAGTTAATGCAATATTTAGGAAGGTGTCCAGCATGTCAATTTTCTTGGAGTCAGTTTTAGCTGTTGCAGCCTGATGGTGGACAAGATTGTTGATTTGTTCCACTCCATTCAATGCAATCATGATGTGCATTAGTGGGCTAGATAAGGGTCAAAACCTGAAGCTGAATTCTTATAAGACATGAGATTTGTTGAGTGGTGCTTCTGAGATCTGGGATTTGGTATCCTACCACCCCTGGATGGGTTGAATTTTCTCTGAAAGAGCAGACATGTAGCTTGGGTCTATCTTTGTCTTTGTCACTGGATGCCCAGGTGGATTTTGTAGCTCAGAGTGCTTGGGGCTATCTTTGATTGGCCCACCAGATTTAAGGAATAAGTTAGCCAGAGTACTCCATCACTTGTAACTTTCCAATTAGACTACTGCAATGTATTCTACGTGGAGGCCATCTTTGAAGATAAGCTGCAGTTAGTGAAAGTGTGACAGCTAGACTACTGATCAGAATACCATACAAACACCATATAACCCTGGTTTTAAAGGTCATTTGTAATCAGGTGACTGAATATCCATCTATTTCAAAAACATTCTAAACAACCCTGCAAGGAATGTCAGGCTGATAGAGAGTGGCTGGTTTGAAATAAGTATAGAAGGAATATTTCAAGTTTTTGCATTAAAAACATTGTGCGTGTGCAGAAAAGAATGAAATTTTCACACAACATTCCTTTTTGCGTAAACTATTTTTGTACAATTTTAGCAGAAATGCTTCACAAAAACTGCAAAAATACTTCAAAGAAATTCCACAAATAAATCACCCCATGAGAAGCATTTTTAAATTGTTCATTTTTGCAAGCAAGAATGAAATAATCAAAGAGTTACACCCCAGCATTCAGTGTCTCCTACATTCTAACTATATTCCCACAGAAAGTCATTTCTGCCATCTCACCTGAAGCCATTATAGGCTACTGGAAAGCCAACTGATTTTGCCTTTTAAAATTTATATCATCCTGCCTATTACAAGAAAGCTGAGATGGTATCTTCAAATCAAATCATACTTTCTCCATTATATTTCATGTAGTAAAATCTATATCATATATTTGCACTATCATGATGTACACCACATTGTTTACATTAGCCAACTAAATGACAATCAATCAGGAAACTGTTCAACATTATGAGAACATTTTTGAACAATTGAACATTTTTACTAAGGGAAAAAAGAGAATCTGACATCAAGATATGGTTTTCAGCAGCAACTCCATGCTAGCTGGAATTTTTTTCATAATGTGGATTACCTATAGGTAACATTAAGAAAAACAATGGTATAAGCTACTTATGTCCCAAAAAAGAAAGTGTCACATACCTGATCAATTACCCATGGGCTGTAGAAATGTCCATTCTCAGATGGCTGCCACCAGCGCAGACGGGTAGAGGCAGAGCGAGCTTTTAAGGGGATTTCAAGGGCAATGTATCGTCCTACATTGCTAGAATTGCTGAAGAGAAATTCTTGAAGAAGGTTCCAAGTGAGACCTCCATTAAGAGAAAACTGTAGTAATACAGGTTGGCTTCTGGGATCTGGTATTGCTTTACCACACCCCAGCCTCATGAAGAATTGCACAAACCTAAAGTGTTAGAAGAGTTACAGTAACAGATTAATAACTGGAACAAATTATCGGTAACATCAGTACTGTTATCAGTCAAAAGAACCTTCAGGAAAATGTTATCCATAACTGCTGTAACAAATAATATTGAATTGCAGCATCGTAATCATTCTGAGTACGGAGAGGAAAGATTCCATTGTTATGTGGCTCCCTTTTTTAGGTCAGAATATTAAGTAATTTACTCTTATGTTTATTATGTATTTGCTCTATTCACGGAACGAGCATCACAGAGTGGAACAAAACTATTTATTTATCCTTTAGGCATTAGCATGGAATCAATAAATAGATGGATTTATTTATATAATGCAAATTCCCCTATATTTAATTCTCTGTTGAAAATTCACAATCTTAGCTAAGAGTTCAGATTATAAAAGACAAAAGACAAAAACTCAGATGTAGGCTTCAATCATTTTTAATGCCAGAAGAAAGAGGGGAAAAAATCACAATCACTCAAGCTTTCCAGGATTCATGATCTGCAAAACCGTAGTTTGTAAAACACAAAACGTGAAAATAATTGTATTCATTTAAATTTACTAAATGGGAAGCTGGAATTTTGTTGCAATAAAGACACAGTCTAATACAATAAAGACACAGGCCAATGAGAAACAATCAACACATGAACAATATGCATATTTTTCAATTTGATAATGGAACAACACAAGTGTGGATACTGAGAATGTATGTTAGTCAGAGTTTTCTAACTAGGTTCAATGATGGTTTCAGTTCTTTGTCAAACTGGATCCTTGGTTAGTTTTAACAGATTTGATATGTTTGTCTCATGGTATATTTCCAAAATGGTCCTCAGAATTGTTCTGGTACAAAGTTACAAATGATGTTATCAAAACTCTTATCACTTTGAAAACAATGAAACATGCTAATGAAGTGAATGATTCCTTTCTTAATAACTAGCTGAAGAATTCTGGGAATATATAGATGATGTATTTGTTTCTATTATAGTATGTCTCTGCACACATTTTACAAAGAAATTGAAAGAAAGAAGGTATAAAACTGTAGGAGGTTTTCCAAAGAGAGTTGCTGATGGAAGTAACTCTCTGATGTCCAGATGCTGCCTGGCAAATAAGTCAATGAATGAAGTCCTCAAGGATATTGTTTGTTAGTTCTTATCACTAACATGCACATGCTTTTCCACACAGCATGGATTGTATCGAGCATCCCATTCCAAAGAAATCTATTATGAAGCCATGTGGAGCAGCCTGTCTTTTGGAAATAGCTGCAGGAAAACTTAGGAAAACTGTACAGTATTTTCACAGTACATCCAAGAAGAAAAGTGACCATGTCTCTATTGAAGAGGTTTGTGCATTGATGGTTAACCTCTTTCCATGCTCATTGTTGAAAAAATTACGAAGACCTCTCTACAAATATTTGTCTAAAACTAAATTTCTGTAGAGAGAAAAAGCTATAGTTCGGCACCAAATGCCCTATATAGTGTCACTAGAAATAAAAAGCCTTTGTGAATTGTTTGCATTATGTTTTTAACTACATACATATTATATGAAGGTCAATACTGTTAACTATTTTATCAAATGTAATATAACAAAAAAGTAAGAAACACATACCATATATACTTGACTATAAGCCAGGTTTTTCAGCCTTTTTTTCATGGTGAGGGTCCTGATTAGAAGGTCTGTGGCTGAAAGAAGAGCCCTTTTCCCATGCCTTCCTGCCAGGACCCTCACCTCTCTACCTCCCTTGTCCTCCGCACACCTTTTCCTCTTCTGAGCACAGAGGAGAGCGAGGCTGCTCTAGGGCGTTGGACTAGATGGCCTTTAGAAGTCCCTTCCAACTCTATTACTGTTACTGATAGTAATATTATTAAGGTTAGGTGGCCATCTGTTGGGGTTTCTTTGATTGTGCTTTCCCTGCATGAAGGCGGAATGAAGGGGGTTGGACTAGATAGCCTTTAGAGGTCCCTTTCAACTCTAGGATTCTATGAAAGGAGTCTTAGTTGACCACAAACTGAACATGAGCAAACAGTGTGATGCTGTAGCTGAAAAGGCCAATGCCGTTCTAGGCTGCATCAATAAGAGAAGCTTGAGAAAAGGCGAAAGATAACTGACATGACACTTTACCTTAGCTGTTTTTTTAAAATTGTTTGTAATGATAATTATTTAATGCAACTGTTTATTTTAACTTACTGTTCAATGTTTAGCATTGTCTTTTGTTATAAATTTTATGGTTTTTTTGTTTATATAGGCATTGAATGTTTGCCTGTTACTATGTTGGAAGCTGTCCTGAGTCCCCATGGGGAGATAGGAAGGGTTGCAAATAAATTATTATTATTATTAAGTTATTGTTGATACCATATTGTTATTGTTGACCCTCCTTTTCCACTTACAGAGCTAGTTTACTGTTTTTCTTTAAATATGGTAAATATTCAAAAACATCTGGCCTACTGATGTCCCAATTAATGTAATTTTATTTGTATCTATTTTTATTTTTGAAATTTACCAGTAACTGCTGCATTTCTCACCCTTGGCTTATACTTGAGTCAATAAATTTACCCAGGTGTATGTGGTAAAATTAGGTGCCTTGTACTAAGTTTGGTCCTACACATGACATTTCCCATAATATTTCACATTCATCCTCACATATTCTTACATTTGAGGATGTCGCCAAAGCTCAATGGGAGAGAACATATGCTTTGCATTCAACAGATCCCAAGTTCTTTCCTTGACATCCTAGATATCAAGCCCATTGTCTGAATTCTTGGAGATCCACTGCCAGACAGGGCAGAAACACAGACAAAAACACTAGGCTAGATGTCTCAGTGGTTTAACAATGGAAGGCAAATAGGAATGGGAAGGATAATTGATCAATATTCATTTTCTAGCTGAAAAGTGAGTTTGCATGAAAACTATGGGTATTGAGTGGTAAAAAATAACTCTTTTTTTCAATGCAACCCCCACTCTGTTTGCAGAAATACTGGTAGTACCTTTCTGGAAAGGTATGTTTCTAGAAACAATGTTTTTGTATGAAAAAGTGGAGGTTTCTTTGCACAATCCTCCATATTTTTTTTTACAAACACAGAAACAATATTTCCAGAAACACATCTGAGGATTCTGTATCTAAATATTTTTGCACAAAACACACATTTTGAATTAAAAATGTTTTTCTGAAGAGAATTCTGTGTTGGTTCTGTGAATTTTCCAGGCTATATGGCCATGTTTCAAGAGCATCCAAAAGAATTCACAGCAACCCAGTGATTCCGGCCATGAAAGCCTTCAACAACACAGAGTTCTCTGTGTGTAAAAAATGTTTTTGCACAATACTTCATGATTTTTCACATACAAAATTTGTGTAAAAACTGTATTCAAATATTCACTGTCTCTCACAGCTTGGAGAAAATTACAGATTTTATTCATCCTTGAACAATAAAATAATCAAAACATAAGCAAAGCTCCAAAAACATTTCATAATTGAGATAGTAAGGTCACCAAAATTTTGTTTTATTTAATCTACATCCAAAACTTGGCCTCCTTGATTGGCAATGAGGGTTATGAGAAACACAGGAGAAGAGGCAGCCCTTTACAGTTTGAAGCAAATATACCGAGTACAACAACAACAACTACAACAACAACAACATTTATTACGGTCCATAGACCCATCAGAAAATGAATATACTAAGTATGAAATATTGGGATTTTGAGACACAATCAAGCTACAGCAAGACAAGAGGCATTCCCTGCCTTGCTTCTTTGCCTATGTGCTGTCCGATTTGTCTTGATTCAGATTGGACACTTGCCTTCGTGCATGTCCAAAAATGGTTTGTTATCGTCATTGCACTAGTACAACCTGCTACATACTAGGACAATAAACTATTATAATAAAATAAATTTTCTCTGCAAAACCAAAATATGACTAAGTTTTAAAAAATAGTATCTATGATGGTGTTTCTCAAGCACTTAATTTAAATGGATTCACTGGAATTCCACTGTGGTTTGGCATGTTTCCTTTTAATGTTGCCTCCTCGTGCAAAAGCCACATTCTATAGATGCTTCTCCAATGTCTGTAATGCCCAGCTTTGTTATGTTGCTCGGCATGCTTGAATGACTGTGTTATTTTGATCCAATATTCTGGAATCACTGACCTAGATCAACACAGGAGTAGAGCTAACTGAAACACTCAAGACATTTCCCATATACCGTAAGTGCTATATAACCGGGGATAGTTTACTAAGTACATCACAACTTTCTTCCATTCAGGTTTTGCTACACATTATATGTGTAGTTGCCACTGATGATGATAGTATGTTCTGAGTTTAAATTGTTTTATATGCTATTGGTTTTACTTTTGTATTGTACTGTGTGTTTAGTTTATGCATTGTTTTAAGCACTTTGTGTCATATGTAAGCTGTCCCGAGTCCCTTCGGGGAGATGGAGGCGGGGTGCAAAAATAAAGTTATTATTATGATTTTTGTGATTGTTATGATTGTGATTATTATTGTTTCCCCTTTTGTATCAAGTAATGTTCTTTTGCGCAGTGTCTCTAAACCACTAAAAACATACAATTATAGAATTGCCAAATTGTGAAGAGATGGCAATGAAGGAATTCACAGTAAGGCATCCTGACATATAATACATATAAAATTGGAATCAGTCCACCATGACAATGACTTTAAATCAATTATGACATCATAAGGTATTATTCTATGTTTTGTTGTGAAATGTTATTGATTTCAGAATTCCTCTGAAATATCTCATTACTCCAGGAATATTTATGTTTGTGTTTCTGTAGCTCTAAGAAAGAATTCTTGCTTTGAAGTGGGTTACGTGAAATACAATGTAAATGTTTACATGCTATTATGTTTTTCCAGTGGTTCATCTTAGAGTTATGGCTTATTGTTTCTCTGGTGAAATGAAATACATATAAATTAAGCCCCATAGCACAAGAAGTGAGTATGTCATAAAAAGGCATCATTTTAAGCCTTTAATGTTAATAATACAAATTCAAAAGAGACAGAGCACATTAAAATGCAATTTCCACAGAGTGTTTAATCGGTTTTTCATTGCAAAATACTCACTGAGGGTTAATACACATGTTTGATGAAAAATAGAACCTTAAAAAGGTCAAAAAATGGAAGTGTGATAGTTAGCCATCCAGTGATTTGTAAAGAATAATTTCAAACCTACTTAGGTTTTTTTCTAACTAAATGTTTTAGGTATATATCATCTTGCATTAAATATGTTTCAAGGAGATCCAAATTGACAAAGTGTAATTTTTAATTTTAAAAAATACCCTTTTAAAAATAGCCTGGCTCCAATTAATTGATGACAGCTTGATTAGAATCTGCCAATGAAAGACTGTAAACAAATGGATGCAATTCAAGGCAATTTTCAGACAGTACAGATCCAGAATGATGAATGAAGAGTTGCCCTGACAATATATACTGCAGCTTCATAAAGGGTTTACTATCAAGCTATCTGCTTATAGAGCAGTTAGAATGCAACAGATTTCAGTAGGATGAGAATAATATGCTATTTGTCCTAGACAATCTAGCATCCAAATCTTACAGACCACTTTTTGCTGTAACTACAAAGATTTGCCAGAAATGGCAAGTTATGGAGAACATCAAAACCATTTTGATGCCTGGGGCCAAAAAACTAAGCAAATCCCCAAACCCACAAAGCCCTACATAGCCAATGCAGATACAAAACTTATAAGAAATATATATTTAAAATAATATAGTTTAAATAAATATTTCTTGGGGTTTATTAGATGCAATTATCTTGCCGAACTATCGGCTTCCTTCTACAGTGCTTTATATTATTGGGTGAATGCATGTTGCTGAAAAACTCTCAGATTGAAATGAAACAATTCTTGCAGTATTGGCTGAAAGAATAGAATTAGAACTCCTAGCCTATTCTTGGCTTTCAGAATTCCACCACAACCAACTGTACTTGGTCTATTTGGGCTAGCATGCAAAGAGTCAATGCACATGGTATTCTGTGTGTGCCGACATTAGGCAAATTACCTTCTCAGAGCACACGATTTGGGGTACCATTCAGAACTGTCAGAGTTTATTTCATTTTGGATATGACTCCCAGATTTATTCCAGCTCTCAAACTAAAAGTGGGAAACCTCTCTGATGATTCAAATTTAAAAAGTTTTAGGGATCCATTTAAGAGTTGGATCAAGTGGGACTAAAAATTCAAACAAACCAAAATTACAAATGCTTCTTTCCAATAGCAACAAAATTTTATAGAATCATAGAATCATAGAGTTGGAAGAGACCTCACGGGCCATCCAGTCCAAACCCCTGCCAAGAAGAAGGAAAATCAGATTGAACGCACATTCAGGCATATTAACATTTTAGAATGAGGAAAACCCCATGCAAAGCCTGGGAAACTATGGAGAACAGGGCATAGCAGATGGAAAACCATTAAGGACCAGACTGGTACCCAAGAAAGGTCAGAAATGGCTTTCAACCCACAGATTATACTTATTCATCTCATATATGGAAAGCATACAATTTCTTTTTTTCCTCAACAAAGGATATATCCTGTTTCAGTCTTAAATTATAAACATGAAGAAAATATTACCTAGCTTGTGACAGATCCAGATCTCGTGTCATCAGCATGCGCAATCCTTCTTCATTAAAGAAAAGATTGTTTCCTCCAGACAGGACCCCACATTTCCTGGATGGTTTTCCACCACTCACCAGCAAAAATCTATCAGATTCTAATTGACCTGTATGCAAGAAACAATTATTTTGGGTTTATTCTATAACATTTCTGCCTGAATGGTAGCATCATTACACATTACATAAACAGATATTTTTAACATACACTTCTCAACTATAATATCAAATGCTTAAGTATCAAATGCAGTACTTTAATTTGGATCAGGTAAGAGTCAGAACATAATATCTAGTTCAAGTGTCAATTTAACGGTGTCCTCCCCCCCCCCCCCCCCCACATATTGTGTATTATTGTGGAGAACTGAATGCCTTTCTTTTGCAGTTGTACATTGGGAAGAAATAGAAAATATTGTAACATGTAGGCTTTGATTGACATGTTGATTCACCAGTATCAAGGGGCCTTTTGGTTGACAACAATCAGAGATACAGGGTGGATTCTATTTAACATAATAAACTATTTTGAAGGGATCAGTGAATCCTTTTTGATGGAATGCTTGAAAGCCTGATGAAAGGAAGCAGCTGGGGCTGAATTAGAGTTGATTTCAACTTGCTCCCACTGCTGAAGAGTCTAGCAAGAGCAACTTGTGTGGTCATTTTTTGTTGAATGCCAGGATGTTCTCTGTATAATCTGAATGGCATGCTAATTAAGTACGAAATTTCACTTTAGGGACTAATGTTCAAGGTACCTTTTAAATGAGAAAGCACACAGAAAGTACTCTCCAGTATATTTGAACTTCTCGGGTTTTTTTACATTCCTGAAAAAAAAAACCCTCAGCTGCAATGGTTCTCACAAAGCTGCCTGGAGGAAAATGGTCCATCCATTTGCTTGCTGAGATTAAAACAGCAATTGCCGCAGCAGGGGACTGAACTGGTACCTGGTAAAGATGGGAAGGGAACGGAACTTGTACAGCATGCAGAGCTGGCAAAATAAGATTAAGATGGAGAATGCCTTTTTGAATTTATTGTGAAACTAATGTTAAGAAAAGAGGGCATTTGGTATGGATAAGCCCGCTTTTCCTAATGGCGCAAAAGCAGAAAAAAGATTGTCAACTAGGATACCTTCAAAATCATCCTTAAGAAAATCAGGATTCTTGGTACTGATTTTACAGGTTGGTCCAGAATAGCCAGGATCACAGATGCATTTTGTCCCATTGATACAACTGCCATGTCCATTACACATTTCCTCACACTGTGGGCCTATATATACATTGTCAATAGCCCAAGTTACAGGTTGAGAACCAGTTGGATAAAATCCCTGGTACCATCTGAATCTCACCAATCTGAAAGAAAATGGTATAAAATACTTTGTTAGCTGCAATTTTATTGTAATGTGTATATATAAATTCTCCTGATTATTATTTGCTATAAACATGTTACAAAGGAAATATAAATAATCATACCCTCTATATTGAAGCTGCATGACAAATGTTGGCTAAAAATGAACACAGTTATGCAAGGAACAACAAAAAACAACTAATCTCTTCCCATGACATTTGAAAGCATAAGTGTAAAATAGAGTTATTACACAAATTCATTTCAAAAAACTCCCCAATTAAGTGAGCTGAATTCAATTTATCGTATCTATTTCCCATATCATCTAATCCCATGCCACTATAACTATTTTGTCCTATGCAATTGTAGCTTTCATGGTTAGCTTAAGCACAGTTAATTTAAGACAGTTACAGCAAGATTTAGGATCTTGTCTAATTTTACAGCAAACAGTTCTAGGCTCAGTGTGGCTTCTGGTAGAAGATGAAGTAGTAGGAAAATTAATTATTCTACATTCACACTAGGGAGTTCATCCCTTGGTCTTCAGGCTCTCTTTCCATATGCTTGGAAAATGGAGATCCACAAAACTCCCACAGAGGCCACCACATGACGTGAGGACACTTCTGGTGGGACTCCATGGTGCTCCCTTTCCTAAGCATATTGAAAAGGAGCCCTAAAGCCATCTTCAGAAGCTGGATGTTACCCGACTCCAAGCAGAAGAATTTGGGGTAAAGCAAGGAGAAGACAGGGAAAGGCGTGGTAAACACATAAGATGGCTGGCCATTCCTGAAGACTGGGAAAGATGTGAGGGAATTGAGTAATATGATTCCCTCTGTTTCCCTGGTTTCCCTCCTGCCTGTCTGATGAGGTCCTAGAAGTCAGACAAAGAGGAAACAGGAAAGCAAACAAACTAAAAATAATAATTTTAAAAATTCCGAAATAATCAGTGGCATCAAGTTCAAGTTCACTTTATTACGGTCAATGACCAGCTCATAAGAAGAGGGACACATTCCCATAAAAACATATCAGGTCTATGGGTCAGGAAATTTAAAACTTTAAAATTTTAAAACTTTAAAACTTTAAAAAATAAGTGCATTGCCAGGGCATCAAGACAAATAAGCCAAGAATCTAATCTGTGGTATCTGTAAGACTTTGATATATTATACGTCAGACTGTTTCCCATTCGAATCTTTTTCCCAGAAGCATTGCTCAAAGGTTGGGGAAAAAAAACTCTTGACAATCGAACAGCAGAGATACAGAGCTAAATGTTTTTCACTCATTTAGGGGTTAATGATAACCAAAGATGCTTGTTCATATTTAAAAATTAAACCTTTTGTTTAATTATTTAAGAAAAGTTTTTTTCATATTTTGTTCCAGTTTTTCACATAAGATCATATGGGCTGCTGTACTTTGCTCCTAAATATGAGTCCACAAGCCCAATGGGAATGGTTTTTCTTGTTGCAGTTTCAAAGCTACTTATCACGATATATTTTAAAGACACAGGGTGCTTTCCATTAATTTTCTCAGCAGTTTGAAAAATGAGTTTCCTGGATGAGTAGTATACGGACCACGGTTCTGAGATGAACCTTTGGCTTTCAAAAAGGTTTAGGTTAGTAATTCATCATTATGTCTCTGAATTATATTGACATTTGGACATCACAGCTACATGGCATTTCAGATGACAACTGCTTAGTATTATTGTCTCAGATATTTTTGACATGTTGAGTTCATGTATACATTTAATTTTAATGAAGAGTTATTACCTACAACATAATATTGCAGCATGAAATTCTACCATTCTCTTTTCTTGTCAGTGATCTAAACCTTGAGCCAGGATACTCCATTCTACTCGTTTCCACATATTGTTTCATTCCTCTTCCCCACCAATAGTTAGTATTCTGTGGCCACTGGACATATTCAGGTTTCACTGGGTTGTTTTTGAGGTCTTCTTCCCAAGGGTCCTCCGACCCCATTTTTGTGCCCTTGCAAAATTTGCATTCTTCCCAACCAATTATGCATGAATGGGGGTAGTTGGGCTACATATGCCCCAGCACTAACGTTCTTATTGTTATAAATATAGGAGGTAACATCAAGTATAACATTCAGTTATAAAATCTCTTTTTCTGAATAGAGAAAAAATGAAATACAATTCAAAAACTATAAAATGAAGTGAAGCAACTTACAGTAAAAGTATGCATGCTCAAGAATCCCAACAAGAAGGGGAGAAGTTTCTTTTTGAAATCAGCAGTGTAAAAGTAAAAAATACCATTATTTTTCTCTATCATAATATCAGTGCAACTATTGAAAACGCTCTGTTCTTTTTGATAGTGGTTACTTGGGGAAAAAGCATACTCCAATAGTTCTTAATTCATGAGAAGGTTCATATGGGAGTTCAGATGGGAGAAAGGGAATTAGTGTTGTTCACATCCTACAGCTAATGACATGGGTTTTGTAGCAGTTGACATTTCCAAGCTGTGTTCTACTATCGACAGTTACCGAAGCATGTAAAAAATTGGCTTCATCTTTAAACTACAGTTTCATTCTGTTCTCATGAAAGTGAGTAGTAGTTTATTTATTTTTATCTATATTTATTCTCAAATATGACTCCCAAGCACGTTTCATTCCTTTGGAGTTGCCAGATTTAGCCACTTTTAATACTCAATATAATTTTGAAGCCGGTCCTTTTTAGAAAATTGTTATATATGTTATCAAATGTAGTTAGAGCTCTTGGTAGGTTTTCCATTCTACACAATTTAGCCCGAAAGGCATTTATTTGCATTACCGTGTTTCCCCGAAAATAAGACAGTGTCTTATATTAATTTTTGCTCTCAAATATGTGCTAGGTCTTATTTTCAGGGGATGTCTTATTTTTCCATGAAGAAGAATTCACATTTATTGTTGAACAAAAAATGAACATTTATTATATACTGTACAGTAGTTGTCATCACAAACCAACATAACCAGACAAACTGAGTGCTGTCAAAAATTTCCTGTTACTACCATTATTTTCATGTACAACTGATATAGACATTTACCAATCCTGCATGCTCTGGTGTTTTGTTTGGCAGGCGCTGGAGATGCTTCTGAACAAAACCTTTGCTAGGTCTTCCTTTCAGGGGAGGCCTTATATTTAGCAATTCAGCAAAACATCTACTAGGTCTTATTTTTTGGGGATGTCTTATTTTTGGGGAAACAGGGTAATTGCAGCCTTGGTGGTTTTACAGGTTCTAATTTTATTTTAAATTGGTCAGATTGTATAGGTTTATCCTTAGAAAACAAATTGATTATTCTGTATAATCTTATTTCTTTCTATCCCTTAAATTGATTATATTTCTCTTTCTGTCATTTAATTTAAAAATTAAATGACAGAAAATTAAATTTAAAAGCCTACCTTACAGTTCAAATCAGAGAGAACACACTTAAAGCTATCCATAAATGGTATTATTATCCAGTCAAGAATAATGTAGTATCAAAATTATGCTGAAGAGGATGTGGAGTATTAGGAGATTGGAACCAGGGCTGGTCGGAGATAAATTTAAATATTAAGCGGGGGTGCTGAAAAGCGCCCCCCGCCGGCCCCGCCTCCTGCACCCTGGCCCCGCCTCCCACCCAGCGTGCCCTGGCCCCGCCTCCCACGCTGCGTGGGAGGCAGGGCCAGGGCACGATGGGTGGGAGGCGGGGCCAGGGTTGGCCCCGCCTCCCATGCTATTCGCCCTAGCCCCGCCTCCCACGCAGCGTGGGAGGCGCGGCCAGGGTTGGAAAGAGGAAGGCTTCGCCGCCCGGGGAGGGGAGGAGGGGATCCCTCCTCCCCATCCCTCCTCCCCTTCCCGGGCGGCGAAAGGAGGAGGCTTCGCCGCCCGGGGACGGGAGGAGGGGATCCCTCCTCCCCTTCCCGGGCGGTGAAAGAGGGAGCCACAAGGCCAGGGCGCACTGGTCGGGCGGCGGGGCACCGTCAGAGCGGTGACCCGCCTCCCGCCCAGCCTGACGGCGCCCCCCGGGACCTGTGCCCGAGGCGGCGGCGTCACTGGCCTCTATGGTGGGGCCGGCCCTGATTGGAACCATGTCCAAAGATACTAAAGTTTTGGGAAAGATCTTAACTTGGATAAGCCAAATAACAGGAGAAAAAGTCCACTTTAGAAGAGCATTGCTGCTCATCTCCTTATTTGAAGAAAAAAATGAGAATTTACTAAATAATGACTGTATGGTATTTGTGGTATGCACTACAAGGATGGAGACAGTCAAAGTATGAAAGAATGAGAGAATTAATCGATAAAGAACTGGTTAAACAGAACGGCTTTATCTAAAAAATTAACATACATAGATATGGGACATAGTTTTATCTAAAAAAACAAAATACAAAGTAAGATTAGCGAGAGGAGAAATAAAAAAAGAATTTATCAGCTTTATGTGCCAAAGCAATAGGAAATTTAAACCACCCTTAGATCAAGTGAGATTTTGGATAAATTACTAGGGGAAGATATGACTATTATTAATAAAATAAAAATAATAATAGAAGCTAATTTATTAGTAAGAGGATTTACAGTGAAGTAGTTTATTAACATCTGTGACTTGAAGAGGGGAAGGGGAACGAATGTGATATGTTAAGGTTGTAGATTGTGATTTGTTGTGATATTATTTATATTGTGGAAAGAAAATATATTTATATGTTAAAATGTAAATATATAATTAATAAAATGATAAAATATATAAAAATTGAAGTAGATAATAGTTGAAGATGAAAATATTGCTGACAATCCAAGTCAAACCCCATAGGTTTGACATAGGGTGCATCTACACTGTAGAATTAATACAGTTTGAGACCACTTTAACTGTCACAACTCAATGCAATAGAATCCTGGGAGTTTTAGTTTTATAAGATCTTTAGACTTATCTGTCAAAGTGTGCTAGTGCCTCACCAAACTACAATTTCCATGCTTCCATAGCAATGAGCCATGGCAGTTTAGGTGGTATCAAACTGCATTAAGTATACAATGTAGGTGCACCTTAAGTTCCATTGAAATTAATGGCCCTCAAAGTAATGTGATCTGATTTAAGTTGTTATGTGTGTTTTGAAGCATGCTGAAGTGAAATTAGTGGAATTTACTTTCAAATAACTATATTTATCATAATGATGAGCTTCTGTGTGCATGTGTGAAGCAACTAAATTGTGTTCTAGCCAGTAATGCAAAATGTGTACAGAGAGATAAAAGCTAGGTGAACAATCACTTACCCACATAGGTGTAGCTTTCCAAAATGTATGACTTCTCTTCTCCAGCCCTGGGTTGTTCCAGCATGATACGTGCTGCTTGGATGATGCTCAGTTGAGCAGAGAGAACTGAGATAGCTACTGCTACTATAACATAAAGGAAGAAGCAGGTGCCAGGTTGCCCCCAAATCCCGCGAGAATTCAAGTTTCACTGGGTCAGCAGATGAACTATCCGTGGTGCATCCAATATTAATCTGAAATAGAATAAAGTAAAACCTTTGGCTTCATGGTCCAAATGTATGGTCGTTTAACCACTAGTAAAAGGTAAAGGTTTCATGTCTGACTCTGGAGGTTGGTGCTCATCTCCATTTCTAAGCCGAAGAGCTGGCATTGTCCATAGACACCTCCAAGGTCATGTGGCCGACATGACTGCATGGAGCGCCGTTACCTTCCTGCTGGAACAGTACCTATTGATCTACTCAAATTTGCATGTTTTCGATCTGCTAGGTTGGTAGAAGCTGGAGCTAACAGCAGGTGCTCACTCCGCTCCCCGTATTCGAACCTGTGACCTTTCAGTCTGCAAGTTCAGCAGCTCAGCGCTTTAACACACTGCGCTACCGGGGGCTCTGTTTAACCACTAGTAAAAGGTAAAGGTTTCCCCTATGTTAAGTCCAGTCATGTCTGACTCTGGGGGTTGGTGCTCATCTGCATTTCTAAGCTGAAGAGCCGGCGTTGTCCGTAGACACCTCCAAGGTCATGTGGTCGGCATGACTGCATGGAGCCATTACCTTCCCGCCGGAGCAGTACCTATTGATCTACTCACATTGGCATGTTTTCGAACTGCTAGGTTGGCAGAAGCTGGAGCTAACAGCAGGTGCTCACTCCACTCCCTGGATTTGAACCTGCAACCTTTCGGTCTGCAAGTTCAGCAGCTCAGCGCTTTAACACACTGCGCCACGGGGGGCTCTGTTTAACTACTAGTTAACTATAAAATATTGCTTTTTTCGTATGAGCTTCAGAAACGATTGTGACTCCAGAACATATAGCCCCCCCCTTCCAATGTCTCATGGGTTGCTACAAGTCAGTGAAACAGTATCATATACTCTCTAACAACAGAAAGGGAAGAGGAAATTATGCAGGATTTCTTTGCTTATTTCTATCAGATAGATAGATGATACATGGCTAGATAACCAGGGGCCTAAGCAAGAAGAATCAAGCATGTATTAGAATCCTCTGATGTTAGACAAAAACTAACCACCGCAGAATCTGAACCACGTGCCATCTTTTTAAAAAAAGAAATCTTGGGTAATAGTTATTATGCCAAAGGACTGGAAAGGCCAAACATTGTCCCTCTCTTCAAAAAAGATAAAAATGAAGATCCAGGAAACTGCAGCCCAGCCAATTTGAACTCTATCAGTAAAAATATGAGAATGGATTATATAGAAGTCTGTCTACAAATATCTTGCCTGAATTCAATAAAGCAAAGTTACTCAAACTGTGCTTTTCCAGATGTTTTGAACTTCAGATCCCACAATTCCTAACAGCTTGTAAATTGGCTGGGATTTCTGAGAGCTGAAGTTCAAAACACCCGGAGGAGCAATTTGAGAAATACTGCACTAAAGGCACCAGATCCCATCTGACCTTGGAAGCTAAGCAGGATCAGCTCTGCTTAGTACTTGGATGGGGGACTGCCAAGGAACACAGGGTGTTGTCGGCTATATTTCAGAGGAAGGAACTGACAAAACCACCTCTGAGGATTCCTTGCCTAGGAAATTGTGGGACCACCATAAGACAACAGGTGACTTTAAAGATCCATACACAAATATTTTCACATGTGAAAAATATTTAGCATTATTACATAGTTCTTTGTTTAGGCTAACTGTAGTTCAAAAGGAAGAGCAAGCAAATTAAAGGAAAAAGTATAGTTAAGCTATTTATTGGATAAATTCCTACTTCTAGTAGAAATAGAAGAACAAGCTACTTTATTCAGTATCTTGTCTTAATTTTGCAAATTCTTGCCTCATGGAACAACTACAACCTTGTACATTCAGCCCTTCAAGTAACTTTCTAAAATATTCCATCTATTGATTTACAAAAGGGATAATAATGATACTTCTGAATTCCAAGGAGAGTGACCTATAAATGAAGTAGTCAGAAAGTCAGATCTGAACACAAAATCAAACTATCTCTGACTGTAAATAGTGAAAAAATAATATTAACAACCACAATGCACTTAGTTTCCTATAACTAGGTCAACTACCTATTGGTATGGAATCTAAAAGACATGGTGCAGCAGATCTAGTTCTTAGAATCCAGAAGTGTGGGATGGCAACTTTAGTGCATTATGCATTATAGCTCCTTGTTTATCATGATCTTCCAAGACCTCAGAGAGGACGTTTAATTTTTTAAAACAGCAAAATGCCTTTGCCAGATGCCAAGATGTGCGTGTAGCAGGTCTTACAGGGTAAACACAGTGAGGCCTCATTTCTGTCTGAATGTGACCTCAGAGTGATTTGTTGAACAAGCTTTTAATCTATATTTTAAAACAGAAAACAGTTTGCATGCTATATATTATTTATTAGTTGTCATGCCAAATTGAAATGTGCATGAATACACAGCTAAAGTAAATTTTCTAGGAATACACACTGTTTCCTTATTAGCAGCTTCTTATAACCACAGAAAAATCTTCTGTCAATATTTTGCATGTGTGAGCTAATATATTTGTGACATACTTTGAAATAAACTGCTTTAAATAAGGGAAAGCTGCTGAAGTTGGATGGAACTGTCAATTAGGATGAAGATGGGATGCTGGCTTTCCTCTACACATATAAGGCAGAGGGATACTTATTTAGATCATGACATTATCACATTGTACTGTAATTTTTCCCACACTTGTCAATAGCAGTCAGTAATGTGGAAGAGAAAAAGGAAAAGCACAGCCAATATTTAAGAGTAAGATAAAAAAAATAGACCTCTGTCCCTTCTCTTTTTCTTTATGGTAATTATAATGCACAATAAAGTTAAATGTGATGCTCTTCTTTGGTTTTATAACTTTTTTTAGTACATATAAAGCATATCGCAGATAACGAGGCAGATGTGTTCTAAGGCATTAATTCTTTATAAGAATATTTGGGTAACATGGAAAGAAAAAGACTGCTTTTTACACCAAAATCAAACAATCTGGTCAGATGAGCCTTGCACAAGAAGACAAAAACATTTGAGACTACTGTAGACCACTAGAATATATCTTCCAAAAGGAATCAATGGACCATTTTTTTCATTGGCCAACCTCCAATGTTTTTAAAATCTCTATTTAGGTGGTCAAATCTAGCCTTTAAAAAAACCATGGAGGGACCTGGTGTGGCATCTCCTTTTCCCTCTTTGTTTTGCTCTTCATGCATGTTCAGTAAGGGATTCTGGAGATGGTTGCAGGCTTACACAGCTATAGTAAGATTGTTGAGAGTCTTTCCCATTTCAAACTTTATTGTATTGTTTACAGAAAATAGACACAAAGTCTGCATTTCTCTAGCCTTCCTTCATTATCCTCCCAAAACTAATGCTGCAAAAAAAACCAAAAAAAAAAAAACACCAGAGGCTAGGGAAATAAGATTTGGTAAGAAGACATTTCTTTTTCAGTGTTTTGTTGACCAAGGTATGATTGTATATGTACAGTATATGTGTGTGTGTATTTTTTTTTAAATGCACAGTGGAATGACACCGCATTAGACATATATGTACAATGGCCTATTCTTAAGCCTGACTAGAGTAGACTAATGGAATCAATGGAATTTACCTATGTAGGCAGTCCCTGGGTTACGGACAAGATAGGTTCTGTAAGTTTGCTCTTAAGTTGAATTTATATGTAAGTCAGAACAGGTACATTTTAAAGTATAACAGTGTAACAGCCAGTTTTTTTAAAAAAAATTGGATGGCATAGGACAGATCAACATTCCTGTAACATTTATTTTGCTGTCCCTGTGACATTTGGATTGTAAAAATTTTGGCTTGTCTCAGAAACAAAACTTGTGGAGTGGAAACAATTTTTCCCATAATAACTTTTCCAACAATGAATTTCCCTTCCTTCTGAGGGGTAGATTTTCTTTCAGCTTCTGTTGTCTCATCCCCAACCCATTCTTAACTATGACTCATATGTAAGTTGGATGTCCGTAACTAAAGGACCCCCTGTATGCTGACTCACTAATCACCACATCAGATTGAGCAGGTCCACTCTCTGTGCCTTCAAGTTATTTCAGATAAATTTCTTTTTTGCAAAATTTGTTCTTGTGAGGCAGAGATAGTGTGACTGGCAGACGTCACTCAGTGGGATTCCATGGTTGAACTGGGATTTGAATCCTGTTCTCCAGAGATGCACTCTGATGATCAAACTATGGGGTTGACTCTACTTGATACTAATCAACAGGATTCCAGAGATTTATATTTATATGTGTAAGTAAGGGGGCAAGCAAAGAGGGGAGTAAAAACATATACTCCTAATGTAAAATGTTATCTCTACAGCAATACTATTCGAAGGCATATTCATGTGAGTCCATGGCAAATTCCCAGGAGGGAGGTAGGTGGGTGGGTGGGTGGGAGAAACAAATGTAGTGTATGACCCAAAATGTTGTTCTAGTCACTGGCATCTTGCCCCCCCCCCCCCCCCCCAGTATCAGTTACCTTAAGAAGTACCGCTCTACAGCAGTTCTACAGCATAAGAGTTTAATAGTCTTCTTATGTCTTTATGGATTGAACTAATTCTAGAAATCCATATGGAATAACTTCTGTTAACAAGATTTCCCTCTTTCCTTTAAAAATGCAAGACAGGCAAGGACATGTTAGAGCAAAGCTAAGAAAGGCTAGCAGTTGATAAGCAGGAAGAGAGGGATACAAGGATAAGTACCTCAAATTGGATTATGGTGTTTTCATTCACATTCAAATCCCTTGTTGTAATGGAATGTTCCCCAACTTCATTTGAAACAAAAACCATAGCAGAATCTTCCTCCCTATTAGAGAAACAAAACTGATAATTCACAACTGAATTATTAACATCTACTAATAAGTGACCCATTTAAAGGAATAGCTTTGGTCGGGTATGTATATATATACACATATATTTAATACATACGGTGCTCCTTTGGAAGAATATGGACAATAAAGTCCAATGTTGCCACCAGGATAGAAAAACCAGTTGTCTTCTTTAGGACCAAAGTCAAAGGTATCAAGAAGGATAACAGGATTCTTAAGGTTGTTTCCAGCAATAATAAAATCATCTAAAATCCAGATTTCTTCCTTTTTACCTAGGAAAATCAAGACATTTCTTACTACTGATTTAATTCTGGAAAAAGAAGGAAGTATCATTCTGGATAATCAGCATTTCTCAAAAATATGTTAAGAATATGAAACATATTGGCAGCTGTAGCCTGAGATTAGGACATATATTTACCCTTTTAGCTATAGAGGTTCAAGGACATCAAGCCCATTACTAACAATAAAATCTTGCCTATTCCTCTGATAGTTTTTGAAAGAGGAATTGGAAGAGAGAGTGCAAGAGATTGAGAGAGACATTTGTCTGTTTATTTTGATTTAAACCTACTCTTCAGACAGTTTTTGTGAGAGCTTGCAAAACTTAAAAACACCAACAAAATAAAACAATGAACAACAACATGCAATGTAATATGCAATCATACGTTAGAAAATGTGTGAGAGGAATAAAAACAAATCAGACTCTTAAAAATGATGCTAAAATAATATAAATTAAAGAAAACATATCACTATGAATTCTATCTTGTGGGATGAATGAAAAAGATAGGATAAAAAGTATTATAAATAAATAATATTTTAATATAAATAATACAGTATTGGATGATTCATTTATACCATTGTTATATGGTTGCCAGAGCCTGAATCGTGTCGCATTAGTTTGTGCTGTGTATGGCAATGGGATATTAATGAAGAGAACGTCTGTCGTTTGAGTGAAGTAGAATTCATCTATCAGGTGCCAAGTAATACCCCCATTAATAGAATACTGAAGCAGAACAGAATGTGATCTCTCTGGAATACCTAGAACAAATGGAGACAAATCATAGCAAGAAAGTAAAAGTCACTGCGAGAATGAGTCATTAGGCATAAAAAGTTAGTGACGTTACAGAGATGTAAAGATATGGTAAAAATGGGAGAGCATTATTATTAATGGCGCCCCATGTAGTCATGCTGGCCACATGACCATGGAGGAGTCTACAGACAACACCGGCTATTTGGTTTAGAAATGGAGATGAGCACCACCCTGCAGAGTCAGACACGACTAGACTTAATGTCAGGGGAAAATCTTTAGCTTTACCTAAGACACTTATCATTATTATTGATAACGGTTATTATTAATTTGTCAAAACCATCACCAGAACTTGTTTTAAGTGTCACGACTTGAGGTAAACATAGCAATTGTGGAAATACATTACTTTGTATGGAGTTATCTACAACTATTTACTTTGGAGATGCTGATAAACAAAGTGTACATATCAGAATTCACATTTAAATAATGTAACAGGAGTGTAAATATTCTTATGTGTGTAGCAAGCAGTAGTTCTGAGCTGTTTTTAAACATTACTTTTGAAAGTCATTTTTAGAAACTTTCTGACAGGAATTAATAAATTTCTATGCTGTTCAGATAACAATTATTCTCCCTAAAAAGGTTGTTACAACCTTGCAATTTTAGCCAAAGGAAACCTGACTACAAGACACCATCCTCATAAATTCCTTACTCCGACAAATACAATATGGGGTAGGTAAAAATTATCATTTATTTATTTACTTATTTATTTATTTATAGGGTGAAAAGAATTGCTACCCAGCCCCTAAAATAAATAGCATATTGCTCATATTGAACTGAGGACAAGAGTGTGGGCCACACTGTATGAAAGAGAGGCTGTTAAGAGGGGCCAGCTACCTTGAATAGGCTAAGCCATGCCCCTCTGGCAGGCCAAGGGTGGCTCACACACCAGCCTCATGTGCTTCCACTCTGGCCTCTATTCGTGGAGGCTTCGTAAGTTCTCCCTCTGACAAGACTTCTTGCCTTTGCTTCGTGGGGGTCTTCTCCTGAGGCAGGACAGCTGCATCTATAGTCACTTCTCTTCTCAGTGACTCCCTAAGATCTTTGAAGTCATTACAATGTACATGAAATGACTTGGGAAATCATTTTCTTTTTTGACATGTGATTTCCCAATTCACTTAGTGCATATTGCCTTGGCTGTCACAGAGTGAGACACTACATAAAAAGGACTTTGACACAGCTGATCTGTGTTGAAAGGTGTATGCCAGGTGGCTCTCTGTTACTCGGGTGGGTGGCTGAAGCTGCCTGCATAAACTTCTTTGTTTATGCAGAGAGATACTTTCCTGCATGAGCTGTGGATTAAAGTACAGGAGAACAATCAGTTACAGAGGTGGGAAACTTCAATCAGCCTTATCTGGCATAGTCAGTGATGAGAAATGTTGAGACTTGGATTCCAGCTATATCTGGACAGTTGCAGTTTGCCCATCCCTGTGGTGTAAGGAAGACTTTTTCCCCTCCCAGGGCGCATAATACTGTATATTTTTTATTTCGTATTGAAAGTATTGCATAAATTAGTATAAAACTGATAAAAATAGAAGGAGCAGAAGCAGCTAAATATCTTTTGACCAAAAACAGACAACAGCAACCACATTGTCTGTAGCCTCAAACAATTCTTCCACTGTACAAGAGGCAGGACATTGTGGAGAAGCATAAAGATGCGGAGTTGTCTGTTCTGCTCTATAGTTGCACAAGATGGAGGATTCTTTTAGGTAGTGTCATTTTCCAGGTTGTCTTTTGATCTGCCCACTCCACTTCTGAGTCTGTTCAGGGACTTCCAAGTTGCCCATTCTTGGTTTGCCCCTGGAGGCAGACCCTCATGTGGGGGACATCCAATTGGGATTTCCTGGTTTAGCTGCCCAGAGGGAGACTCTTGCTGTTGCTGGGGGAATGTTAAGAGGAGTGATGGTTCTCATGAAGCTTTTCCTTTATTTGAGTCTACTGGGAGAAGGCTGATAGCCATGCAATGGATGGCTTTCACAATGTTTGACCTTATTTCTCTCCCAGTTACTAGTGACTTCCCGTTGCACATCGGGGTGGGGGCAATGCCAACTAGCTTGTAGAGCTTATCAACAGGTGTAGGTTTGAGACATCCTGTGATTATTCTGCATGTTTTCTTCAATACTATGTTCACCTGCTTCACATGGGCAGACTTATGACAAACAAGGCAGGCATACTCAGCAGTTGAGTAAGACAAGGCCATGGCTGATGTTTTTATTAGTTTTGGGCTTGCACCACATGTGCTGCCAGTAAGTTTCCGCAGAATGTTATTGCGTGCAGCTACTTTGTGCTTGGTGTTCATGCAGTGTTTCCTATATGTTAGTGTTTGATCTAAGGTGACACCAAGATATTTAGGATGGAAATAGTGTTCAAGCTCTTGGCCCTCCCAGGTAACTTTCAATTTCCTATTGGCTTCATGGTTCCATAGGTGGAAAACACACACTTGTGTCTTAGCAGGGTTAGTCTTCAGGTGGTTCTCTTTGTAGTAGTTGGGGAAATCTTTCCAGGCATTAGTAAGTTGAATTTCGACTGTTTCAAAGTCTTTTGCTTGTGTTGTTAGGCCAAGGTCATCCGCATATATAAAGCTCTTTGTGAGTGGTGGTTGTGGCTGATCATTAGTAAATATGTTAACCAAGGTCAGTGAAAGAATGCTACTTGGGGTAAACCATTCTTTTGCTTCCTCCATCTACTTTTCCTGCCTTGAAACGCCACATAGAAGCTGCAGTTTTCCAGAAGGGTCTGGACAGTTTTTGTAAAATCATAGTCCCAGGTAATATGATATACTTTATGAAGCATTTTCCTATGTTGCACCATGTCATAGGCTGCCATAAGGTCCACAAAAACTATTCCCGTAATGCAACTTTTTCATCTCCTTCCTCAGTGTACTCAGTCAAATTAAGAATTTGGGCTGTACAGTTTTTCCCTGGTCTGAAAACTGCTCGTTGTGGAATAAGCTGAGGTTCAATAACAGATCCTAATCAATTTAATAGCGCCTTCTCATATACTTTATATAGATGACTTAGGAGAGAGATTGGTCGGTAGTTCCTGGCATTGGAAGCATTTTTACCAGGTTTTGAAATGGCAATGATCTTCGTTTTCCTCCATACTCTGGAAATCTGTTTGTATGCCAAGCATTGATTGTAAAATTTCAAAAGCCAGGTTTCAGCTTTGAGCAATTACAGTTAAAGTGGTGTCAAACTGCACTAATTCTAGATGCACCATCAGCATCTTGTTGCAGGCTTTTAGAGCTGTAGTCATTATGTGTTCAGCCATCTTGTAGAAATATCAGCTACTTGATACCTTGATTCCCAATCTTGAAAGAAAAATTTACATAAAATAAGCCAGACAACATATGCTAGAGACTTTCTGATCATCACTGGATGGAGTGTCTTCTTGGTTTGGCCTCAGAACTGATAAAAGTCTGGACTATCCACATTTTTGCCAGTTAGCATATATTAATATGTTATAATTGCAGTCAATAAATAATACTGCTGGAATAATTATAAAAATTCCTTACCTTTGGCTAAAAATTTAAAAGAAAACTGGATATACATTGTATGAGTACAATCCAAATCTCTTGAAACAAGCATTCTCAGTCCTTCCTGGAAACAAAATACAGAGAGTGCTTATTTTTCCTAGGGCAAAATAACTATTTTTGCAATTCAGTCTTGTTAAATAGTTCCAAACAGATGTTATATAGGTTTATATTAAAATAATTAGCCAATCTAACAAAAATGTAACTAATATGCATATTGAACTTATTGCATTTCTGTATGCAATAAGGTTACGACAAGTGAACCTACTAAGCTGAATAGAGCCCGCAAGGTATGCATTTTGCAATTTAACTATCAGTTAGCTGCCCATGTGTGTTTATAATGCTAGATAAATGTTAAGTATTAGAAAGTTTGCTGAATATCAATGGCTAGCCTAAGACATTTTGTGACATAAGACAGAACTGCAAAGGATTATCACACATCCCAGTCCAGTTGAATAGCACCAATGGCTGAGGCTGAATTTTGGAAACTGGGTAAAACTTTGCTACCCTTCCATAACTCCTAAAATGATCTACCTTCAAGATTTATGATATATATTCTTCTAACCAAGAATGAGTTACGTCACACTTCTGTTTGGGGAGGTTTTGTCCTCCTAAAGCTATTGGCCAAGGACCACACAAAAGTGTGTCATCGTGCTGGCATCAAGCCACTTAGTGCCATTTTATTTAGTTGTGTGTTGCTTATATGTCAGAATGGGCAAACTGTGGGCACTTAGTTTCAATTAACTAAGACTTTTGAAGACTTTTGATGGCACCACAAAGGGGAAATAATTCACCCATTTCCCAATAATTTCTGACTAGCATGAGATATGAGATATCCACATTATGGATGAGATCAAGACTTGGCACATGATATGGTTTATATGGTTTTAATCTGTGTTATTGTTATGTGTTTTAATTGCTCATATGACTAACTGTTTTATAATTTGATGGGGTCTGTTTTATTGTTAGCGGAGTTTGTAAGCCACCTTGAATCCACTCAAGTCCACGCCTTGAGAAAGGCAGGGTAAAAATGAAGTATAAGTATGTGATGTGTCTCAAGGTTTCTCAGGAAAGGGTGCCATTTGGAGGAATTCCCAGTGCCATTTGGAGGAATTCCCTAGGATTCTCTGATCCCTTCATGGTATCAGGCTAGGGGAACCACAGGGTCTATGTCTAGGGTTTCAAACTTGGATATCTTTGGTGGGACAATCCGGCTTAACTCAGTTTCCACATACAAATTTGTGCTCAAACATTCTATTGGCTGTCCTGCTGCAGATTCCTGAAGTTAATAAACTTGCGGCCTTATTTCACAAAATTGGATGGGAAGGCAAATTTATTTAGCTTCATAAATATGGAGAATTTAAATTAAATGATTTCCTTGCCCTGAAGCATTCACAATCTATATTCTATGACATGGATGAGCAATTTAGTGGCCTTCAATGTATTGTTAGGGGATAATTTCATTAATCATATTTTGGATAGTCAATGATAAGAAAGGATGAAAGCTTCATTCGAACCACAGCTGGAGCACAAATTGCTCACCGCTATTTCTACATATAGAAGGATATAGATACACAAAGGAATAGAAAACAAGAAAAAAAATTCTGAATGGTGGTTGTTGGAAAGGTGTGAACATTATGAGAAAAGATGTAATAAGAAAGGAGGAAAGGAAGTTACTCAATCAAGAACATAACAAATGTGAAAATCGAGAGAAAAAAGCATATATTAAATGAGGACGCCAGTGAAAGGAGTTAGAAGATTCAAACATATACTAAGGCAATAAGCTTCTAACAGGGGAGATTGCATAGCAGATCTGTTTTCACCTTTTGGATTGTCTGGAAGCACTTCTGTGGCAAAACCCAGAAGAAACTCTCTGTGATTTGATTAATTTTACAGCACGTACTCAAATGAGTTGCCCACACCCACACCTATAAAAACTGAGATGACAGTTCCCAATAAAATACATGTTAGCTTATTGGGTGAAAATGAATAGGATAAAAACAAATTATTACAAGAGGAAAAAATAAAGAGCAACAAAATAGGTACAGGAAGGATGATAAAAAAGAAAATTTCAATAATTTAGAAATGGCCGTAGAAGAACACTGATATTTTAAAGACATAGCAACTTTTATTCAAATAATGTTTAGACATAAACAATGTCTAACCCCTTTAAAGATGAGAGTTGTTCCAGATTTGATAGTGTCACCATTTAGGTTTCCTCTCTCGGCTCCGTACACCTCAGGCCAAAGATCAGGATGTAGGTTACCATTGAAGTCATCTTTCAGGACAGAAGGGAGTGGAGCAGCAGGAACACAATAGGGGCCTCCAAAACCTCTGTCACACCTAGCAACACATTGTGAAGACTGGTTGGAAGAATAATCTACTGTCTGATTAAACTGGCTACATTCAGGTTTGTGAACAGTATCCTCATGCATACTAATATGATGCTCAAAATAAAGCAAAGCACAAATTAGCCCCTGAACTATGATATATTCATCTTTCACTACTAGCCAGGAGCGCCCAGATGGCATAGTGGACTAACTGACTTGAAGGTTGGGTTGCTGACCTGAAAGCTGCCAGGTTCGAATCCCACCTGGGGAGAGTGCGGATGAGCTCCCTCTATCAGCTCCAGCTTCATGCGGGGACATGAGAGAAGCCTCCCACAAGGCTGGTAAAAACATCAAAACATTTGGGCGTCCCCTGGGCAACGTCCTTGCAGACGGCCAATTCTCTCACTCCAGAAGCAACTCAAGTTGCTCCTGACACGAAAAAAAAACAAAAACTACGAGCCAGACCACACTTGCAGAAGGGGTAAAACGATCCCTTGGAAAGTTCCTGTTGAAATGTAATTTTGTTATAACCTTTTTTTGTTTTTGTTTTGCATTTGTGAGAAGCAATTAACAATGAGCAACTAACTACTTTTAATTACTTCCAACACTTGCTAAAAAGGAAGCAAAAACTTCCTGTTACATCTGGTTTACCACTGCCCGAACAAAGCTGAGTCTGAAGCCTGGATTTGATATCAGTTTTCTATTCCTAGTTTGTTAATTAAAAATAGAGATAATGGGAAACATGTGCTTCTTCATTAGTTTCTGGTTCAGCAACCATTGACGAATGGTATAAGTACAGTAGAGTCTCATTTATCCAAGCTAAACGGGCTGGCAGAACCTTGGATAAGCGAATATCTTGGATAATAAGGAGGGATTAAGGAAAAGCCTATTAAACATCAAATTAGGTTATGATTTTACAAATTAAGCACCAAAACATCGTATTATACAACAAATTTGACAGAAAAAGTAGTTCAATACACAGTAATGTTACGTTGTAATTACTGTATTTATGAATTTAGCACCAAAATATCATGATATATTGAAAACATTGACTACAAAAATGCCTTGGGTAATCCAGAACCTTGGATTACACCTATCTCGGCAGGCTTTTGAGTTCTGTTATTGATGTTTTTAAAAAGTGCTTTTAGGATGTTTCAAAGATGTTTTTAAATTGTTAGATTTTAGCCTGTTCTTGTAAGCCGCCCCGAGCCCTAGGGGAGTGGCGGCATATAAGTTTGAATAAATAAATAAATAAATAAATAAGCGAATCTTGGATAAGTGAGACTCTACTGTAATATGCATAAGGGAGACAAGTCATGAATGATGAGACATACCTCTTTGTGCTTTTGGATAACTGCTACAGAAAATAGTTTCAACCTAAAAACAACCCAATACCCATGAAATATTTAAAAACTTATTCCCTTACACACAACGGCCCGCATCACAGATTCCATGGCCTGAGCACATCCAAGGGCATCCAGTAGCTAAGATGACATTATCAATAGCCCATGTATCCCCACCAGGAGCATATTCATATTGGATCCACCTGAAGCGTGTTCTGGGAGACCTGTTAAAACACATGCACATGAGAAATTATTATTACTATTACTATTTTATACCTTGCTTTATCTCCCCCAAAGGGAGAGAGATACCCCAAACTTTAAAAATCTTTTTGCCTGTTCTGACTTACATACAAATTAAACTTACGAACAAGCCTACACAGCCTGTGTTGTTCATAACTCGGGGACTGTCAGTATTGATCTGAGTGAACAACTGTTCATAATGGCAAATATGAGTTTGTCACTGAAATAGTGATCGCATAATGAGCCTCTCTCATTCTGCTTTTACCTGCAATAAATGGTTATGGAAAGTGATGTGGCATGCTTTTACTCATCTACATCCCTCACTGGCAATCAATAAGATCGAGTAATCATAGGGAAATTATTATTTAAAGACAACATAAGGAAATTATGATATAAAGAGAATTCAGGGTTGGCCAACAAATCAGTGTTTATCACCACCCTTTTTGACATGGGAGAGTGCCTTAGCTTTGAAGATGAATGATATGACAGCTTGATTTGTCTACAATTTATATGCTTAAATCAGGGGATAGAGAGAAAAATGCCTTTTATCTAGGGTGGTCCTCTTTAAAAGCATGCCAATGAATTTCTAAAAAGCCAACTGGTTTAAAGCATCTTGCAAATCATTCATTCACAGTTTGTTTTGTTAGATCATACATTCAGCTAAATACTATATTTTCTTTCACAACAAAATATCAAGAAATCATTCTCACATTGTTGCAGGTGGAAGGTAGAGTATAATTCTCCTCCAGTTCTGGAATCTTTCTGAAGTATAAACTGAACTTTCAGTATAATATTGGCAGCCGATTCTGGGAGGAACACATTCCTCAGTTACCAAATGCCAATCTCTCCCATTGTTTATGGAATACTGGAAATGAACCCCATGGGAATCACTGAGTGGCTTGCTGCAGCCCATATTCAGCTCAAACTGCATGAAGGTGGAGTCAGACACATGGAAATCCCAAGTCTCAGCATAACGGGGTTTTCCTAAAGCAGTACATAAGAGATTATTATTCTTTTCATTTGACTTCTGAACAAATGTTTCAAGTCATTTTCTCATTTATTCTGCTTCAGTATATTTGTACTTATTAAAAACCAAATCTTACCTATATTTTCACTGAATACAAGAGCTGTGTCCATAGACAGACAATCAATGTCTACTTGACCTCCTTGGATCCTGTACCAACTTGCTTGTAAATCCACAGAGCCATCAAATTTATCCTGAAAACCAGTTTGAGAACTGTCATTCATTCCTACAAGGACATCATCTAAAGCCCATTGTGCTGAATGCTTTCCTATAAACAAAAAGGTATATTTTATTAGACTTTATACTTTACATCAAGAACCAACTTAACTGATCTATGGAATTTGACAAGTCTGTAACAGGCACATCTGCCTTTTCTAAGAAATTGTTTGGACTGAACCTGACCCCTCCTTCCAACTTTAAATTACCATTTAATTCATCAGCATGTCTTAAATGCAGGAGCACATGTTAACTACAGATCAGCTAGGTACGAATTCTTTAAGGTCAGAAAATGAATACATCTCATACACAGCACTGATTCAACAAAGCATGCCTGGAGCTTCTCCATAATCAGCTATAGAAGCAGAACACTTTTAAGTGTATATTTTACTCTACCATAATCAACAATGAAAATATGGCAATCTGGTCCCATTCACAATAATAATAATAATAATAATAATAATAATAATAATAATAATAATAATACTATTTATATACCGCCCTATCTCCTGGATGGGATTCAGGGTGGTTTCCAATCACAAAAACAACACTACACAAATATAGCACTATTATTCCACTTTAACTGCCATGGTTCCATTCTGTGGAATGCTGAAGTTCATCATTTGGTGAAACCTCTTGGCAGAGAATTCTAAATCCCAAAACTGCTCCTCCCAGAATCCCAAAGGATGAAACCATAGAGTTAAAGTGAAATAATGGTGCTATAATTGTACATTGAATGGACCCCTGGACTATAGCTTAACACAATTCATGAATTTAAACATATTAAAATCAGTCAATAAAGAATTCAATTTGTGGGACATAAAGAAATGAAATTGATGACCTCGGGTTTGAACAAGGTGAGAATATATCTTGTCTATGTTGGTGGAATAAGCATTCATCATTATAATGTCTTTATTCATTATTCACCAATGGATATCATAAAGGTATACTTTATGCTGTATGTTGATTACTATGATGGTTTTATTGATATTGATGTTTTACTGTTGGAATAATTGTTTTATCGTTTTATTGTTGTATGTTTCGGGCTTTGTCCCCATGTAAGCCGCTCTGAGTCCCCACTGGGGAGATGGGGCGGGGTATAAAAATAAAGTTGTTGTTGTTATTATTATTATTATTATTATTATTATTATTATTATTATTATATTAACTGTAATGTTCATGCTACAAACCATGTTGAGGTTGCCACCATCGGAAGGCAGTGGCTGGTGTTTTGGCCTCACGAGGCAGTTCTATTGACACTATCTGTGGTTCTAAGAAAGACATGAAGTCCAGTTCACGTAGCAGATGCCAACTTATTCCATTGTCATTTGAATATTGAACAACAAGACCTGTAAATGAAAAAGAAATGAAATGAAATGAACTCCTTTAGAAGTAGTCCAGGCTATCTTCTGGAAGCATATGTCTGGTTCTATGTAATTAGTTGTTAGCTCAAACTAAACCTAATGCCTCTCAGGTTAATCTTCATGAGTTTATTTGATTACTTTTCCTCTGGCCATTCAGAAAAAATGCAACGTTTTCATATTTGGGATTGTTGAAAGCTAGAGAAATAATCAAACCCAACATTTTATGTATATAGATATTGAATGTGTAGAAGTGGTTTATTTCTGCATTTCTTTTACAGTATTGGTTTTGAGGTGCTGGCAGGATGAGATCTGTTTTTTGAACTAAACACAAATCACAAAGAGCTAATTTGAATCTTAGCAGGTATGTTATTTTGAATTCATATAAAATGAGTCATTGTGTCAGTGCATGGTCATATACCCAAAGTGCATATGACAAACAAAGAGGCCCTATTATGATGGATTGAGATTGAATAATTAGTTCTGCATTACTTTTAAGTTATAGTTCAAGTGATGATGCCTTTTCCTGCCATATCAACAAAAAAAATAGTGGGTTTTTAATACTCTAGTTTTCCTTTCAGAAGATACAGAAATATTTGACATATTTTTCTCCATACACTGGAGTTCCTTACCATAAAAATTATGTGACATTAGTTGAGTTATAATAAGTATATACAGTGGACCTCAAATTACAAAATTATATAATGTCAGCAAGATCCTACAGTAGATATTAATGAGCACTGCTCTGTTGCTTGTAATGGAGCTAATAGTTCATCCAGATGTTTCATGAGGATAAGCGTTTTGTGAATTTCCAGCTTTCTAGCCATATTGTGAAATAAATCAATTTTCTGCTCACTTGCAACAGCTGGCAACGAAATGTCAAGAACTGGCATGGAAATTTATGACATGATGGTCTTGATTCATTCATTTCTGGATAGCTGTTTCCATTTAGGAATAGCTCCATAATATAACTGGCAAAAGGAAATTTGCTGCAGGAATATCAATTCTTTGGTGTAAACAACAAATAAGCAAGGTCTACACATTGTTTTACATTTGGCAATGCTGTGTGCGTGCTCCAGTTTTTCAAAGAATAGTTATATTTCTTGCCTACTTACACAAAGTGTTGAGAAAGATAAAAGAAATCAACTATAAATCAATGAGGGCATAAAATTTTAAAATACACTAACTGGTTTTAAAAAAATATCTTCCTCAACTTCATCTCTGTTAAGTCCTTTCATATATGGAAATAAATACTATTTAATTATATTGGAAAAAGCAAGTACCACAATCAAAGTAAAAACAGTCATGATCTATTAACATCCCCTGCAGTCAAATACATATATGTATGTATGATCCCAATAGACCCAAATTTATAGGCAAGAATTTATCTTACACTCATCATAGCCCATCTTGTGCCTCCCATTTCTGTTTATTATCTACTTTTTCCTATTTGTCTGAGAAAGAGATAGAAATGTTATACAAGCCAATAAAAATTTTCAAGTGTTACATCAACATTTGAGCAAGAAATCTGGCCAATATAACTAATCCAGCTCTGCTCATGTTGTCTACAAATATTATCGAAGTGTTCATTATAAGGAAGTCTTCGCAAATAAGAGTTGTATGGAAAAGGCACCCTAATATGCACAAACACCAATCATGCAAGGTTTGTGTTTGCATATGTGCAAAGGCTTCTTCACTACAGATGTCTGGACTTTCTGCATGGACATTAGGGGCAGGGAAAGCTAACAGCATGTTTTTATGGCAAAGTAATATGCTTCCCACTCATACGCTGGTGGAATTCAAGAGCATTGCCACAGGCTTATATAAAGGTTACAGATGCATAACACTATCATGGTCATAGACCTGCCTCTCACAAATATATCGAGTTTCCAACATGTTGACTATCTGTTGTGAAATGTTAAGACAGAACAGGGCTCTGAAGAAAAGAGGAGCAAGACTGCTTCAGTGGCTGAATAGAATAGGATTAGCACCTTCCCACATGTTCCATTGAGTGTTCAACTTTCTTTCTTAGGAATAGCAATTTTCTCAAGAAACAAAATGCTGCAGTCATTGCAAAGTTGTCCTGATGATTCAGCCACTGAGGTGTATAGTGAGTGCAATGGACACTTGCCTTATATCCACATAGACACTACTGATGACCCTTTTTTGCAAAAATAAGAAACAAGTAATAAGACAATAATTTTAATTTTAAAGGGCAACAATAATTTACTTTCTTTATAAAAAAGATTGTGTCAGTAAGAAATTTTAATTATGTTAAATCGTTGAAATTAATATTGGTTTACCTTCATTCCTGGCTTTCGGTTTGTTGCAGCCTATACCAATGGTTTTGCTTCCAATCTGTACATAAAACTGAACCAATCTGTTAATAAAAATATTAAAATCTGAGCTTAGATAAAGCATGGAAGGCAATGTTATTAAATGCTGTTCCCCTATTACATGAAGATTTGGAAATTATTTGAAGGGAACCTCTGTTCAGCTATTCATTTTTAGAATAGAATAGCAGACCATATTTAATTGCATAATAGTCACACTTTTTCTCCTGGGGGCTTGCAACTATTATGAGAGGAAAATGCTTGCAACTACCCTTTGCTGTCAGCTGAGGGAAACCCCAGAGCTGCAAAGCCACCCATGCACCTGCCAGGTGAGAGCTAAGAGACCTCCCTTGGCTGCTGCCAGACAAGGAAGGTCTCACAGCTCTCTCCGGAAGGTGTATGGGCTGGTGAAAGCTATGGGGCTTCTCTCGGCTGGCAGATGAAGGAGGCTGTATAGCTCTTGTTTTCCCACATGCACCAGAGGGCGAGAGCAACAGGGTTCCCCTTTGCTGAAAGCAGCTGAAGGAGGCCTCACAGCTCTTGCATCTTCACCCGACCATGCACCTGCCCCTCAGAGCTACAGAGGCTTCCCTCATCTGGAAAGGCCCGTAGCTCCAAGGGTTAGGCGCATGGGTGAGGAGGTGCAACTATTATGCAAGGAATTTTCAAATCCCAAAACCAGAACCACAAAAAGGGGGGCATGACTATGATGTGGTGATGACTATGATGTGATGAAATACAGTATTCTATTTTTAAGAAGTTTAGCAAGTTCCTTCATTTGAACTACAATCCTGTGCATTTTGGCTACAGTCCTATATGTGGGGATGAATAATAGAGTTCAGTGAGAAATGTCTAAGAATGAAAGCGTAGGAGTACCCTGTATAATTTCATAAGGCACTCATAACTTCTTTACAGTAGTATAATATACAATGCTAATATAATAAAGGAGCCCCCAGTGGCGCATTGGGTTAAACTGCTGAGCTGCTGAACTTGCTGACCAAAAGGTCAGCAGATCAAATCTGTGGAGCGGAGTGAGCTTCCTCTGTTAACCCCAGCTTCTGCCAACCTAACAATTCAAAAACATGCAAATGGGAGTAGATCAATAGGTACCACTCCGGCGGGAAAGTAACGGCGCTCCATACAGTCATGCTGGCCACCTGACCTTGGAGATGTCTACAGACAACGACGGCTCTTCGGCTTAGAAATGGAGATGAGCACCAACCCCCAGAGTCAGACATAATTAGACTTAATGCCAGGGGAAAACCTTTACCTTTACCTAATATAATAAAATAGTCTGCTTTGTTTGAACCTAAATGATATCAAATCTGCCAAGCCTCATTTTATGGGGAAAGTATGCCAGACAGACATGACTGGACTTAACGCCAGGGGAAAACCTTTACTTTTATGCCATGCAAATCCTTTTCCATTTGAGAAATAGCTGACCATTTTTCTTATCACCATCCCCACACAAAACAAATGGCAAGATACAGTAATACTGCATGCCTTTAAAAAAATTCAAAGCAAAATACATAAGTGACCTGATGTTTGTGGTATCCAGAGGATAAGTTCTTGCTTCCCTTTTACCAGGTCCATTGAAGTAAAGGGATTTTCCATCACTAAGTATTCCACAGCCATTTCCAACCTGTCCTCCAGTTATCTTGTACCAAAGAGGGCTCAGCTTTCTCTCAAACCGGTCAAACATCTCACTGTGGTTCGGTACATTGGACACACAGGTCCCATGTGAGGCTTTGAGAAAGGAAGAAAAACGTATGTGGGAGATTCTTCATTGAAACTATATTGGGCAAGCAGTATTTCATGATCCACACACAAAAACAGTCTCAAAAAATCTTGGTGTCTTAGTTTTTGGCCTGTTCTTGGAGTTATTTGGGGTGCTGATTCAGAAAATTGTATTGGCTAGACTGCATCGGCTTTAGTTTCTTAGATATGGTTATTTGGTTCTTTATGGGCATGCAAATGGCGACTGGTAGATGCTCAAAAACTAAAACGGATAGGGGAAAACATTTTTGGAATCCTTAGATCAAATATAACCAGAAACAAGGTCTTACATTTGAGGCACCAAAATGTGTGTTGGTCAGTGTTAGCTTCTTCTGGGAAAACTCAGGGATGAACCCAGTCCAAACGTTTTCATTTCTCTATCATCCATCCACTTTGTTTGCAAACACCTCATGCTACTATCTTGCTACATACTGAAACTTCCTCTCCAGCTATGTGTCTTCATGATTGTAGTTGTTGTGTGCCTTCAAGTCATTTTTGACTCATAGTGACCCCAAGGCAATTATATCATGGGAATTGAAGGCTAAGAGTGTGTAACCTGCTTAAGGTCACCTTGTGGGTTTCCATGGGTAAGAGGGGAATTGAATAATGTCTCCAGAGTCATTATCCAACACTTAAACCATTACACCATACTGGCTCTCAGCTATGAGATTATTCAAACTGAACAGTTTAAAAAAATCAGTTATGTTAGGAGATCATGCTACTGCTTGATAATTTTTTGATTTTAGAAGAGGTAGAAGATGTAAACCTTTAGAATTTACTACTCTTTCACTTCTCAACTATGTCTCCAACATGAAAGAACATACAGAGTTGCTTTAAATGATTTTCCTCACATTGTATATATGGGGAGATCAGATACTGCAATAGGAGAATAACCTATCCTTCCCCATAGAATAGCTCTCCAAGTTAGGTTTATTGTTGATGAGAGTTAGCAGAAGTACCTCAGCTATTTCTCTTTTTTGGAAAAAACGCCGAATGATATATGTGTGTGGCACTAAATGAAGCAGAAAACCTGCATGGAAATAGTGCTACTGGGCACAACATTCCTAATGCATTCCAATTTTGGAGATTGTTATGAGTGAGGTTCTGTTGGAAAAATGGCAGCAGTACTATAAGTGTTTGCCAGGAGATGTGATGGGCTGGATTTCTGTTCTCTCTCTCTGTCAAACAGTCAATGCAAATGCTGACTGCTTGGGTACCAGTCAACTTGCTGTGCATATGAACAATTGGTTCAGGATTACAGTGTGCTGCCAGACAGTTGCCAGTTAAAATGTCAGGTTTCATTATGCCTTCACCAATTATACACACAGTAAAATAAATGACTGATGTCTACAATAATTTTGTATAAAATGTAAAGCCTTACCTGTATAGCCCAAGTCACAAAAACAGACCCCAGAAATACAGTCTCCATGGCCATTGCAATAATTGGTACATGGCTCTGAGATGTACACCCCATCCAAACCAAAAGGAGGCACACTCTTCTGTGAATTGCTTTCTTGGATCCAGCGGAACCTGGTCTTACTGGAAAAAGAAAAATCAGAGGCTGAATGCTAATGCTGGTTTCTTTCTTTCTTTAATGCTGTATTTTATGCATTTTAAATTGAGACACTAAATTTCCAGAATAAACCTTCTAATAAATATATGGCCACACAGACACCAGATTTTGTAATATTAGAAATTAATGTCCAAAGAGACATTTTTAGTTTATATGCTATCATTGCTTCCATTAAATATTTAATGTTAGGTAATGGTATTCCAAGGTGTACACATAATGTATGCATAGATACATTAATATATGTATGCACAATAAAGGCCCACAACCAGTATAAAATAAATAAATAAATTGTGAGCCATTAAAATGATGGAGAAATATTTTACAAGTTTATAACAAGCCTAAATATAGGCATACAAGCTGATTTTAAATGGGATATTCTCTTAGTCTGGTTCAAACAATTTTCTTGATCTATATATATAAAAGAGTGATGGCATCACGGCAACCCACGAAACAACAAAAGTACAGGCCCCCCAACCTCGAAATTTGACAACACAACCCATCACCCATGCCTCAGGGTTGATACAACAAAAAGAAAAGAAAAATAAAGTCCTAATTAGAGGGAGAGCAATAATTTTTTTTATCCAATTGCTGCCAGTTTAGAGGGCTAATCTCTGCCCACTTGGTTGCCTAGCAACCAAGGGACAGCCAGGTTTCAGTTAGGGGACAGGCAGATTTAGGCCTCACTTAGACTTCTTCCACAGATTATCTAATTTGCACTGGATTATATGGCAGTGTAGACTCAAGGCCCTTCCACACAGCTATATAACCCATTTATAATCTTATATTATCTGCTTTGCACTGGATTATCTTGACTCCACACTACCATATAATCCACTTCAGTGTGCATTTTATACAGCTGTGAAGAAGGGGCCTCATATAATCCAGTTCTAAGCAGATAATATAAGATTATAAATATACAGTAGACTCTCACTTATCCAACATAAACAGGCCGGCAGAACGTTGGATAAGTGAATATGTTGGATAATAAGAAGGGATTCAGGAAAAGCTGGTTAAACATCAAATTAGGTAATCATTATACAAATTAAGCACCAAAACATCATATTATACAACAAATTTGACAGAAAAGGTAGTTCCACGCGCAGTAATGCTATGTAGTAATTACAGTAGAGTCTCACTTATCCAACACTCGCTTATCCAACATTCTGGATTAACCAACGCATTTTTGTAGTCAATGTTTTCAATATATTGTGATATTTTGGTGCTAAATTCATAAATACAGTAATTACTACATAGCATTACTGCGTAATTAACTACTTTTTCTGCCAAATTTGTTGTCTAACATGATGTTTTGGTGTTTCATTTGTAAAATCATAACCTAATTTGATATTTAATAGGCTTTTCCTTAACGCCTCCTTATTATCCAACATATTCGCTTATCCAACATTTTGCCAGCCCACTTATGTTGGATAAGTGAGACTTTACTGTACTGTATTTACAAATTTACCAGTAAAATATCATAATGAATTTAAAACACTGACTACAAAAACATTGATTATGAAAAGGCAGACTGTGTTGGATAATCCAGAACATTGTATAAGCGAATGTTGGATAAGTGAGATTCTACTTTGATATGAAATAATTTCTAGGATAGAATAATGCAGAACAATATAATCTCTAAAACTGGACAGTAATAAAGAAATAAAGAAATAAAGAAAGTAAATAAAGCAAGGAAATTGGAAATTCCACAAAGGAATCAATCAGGGCCAGCTAACACCTCCCAAGAAAGGATTCTTCCAGAAAGGAAGCTGAGAAGGCAGTGAAGCACTATGTATTACCAAAGTCATTATTATTACTATCATTACTATCATTACTATTATTATTATTATTATTATTATTATTATTATTATTATTATTGTGTTGCGGTCAACCGTGAAAATGAATACAATCTGGCTCCAAGTATTCAAAAACACTAAAATCAGAATATATAAAAATTAATGTGGTATAATAAAACAGAACAATACAATCTCTAAAATCAGAACACTAAATAAAGAACAACACTCTGAAAATAGGGGAATTCCACACAAAAAACAATCAGGGCCAGCTAACACCTCCCAACAAAGGATTCCCATCATCAAAGTCTGTCCAATCCTCTGTTTTCTCAGGGCCACAGACAGTAGAAGCACATAAAATATCGCAAACAACACCACTCTGAAAACAAGGTAATTCCAGACAGGAAACAATCAGGGCCAGCTAACACCTCCCAACAAAAAAATCACTCAGGGAGGAAACAGCTAGGCTTTAAATCTGCAAGGCCATTACATCCTAATCATTTTTCCTAATTGCAGCATTCATACTTGCCTCCAACAGACAAAAAAAAAAACCAATCAGAAATATTGTATATTCACAACCTTTAGGAAATAATATCCCCTGATGGCACAGCATGTTAAAGCGCTGAGCTGCTGAACTTCTGGACCGAAAGGCCGCAGGTATGAATTGGGGGAGTGGACAGAGCCCCCACTGTTAGCTGCAGCTTCTGCCAACCCAGAAGTTCAAAAACATGTAAATGTGAGTGCATCAATAGGTACTGCTCCGGCGAGAAGGTAACGCCTTTCCATGCAGTCATCCCACATGACCTTGGAGGAGTCTACGGACAACGCTGGCTCTTCGGCTTAGAAATGGGGATGAGCACCAACCCCCAGAATCAGACATGACTGGACTTAACGTCAGGGGAAAACGTTTACCCTTTACCTTAACTACCACCAATTCCTCAATACTTTATTTCCCATACCACCATTCTTCGCCACAGCAACGCGTGGCCGGGCACAGCTAGTACCATATATAATCATGTATAAGTAGTGCTGGAAATGCTTATTCTTGACTCAAGAGGCTACTGAGACCTCATCTTTATTTATTTATTTATTTGCAGTATTTATATTCCACCCTTCTCACCCCAAAGGGGACTCAGGGCGGATCACATTATATACATATAGGGCAAACCTTCAATGCCCATATACACATAGAACGGAGACCGAAATAGACAGACGCAGAGGCAATTTAACCTTCTCCTGAGAGGATGTTTGATTCTGGCCACAGGGGGGAGCAGCTGCTTCATCATCCACTGTGATGGCACTTCCTCATTCCAACGTTGTAAATTAGTTAAATTTGCCTCCCCACTTTATAAGTGGTACCTTATTTCCTACTTGATAGATGCAACTATCTTTCAGGTTGCTAGGTCAGCAACGAGCAGGGGCTATTTTTTTTTTAAATTGACGGGTGCTCATCCCGCCATGGGCTGGCCTCGAACACATGACCTCATGGTCAGAGTGATTTATTGCAGCAGGCTGCTTACCAGCCTGCACCACAGAGCTTCCTTGCTTTGGCTCAGTTTTGTGCACACAACCTCAGTCATTCACAGCCAGCCACTTTGTCTGCCTGGTGCTCTTCCCTGACACCTCTGAGGAAGCAAGTGGGCTAACTGTGATTGGGAAAGGCAGAAAAAGATGAAATCTCAACAGGCTCTGGAGCCAAATATTTATCAATACCAGTAGTGTTTGATCACCATTCAGACTGATTCCCTCCCCCTGGTGCTGCTGTGGTGGCTCCAGAGACTGCTGAATTTTTATACCTGCAATCTCTGGTTCTGCCATCCACAGCTGGCCTCCTCACTGAAGTTGAGGAGGAGAAGGAGACAAGCAGGCTGGTTGCAGACAACTGCAAGTGGGTGCATGCAGTTGAGTACATCTGGGAGAGTCTACTGTAGAAGAAGTACTGACCTCCCGTCAAGTCTTCATGCCAAGGAAGGTTAGTGCCACCATTGCTGCCATTTTCCTGCCCAGATATTCAAAAAGTCCAGATGTGATGGCAAAGCACACAAAGACACTGTTTTGACCTGAGAATAAGCTGATTTCTGTTTTTTGGGGTCAATTTTTTGGCAGGTAGAGTGAACCTCACCCCCCCCCCCCCTCCACTGTGTCCTTGGATATGCTTGTTCTGCCCCCAGATGTCTTCTTAATGCAAATTTTTCATATGGGATTTATGCATTAAAGTTAACACTAGTAAGCCCAAATTGTATGGTTGACACCTTAAACACAACCCAGGAACTGGCCATGTAATTCCAGGCTATATACACTGATTTATATGTTCCTGTTCTGTGTAATTCCATCTATGCATAGAAGTGCAGCAGGCCCAAAGTTCAGCCATTTAGTTGCAATCCTCCTCCCTGTTCTTCAACAAGTTTCTCATCAGAGAAGATCACCTGAACTGAGCACTGTATTTGAATCCAAAAAATTAAAGAGGTCTAGAGAACAGTCATGACACCAGATGCAGTATAATCTTTGACATTAAATGGATGAGCCTGGTCTGTACTTGGATAGAAGAGAACCAACTTGAATATCCATCTATATTGCTCTGAGCAGTCTGGAAGTAGAGGATAAATATTATAGAGCAATAGTCCTGAAATACATTAGAACTAATTCCAATACAATTAATAGAGCTACAGTAGAGTCTCACTTATCCAACACTCACTTATCCAACGTTCTGGATTATCCAACACATTTTTGTAGTCAATGTTTTCAATACATCGTGATATTTTGGTGCTAAATTCATAAATACAGTAATTACTACATAGAATTACTGAGTATTGAACTACGTTTTCTGTCAAATTTGTTGTAAAACATAATGTTTTGGTGCATCATAACCTAATTTGATGTTTAATAGGCTTTTCCTTAATGCCTCCTTATTATCCAACATATTTGCTTATTCAACATTCTGCCGGCCCATTTATGTTGGATAAGTGAAACTCTACTGTAATTCTAAAGTGGACAGGTTAAGCATCAAGATATAAATCCATCAGATATGTGTATAACAATTACAATGTTGACACTCTGGGAGGCAAACAACAGTATCCCATCTGTACTGGCAACGAAGTATAATTATGTCGATTGGCTTTCTTTTGGGGTCAGAATTGTTGCTTCATTTTTGCTGCCTATATTATAGGACATAATGAGGGACTGGCTGCCTCTATTGATTTGAGGCTGTTTGTGTTGGGCAAAGCAAACTCGTTTGTGTCAGATTTGTGAGATTTGGCACTTGCATTTGTTATTTAATTAGGGGGAAAGTACTTAAACTACAGTACACAGTGATTATCTGATTTATTCTCACCATGAAGACACCAGCTCCTCCTGCTACACAGTATGCCATGAACTATAAATGTTTGCAAAGGATAACAGAAGGAGGCAGTCTGAAAACATGTACACAAGATAACAAAATAGCTTGGCTGTTCTGCTGAAACAGAGAGGTGCAGAAAATAAAAACTCATTATATTAGCATGCACGGTGTTTGTTTGTGCTCTGGGATGAACTCCCAACCCAGCTCTAGGGCCCCCTTCCTTGCTGTCCTTCTGTCAGCAATCAAAGAGTTGTCTATTCTGACAGGCTTTTGAGAACTGGATTAAAGGCTTTTAAGAAGACGCTGTATTGTTTGTAATCACATTGCTTTCAAACTGCATTTTTATTGTAACTTATATGCTTTCAATTGTTTTTTCAATAAAAAGGTATAAAGGAATCTAACAACATGTTTAAGACCGAGTGAAGAAATTTCTACCCTTTTTTGCATTTTATGAAATGGACTGGAGTCCATGAAAACTTCATTTAAATATTTATTTTTTTCTGAGTTAGTATCCAAGATGTTGCATGATTCCTTTATATTGTTTTTAATGTTATTGATAGTTTAATTTTGTTTCAATGCTGGCCTTTTGTACATTTTAACATTTTAAGAAACAACTGATATAGATACAATTGATGTAAAAGTAAACTTTTTAAAAAATCACATCAGATTATCTACTCTGGAAAGAGACTTTGAGAAGAGTGGGGATTATTATTCTTAGTGTTTCTATTTCTGTTTGCAACTCCAAGTGGGTTTAACTATGTTGGACTAGAAGAGGTGCTTTGTACAGAGGAGTGCTTGATAGCAGCTGACAACAACACAGCAACATTGCACAGCCTGATGCCCTTCTGTTTCTTATTCAACCAGAGCCAATTGTTTATGAATTTAATCCTATAGATATGGTTTATGTTGTTATTTCAGCTGAACTCTCTCAAGCCAGCCTTACTGAAACAGCTGGTCAAACTAAAGGAAAATACTATATTAATAGTACTGTAGTGTTTGCCGCAGTATGCTACAGTTTACACATGTGAAAATTAATTTTTAGAACAAAACCTAGGACCTTCCTTTATTGTAATAGCTGTTGTTTTTTTTCGTGTCAGGAGTGACTTGAGAAACTGCAATAGTTGTTGTAAGAATACTAAAGTAATAAGATTGGTTCCTAGATGGTTATAAAAATAAAACCAGTTAGCATCCAAGAAAGGCAAGAATACCTGGCTGCGAGAGATCTTGGGATGACAATAGTAATTCTTGTCCAGTCCTCAAAGTCTCCTGTGTAATACATAGTTGGCTCAGTCAGTTCTCGGGAGCTTCCTTCACATCCTTTGACCCCAGGGGATGCTGGGTAGCAGCCCTCCTTCACCAATGACCAGAACAGGCCAGCATCATGGGAATACTGAAGGAGCACAGGAGCAGAACCAGTGAACTGGTCTGTACAGCCTATGTTTAACTGCAAAATAAAGGAAATGAAAATAAGATAAAAGCAGTGAAAAAGGATGTAAAGGTCATATGCGATATATCTTTACTGATTGATTGATTGATTGATTGATTTACAATTCATGTCTGGGCATGGACAGATCAGACTGGTTCCTGTGCGTTCTACATGTATGCATTCATAACTCAATTTCATTCTGCTTATGCTTTGATCTCACACATTTGAAGGTAGAAACTTTTTTTGTGTTGTACACATTTTATTCTGGAATACACATTGGTGGACACATTTCATCCTAAATCAAAAAATGTTAATGAAAACATCCATATTCGTTCCCATCAGAATTTGGAGAATTTTCTAATGAATAGTACATGAGAAGAATATCCATAGCAAAGTGCATGAGGTCTATTAGATTAGATTAATTACTGAAATATATATGCCAGATTTCTGTCACACATCATCCAAGGGGCTTATATAAAACATTTTTAAAAGTTAAAACAGTCTACCATTCACAATGCAATCTTACACGTGCTCACCCAGAGACAATTTCTACAGTGAACTATCTTGCTTTCAGGTGCATAAGATTGTGTCTCTAAATAATATAACATATTATATGACTTTAGTACACACATCAGAAAATAGTGACCATTCCCAGGCAGCAGAGATGTTCAAATCATCTTGGCAGGATGAGTAGTCTCAGCTGCTTTGCCATCTGCCAGATAGTTCGTTGTTTTCCAATCAAAAATAATGGGCAGATTTTTCTGATGTAGAATTACAATTCTGATGTAGAATTACAACTTAAATTTCACAAAGACATCTACTGACAATCTTAATAAGAATCTACTTGCCAAGTATTCACATACTGACACTTTGGTGGAAAAATTAATTGTAAGTAAGAAGACAATCCCAACATCAAGCACAGGAGGCAATACATTGTAAAACAATAAAACAAAGGATATACTACAATACACAATTATAGTACTTTTCTATCAGTTTCATTGCCTTGGAGCCATGGGATTTTCAGTTTAAAGCACATAGAACTTTCTGTCAGAGAGCTCACTATAGAATTCTAAGCACTTTTCCAAACTAAAAATTTCAGGATTCCATAAGATGGCAGTTAAAGTGGTATCAAACTGCTGTAATTACACCATATAAAGATACTCAAAGCAGATACAATATTTCTTTGAATATATACATGTGGAAGTAAAAGGGAAATAACACTTCATTGCCAAAGAAAAGCTAGGATTTGGTCTTTATTGTATTTTCCTATTATATTTTGTGGCTCCCTGTGATCTTTAGCACTGTGACATATGAAGAGGTATGTTAACTAAAAGCTAGTTGTGAAACTAAATTACATTTAACAAAACTCTACTCCACAACCATATTTCACCCAAAGTATGGCATAATGTTCTGTTCTGGATTGGTATGTGTTGTGTATGTCTGCCTGTGCCTCAAACCTGGCCAAGGGAAAGATCTCACCAGGAAGGGGAGAGGGTGCAGAGAGCAAAGGGGTATGTTAACCCATTAGCAAAGCAATGAGATGGCTGGGACATTTTCCTAACTCATTCATCTGGTTTCCAAACCTCTGGGTGAAATCCCTAGATTCTAAGTTTTTATCCTGCCCTTCATTATCTGTGTAATCAGCTAGTTCAAATAGGTCTTAATAATCACCATGCTTTTTAGAATTGTTTAATGAGAGACACCAACTGAACTGAGCAATATTTATTAGTCAGGCTTCAGCTACATAAGGCAATATCTGCAGCTTGATTTAACTGGCTATTAACCCTGTGGAAATTCAATGCTAACGCATGAGTAACCTGTCAAACACAGAACAAAGAAATATAGATCTGAGTGAAGCTTCTTGTTATATAAGTCAGTGCTTCTCACTGCACTGTGCATCTTCCTCAGACGGTGAGAGTCTCTTTACACTCAATTCTCTATGAGGTGGCAAACCTGTGTCTAGATAGTATCACACAAGACTATATATTTTACAGTTCAAAATGTAAAACAAAGTAAGTCTTGTTAGTCCTCAAGATAAATATCAAACAAGAAATACATTTATTAAGACAAGATCAAAAATATGCACAGACCATTTAGAATTCTCAGTTAGACAGCTTGAATGCATCACCATATTGCAGTCCCAAAGATTTCACAGGTTGTTGCCATACAATTAAAGAAAAATATAGTGTGGGAATAATTGGTATCTATATTAAGCAGAGTACAGCAGGGATAGTGCAACATGAATTTGTGGTAGAAACAGCAGAAATTACTCTAAATCGGTGATTCCTAAAATTTGGTCCTCCAATTGTTTTGGACTTCATTTCCCACAACTCCCAACAGCTGGCAAGCTGGCTGGGATTTCTGGCAGTTGAAGTCCAAAACACCTGGAGGACCAAAAATTGGGAACCACTGGTCTAGATGCTTTTCTTATGTAATAAAAGGGAGATAATTTATATTTGTTGTCTCAGGAAATCAATCTTAAGAGAATAAAAGAGACTGGCCAAAAAGTTGGCTTATAATTATTAAGAAGAACCCTTTCCAGTAAACTAACATCTGTTACTGAGTTAGGACATCATGGATGTTCTTTCCAGAAAAGGGGAAGAAAGAGTAATGTCTGCAGGTAAGAAGTAAGCAAAGGTTTGAGAACACAGAATAAAGAAAGACACAGGGGTGAAAACAAAAGATAGGTTTTATCTAAACTAGGCATGGGCAAACTTTGGCCCTTCAGGTGTTTTGGACTTCAACTCTCACAATGCCTAACAGTCGGTAGTCCAAACATTGAGGGCCAAAGTTTGCCCAAGCCTGATCTAAATTCTTCTCACTCATTAATAACTTTAAAGGATTGATGCCTTTTTGCTTACAATATATGGTGATATATTTCCGTTCTTGGAAAGGTGAAAACCACCACATATATAATGGATCCATGCCCCTCTTGACTTCTAAAGACAGCCCAAGGAGAACAGGCTGAGTGGGTTATAGGGGCTGTGAATGCCTCACTATAGCAGATAAGGTACCCATCTTGCATTAAAAAAGGCTGTGGTAGTGTCACCATTGGAAAAATCCTCCCCGCATCTCATCATAATGGAGAACTATTGGCTAGTATCCAATTTTCCTTTCCTGGACAAGGTTCTAGCCACGTAGTGGCCTCTCCTGGATGAGGCAGATTACTGAGATCAATTTCAATCTGTCTTCAGACCTGGCTAGGGCACAAAGACAGTTTTGGTCATCTTAGTAGATGACGTATGCAGGGAACTAGCCAAGGGGAGCATGTCATTGTTGGTTCTCCTAAACCTCTCAAGCCCCTTCCACACAGCTGAATAAATCCCCACAATATTTGCTTTGAACTGGGATATATGGCAGTGTGGATTCAGACATTCCAGTCCAAAGCATATATTGTGGGTTATTCTGCCTTGATATTCTGGGTTATATGGCTGTGTGGAAGGACCCTCAGTGGCTTTTGAAACTATTAACCAGGGTATCCTTGTGTGGGTTGCTTCTCTGTCCTTTCCATCTGATTCCAAGGAAGTTGTCTCTGTGTTTTCAGAAATGGACTGGATAAGGATGAACAAACTGAAACTGAAACTTACTCCAGCCAGATGTGTTACATTCGATGGCATATTATATTCAAGTAAACACAATTGTTTTATTGTTTTAATAAACATGTTTTAATAATAAAAAATAGAGCATAAATTAAGGCAGATCAGGGAATAGGAATTCAGCATGTGCTAGGTGGGGTTATATTTTCCCTGAAATCTCATGTATGCAACTGGATGTACTCTTGGACTTGGAACTAAGCCTGGATGCCAGGTTTTGGCGGTGGCCAGAAATGTGTTTGCACATTTAAAACTAATGCATTAGCTGTGCCTATTCCTTCAGAAGTCATATATGGTTACAGTGATACATGCCTTGATTATATTCCATTTGGATTACTATAACACACTCTTTGTGGGGCTGCCTTTGGAAACATCAGTACTTCTGTAGGTCCAAAATGTGTGGCCTGGCTCTTGACTAAGGTTGGTTACAGAGTTCCACTGAAATAGTGCATGTGAACTGTGTGTTTTGTTTTATTTTATCTTTTTTAAAAAATCTTGATGTTTAAAATCTATTATATTATATTTACTCAACTCTAATGCTTTGATTGGGAATTGTGCAAGGGTGACGGAGGGGTGTGACTTCCCAGTTTGCCTCATTCATATTGTGACTGTGCTGTTGGGCACATTACATTCAAGGGCAATTCTATTTTCTGTAATGTGTACCTTTGAAATTAAGGTGCACATTACATTCAGTGGCACATTATACTAGAGTAAATACAACTGTATAAGACATGTTATAATCTGTTTCTAAAAATAAAGATGGAGTATAAATTAAACAGAACAAACAAACAGTTCATTGTGAATGGGCTCTAGATCTCTTCATTGAGGAGGTTGTTAGAAAACAAGGGAGAAGGGTGTGAAAACAAAGGAGATAATCCAACAGTGCTGTACTTATTAACTTTATATGGTTAGAGGAATAAAATAGAAGGGAAAATGGTAAACAGACTGAAAGACTCCACCTAGAATCCTCCTCTATATGTTTTATGAATTTATGTGAATATTAAATAACAATATGTAGTCATATAGACTACATATCATTATTTAATATTCAGCGCCCGCTGTTAGCTCCAGCTTCTGCCAATCTAGCAATTCGAAAACATGCAAATGTGAGTAGATCAATAGGTCTGGCAGGAAGGTAACAGTGCTCCATGCAGTCATGCCAGCCACATGACCTTGGAGGTGTCTATGGACAACACTGGCTCTTCGGCTTAGAAATGGAGATGAGCACCAACACCCAGAGTCGGACATGATTGGACTTAACATCAGGGGAAAACTTTACCTTAGTCATATAGACCCACACCACAAATGCATTCTTCATTATATATTACAAAGTTCACATATATAGTATGTTTTCTTTGAAGGATTTTTATCACTGGTTTTGTGAACTCTCTCTATAGTTATTACTTTATATTAGGAAAATACAGTACAGCTACCAAAAGCACTTGCCTTAGTCCTAAACTAGTGTTAAAAAGATAACCATTATACACTTTGCTATTGTCCCTGCATTGGACACTTTAGCACACGATATCTTTTGTCAAAGAAGGGAAAGGAAAAGCAGTAGAAAGAAAGAGACTTCGGACTGGATCACCCTTTTGGCCACAGATTAACTATCTCATAGGATTTAAAGACATCTCAGTTGATGTTTACTACAATATTAATATAACTGTAAAAACTGCTTTGGTATATTCCTTCACAAAAGCAAATTATACATGCAAAAAGCCCCAAGTAATGTTTAATTAACATTAGGAAAAGTCTACAATAAATGTAAACCATAGTGATTCTCAGCTTATATACCATGTTATCATGATAATATCAAAACAGAATGAGATTATTTTACAGATCTCCATACTATTTGAAAAGCTGTCTGTAAACATATTATATCTTTAATAATTCTTCTTGTAAATTATTCAGTGCCTGTATCCACCAATTATGTAAAGACCGTGTATTTGTGGTTAACTCATTAAAATTCTATTACAGTTAATCCCAAGTATTCTCAGTGGTCTTTTATTATAAACGCAATCACATTTTGATTAGGATTAAAAAAGCAGCCTATGAAAGTGAAATGTGTCAAGTATTACATTATAGGAGTAATGTGGTAACCATTTCCTTTTGACATCACCTTGCTCATCCAGTAACACATTTTGGTGATCATGTGTGATGGATAGTTAATATGGTTATATCTAATTTCACTTCAGATTTTACTCCATTAATCTACTGTTTCACTGATCAGGATTCTACCACCTCTTTGGGCCTGAACATCTGTCTATTTGGGCACAGTATAAGAAGAGAAACAAAGGAAAAGGGTTTGCTATAACACACTTCTAAAAAAAGGGGTGTTCCATTCTGGGGTACAATTAGAAAAATATTTTGCAAATACAACATTAAGAGCTCCAGGATCCTGTGTAGTTAGTGAAATTAGTTTCCTCTTAATTCAAACCTTGAATTGAAGAACATATCCTGGTTTCAGTGTTAAGTCCCGTGTCACTGCAAAGCGATCGCCATCTGATCTCCCAAATATCATTGCTGATGGAGTGGCAGAACAGTAGGTTTCATTTTTGGGCATCCCTTCATTAGCCAACATCAGCCAGACACTGAGCTGATTCATCGGATAATCAAATGCTGGCTTCTCATAAAAGTTCTGATGAAAACAAAAAACAAAACACAGAATATGCTTCATCATTACTATTATAAGTAGAACTTTATTGTCTGGCCTTCATATTACGTTAGCTCAAGTGCTTGGATTTAAACAGATTGAAGCTGTGATCCTCAACTCCTTTACATGGTAATTACGAAAACCAATTAGATTTGGAGCTGGTTCACGGTCCTTCCATGTGGATTTCTGTGCACTGAGTTACTATACATTGGCTGAATGGTGAACTGATCACATGGAAAGTACTGCATTAAACTGAACTGAAAATTCTGTCTACTGTGTTTTTTCAATTTATCACTTGTTCTCGGGTGATGTGTGAGAGTTTTTAATCAAGGTGTGAAGAATAAACATGCTTAAAAAAGAATGGACAGCTGGAAAACAGAAGAAAAACCAACATACATTAAATAACCACAAGAGAAATAGCAGGTTAGTGACAGCCTGCATTTCCAATGATAGTGTCATGTCAAATTCACTCCAGGTGTTAGTCTGAAATTTAAAGCAGATATCTGAAGTGCTGAGCCTATTCAGGGAACCTTGGATAATGTTTTACAGCTTAAACTAAAATCCTGAGAAGACCTGAGAATCTATTATCATCAAAATCATCATCCACCATGCAATTGGTGAACGCCACAATTGCAGATAATGCAATGTGTCTATATTTCTTATTTCTGTTATTCCCAAACAACATCAAATCTAATAAGCATCATACAAGCAACATCCAATATAGACTCATTGCAACTAGAAAACTACATCTCACCCAGAAGATGGGAAAACAATTGGATGCAGTGCATGGAGAAATAATTGCAAACTCCCAAGTCAACCCTAATTGCTTCAAAAGTGAAATAAAGTTCAGCCTTCACTACTTTTTTCATAGTTATGTGTTAAGTCTCCAAAATTATAGAAAATTTGGCACTTGTAGGCAGACCTCCATTGTTACCAATACATGTAAATTAATTGAAAAGAAACAGAACTAAGAAGGAACTGAGATAACTGTATTTACTCAAGTATAATGTGCCATCGAATGCAATGTGCACCTCAATTTTGAAGGTGTGGATTACAAAAAAGAAATTTGCTGTTGAACGTAATGTGCCCAATTTATTAGGCTTACATGTGAACAGGAAGTCACGCACCTCAGTCAGTCTCATGTGGTACCAAAGTGGCCTCATTCATTACGCCTTCAAAATGTAAGGTGGAGGTTTAGAAGGCCTTGTGAATTAAACTATTTAGGAGGTGCCTGCTCTTTCACTCACTCTTCACTTTTTGCCTCCCTGATGACAGGCCCAATGGTACAGGCAAGGTTGTGCCAGGGAGGCAGGTAGCGGAACAGCCAATAGGTTGGCTGTTCCATCAGGTCAAGCTCTTGAGCTGCAGGCCAAGGAGAGATCGTTGAGCCAGGCGAGGTGGGGAAGCTGAGGAGTGAGTAATTGACCTGACAGGAGAGAGAGGATGAGGAACAGGTGATGGAAGCCGCTGCAAGGAGTCTGCATTCCCCAGGCACCAACAAAGAAAGGGCAAGAGAGCAGGGAGTGGGTGGGATAACGTGCACAATTCCAACATGCCACTGAATCTAATGCACACCTCATTTTTGGTGATACAATTCAGTTCAAAAAGGCTAGCATTAAGCTTGAGTAAATATGGTATTAACTTCCATCTGTAGTAAAAAAAAATTACACACTGGAAATTGAGGCTGGAAGTTTGTTCTGGCTTTCCAAAATCGTGCTAAAAGTGTCTTCCATTTCAACATTGGACTTGAACTAATATATTACCTGTGGTAAAGTGGGGTTAACAACTGGGATGATCTGTTTCAGTTTTTCAGACAGAATAATGATGTCATCAATAGCCCACTGGTCATATCCTTCCCCTGAAAACACTGGCTGCCACCACCGGAATCTAGTGCATAGAGTCTTTGCAGCAGCAGGAAGCTCAAGGTAGACAAATCTAGAAGCAAAGATTTCCAATATCTTTAAGAAGGACCAAAACACACACAAAAATATAAATATACCAAGGATCCTGAGGGTGAGCATATAATCCACAATACATATTTTAAGTTTCTCTGACATAAATAATGGCTACTTGCTACCAAACAACACAAAACATGTCACTTGAGACATAATAGTTTAGCTAACTAGTAGAGATAATTTGAGCAATGAGGAGTGTATCAATAAGAGTCCTTTTAACTCACTTGTCTAATTGGACATTATTCCTTACACTTTTTCTATTTCAGTCCTGGAATTAATGGACAACAAAGGCACAATGTAACTTACAAATGTCCCACCATAGTCTGAATTTTTACCTGGATTTGCTGAAGTCAGAGAAATACATTTCTGCCAGTAGATGCCAATTGATACCTCCATTGTTACTGTATTGTAACAGCACACCTTCTTCTCTGCTATCTGGCTTGTTGCAGGAAGGACTCTCTCCACCGATCTGCATGTAAAACTGAACAAAATCTACCCACGTTGTGTCTAAATCCAGGCTTACCAGTTGCCTCTTTCCGGCCTGTGATGTACAGAAGAGAAAGATACAGAATAAAACTATTCAGATTCTTATTATTTGTAGAGCCAAATTTTGTTGTTCAAGTCATTTCTACCTGATGGAAACCCTAAGGCAGGGGTCCCCAAACTAAGGCCCGGGGGCCGGATGCGGCCCTCCAAGGTAATTTACCTGGCCCTCGCCCTCATTTATAATATAATATTTTTATATCCGTTTTAATAATATAATATATTGTATATACATATAATACTGATAATAATATTATCATTTTATACAATACAGTACTAACAATAATATCATATAATAATATTAATTATATGTTATATATTACATATAATATTACAGTATAGTGGTATAGTTCAATATAGTATAATGCTAATATTGTGCTATGCTAATAATATAATATATTGTATGTACATACAGCTGCTCTGAGTTCCCTTCGGGGTGAGAAGGGTGGGATATAAATGTAGTAAATAAATGTAGTAAATGAATAAATAAATAATTTTGGACTTAGGCTCGCCCAAAGTCTGAAATGACTTGAAGACACACAACAACAACAACAATCCTAATTAACCTGACTATCTCATTGGCCAGAAGCAGGCCCACACTTCCTATTGAAATCCTGATAGGTTTATGTTAGTTAAAATTATTTTCATTTTTAAATATTGTATTGTTCTTTCATTGTTATTATTGTTGTTTTGCACTACATATAAGATATGTGCAGTGTACATAGGAATTGGTTTGGTTTTTTCCCCCAAATGATAATTCGGCCCCTCAACAGTCTGAAGGATTATGGACCGGCCCTCTGCTTTAAAAGTTTGAGGACCCCTGCCCTAAGGTGAAACTGTCATGGGAATTACCTGGTAATATTTATTTGTGTATTTGCCATTTCCTTCTGAGGCTGAGAGAATATGACTTTCTTAAGGTCACCCAGTGGATTTCATGGTTGAGAGAAGATGAAAACCCTGACCTCTGAGTCCTAGTCCATCATTCAACCACTACAAAATGCTATCCAAATTACTTGCTATTTATTTCAAAAGTATGGGACATTAAACAGAGTTGAATTTTCACAGGAAATTATAAACTATGAGACAACGCAGCACAAATATGGAGATCAAATCCATTTAATATGACAATACCAGGAATAAAACGGTGAGTAACAGATGAAAATTTATCTTTTGAATTCCAGTTGTCCAAAGAACTATTATTTTATAGCATAGGTTGTCAGCATATGTTCCAAATGGCAAAGGCCTCTGCAAGCAAAAAAATCAATGATATTGCAGACAATGGCCACTTTGAATGTGATGGATCACATATTTTAACTGTCCTAGGTTCAAGCATTGATGACTCCAGTTAAAATGATGAAAGGTCTTAAGATTATAAGAATTTTGCAATGTTATTCTCTGGTGAAAAAGCATTTACAAAATTCCTGCATTAGAGAAAATTTTATACAAAAAGAAGCACTTTAGAAGAAATTAGAACAAAAATGTGGATCAAATGCATATAATTTTTGTGTACTTTAAAAAAGCATTTGCAATCTCATGTGGAAATGGGACACAGCAAATGGTGAATGGGGAAAAGTAAGTCTTTCTGCTCCTGATTCTCCTGTTCTCTCTGCATGTCATTTTACAGTAAAGAAGTGAATTATCAGCTTCTGCGCATAATGTTCAGTTAAGCCAGAGACTGGGAATATGTATCTGTCTCAACGTTGTTAAATGTCACAACCCCTTAAGCTCATGGCTTATGACAGAAATCCATCATAATGTGAGGAGCCACAAGTTCCTCATATCTGAGAGAGCATTTTGTAACAACTTGTTCGATGATAAAAAGTTACAAGAACTTAACATTTTCATCCAACTTTTCCGGGAAGACTTCAGAGCTGCCCACCTGTAATAAAGCTACAGGCCCTTATGAATGATATCTCGGGTGAGGGGAAGTAGGAATAGTTTAAAAATATGGGTTACTATTTGCTTGGTTCAGAGAAACTGCAGACAATGGCAAAACCTATTGAAATTTGGACTTAAAACTATAAGACATGTTTCATAAATGTCAGCAATCCGCATTGCGGTTTTTCACCTAACAGAAAAATTACTGTCCAAAAACGCTCCTGCTATTTGAATCCCTAACTTGCCATTTTCCTGTAATAAAATATATAGTCCTGTTAGTTTGTATAGCCGGGCTGTGGTGGAGGGGACCGGGCTGTGGTGCAGGCTGGTGAGCAGCCAGCTGCCAGCTGCAACAAGTCACTCTGACCAAGAGGTCAGGAGTTCGAGGCCAGCTCGGAGCCTGCGTTTGTCTCTATCTCTGTTCTATGTTAAGGCATTGAATGTTTGCCTTATATGTGTGCAATATGATCTGCCCTGAGTCCCCTTTGGGGTGAGAAGGGCAGAATACAAATACTGTAAATAAATAAATAAATAAATAAATAAATAAAAGGATCTTGGACCATCACCTTCAAGACTGAGAGAAAAAAGTTTGTGGCATAGATTTCTGTACATTTGTATAGATTAATTCAGTTTATCAGACACATTTGATAAAAGAGACTAGTTCTACTAAATTTTATGCTAAATTTATTTCTCACAGTTGGTTTCAAAGGTCACACCAGATCCTTTTGCTATTGTGATGTCTCATGGGCCTTGGAGTTCTGATCCCAGCGCCATCGTGGCTGATGATGACGAAAACAGGGGATTTTTGCCGGCTCAGCAAGAGCCGGAATCTTTCCAGATGCCTGTTGATGATTCTACCCGAGAGCCCATTAAGGAAGACCTTGAATAGGCCTTTCCCACTGCCTCCCCTCCTTTTGCTAGGAAACAGTTCTATGCGGCGGGCCGGGGTGAGAAAGAGCAGTTTCGGAGAAGCTTGAGATTAGCAGCTAAACAAGACGTTAATTAGCTATGTTCCCCTGGGAAATTCTAGGGAGGAACGCATCTGGAGAGAGATGTGTTTCGCTCTCCTTTCCCTTGGGAAAGGAAGCTCAGGACACCTGCTTGCAGAGAAATGAGACTGAGTTAAAAGTGCCCGACACGGAGGGTTCCGTGCGGAGTCAACAGATCAGCTTCAGGAGTGATTTCGTGTTTCCAGCCAAGTGTGGACTTCATAAAGTCCGCAACTCCAGTTCCTTTGCCTTGCCTTGCCTTGCCTAGCCAAGTATTCAAGAACTATCTTGCCTTGCTTCCAGCCTTGGACCTTGTTTCTAGTATCAAGCCTTGTTTCCAGTTCTTGCTGTGGACTTACTTTGAACTTTGGAGAGATTTTGGACGTTTCCCCACTCTATTGCTTGCAAATAGAGTGTGTTTCGGTTTGGATTTGCAACTTTGGACTCTAATATAAAATATTGGACAATATAATTTTGGACTAATTCTGACCTTCCCTGAAAGGTCTGTTATTGGACTATATTTCCTACTTGTTTTATTATTCTTACATATTTCCTTAATAAAGATATTAGATAGTTTTTGGCCTCCGTGTGTCGGTTCTTAGTGCTCCGTTGCCCTGGCCATGACAGCTATATGGCTACAGATTTCTTAAATGTTATACACTTACAGGTTTTCCTAGCTGTGTCCAATAAGTTAAATTACGATCTATGACAATAAGATGGCATTGCTTCCATTAAGATGTAATTTCAGCCCAAAGCACTGTTAAAATGTATAGAGCAATTAGGATAGGCATATATTAAAAGGACAAGGATGAATATTTATGTTGCTTATTTTTCTATCAGTCTCCCAGGTCACAACATCCATAGAGACCTATGCTTAGGATACAAAATCCTTATTCAATCATGATTCTGGTTGTTATGGTGCATGCTTCATTCACATAGTTGAACATCACACAGACAATCTGGCCTATGAGAATGAGTACTCCACTATGCCTCATTTTTAATAGAGGATACAGAATGTTGGTAGAAGTGAGTCACATATTAGACTCCAGTGGCTGCTCTCAATGTGAGAGTAGTCTGCATTTCCCTGGATAGCACAAATGACTCAGTTCCCCCATGTAAAAAGCAAAGAGTTCCAGAAAGAATTGCTGTCTCTGTCATACTTCTAACATGAAATCCATTTCACCAGTGGGATGATTTACTGCATAATTAAATTTAATTAAAAAGGGCCTCCAGTTATAGAAACCACAAAGGAAATAGGGAAGGCAATTAAAAAAGTAAAATTCTGCAAACAGGGCTAGAGCAATTAAAACAGGATATATCTACAAATAAGTTGGGTCAGTAGTAGTGCAAAACCGAATTTGATGTCGAAGTGAAAGATTGGTCAGGTTAATATTAGTGGCATTAAGACATAAAAGTAAAATATACTTTAAAACCCTCTCCATACAAATAACTGGATTGCACCTGTTACCCTGCTGGCAATGGTAATGGCAGAGAATGTAAAAGGTTTAAACCAGGCATGGGTAAACTTTGGTCCTCCAGTGTTTTGGACTTTAACTCCCAGAAATTCCAGCCAGCTTACCGGCTGTTAGGACCTGTAGGAGTTGAAATCCAAAACACCTGGAGGGCAGAAGTTTGCCCACTCCTGGTTTAAACAAATTTTATGGCCTTGCTGAGCTCAGCGAGACTGGAAGGTATCTGTAAACGAAGAGATCTCTTTTAAGAATAAAAGATATCATGAATGAACTAATTCAAAAGTTTTCTCCCAAATGGGCCAAGGTAATTAGGTTTTAAGTCTTTCTAAATTATATTTTTATTCTCAGAACTATTTTGAGAGGATTTTGCAAAAAAAAATGCATAGTTTTTGTGTGAACCAAATTTTCACATGAAGACCCTTAATACAAATAAAAAAATAAAATAAATTGCAGAGTTGACATTTTAGAAATGGGTCTCTCAGTGTGTCACAAACAAGAAAATATGACATGCCTACAAAGGCAGAGGACAGTTATTTTTAATATAAAACACATTTCTTGTTAAAACTGTTTAACAGCAGGATCACAATACACTTTCCTTGTTAGAATGAACATCTGTTTACTTTGTTCTTTTACAATTTTTTTTCTCCAGTTCAAAAGAATACTGCATTCTCACACTGGAAATTACAGGAGAGAAGAAAAGAAAGCAGACTCAGCCCACCACTGAACAATATGTGGTGGACATGATCCCCAAAGGTGGGGGGACTGACAGAGGATTTGGGATTAGTGGGCTTGGTGTGTCAAGGTGGAACAGACAAAAAGAAGACCAGGAGCGGCTTTTATAAAATATTGACTTGATTTGTCTATCCAACTAAAATTTATTATTTTATCAGGAACATTACATTATCTTGTTTCATATTTGTAATTTATCACCATTCATACTCTTATTTATGTTGATGGACAATATGTGCCTGTTTTGATACATTGAAAAAAAATCAATATAAATATAAATATTTATTATTTTTTTCTTTTGTGTCATCATTTAGGCAGGGGGACCCACTAAAGATCCTGGCTTCGGAAACACTTCAGGATGTAGGGGCCATAGACACCCTCAATTTGGTTTCTTGCAAAAATCCAGATGGAGTTGGAACTTGTCTGATGCAGTTAGATGTTTCTTTTGTTGTTAAAAAACATACATTCTTATAAATACCTGGATTAATTATGACTTTAATATTAAAAAATCTTCAGTATAAATTAAACTGCAATGCACTTAATAAGTTAAACCTACAATATAAATTATAATTTTAAAAGTAGGCACAGAAATAATATAAATTCAGGTTCAATTTTATATAATTCCGCTAATGTTCTTTGTTACAGGAAATATAATTTAACTATATATTTATTTATTGAATGATTATATATTTCTCTTATAAGGAGATAAATATATAGATATAGACACACACCTTGTTGAAATAGAGGGAGGATCCAGATGAGATAACCCCACAGCCTTCTTCTGGTTTTACAATCTCTCCACCAATCACTTCCTGCCACTCTGTTTCCAAACTGTTTGGATTCTCAAAATCAGATATGATTGTTGAAGGGAGGTTATTTTCAGGATGACATTCATTCCCTCGATATCCAGAATCACATCTACAGAGTACAAGAAACAATTTGTGTATTCTCATATATATTCAGTTGGCTTTCATGTTTGTGGGTTTAAATTTCATAAATTTGATTATTTGCAGAGGCTTCTATTGCTGCTCTACACCACTTTTAACATGGACTTCAATAACACCTTGACTTGTGCTTAAATCCTAAGTAAATGGGAGGAAATAAAACACTGTAGGGATAGCTGGGTCCGGCCACATGTGCATTCTTTTGCTTGTTCCTTCAATTGGGAACGGGAGTGAGGGGAGAAGATGGGACAGAAGGAGGGAGGGCACTTACATTCCTTCACTCACCCAGGCATGAAGGGGGATGAGATGAATGTGGAGTGAGAGGAGAGAAGGTGTTTGCATTCCCTTCCTCCTTCTGGAGTGAAAGAGGATAGGACACGGAGCTCGAGGAAGCAAAGAACATGCATTATCTTGCTCACTCAAACGGGAATAGGAAGAAGGAAGGAAAGCAGATGTGTGTCTTCGCTCACCCAGTCAGTCAGGGAGGGAGGGAGGGAGGGAAGAGAATGGAACAGAAACAGGGAGGAAGTAGTAGGAGAGAGCTAGAGTGAGTGAACATAAGCCTTGATTTATAATGTCCTATTCAGTTCAGACTCACTAAGCCCCAAGTCCTTTCCTGCTGCCGTCCCTCCACTACCATCCTGCTCACCCACCACAGCTCTCACTGGTAACGGGCTAAGAACTAAATGAAAAAACCCAATGAACTTAAGATCTCCATTGAAAATATGAAGTACTTCCAGGACTTATTGTGAGTTGCAACTTTGAATTACACCTTCAGAAAAAAATGTTGAGGGATTTTTTTTTGGGGGGGGGGGGAATGATTAAAGAAACAAATAAAATGCTTACCAAAAAGGTTAAGAAAAAAAATCCAGAAATGTGTCACAAGTTTATTTTGTGAAAGAACTAGTAAAGAAGATGTAGAAATCTGTCGATATAGTTTTGCTGCTGTGAGACTAACAATAGCAAAATAATGGAAAAAGAGTTACTTATAAAGGACTGGAGAGGGAAATTATTAGAATATCCAAATAGCTAAGCTCTTCAATGGTATTCGGGGAAGAAATAATGAAGATTTTGCTAGGAAATGGAGGCTTGCATTTGGATATTTAGAACGAAAGACAAAAGTAGAGTTTGAAGTAGTTGCAAGGGGGAATGCAAAGATAAGGGTAGATTTTTATGAGATACCAGCTTGGGGACCCGGCGGTGCCTAGGTTATTAGAAGAAGGCATTGTTTGTTTTATGATGTTAGGTAATATCACTGAAGTTTGGTCCAGATCCATCGTTGGCTGGTTTCAGTGCTGTCTGGATAAGGGTGAACTACAACTCCCAGATTCCTAGGGTAATCAGCCCCCAACCCTGCCAGTATTCAAAGTTGGCCATGTTGGGTCTGTGTGTGCATTGCTGGATGCAGGTGGACTGCAACTCCCAAAATCAAGGTCAATTCCCCCAAATTCCTGCAGTATGTTCAGCTGGTCTTGGGGCCTTTCTGTGCCAATTTTGGTCCCAGTCTACTGTCAGTGGGGGTCACAGTTTCTCTGGATGTAGGTGAACTACAACTCCCAAAATCAAGGTCCATTCGCCTAAACCACTGTAGTATGTTCAGCTGGTCTTGGGGCCTTTCTGTGCCAATTTTGGTCCCAGTCTACTGTCAGTGGGGGTCACAGTTTCTCTGGATGTAGGTGAACTACAACTCCCAAAATCAAGGTCCATTCGCCTAAACCACTGTAGTATGTTCAGCTGGTCTTGGGGCCTTTCTGTGCCAATTTTGGTCCGAGTCCACTGTCAGTGGGGGTCACAGTTTCTCTGGATGTAGGTGAACTACAACTCCCAAAATCAAGGTCCATTCACCTAAACCACTGTTGGTCAAGGGGCTTCTCTGTGCCAAGTTTGGTCCCAGTTCACTGTCGGGGGGGGGATCATGGTTTCTCTGGATGTAGATGAACTATAACTCCCAAAACCAAGGTTCATTCCACTAACACCTGCCATATGTTCAGTTGGTCATGGGACTTTTCTGTGCCAAGTTTGGTCCCAGTCTATTGTCGGTGGGATCACAGTATCAGTGAAGGTACTGCAAATCCCATTATCTGTGACAAGTTTGGTCCAAATCCATCGTTGGTTTGGTAAACAGTGCTCTCTGGATGTACGTCAAGTATAACTCTTGTAAATCATGGTGAATTCTCCCCAAACCTCTTGTTCAGTTGCTGATCAATTCCTCTGTTAATTGTGTGCCATAGGAAAGGGTAGGAAAGGGTTAAGGGGGAGGCAGTGGGGGGGTCATGCAAATTAAGGAACCCTAGGATGTCCATTCTGGAGAAAAAACTGAACACCTAGGATGAAATGGTCCCCGCATGAAAGCCTTACTTGGGTGGGGGGTAGAATGGTGTTTGTGGAGGACACTGGCAGGGTTTGGGCTACATGTTCATGGTACTCACTATAACTTGCATGGCAGTGGAGGAATGGCCATTAAGTGTCTCCCGCTCAGTGGAACTATAGCTGTTTGTGGAGGCGGGAGGATGTCTGTGTAAGTGGACACCTCCTCCACACATACACATTTTTGACTTTTATTATGTGTATAAATAGATTAGTTTCACAGTGAGTGGTTCCAGAAGTCATGGGGGATGGTTCATGGTGGGGGAGGGGGTGGGGTGGGTGGGTGGGTGGGGGTTAGTGGAATGACATATCTGAATTGTGTATTTTATTTTCTTTGTTTAATTTTGCATTCTCTATGTCACTTATACAGTTAATAAAAAGTATATATAAAAAGAAAAAAATGTTGAGGGAGTCTGTGAACTGCATTTGATATTTACAAATAGTCTGCAGTTTGCTCTCTGTATACTGCACTTTCATTAGCTAAGGTGGAGCAATTTCAAAGTAACCTACTTTCTTCCTATTTGGGCAATACATGCTGAAGTTTTGTCCACACATTTACCAATTAAGCACCTAACAGCCATGAATATGGAACCAAAGTTGCATTGTTACACTTTAGAAAACAGTGACATGTGCTGGTCTCTGTATACTGACAACTTTTAGGCATGTCTTCTGGTTACTTTAAGCATAGGATAATGTTATTTTGTTTTCTTAATTTGCCTTCTGTTATCAATATGTTATTTCTTGTGGCTGGGCGAGACTTAGTTCTCAACCTTTGTGAGTATTTACACTAATCTAGGGGAAAACAAGATTATTTCCCCCAAAAATGCTGATTTCACAGATAACATGAACAAGCAGACTAGGCGAACATTAAACTAGGTTGTGTGGGGGAGGGTGACATTATCCTTGGGAACAGTAGTTTATCAAGGCCAGAATGAACAGACAAAAGGCTAAAGAGAGGGTTGTACAAACACAACAAGTACCAAGTAGCAAGGGGACAATAATCTTAAATAAACAGCTAAGGGGGAGCAGAACATTAAGGAGGCAGTGTGCAATCACTTAGAAAGGAATGCTGTGATTACTAAAAATCAACATGGATTTCATGTCAGACAACCCATCCTCTATAGAAAGTGAGCATGAAATACCTGCAAACACCATGGTCACACCAGCCATGCCCATTACACATATTTGGGCATTGTTGTCCAATGTAGATATTGTCTAAAGCCCACTCATCCTGTATGGTGTAGTAGCATTGGCTCCAACGGAAGCGTGTAGCACTGGACCTTGAAGAAAATTTTAAAAGTTAGGAATATATATTCATGCAATTGAGAAGTCTTGCAGGAATGTCCCATGCAGTTTATGTTCTCTTGAAATGAGATTCACTTTTTGAAATAATATTTTCACAGATAAAGTAGCGTCTTCTGTCCAGTATCATTTCTGAAAAGCTCAAACAGAAACAAAAACATTTCATTAAATGCTACACTAGTATAACCACTGAAGTGTTTTCTTCCCACTGTATATTCCTAAGCAATTTTATAGTTTACACATCACCAATGGCTATTTAGGTTGATTTCTGTCTTGTGATAAAGGTCTGTTTTAATCATAAATAAATAATAGTTTGGAAAGAAAAATCTGAGCAACAAACACATGGAAAATTATAATCTTAAGGGTGTAATGCACAATTCATTAAAAGCAGAATAATCTAGTGTATTCTACAGTCCCAGGATGGAGTTGAAAGTATACAGTGATACCTTAAATTAAGAGCTTGTTCAGTGACCAAGCTCTTAACTCAAATCTTTGTTATCTCAATGCGAATTTGCCCATAGAAATGCATTGAAATGGTATTAATCTGTTCCACAGCCCAACCACCCCCATTTTTTGTTACGTGTTTTTAATTAAGAAAATGTACTTATAAATAACAAATAATGCTTAAATGCACATTCACATGGCACAATAAAAAAGAAAGATCAACTTTAAAATGGTGGAAGCACAAAAGTTGTGGCACAATAATATAAGTACAAAGTTGTGCCAAGGAAGCACAAGACACAAAGTGAAGAGGCAGAAGCATCATTTTCTTCCTGCTGTACTCATACCAGCCTCTCTCCCTCTCTTGCTCCCTCTCCCTCTCTCTCTTCATGAAGCCAAACATACCAGGAACAAAAACCACACAAAATCAACTAACTGAAAGTTCCTCAAAGCAGACAGGAGCAAAGCAGACAGCAGTCTCCCAAACTAGACAAGAGCAAAGCAGACTGCAATCTCCCAAAGTGAACAAGTGCATGAGGCACAACTCATGGAAGCTGCTCCTTTGAAGTCCTAAAGCCCTGTACTCTCACACTAGCACTCCCTCTGGTGCAAGCTCTTAACTCAAAAGCTGTTCATATGTCAAAGCAAAACACGGGCTAGTCAAGGTTCCGCTGTATGTTCCTTTCCCTATTTAATCCAGAGTAATCGGCCTCTCTTGGTATCCTTATTACAATTAAGACATTCAAACAGCAGGCTGTTTCAAAGATGAATATGAAAAGAATGGAAATACTGCCTTGTATCAATACTTCTGATTTTAAGTAAATGTAGGCAAATTAACAAGTTAAGGACACCCAATCCATATAAATGTATTTGAATATATTTCAAGAGAAATCTGACCCATCATTGAAAAAAAACAATATAACTGTTCCTAATGATGTTCCCCACAACATTATTTAACCATCAGTACAAATAATTTATGTTTACCTCTAATGATTCCAACATTTTAAAAGTGAAATTAAATTAAACTGAACTTTTCACCTTCAGCAGCAATTTGCTGATACTTTTTCAACTACAGTACTGTTTTTCCAGGCAAAGTGTTTAGTGTGAATGTGTATGGGCAGTCTGCTAGATTTAAAACTCCCTGAGCAAAGAATGCTTTCACAGAGTAGTTCAAATGGTTATGAATGACTCATTATCATGTTACTCATATGCTAAAGAGTCCCTAACTACACATAGACACAACAGACGATAAACATCCAGAGTCAGCCTTTAGTGTTTATTGTGTCAATGATGAGGAGATAATGGGTCATTGATTCCTGTCCTGGAAATCTTTTACCATCTGAGAATGGCAGTTACTGAAGCCACTGTGGTATACCAAAGGAAAGACACAGCTGACTGAACAAGCCACAAACACATGGCTGAGGTTGAAATAGACCAACAGCAAATTGCATCATTTTAAGTTCAATGAGGAGCATGAAAAAAGTTGGTGTACCTGCCAATGCTGTATTTTAGGGTTTATTTGTTATTTTAGATTGGAAGATAAATATTTTAAATAGTTTAATTATTTTAAGTTTCTTAGACTAGGTAATGCCTCACTTATTAACTGATGGTGACAAAATTATACAATAATAAGAGATCTGTAGGAAAACTCAAATGTACGAAATGTTATATTTTTAGATTTTTTTTAAAACTTTGAAAAAATCTTATTGACTATATGTTGTGCTACTGAAAATTTGTAACTGATATTCATATGGAAAGATTTTTCCAAAGTTAGTGATCTTTTCTCATGCATACCAGTTAACAAATTTTCAGAAGTACAATATATAGCATATAGTCAAGACGCAAAACAACAGATGTAAGTTATCAATAAAGGCAAACATTAATAAGGAAAAACACACAAAACTACTACTTTAAGCAGACAAATACTGGAATTTATGTACCTTACGAAAGTGTGCACACACATCAAGGCAATCAATCAATACAGTATTACATAGTATCTCTTATTGTGTTTCCTAGATTTTGTTAAGTTTTCTCCCAGATTACAGCTTTCTTTCAGATCCATGGTGGTCACTGGATGGCCTCTATTTCTACACCCACACTTCTTGCCCAATATATCAGTCAAATCTCAGGGCCCATCTGCACAGGACACAAAATCTGGGGCTGGTCCGAAGCACTGCTGCTTCAGACCAGTTCTGGATTTTGCTATGGTGTTTATACTGAAACACTCTTGAACTGTGGCAATGGTGAGAGAAGAGCCCTGACTGTCCAGTTGTGTAATTGACAGCTAAGGATGAGGAGATGTCGGTGGAAGGCTTAACAGTCGAGGTGGAGACCAGCAGTGTCCAGCAGCTCCCTCAGCCAAGCTTTGAACCAGTACCCATGGAAGCAGCTATGACTTCTCAACCTGTTGAACAAGTGCAAGTAAGTTCCCCTGAGCAGGTTGAAGAAGCTTTAATGGACCTGTGAAGAAAGAGGTCTCAGCTACGCAGGTCCTTAAGATTAGCTGAGAAGTGGGTCACTAACAAGTAACACCTGTGAATTTAGGATCAATGGAGACTTGTTGCTAGTGACAACGTCCATGCTAGAAGTTATAACCTTGGATTCTTGCTATTTCGTGTTTCTTGAACCCTGGACTTACCTTGGACCTCGGCTTATGGACTTTGATTCAACCTTGTTCTCTGGACACTTTGGTATTTGGCTTACGACCCTGGAACTGACATTTGGCTTCTCTACTTGTGCTATCCTGTTAATGTTTGCACCTCTGTTGGACTATTGGCTTGACTTCAGACTGTTGATTAACACTCTGCTAGTAGTTTGGGTGAAGCTTCTGATAAGTTGGATCAAACCCAGTTCAGCTCTGCTGGATAGTCACCCTAACTTGTGATGTTGTTTTGTCACTGCAGTGTGGCCATGGAACTCCAGAGAGCTCCTGGCCATTGCTTGGTGCCTTTGCTGATCTTAGCAAAGCTGCCTGCACAACTTGGAGAGAGAAGTGGAATCACCCTAATTCTTTCTCCCCATATTTCTCCAATTAACGTGGGTGCCTTTGCTGACATCAGCAAATTTTCCCTGTGCCATGGAGAATGGGGAAAGATTGACAGTGGCATTGGCCCATGTGAACAGCAGAGTCAATTCAGGATCAGAACAATCCCAGCTATTCTCACACACCCCAAAGTGCTGGGACATTCCCAGGCATTCCCTGACCTTTCCTAATGAGACAGGAATTTAATTTTGCTTTTAGAAAATTCTTAGAAAATCACTGCAAATGGAGGCTTCAAAATTTTTATGTTTATAAAACATTTGTCAGTTTTTACTACCATTATTATAAGGCAAATATGATGCTATCATAACCAAGCAGATAAATCAATTCAATCCATGTTCGATGAGAACTTGAGGGAGACAGTTTAAAAATCTGATTTAAAATTGAGACTCTAATATAGGCGAAAATATCTGCTGACAAACACGGTTAGCCACCGCTCACTGAAATAATACAATATTTACCTGAAAGATATGTTTCCCTTACTCTTTAAAACTGTTCTCTACATCCAGGTGACAAAACTGTACTAGGAAAACTGTAACCTATTTTAATTAAGAAACTGCAACTAAAAGGAAGACTTGTCGAAAGCTTTCATGGCCAGAATCACTGGGTTGCTGTGGGTTTTCCAGGCTGTATGGCCATATTCCAGTAACATTCTCTCCTGATGTTTCACCTGCATCTGTGGCAAGCATCTCAGAGGAAGAATGTTGGCTGCAATCTCAGTGATTAAAAATTCTTGCCTGTACTGTCACTATGTGGCTACTTCATAGTACAAGGTTGCCTGACAATATCCAAGTCTTCTAAAGAAAACATTAAGTATAATACACTGTTTTCTACATAGAATTACAGTAGAGTCTCACTTATCCAACACTTGCTTATCCAACGTTCTGGATTATCCAACACATTTTTGTAGTCAATGTTTTCAATATATCATGATATTTTGGTGCTAAATTCGTAAATATAGTAATTACTACATAGCATTACTGTGTATTGAACTACTTTCTGTCAAATTTGTTGTATAACATGATGTTTTGGTCTTAATTTGTGAAATCATAACCTAATTTAATGTTTAATAGACTTTTCCTTAATCTCTCCTTATTATCCAACATATTCGCTTATCCAACATTCTGCTGACCCGTTTACGTTGAATAAGCGAGACTCTACTGTATTTTATACTGGCCCTTCTCCCCAGTAACATGCTATGCTCTCTCTCTCTCTCTCTCTCTAGTATATACTATACAATAATATATAATACTTTAATATATTGTTTATGCATATAATATTGAAAATAATATTTTAATGTAATACAATATAATACTAATAATAATGCAATATAATAATATTAATTATATATTATATATTACATATAATATTACTAATAATATTACAGTATAGTGGTATGCTACAATATAGTAATATATAATGCTAATATTGTGCTATGCTAATAATTTATTGTATGTACATATAATTTGTAAGCTACTCCAAGTCCCCTTCAGGGTCAGAAAGGTGGGATATAAATGTAGTAAATAAATAAATATCTCTTTCTTATCGGATTGCGTTATCTTATCCCAACTTGATTCTTTTGCCATGAAGCCTAATAGCTTGTCTTTATTAAAGTGTTCCGTCAGTTGTCTGTATTGGAACCAGGAGACATCTTTACATATTTTGTATATTTCTTCTTGCGGTTTTAATGTATAGTCTCCATTCTGTTTCCTCAAAATCTCTTTATACGTTGGCCACTTCTCCCAGGCCAGTTCTCTTCTTTGGAGTGCTTCCAATTGGGAGATCCACAGAGGGGTCTTTGGATACAGACTATCTTTATATTTTCCCAAACCTTAATTATTGCTGATCTTATAAAATGGTTACCAAAGTTTTTTTTCTTTTTTTCCCTATCATACCAAAGGTACAAATGCCAACCTCCCCTTAAATCAAAGCCCTACAGGGTTGTTATTTTGTTTTGTTTTAACGTAATCCAATCCTTTACCCACATTAACGCACAGGTCTCATGGTATAGTTTCAAATCAGGGAAGCTGAAGCCACCTCTCTTCTTTTCATCTGTTAAAATTTTAAACTTTATTCTTGTTTTTTCCCTTGCCAAATAAATTTGGGAAGGTCTCTGTTCCAATTCTTAAAAAAGACATAACGAAGATATACAAGATGTTACTCCTGGGTCCACAGAAACTGAGACAGTAAAAGAATGCATGATAAAATGGGCCCGTAATATTGGACATCCGATTCAAATGGAAGATTTGGGAGAAATGCTGGAACCAAAAATTAAAATATACATATTCTTTCGACCCTAAAGGAAAATTGGTATAAGATGATGTACCAGTGGTACATCACACCCCCAAAATTGACTAAGTGTCATAAACAATGTAAAAGAATCCAATCTTTCATTACACCTTTGCAGCTACAAGATCTTATTCTTTAAGGAAATTATCTCATTTTAAAAATACAATAAATAGCACTAATTTCAAGTGGTTTTTCGATAATCTTTCTCAGTAGTGGCTTTAACATAGGCTAATGCCAGTTTCTTTGAAGCTATTAGGAAAGCCTAAGACTCAAGGCCGTCGAAATTATATTTTCTACCTTCTGAGTTACTGTTAATTACATTTACCCAATTATCCTACAACTCAGTCATTAGGCGTTGATTTGTTTATGAAGGCAGCAACTGGCAGCTGTTTATATCTCATTAAGCCTGCTCTTATGTAAATGCCTTCCATAAAAGTGAAATTAATTTTCATCAGTGTTCGAAACATATAATTCATGTACAATCCAGTCCAGAAAGCAGGTGCATCCAGCTGATATTTCCAGCACAAGTCACCCATGCACATATTTTCCAACACAACAGACACAGAATGAGACAAGGACACTCTAAAACTCCAATGCACCACCACATTTATATGTACTTACACTGCTGAAAAAACAAGAGGGCATTTAGGTTTTCTTACGGTAAGAATACTGCCTAATTAAATGTTTTCAATTTTGGGGAAGAATGTATTCGGATGCACAGAGGAGCACACAAATTATCTGAAGCTGTAACCTCTCTAAATCTGCAAGTCAGTTCAAGACATAGAGTATTATATGCAAATAATTAAAAGCTTAATTGATTTGTTTATTCAGTTGTCCTCACAGTGAAGAGAACATGGAAGGAGTGTGAACATATTAGTTTTATCCATATTTGCAGTCTTTCTTTGTGGAAAACTGAAACCAAATCAGACCCTGCGAAGTTACAAATCAAGAGCCAAAATACAAGAAAGTTTTTAGCATGGGATATGCAGTATAATGGGATGGCCAAACTGCCCTGTAGGGCTGTCATAATGCAGGTGGCATGCTGCCCTGTGGGGCTGTCACACTCATTACAGAAAAAATAAGTCAGTGCAAAAATTGTGAGATGTGCTATGCAAGCCTTCCTACCAAAAATGGACCCAGACCTATCAGTTGTCCATTCATATATTGTACCATATGGCAAGAGTGGAAGAAAACTGTTAATTGACGAAGTAAATAATGGGAAAGTGGAATATTTGAATTACTAATGATATAAGAAAAGTGGCAGAAGACAAGTAAATCAAACCATATTTATCTAACTTGGCCTGTATTCTAATTACTGATGTGCACTGGGTTTGAAGATAAGGAAAAACCAATGCTAATTGGTTCATTTAATTTTCAGCAGAAGGAAGCCATAAAGATTAAGAATATTTAATCACAGTATATTATGTCAAGGGTTTGTAATACTGAAACTACCAATGTAAACTAAAATATGCAACAATATTGTGATTACCAGACAGGAGAATACAGGTAGAATATCTTTGCTTTAGAAATGGGAAAATGACTATAAACTGCAAAACTTGAAAGTGTAACATAAAGAATGTTACTTAATAAGCATCATTTTAGTGTGTAATTCATTGTTTTACTGTTAATTGCATTAATTAGTAGTGAATAAAATTGTGTGTCAATGTTTTCTAATCATTCTACTTCTTTTATTTAAATAAACAAATAACTATATCCCACTGGCAGTGACTAATATTGTAACTTTTAATACATTATTTGCGAGCTTTACATAGACCAGAAGGCAGCAGGTATCAAGTATTTATTGATCTAATGTAATTCTACTATTTTGGTCACACATTAAAACAAAAGACTTTCATGGTTGTGTTTCATGCCTCAAGTTGGTAACAAAATGAATCTCTATATAGTCCCACTGAATTCAAGTAATGTGCCAAACACTTACTTAAACGTATATATTTTATTTATTTAAACATGCCATGGTGATTGAGAAGCGCTTAAACTCCACTGGATTGTTCTTATGTTATATAAAAATCTCCTTCTCAACAAGAAAAAGGCACTGATCAAGCAGGGCGTTAAAAATTCACATCTCTGCAGAGAGGTTCAGGACTGTATTAAATGATATACAAAGGCAAACTCCCTCTGAACAAACCTTGCCAAGAAAACATGATAGGTGTCACCATGAATCACACATGACTTGAAGGCAAAGAATAACAAGGTAGGTAAAGCAGTTAGAAAGTAAGTAAATACACACCAGTAGGCACTAAAGAAAACGGAGTATCTGAATATCTATTGTAAGCTTCACAATGTTAGGACTGCCTTCTCTTATCCAGGCCAAATTCAAAAAATTGTATTTCCCAGGTCTCATCATCCTCATGCAAATGCAACTAGTACATTACAGAGACTTTTTCATCTATGAATTAGCATTTATTATCAATGGCTAAATGAAACCTAAAGCGGCATTTTAATTAACAGGATAGCACAGCTCATATCACACTACTAAATGTAATTGGGCATAAAGGTCATCTAGATACTTCCCATTTTAGCTTGCAAGGATAGCAGGTTCTATTTTAGCGAGGAGGAAAAACAAGATTAAAAAAAAAGCTAAGCCATTATTACCATGTTTTCTGAGGTAAAAGAACCGTGATCCTCCTCCATTTTGTATATTCAGTGGAGTGGTAGATACTTGCTGGTGTAAACTCCTGGCAGCTAGGCATACTTGGAAGGCATTCCTTGACAAAGACAACAACACCACACCAGGGTTAATGTGAAAATACTGCAATGAACTAGATTTAATGTGAAGAATCTTTAATGCACAGATGTTCAAATAGATAAATTTACTCCAATCATTCTGTCACGAAGACATATTACCCATAATGATAAAACAGTATATTTTCATCCAGGGATGTCCAAATTATAGATTGCCTGGAGGCCATTCAATATTGGGTTTTTGCATCAGACAAAAAAAGGTTCCATAGATAGACCTATAATCAAGTTGGCATTGGTAGTGGGATAAAGTTGTGTTGGAAGCCAAATTTTGGACATTAACCATTAGTGTAGTTCAGTTTCAAAAAAAGCATGCAATCCAGAAAAATCACATAACATTATTCTGCTATCAAGAGAGCTTAAAGATTTAAGAAAGAGCATGTCCCACAGATTCCTACAGGATGAAGACATGCTAAATTTCTCTAGGTTGTACACCTAAAGGTACAATTGAACAGGACAGTTTCCAACATGTGTAAAAAACAGTCAATAGTCAAAACATCATACAGCAGCATGAACATAACAAACATAATAAAAACAACATCATAAGACAACAGTAAAAAATGGTTCAATTAAAATGGACACAGTTACAGTTCCAATCAGTATATTCCATCAAGGAGTCAAATATCAGGGCTGTGAAGTAGACATAGTCAATTATAAAGGATGGATAAAGACTTGCATATTAACGTATCATAGGGCCTGGGGGTGAATAGTCTGCAGAGCAGGGTCAGCATGTTAAACAACCAAACTAATCTTGCTCAAAGACCTGTAGGAAGCACCAGGTTTTCAGTTCCTTGTAGAGGCTTGCTTGATCTCTCTGGGGAGGGTGTTCCAAAGCGGGGGCCCACCACTGAGAAGGCCCGCTCCCTCATCCCCACCAGTCACACTTGGGACGGCAGTGGGAGCGAGAGGAGGGCCTCCCCGGCAGATCTTAAGGCCCGCGCCACTTCATAGGGGGAGATGTGATCACAGAGATAGGCAGGGCCCGAGCCATATAGGGCTTTATAGGTCAATACCTGCACCTTGAATTGGACCTGGCAGCTTATCGACAGCCAGTGGAGCTGTTTCAGTAGGGGCGTTGTGTGCTACCTATAGCTAGCTCCCGTTAGAAGCCTGGCTGCTGATCTTTGAACCAGCTGAAGTTTCTGGGCCATTTTCATGGGCAGCCCCATGTAGAGAGCATTGCAGAATCCAATCTGGATGTAACCAAGGAGTGGACCACCGTGGCCAAGTCAGACTTCTAAAGGTACGGTTGCAGTTGGCGCACAAGTTTTAATTGTGCAAAGGCCCTCCTGGCCACCGCCGACACTTGGGCATCAAGCGTCAGTGCTGAGTCCAGGAGGACTCCCAAGCTGCAGACCTGAGTCCTCAGGGGAACTGCAACCCCGTCGAGCACAGGTTGCCACCCGATACCCTGATCGGTCCCACGACTGACCAGGAGGACCTCTGTCTTGTCTGGATTAGGCTTCAACTTGTTAGCCCTCATCTAATTCATCACAGCTGTCAAGCACTGGTTTAGGTTCTGGGAGGCTTCCTTGGAATTCATTGGAAAACAGTGGGTGTCATCTGCGTAGAGATGGCACCGAACTCCTAAACTCTGGATGACCTCACCCAGCAGTTTCATGCAGATGTTAAAGAGCATGAGGGATAGAATAGAACCTTACGGGATCCCACAGGACAAAGGCCAGGGGTCCGAGCAGGTATCCCCCAGCTTCACCAACTGGGTGCGATCCTCCAGGAAGGAGCCGAGCCACTGCAAAGCAATGCCCCCAAGACCCATTCCTAAAGGATACCCCAGAAGGATACCATGGTCGACGGTACTGAAAGCCGCTGAGATGTCTAGGAGAACCAACAGGGACACACTTTCCCTGTCTAGTTCTCTGCGGAGGTCATCCATCAAGGCGACCAAAAACATCTCAGTATCATGGCCAGGCCTGAAACCAGACTGTGATGAATCTAGATAATCGGTCTCATCCAAGAATTCCTGGAGCTGAGAGGCCACCACTCGCTCCAGAACCTTGCCCAAGAATGGGAGGTTGGAGATCGGTTGATAATTGTTCAATACTGAGGAATCCAGAGATGCCTTCTTCAGAACAGGTCTTACTATTGCTTTTTTGAGGCATGATGGAATGTGCTCCTGTTCAAAAGAGGCATTTGTGATCCTCGTGAACCACTCAAAGTACCTGAATGTTTTATTTGCCCCAAAAATGGTCAACAATGTCCCCTGAAAGGAGGATGGGGAACAATTTTATTACATTGTTGTTCGCCATGATTTTGAAAAATGTTCCCTCCTGGGCCTAAAACAGTACCAGGCTCAGTTTTAAGCAGAGAATCTGCTTAAAAATTGGGAGACCTCACGTAATCTGCTGTATTAAATTTTTGTTTATTACCAAACCAGGATTTAAACAACACTGTGGTTTGATACTTGTTCCTGGAAATGTCTGATCTACTGTTTGGATTACTGTAACATGATGCATGCAAGGGCTCCTCAGAAACCTCATATAGCCAAAAATACTTCAACCAGATTATTAATTGGTATTGCCTACAGTGATCATACATCTTGTACATCAGCTCCAATGCCTTCAGATCAATTTCCAGACACAATTCAAAGTGCTGGTAATGACTTATAATGCCCTATATGGCTTAGGTTGAGATTATCTGAAGAACTCTGTCTTCCTATGCTGGCTTGCCTAGGCAATAGATTATTCTGGGGAAGCTGATGTTTTGGTCCATTCAGACTTACCTCTTGTACTAGATGCCAAGTAAGACCATGGTTAGTGGAATATTCCAATTTCACCTGGTTGTCCATGTGAGGAGTATACTGCTGTCCACAGCCCATCACCAAGTTGAACTGTATCATGTATGATGCTCCTATTTGCATAGATTGTGTTTCCACATAGCGCATACTTGAAGCTTGCTTAGAATCCCCAGTAAAACTAAAAAAACATAGGGAGAAAATATGAACTCACTTTTTGAATAGTTCTGATGCAGTAACTATACACAACTATGACACTTTTATAAGTTATTTATATAGGTTTTATATAGGTCATTCTCGTGAAATTATCTGTGTATGAAAAACCATTTTTCTAATGCCACTCCTCATATTTCAAATGGCTGAAGGAGCACTTTTGCACCCCCCCCCCCAAAAAAAAGACATTTCCCCTGGAGAAAATCACCCAATCAAGGGTGATTTTCTTTAATGTTTTAAAGAAGAATTAATGTTTTAATGATCCATCCCAATAAATCTACTCATGTAGATTTATTGGGATGGATCATTCCTATTGCACACACTCCTTGATTTCAGTGAGGTTTTGCTGTTGTTGCTGCTGCTTTTGTTGCAGATATACTCATATCCAATTTGGGTTTCAAAACATTTGGTCAAAAGAAGCATTTTTGAGAGGAACAATCAGAATTAGCCAAGCACAGTCTCCCCTTTTCCACTAGCTCATGTTGCAACATTGAGGAAGTTGCTCTACCTTATGGGATAGGAGCTGGTAAAAGTAGAGGCGAACCAGCACATGCTGCCAAAAAGGACCTCATGTGAAGAGGTTGAAAGATTGTGCCTGTTTTCCGTGGCCTTCTGTTCTAAAAAATCAGGGGTGGTTGTTCTGGCTGCTTTAGCTGTCTGTGTAATTTTAAAATAATGTTTTAGTCTATTTTAAAACATTTTAATGTGTGTATTTAATGTTTTAAATGCTTTCATCCAGTGTGCATTGCCTCAGGGGCCTTGATGGAATCAGAAGTCATAGAAAAAAAAAAACACACACACACACAATAAGTAGTCAAATAATTAAATAAATGAGAAAAATAATCACCTGCCACTAGGCCCTTGCTTATCTAGCATTTGCACACAGGAGCTTTCAGACCCTGTTCCTTCATCTCAAGGTCTGTGCTTGAGAATATGTGGCACACACACTTTCTGCTACTATTTAACACATTGCATATCCTTTTACATAAAGGGCAAAGCCACAGGGAAAATTAGCACCAAAGAGATCGACCCTCCTGAAATTCAGCTCAGATCATTTAACCAGACTGTCTTTTGCTAGATAGCTCATGCCATAAAGCATTTACCTTGCAGCTTTAGAAGATAACACGCAAAACCGACATCATTTTTTAAAAAAAGTATCAAATTTGCTGGGGGTTGTTATCCATCGAAAGCTTAAGAATATGTGCTTCTGATTACTCACTGACCTTTCTTTTCTGTCACAAAGCTCCATTTCCTCTAGGAATATTCTTTATGCCCTGTTGTATAAAATATTCTAGTCTTTAAGGATCAGCATTCACATTTAAGGTTTTGAGCTGAAGCAGGGAAATAGAACAGAGGGATGGGAGCCCACAGAGGTTTTTCCAACATGATTCTACAATTGTGCTAGTGTTCAGAGATATACCTGCATGGGGAAGAAGGTCAAGCCTGCAGAAAAGGTGAACCTTAATCCTATTTTCTCCTCACCTGGCCAGTTATTGTGATCGAGGTGACCCCCCCCCCCCAGGACTTTGTAAAAGATAGTTCAAAAATCAAGACTTTATGTTCTATATTTCATAATTTATAGTAGAAGGTGATTGAGACTTTTTACTGGAGTTTACTGTGGATTATCCCTGCACAGAAGGTGTTTGACCTTTTAGCCTGAGGCAAGAGATAACAACTTCCTTAATCTTTTCTTTAACCAGTGACAGAAGCACTTCCTTTTGTTTACCCAGACAAAGGAGTTAGCAAAGGGAAAAAGCCAGTTTTAAACCACATGCTTTACAATCTTTTCCCTTGGATCCTGGATTTTCTTATGAAACTTTATGAACTCTCGAACTTTGGGTGGCTGGGAGTGGGCAATATGATTTCTGATTCTATGAATGTATTCCTATATGTCTCCCTTCCCAAAATGCCTCATATATGAAAAATAGAGTGACTGAGGTTTGACTCAGCTACGTGCAGACAGCCCCCTCCCTCCGATGGGCTGGAGTACCCTGCCCAGAGGAGATTATCACCTACTCTTGCATGGACAATTATTCAGGCTGTTCCTCCTTCTGAGTTCGGAGCAGGCCATCAGAAGGAAGAATAGCTCACCCTTCATCCACACAATTATTCAGGCTGTTCCTCCTTCTGAGTTCGGAGCAGGCCATCAGAAGGAAGAATAGCTCACCCTTCATCCACACAATTATTCAGGCTGTTCCTCCTTCTGAGTTCGGAGCAGGCCATCAGAAGGAAGAATAGCCCACCCTTCATCCACACAAGTATTCAGGAAACAGCTCTCCCTTTGTCAATAAACCAGATCAGCGTGTCAGACAAATATGTAGATTGGACATATTGACTCATCCATCCTTTTCATAATCTGCTTGGCTGTCCATTAATCGCTGCTCAGCCCGCCCCTTGTCCCTGATTGGTAGACTGTAGGAAGCCATCTGATTGGGGGGATTTCGAGCCGCCCAGTCAAAGAGCCAATCAGAGTGGAACTGGGCGGGGAAAGGCGGGGAGGGAGATTTGAATTGCTCCGCCTGTCTTTTTGCTTATAAAAATTGCTGCCATGTATTATGTGGCATGTCATCACAGCGAGCGATTGCGTCTTGACATCCGCGTCAGCTGACTCGAAATAAAGACAACTCGGTTCTCTCTTTTCAGGATTTGGGTGAGATTATTGTAGGAAATAGGGTTTTAATTTGCAGTGCCCCCGCTGGCCAGGATCGAATCCTGCGGTCAGAGGGCATCGGTTCGTCCCTGCTCCAGGGACAAACCCTAAATTTGCTCGACAACATTATGAAGGTTTATTTTCAAAATCAGTGACTTAACTAAAATAGGTGAGAATATTTAATAATCTGGTTTTTAATAATTATGGTGATGATGATTATGATGTTGTTTTTTGTGTTTTACCTTCTCTCCCCAAAGCATATAACACAGAATTAAAATGTAATATATAATTAGTATATAACAAAAATACATAAAATCATTTTAAGCACAGATTAAAAACCCCACAAACATAAGATTAAAAATATTACCCATTAAGTCATCCATACCTATAAATGTCAATTTAAAATTCATAATTTATAATTGCCTGGGTAGACCTGTTGGAAGATATAGTTCTTTAATGCTTTTTAAAATTCAGAAAGCATGCTTAGTTATTGAATTCTTCCGGCAGGCCATTCCTCTGTCTAGGAGAGGGTGGCTGGTAATAAGCACTCTTAACCATCACATCTATCTGGACTGACATTTGGAGAGATGGATCCAGGAACACTCCCAAGCTATGGACAAAGTATTTCAGGGGGAGTGTAACCCCAACTCAGAGCTAGTTGACACACCTCCAATACCTGTTAGTTCCTTTGATAGTAAACACCTCTGTCTTGTTTGATTAAGGTTCAATTTGTTTTTCTTCCTCTAGTCCAGTGGTTCTCAGCCTGTGGGTCCCCAGATGTTTTGGCCTTCAGCTCCCAGAAATCCTAACATCTGGTAAACTGGCTGGGGTTTCTGGGAGTTGTAGGCCAAAACATCTGGGGACCTACAGATTGAGAACCACTGATCTAGCCTATAGCCCCCTCCAAGCATTCATTCAGAGAAGACAAATTACCTTCAAATGGAGCACAATATGTTTGAAGATTGGGACATTTGTAGTAATGCCAAGATGCTTGTTTATAAAGCTATTGTCCTTACTCTATTGTACACCTATGAAACATGGACGAAATACAAATGTCACTCTCAACTTCTGGAAATCTTCCATCAGCATTGTCTTCAAAATATCCTGCAAATATCTTGGGAAGACAGGTGGACAAATGCCAACAGTCTGGAAGAAACAAAGGCCACCGGCACTGATGTGATGATTCTCCATCATCAACTTTTCTGTACTGTGCATGATGTCTGACTGCCCGATCACTGCCTTCCAAAGCAGGTACTTTATTCTCAATTCAAGAACAGAATACTGTCTATCACAGACAAGATATGCTTCCTGTGCATTTGAAAAGTTTTCTGCAGATGTAATTTTTCCCATTCCCATTTTCTACACAAGTCAAACTCTTCCATCAGTTTGTCGATATCTTGAAAATATTAATTATAAAGTTCTGTGAACTTGTTCAAGTTGAATTTTAAATGGTCACAATTAATAGGAAGAAACACTTGCAGCTCCTGAACTACTTCTCAATGCCTTGTAAACCTTTCTTGAAGATGACTGCAGAAAAAGTCTAGAAATGGGATGTACACATTTAGTCTATAATATTCCATTGGTGTTGGTGAAGTTGCCTGGAGATTGTTTTACTAGTCTGCCTTGAATAGATGCGAGGGATCCTAATTTCTCCACCATAGATCTTGCTGTGTCAAAAATCTGAAATTCCTTCACAGATTATGTGCACATCTCCATGGATTTTTCTAAGAGACTGTTGACATGTTGCAGACTACAGAAAAGCTCTATATCTACCCTTTGTAATGTTTTGCTAAGCTGAAGGGATGGTGACAGAAGCTTTCTTAGGATGTGTATGGTTACTGCAAATTCAGCATTCAGAACAGCTAAAAGAAAGTGTCCAGCTTGGGAAGAAGTCTCACTGTTGTATAGAGGACTCTATTTATTTATTTATTTATTTATTTATTTGCGACATTTATATACCGCCCTTCTCTCCCCGAAGGGGACTCAGGGTGGTTTACAAGTATATATACATACAATATATTATATTATACAACTATATTGCAATATTATTAGTAATATTGCATGTAATATAAATATACAATTATAATAGTGAATTATAATTATTATTACATTGTATTACAACATAATATTATTATTAATATTAATATTATATATATTCATGTGTGTGCGTGTGCGCGTGTGTGCATGTGTATACACATACACACACACACAAAGCATGTTACTGGTAGGAGGGGCCTTCAGCTGGAGCAAGGAGACAAGATGGAGACTGTCTTTGCTGGCTCCCTCTCTGCTCTGGCATCAGAGCGTCCTTTGGAGATGGTGGGAGGGGCCTTCAGCTGGAGCAAGGAGACAAGATGGAGACTGTCTTTGCTTTTAGTTCTTTAAGTGTTCTCACCACCACACAGTTCAACAAAACATAAAACTGTCACTCAACCCAGTAAGTTTCACAAACTGACAACAGGTTGTTTGCTCTTAATTCAGGAAAACACTCTTCAACTGTTCCAGTATGATGGATGATGCCTTGAAGAAATTGCACACAGATGATATTGTTTCTTGGCAGTTTCTGACAGCTGGAAAGCTGCAAGTCTTTGCTAAGGCTAGATTTAGTGAGTGAGCACTGCAGTGGATGTAGACAGCCATTAGATACTTCTGCGATACAACTGCCTGTGCACCACTAATATTACCACTCATATTAGCAGCTCGACCATTACCCTGTCCACACAAGTACTGCAAGTTCAGCACAATTTTCCTAGTGTTTTCAAAATAATGCCTGTAAGTCCTCTACCTGTCATATCACTTATATTCATAAAATCTATAAAATCTTTGCTTATTGCTGCAGCTTCAACAGTAATGTACCTTACTGAGATTGATAACTGTTCTGAGGTACTCACATGCAAAGTTTCATCTGCCAAAACAAAGAAACACTGTGATGTATTGCATCTTCCAACAATGTTTTGGACCATTTTGTCACTTCAAATGTCCATTAGTTCATTCTGTATTTGAGGACTAGTATACTTACTGGGCATTTATAGCTGCAGACTTTTCAGGCCAGTGTTTCCTGATCTGGCATAAGATCTCAACAAGGCCCCAAAATTACAATCATTGTGCAAAGGTTCTTCACAAGTAATAGGTCCTCAATCATTGCTCCCTCTTAAAGTCAGTTCTTGTCGGCCATAAAGGACAATAGTTTCCACAATTAGTTGAAGTTTCTTTCTGTTTTCTTCTGTTTTCCTTTATCATGATGACAGATTCTTCTGTGAAATAGCAAGAAGTTTTTATCCAAGCACAAGCTGTTCTGATGGTATTCTGTTTTTTGGTGTCCATTGAAGACTTCTATTGCATCTTTCCATTGCACAAATAGCTCAGCAACCAATGCACCACCTTCTGATGACCACATTTACCCCCAACGTCTCCTCCAAACACCACACAGTACTTATAGAGTGCACCTTGTACATGAAATGAGTAGGCTAATCAGATAATCTGTTGAACCACTTGGGTTGAAATCTTAGCTGCCTCTTCTTATCCACAGAATATACATATCCTTGCAATGGAATCTGTGGATTTTGCACTAATTGAGCTTTCACTTGGTCATCAGAAACAGTCTTGTTCATATAAAGTCCGAGGTCTAATAATAACACAGCTTCTTGTCTTTGCTCCTGTTCCAAAGATGTTTTTCGTAGGGCTTGGATTAGATGAATCAATGGGAGATACCAGAGTTTCCACTGTTTCCTCAGTTTTCACCTGTGCATGTTCTGGTGTCTTCATTAGTACCAGCTGCTGCAATGGTTCCCAACCTGCTATCTTCTTGATCTTCAATAGTTAGACCTCACAACCTCTGAGGATGTCTGCCATAGATGTAGGTGAAAAGTCTGGAGAGAATGTTTCTGGAACATGGCCATACAGCCCGGAAAACTCACAACAACCCAGTTGGTTTTTTTTTTTGCCATAAATTCAAAAATGTTCAGTTGCTTTGACAGACGTTTAGACAGGTGCACGAACGGAAATGCCAACCGGGCTTTAAGTCTTAGAACAGCAACTCAAGCTAGCAAACAATTGCATAGTAAGGTAGCTGTGCTTAAGATGACACACAACTGCTTTCATGCCTTCCTTTTATACACCAGTGGGAGGAACAAGAAGGCAAACATAAGAAAGAGCTCTGAAAGGGGGAAGGGCAAGAGAGCAGTGATGTGACTACTTTCAGGTGTTTTTTTTTATAATATAATATAAAAGCTATTAAAGATATTTACATGCGGTAAAGAAATGAAACTACATAAAGATCTATAATTGTGTATTTACAGCATTTTGAAAGATGGCTTATACTTATTTTTACTTTAAATTGGAATATCTAAAACTCAAGCTCTATGATCCACACATATTATTACATTTTTAGAAATTACATAAAATACCTTTAATCTGGTACCCAATTATTCAAAAAATACTTGATAGTTTAGGAGAAATTAAAGCATAAACTTTTAAAGCGAACAAAAATTATCATAGTTGTTATATACCTGGAAACTACCGAATGCATAATCCCATGTTCAGATTTAAGAAATTAATCTCATCATGAAGTTCACCTTCATGGAGTGTAATTTAACCTTTTCTATTATATTGATTCCCTATCTGGGAAGAAATAATTTTGTTTTTTTTTTGAAAACAACCAAAATGTTGGGAAATTGTTTTAGGATAGTTGAGATAAAAGCTTAATTGATATGTGGCATAGATTATTGTTTATTTCAAAAATCTGTTGAACCACTTGGTTTTTCAAGAAGTGCAATAAATAAGATAAGATTTAAGTACACATGTGCACACTAGGGAGGGATTCTTCATATATTTGTTTTATTTTCAGTTTGTGTGTAGCCATAATTCAATAGCATTAAAAATATTATCTCTTCTTCCTTTACCACTGCTTCCTTTAGTAATTCTCCAGAGTACTGCAATTTTTATGGGCAATTTTTATCCCAATTCTTTCTTTCTTCGTGTGAACCTCCCCCCCTTCTGCTGCCCATATGCTTTGCATCAATTTCAACATTGTCAAAAAGTAGCCTAATACATTGGCCCCATCATCAAGGAATAGTGATCAAATTGAGAGGAAATTTGTTTAAAACAGTCTTCAGGGAACTGATTCTACTTATACTTTAATTATATGATATGCCAGTTCAGAAACAGTCAACCTCCATGGGTATCCCCTGTGCAATCAGTCCTCCTGCAAGCACTGTAGACTAATTGGTACACATGGGAATGACCGCATAGTAAATGTGATTGTTGTTGGTAAGGCATAGTGGGACATTCACAATTACAGCATGTTCACATCAATTGCTTCGAGCAACAGTGGCAGCTTCCATGGATACAGATGAATTGCATGGGACAAACCTTCTATGTTAACCAACAGGCAGAATCCAGCTCCCTGCAGTGAATGCAATCCTTCTGCCTGAGAGAAGAGTCTCCCTGTCATATCAGATCTACTTTGATTAATCTCTATGGGATGCAATGCATATACGGAGCTTCACATAGGCAGTTGCATAAGTTAATATTCTATGTGAAATTCAACCAAAACTACTGCATAGGCGCATGCACATGTTTTTTCTTTCTGTCATTACCAAATCAACCATTAAAGTAAGTGGTAGATACGTAATACACCCAAATTGTAAATGTTACTTTTATTTAGAGAAATTAGGAGTGGCATCGAATCACCCTTGCTAAAATGTTTTTTTTAAAACAAGGTAATATATGGCACAATCCTGTACAAATGAAATCTACAGAACACCAAATATACAGTTTTAATTTGTGGGGGATTATCTAATTTATTTCTTTGGACTGATACATAGTTATGTAATACACATTTCCATCTATATAAATGCCTCATGTTCCTTCACACAAATAAATAAATGTAAAGAAAATGGAATACCTTCCCAGTGATTTTGTACACATTATACATATAGAATGAAGAATGGCAGTCATTTTCTTCGTTTATTTATTTCGTGTCAAAAGCATTGTACAACAAATACATTTCAAATAATGGAAATTTTTTTAAAAAAGGAAATCACAAGCAACTAAATAGTTTTGGACCAAAAGCGGGCAACAGCAACCGCATTGTCTGTAGCTTTAAACAACTTTTTCTTAGTGAAAATTGCCCATTCTAGATTAAGAAGATTACTGGTCTGTTTGCTATATGATCACATATCTGTCTGAAATATTAATGATAAACTAATGCAACAAGTTACTTCATTGATTGAATTAACACAGAACAATAAAACAGCAGAAAGGGAAGGAAATGCACCAGCAGTTATATAAATAAATGGATGAAACTTTGTAAACAATAGGACTTAAATCTTGAAGCAGAAAGATTTTGGTTTACAGAAGGGAGAGCTACTATTTAATTACAATATTTCTCCCCCTTCAGAAACCTGTGTTCTAAGACAACATGTTGGGAAATGATTTATAGCATATTGACTACAGTTCTTCTAATGAAAAAGCAATTGTCAGCCTATCCCCAGGAGAACACTTCCTATGCCATAGCAATCCATGCTTATGGAAAGTCATGAGTTAGAAAATGAGAAGCAAATGGACTCACAGCTGGGAGAAACCAACAGTAATTAATTTAACTACCAGACATTTGTGCAGACCTGATATCAGGTTTAAAAATTTCCCTTGAGAGAAGCAAGGTCAGTGAAGGGAATAGTTCCCATTTTACAAAGCACCCAAAGAATATTTATGCAGCCCAATAAGTTAGGTGTTCACAGTTTTGCCCTGTATGAAAGACAGCTGAAACAACAAGGGAAGATTGTAAAGCAATTTGTTTCTGATTTGGATTAATAGGCTAAAACGTAAGAAGAAAGACACCAAAACAAGAAAAAGAGGATGTTTTACCTTGCCATCCAATCTTTAAAAATCCTCAGAATCCACCAACAAGCTCCACATATGCTATGCCAATTTAAGAAGACCGGAGGGAGAACAATAGCAATAAAACCCTTTCATTCAAGTTCTTTGATGAAAATGATGCAAACAGTTTGAGCCTGGCGATGTTGTTTCATTTTAATGAGCAATAAGCACTTCCATTGTCCTTACTAAAGTGCTTAATGCAGCTTCAACAGCCTCATTATCCCTGCCAGAGTGCATTCTGTGATTTTCTCAGAGCTCAGTCAACCCCATTTAGTTGGAGAGTTGATCAGAAAGTCAAATCAGATGGTTCTGAATGCACTTGTTAATAAAAGTCCCTGGGCACTGGTTGTTAGTGCCCTTGGGGAAACTGTATCATTATTTACTATTCCCTCATAATTACAATAATTGGAGTATTGCAAAGCAAATTATTTATACATAGCTAATTCGTAGTAAATATTTGATTGGACATTAATACATTGTTTAGTGAAATGGTAGCTGTAAAACTGTTATTATAGTTGAAAAATCTTGATGTTTAAACCAGGACACTTATCAATATTATTTAGGCAGATGCTGAAATTCAGAAAAAAGACTACTTTTCACAAACGAGTCTTGTTGCCTTAATAATACTGTATTTGTAATCCTAATGCTGATTCTGTCTCCAAAGGAAAATGCATTATGAAGTAAAACCTTCAAAGTACAATACTAGTGAATCACTCAGTTTAAGATCCATTACCTTGATATTACATTGGTTGGTTTCATTACAATATAATGTGAAAGATATATGGCTATACTGGAATTTATAATATCAACCTATGTTTTCTCAGTAGTAATATTTAATGTGACTTACTCATAGCATTAATAAAATCAATGCAATGATTCACTGAGTGAAAAATCCATTCAAAAGCAGTTGTGGGCTTCCTTAGACGAGTGAATGTTTTGAGAGGTTGACGTATTTGTGCTCAGTTTATATTATTATTATTATTATTATTATTATTATTATTATTATTATTACTACTATACTATTAAAATACAAATTATGTTTCTGTTGTATTGGACTTTTTTCTTCCAGTTCCCAACACTGACTTTTTATTCCCAAGGTTCCTTTCTAATTTTGAAACATATCAGAATAAAAGGGGTTCCTTCTCTTCTCCTCCTTTCTCACCTCCCCCCTTATTATAACACATTATGGGCCCTTCTACAATGCTGAAGTCAAAGATGACCCCCCCAATAAAAGATAGTAACTTATAGTTCTGCTAAGGACAAAGGCTGGATAATAAGGGTTGTCGTGGTCAATTTGCAAGGGCACTAACAACAACAACAAGGACCCTTTTCATGTTAGATAGTGTGTACATTTAATAAAGGCTTTATGTCCTACATTTCATATATTTAAAGCAGAAGGTAACAAATTTATTACTGGAAACCATGTCACAAAAGTCATTTGCCTTTTTCCACCTGAGCCACTCCTGGGCCAAAGAATTAACTACTCTTCTAATTGTTTCCAATCTCAGTCAACAACTCACAAAAAAGGGACTTTATAATATTTCCCTTGCTTTATAATCTTTCCCTTGCCATTCATTTCCCTTTCCTGCATGAACCCCCTTGTATCCTTTGCACCGTCTCCTAGTTCTAGGGGAATCCCAAAAGCCTTTTGCTTGCTGGGCGGTTGGGAACCTCTGGGATCCCTTTCTTTGTCCCCCATGGGAAAGACAGGAGAGATCGGAGGCCCCATGAAAGCCCCATGGATAAACCTGCATTTGTCTCTCAACACATGGGGATGCTGGATCTTGTGTTTCGCCCCCATTGTGTATCCCACATGTGTCTCCTATTATTATTATTATTATTATTATTATTATTATTATTATTATTATTGGTATCTTGCCCCTTATAAAAAGAAGCACCGTGACCCTGATGTGAACTTTTGGCCAATACACCATCCTGACCTGAGTGCAACCAACCTGCCTCAGGCCATATTCTACAAAAATGGATTATTATGATCACCATCTGGAAATAGAACAATGGACTCTTTCCCAAACTTCGGAGGGCAAAGCCAGGCCACTTGGGAATAAAACAACCTTTGGACATTCTAATCATTCACCTAAATGGCTTATCTCCTCTGTGAGAAGGCAAGGATAAGCTGCAGTTGACAAGACAAAGCCATCTCCCTTCCTTGGACTCTGAATCATATTAATCCCATCAAGACTGCCGATGCTGCTGCTCATTTGACAATAGGACTGACATCCAGGTGTCAGACTCCCATCCAAGGGATTTATTATTCCAATCAGTATATCAATAGACAGGTCCGGTTAGCAGGGACCTGGGGCACTCACTGGACTGTTTGACAATGGACCCAACATAGGGTCACTCATTAATCCTTTCATCAACATATGATTGCCTTTGTTTCTCCTGCTGCCGCGGCTCCATCTCCCCCATTGGCAAACCAGGGAGAGATGTCACAGGCAGGCAGCGCTCTCTCATTGGCTGAGGAGTGTCAAGCTCCCACCTCTACAGGGAGCCCCTGCCAATCACAGCAAGGCTGGGTCCAGCCAGGGGCGGTGGGAATTTTGAACCTGAAAATTGTATAAAAGTGCATGTTTTGCTATGTTATGTATCTCAGTCTATTTTTGGCAAACTATCATAGGCTGGAATCACTTTAAGCTGAAATTAAATAAAATTCCTCGGTGTCTTCTGCTTCGACTTGGTGAGTTATATTCTGCAAATTATTGGCTTCTTTTCTCACCAGGTTTAAGCCACAGCTTGGATCTCACTATCCAATGCTGCACTAAATTGCTCGACAACAATGCCACATAATCCAGAATATGAAGGCAGATTATCCACATTGTCTGCTTTGAACTGGATTCTCTGAATCTACATTGCCATATAATTCAGTTCAAAGCAAATAATCAGGATTTTATACAGCTGGGTAGAAGGAGCCTATGACACATCAATAACCATTGAAATTGTACTTTTGTGCTATAATACTACAATTCTAAGTTTGTCTTTTAATTGGAGGGAAAGCTGCCCTTTAAACCACAGGATCAACAAACAAACTGTGCTCTAGTTTTTAATAGTCTCTGGAAAAGCTAAGGTGGAGATCCAGTAAACAGCCTCCCAAAAGAATCGAACAAGTGGACAAAGAAGCTACAAAAAGTGGCAAAACCCAAGAAGCCACATGACAATAATGCTTCTTTAGACCTGCCTTGAAGAGCCTCGCTTCATTAGATCTTAGAAATGCTTCAATTTGCTTCCTTTGACCAAGATAACTGCAGTAGAGAACACAGAAAATCTGTATTAATCACATTTTAAATGTGTCAGGTAGTGTCCCACCGCCCAGCTTTAATTTGCACGAATTAACTGCAAGTGAAGGAAATCAGAGCAGTTAATTATTCTTTAATTTACATCTATAATCAGTTCAGGATAAACTTCCAACATGTTGCGGGCAAAGGAACCATGGGAGCACAATCTCATCATCAAGCATAAATCACACTATAATGTAAAATTTACCGCTCATTACATATAGGTCAGTGAACACATTGTTGGTCATGTTGTGTGCCCAGGGGGAAATTCCAATGAACAACAACTGGGAAGAGAGTTATTTGTAGAAATCAATTAGACCTTTTCAGCACTCATTAGGATGAACAGAAGCACAATCATGCTATTATGCTCATCACTTAAGAGGTCTGCACTCCTATTCCATTTACTTTACAACAATTTCTGCTGAGTTGGTTAGGGCTTATACCTAAGTAAATATGCATATGATTGACAGTTTACTTTAGAAATATCTGCCCATAAGACAAGAAAATGGTTACTCACCAAAGTGTCCAGTCATGGCCACAGTATGGTTGAACATTTCCCAAGTAGAATCCAAGAGATTGTGTTACTTCCACCAAGTTTGTGAAGTCTAGGCTAATGCTATTGAAAAGCACAGACGTCATGATGATTTCATCAATAGCCCACACGTCTTCGCCTTGAGAAGAATGATATGGTTGCCACCATCGAAACTGAATGCCAAACTGTCTTGCATCCTCTGGTAGTTCTACTGAAATTATCCTTTAAAAATAGTATCAAAATAAACTTTTTGGTACTGGCATGATAAAGAAATGTTTTAAACAATTCTATCCATGATCTCTTGTAACATTTTCTTCAAACAGTTACATAATGTTTCCCTCACACATTGTCTCCAAAGCCTTCCTAAAAACAAATATTTTGTTCTCTTCTAATCTGTCCCCTCATGTTTTGGTTTGGACTAAAGCAGTTGCTTCCTTTCTCCTCATATATCTATGGAAGCTTTGGTTACATTTACTGTAGAATTACTGCAAATTGGCACCACTTTAACTGCCATGGCCCAATGCTATGGAATCACAGGAATTGCAGTATGGTGGGACAGCAGAATGTGCATAACTACAACTCGCATGATTCCATAGCATTGAGCTATGGCAGTTAAAGTGGTGTTAAACTACATTCATTCTACAAAGTAGATGCACATTTGGACTTAGATTTCTAATCTTTGCTTCCTAATATATTCAAAAATGTATTCCTACGCTGTCTCCTTTTTGCCCTTTTCCTTTCCATCAAAATTTAGTGTATAAGTTCTTTAAGGATATATTTTTTGGTAATGAAATTTTGCAGAATGTATAATTACATTTGTTGTTTTATGTCATCCGTTTACAATCAATCAATCAATCAAGTGGTTATTGCTGTGAAACCTGGGCTGGATCTACACTGCCATATCATTCAGTTTCAGAATGCAGATTAACTGAATGATATGGCAGTGTAGACTCATATAATCAAGTACAATGCAGTTGATCGGTATTCTGAAACTGCATTATGTACAGTACATGGCAGTGTAGATTAAGTATTGGAGAGAAACCTACAATTAGAATGGAAAATAACTTTGGAGATATACGTGATGAATGATAAATGAATAGAGAAGATTTTGTATAAGCTTATGGTTACACATTTTATCTTATGGGAGATATTTGTTGAAAAAAAATAAATTGGCAATTTCTTCTCAAATATGCATGCAAGCAAAGCAAACAGTGTGGATTGTCTTCAAGGGTCACACAACTTTTATCTCAGAGTTTGTATGGCCCCATGGCTTTAGCCCTCTGTGTATGGAACACAAATTCAGGAATGGGTACTGCCTCCCATATTATTTTGCCCAAGCATTAAGTCTGGTAGAGAAACCTTTCTATAAATGGGATAAATGCATCATCAATTTACCCCCCCCCCCCCCCAAAAAAGGGATTTTCTCTGTGGAGGTTCCCTCAATTTGGAATGCCCTCACAAGGAAAATATAATAAACACCAATTTCTTTGTGTGCCCAATTAAATGGCTAATTCCAGTTGCTAGTCTGAACTGCCTAATTGAATACATGGATCCTGTTATAGGGTTCAACGAGAATATTCTAATTGAAAGTGATCATTGGATTAACAGCAAAGTATTTATTTGACCAGGAATTTAACATTTTATAATGTTAAATTTTAAGATTAGCCTAAATCTATTTTAATTATTTTTTGTCAGTTGTATAATTTTTATGACATCTATTGTGGTAATTTTATTGTGGGAGCCACTGTGCAGAAAAGAATAGTTTAACATTTTAAAATATGGATTTTTTTTAAAAAAAAATCCTTGCAATAAGAGCTATAATAAGATAATAAATGCTTACTGAAGTATCAGCACGAGAGTACTACGATTACTAGTAGCAAAAGTATTATACAAAAGCATTTGTGGAAACACTTCAGTGTTCAAAGTATATATATAATATTTATAATGAGTATAATTGTTTTAAGGTTGGTCAAAGCCCCAATACTGTCCTCATAAAATATGGAAGTGAAAATTGGAAATGAGATGTTGGTTCAGGCTCAGTTAATACGCATTTTTGGGCTGATATAAGGTGCTGTTTCAAGGGGGGGGGGGATTTGCCTCTGCTGCAGTCATCCAGCTCTGCTATACTTGCTCACAGCTCTGTCACTGTTGAACATTAAACATAACATACTCTTATGGTAGTAGTAAATCACTACAAAAGGGCAGGAAGGCACTTTAGATGTAGCAAGAGATCATTGTTGGCTGCTGCTGTTGTTATGTAGCTGGCCCTTCTATGGAAGCCAGTAGTTAAGGTTCAGGCAAATGTGAATATTACTGTATCTCATCAAACCCCAGCATCAAATGTTGCAATGTCCAAAAGAGCCCTTCCATGTCAGATATATGAAATATTTGGTGCTACCAACTCTCTATTTTATTTTGTATGGAGATTTTAAAAGCAACAGAAGTAGGCTGTCCTCATTTCAATTAAATCTGAAAATGACTTCCAAGCTACCTTCTAATCCATGGGTGGGCTAGGCAGATATGAGCCCCCTCCCCAAGCCCAATAAAGATGGGGAAGTAAACAGGCGGGGGGCAGCAGTTTATGGTCCTCCTGGTGCTCTTCATACCTTCAGTCACTGCCTTTGAGGTCAATTTCTACTTATTGTTTTTTAAAAAGGTGCCCATATCATGTCTTTGCAACTGGCTTAATGCTCAATGCATGTTTGATTGCAGTATGTGGCACATATTTCACTATCTGAGTAAACAATGGATTTTGAGATGTGTTTTTGTAGTAATACAGAACTAATTGCATATCCAGCCTCAGTATTTTTGGAAGATCAATCCCTATAAAATACTCATTTCTACCACAAAAAAACAAACAAAAAACCCCATGGCACCATGGTATGAGGCTGTGTGCATGCTTATATTGCTTACAGATTTATTTTGCAAACCAGTCTCAAGAGTCTACCATTGTCTTCAAGGCCACTTGATTACTCATGGCAGCTGTGACAACAAAACCTGTACTTGACAAACTGTGAAGAAAATTAAGAATAATATCGAATTTCCAGGAGCAATTACAGTACACAGCCACAGGGAGCATACATTAATTGCCATGGCAATGACATCGTCGTGCATGTCCCATAGATCAATATCACCAGATACCATCATGCAAGGTAAGATGTGGGGCAAGACAACATAGGGAGCATTTGCTCCCATCAATGTGGAATTAAATATTGGCAAAGGTGTTTGCAATATATTCCTACTGAGTCTGTGAACTCCTTTTTTCTTTTTCTTTTATTCTTCAAAGGGGATGTGTAAATAAGCTGCTATGGCAAGTGACTGGAGGGGGGGAATCAATTCATACATTTAACATCACATACTTTCCTTTTCTCTTGCTTGGGCTTTATGATTACCCAAGGTATGTGCAGTTGATCTTTGATTCCTGCTATATGTGCAAAACTGCTTTGCATCTTCAGTCATGTCAAAAAGCACGTTAAAAAGTGCTTGCTAAGCTGTGTTTGTGAGCCTCAGTATATGCATTCAAAGTGTCTTTGTGATATCACATTTATTTTGCAAAGCGAATGTGCTAGCTGATTAACAAGAAGACATCAAATGGTGTCACTAACAAGTAACTTTGGAAATACTGGGGGAGTCGTTCTAAGGAAGAAAATGGCTCTCATCTCTAAATTATTGTGATTCAGTTTGTTCTTTTCAAATAGTATTTCATCCTATCCCAATATTAGAAATAAATATGTTTTTCATAAGTAGGGTTTTCTCTTCAATATGAGAGACCACACATTTCATATTAGAGCAAACGGCAATCTTATACCACTTAAAGAGAAAAGAAAACTTGATAAACTAAATGGCCCTTATTTCTGAGTGGAAATGTGTATAGGGTGGCATTTTATATTTTCTAAGCCAGGAATGGGGCTCAATTTTCTGCTCTTGGGACCACAGTCTGTCAAAATGTCATATGGAATAAAACAAAAGGAAAAATTGGGATTTTAAATTTTAAAACAAATGGTAAATGGTAACAGGATACATTTTAAAATGCACTGTTGTTCCTGTGAGGCTGTAGGAGAGACACTTCTGTCTTGGCTCATATTTGATCAAAAGGTGGCCCAGAAATATGTTTTATGACCGGAAATATTCATAGAATCGTAGAGTTCGAAGAGATCACCAGGGCCGTCCAGTTCAACCTAATTCTGCCATGCAGGAACCATCAAAACATTTCTGACAGAAGGCGATTCAGCCTCTGTTTAAAATCTCCAAAGAGGGAAACTCCACCACACTCTGGTGTATTCTACTGCTGAGCAGTTCTTACCATCAAGAGGTTTCCCCTAATATTCAGGTGGAATCTCTTTTTCTGTAGTTTGAATCTATTGCTCAGTGTCCTAGTTTTTAAAGCAGCAGAAAACAAGCTTATTTCATCATGAATCTGACATCCTTTCAAATATTTAAATATAGCTATCATGTCAGCTCTAAATATTCTCTTCTCCAGAGCGGAGAAGACCCTAAGCTGATCCTCATATGGTACTGGCTTTCAGACTTTTGATATTTTTGCTCACCCTTTGCTGGAAACATTCCATATTGTTAGTTTTTGGTCATATAATAAAAGTACACATTAGGGCGAGCCTTTGGTGAGTGCATGTGACCCCAGGACTGGACTTCATCCACCCCTATTCTAAGGAGAGAAACTGGAACTCAATACAAGGCAGTTAAGTAAAATCTAGTAGTATTTTAGTTCTGCTCTTACTTGCACAAGGGGAAGTGCCTCCTCATTGTCTTGAGAGATAAGGTAAAGCTTAAGTGGTTTCTCACCAGTAGAAAACTAAGGAAGATGAACTTGACCTTTTTTCTGTTGCAGAACCATGTTCCTACCATTGTTCTGTATACAATTACTTAAAAAGAGCATGTATACGGTTGAGATCTTTATTTTGAATGTATTATTTCAATAAATGTATATAACTAATGTCCAATGGCTCCTGCTGTTTTGTAGACAAAAATATTCCTGTCAAATGGAAGTGGATTAAAATAATTTTATCAACACAACACAAGGAACAACACCTTTGCACAGAGGATTCCCATATAGTTGAATACAGCCCTGTCCTCTGTTTCCACCAATAAAAACATGCATGGTGCCAAAACAGAGCAATTCTACACAGGCCGTTAATTCAAAGTATAAAGACAGTTTTAAATACCCGCTACCTTCTGGAGAGTCTCCAACTGGCTCAGCTGCCCCAGAGCAATCTCCTTAGGGCATCCACATTAACTTGGAGTGATCCAATCGGTGGGACATCTGTTGGAAGTTTTTCACTGTTCCTTCTCCCTCCATGTAGCCACAGAAGTGTGTTGCAGTACATTTGTAGAATGCAGGTATGCCAGGGTTTTAAAATGCAGTTATGCATTGGTGCCATCCACACCAGTGCACTGCGTAGAAATCTCATGAAGTCTCGCATTTTCCGCATGCCTGTGATGTAATGGTTTCAGCTGGAACACATTTTTGAGTTGAAACTGGACTTTCTCCAGGCTTTTTAGACATGGGGTTTTCCCTGTTTAATGTAGTTCTGTCCAGATTATGGGCTTGTGTCATTTGCCCCATCTATAATCCACTTCAATGTGGATTATAAGGCCTGTGTAAATGGGCACAGAGAGCTAGATGGGGATATGACAGGCATATGACAGGCACTTTCTGTTATAGCCACTTGAGCAGCATCTGCAATATGAATGTGTGTGCTTGCAGGAGAAAAGGAAAACAAAGGCTCTGTTGTGCCATATGAAACTCTGATGTGTATAGGTGCTCTTCCAGTGAATGTACTGGATTATTTCTCTTTAATGTGTACTTTCCTTATATGGCTGAAGAGTAACAATATTGTAATTCAACACATAATAGTCCGATTGCATAATAGTCACACTTTTGGACCTCCAAATTGGTATTTTTCTTTTCTTCATGTGCACTAGAGTTGACTGGTTTTGGGGCTTTCCCTTCTATCTCCTGCCTCCTCAGAAGTAAGGCAGTTTTTAAAAAGAAATACAAATGGTCTCCCTCCTGGTTCCTCAGAGGTAAGAGAGGGAAAGCCCCAGTTCCAGCCAGCTCCCATTGTGCTTTAAAAAAAACCCCTCTTACCTTTGGAAATAACAAGAGCGACTATTACACAGTGAATTACGGAATTTCTGGATATAACTTCCATGTTTGTTTTCTGGAAATGTTCATGTTTTCAAGCATATTGACACATTAAAGTAAAAATGCTTTTTCATGTTTTTAAACACTATTATGATAAATGTTAACTGCCATAATGTTTGCCTCATCTTTTCTCTGGTTTCTCATTCCAGGAATTTCTATCTTACTGGAAAACCTTGCTAGTATCATAATGTGTTGAATTGTACCTTATTTATATCAGAACAAAAGAGAACAAATTGATCATATCAAGAAGCAGTGAATTCCCCTGAGTCAGTAAGATTATCACAGTGTTAGAACTTGGAATTCTCCTTATAATGGAAAGTAGTATCTCTGTACATTAAAATGTTTGGAGTAATGTATTTTTATAAGTGATTTATTTGGGACCCTAAAGTTCTTGGAAAAAAATCAAGAGTTTCTGCTATGGAGATTTTAAATTATAGTGTCACTCTCACAGGATTTTTTTTTACGAAGTAAGCAGTGGATATGAGAACTTTCCCACAGTATCTTCCTTAGTATATGTTGCACATTATGAACTGTTACTACTATTGGGTTCAATCCATTGTGAAAGTTACAACTTTGGCCTTTCCTTCTAGCAGTGTTCTTTGGTGCCAAATACCTGTTCCAGATGGGTAGAATTTGAGATCTGGGGTGGGAATTTAAGATCTTAGGGCGCTCAGATGGTTGCAGGAGGAAGATTTCCTCCTCACTGGAGAAACTGCTTCCAGGAGCATAATGACTTCATTTTATACAAGACTGCCCACTTATCTTAGTACTTGTGGCATCATTTCTCCACTTCCGACAATATAAGGCCTCTTGAGACAGGTTCTAGGTCCTCCAGCATTATGAAATTATTCGGCCAGAAGTCCTTCATTGCAATAAGTTTCACTAATATCTGCAGTTATGCATATCCATAAGAAATCCAGAAAAATATCCCCTGCAGATACGGGGAGTGTTCTTCTATTCATCCTAGACTTGCAATTCAATTTTTCTTCTCAAAGGAATCAATCAGTGATTTTAGCAACCTTGAAAACTGCAGAATTGTCAGTAACTGTTCACAGTTTGAGACTTATTATAGATAAGTTTGCATGTGGTCTTTTTGTTCATAAAACAGCATTCTTCTATGAAGACAGTATTTCTTACAAAGCAAATGTGGTTTTCCACATACAATCAGCATGTTTTTGTACAGAAATAACATTATTTTCTATGCAGAAAACACAGAAAATATTACCGACAGTGCAAAATGACTACATACAAATTCTATATAAAATAAGTCCTGAACTTCTAAGATGATAATCAGTTTGGTATTCTTCTTGTCAAGGTTTTTTTTTAGTAGTTTTAAAAACCATTTAAAAATTATTTGGAATATTCTTTCTATTTCTAATTGCCAATGCCCACTGCTTCCAAAATGCCTTGTCTTTAATTAGTGCAAGTTCCTTATCCAAAAATATCTGAGGAGCAGCAAATTAATCAGAAAAAGTTGAAGTATTATAACACATCTATTAAACCTGAGGCAACTTGTAAGTAAATTGAAGTATGAGTACATTTTCACTACAATATCTTGTTAAAAGGTTAACTAAAATGAAGGTGAGTCTGGCTCACCTTAAGTGTTTCAGTTCAAATGGGTTGCACATAGACAATTCATAATAGGTGCATCTGCATTATTCAACACTGAAGCAATCCATATACCTTGGTTCATGATAACTAAGGTAGGAATAATGTTCGAGCAGCTTCCATGTAATCCCATTGTCATATGAATAGTGTAGTAAGACGCCTTCTCCGGGTTGGTTGGGTGCTTTACAAGCGCTCAAGACGGATTTGCTTCCAAGACGTAACGTGAACTGGAGGAATCTAGTTAATAACAGTATGCATCATTGTAAATTACAAGTTTATGCAGGAGTCACTTCCTAAAACAGTTGTTTTTAATCTCAAAAATCTAGGCAAGTACACAATATTTATGGGGTCTTTGTGTAGTTGAAATTGTTTATTCAGTCCAACAATGCAATGTGGCATATATTGTTTTAAAATGCCAATCATTATTGCATTCAATTATTTATTAGGAACCGGAGGGGTGAAGGAGATATTGAATGGATCTAATCAGCTGCCACAAGCTGTCAAAATAAATACAACCTCATAAATAATTAATTAGCATTTGGCTCCAACACTCACTTTTGATATTAATGTCGCATGCTTGCAAACTCAGACACACAATACTTCCTCCCAAATGTATTAAATACCTAGCAATGCAGATAAAGCAAATAATTTTTTTTAAAAAAACATTTATTTCAGTGAACCAAAATTACATAAAGTGTAGATTAAAAAAACAAGAAATATATGTGCTTCTCTACCAAATAGAAGCTGTACGTCTATAATACATGATGTAGTGTGGTCACTCAGATGTTAGTCTGTTCAGGAGCATTTCAAAGCCTGTATTGTTTCTATTTGTCTTTTTTTTTTACCTGGACTGTGAGCTATCCAAAAAAGAAGTGATAAGTTGACGCCTTCCTTCTTTGTTAAAAACCAAGGCTTTGCCACTGGCTAGAACTCCACAGCCAAAGCTGACTTCAGCACCACGGATAGAGTAAAAATTATGATAGGAAGAGAGCCTAGAATTGCCAAAACTCTCAGAGATAAACATAGGAAAGGTCTGAGAAGCCATTTCACATGCAGGTCCTGAGTAGCCAGGATCACATCTGTAATAAACGCAAAACAAAACCATCTTATAGTTAGCTAATTATTATAAAAATCTTGGGGAAATCAAGTTTTGGATAAAGTTTCCAGACATAAAATATATCATACATTAAAATATCTGCCTAACATTTCTCGCTAGCTTTTACTCACTGCACTGAATTTGTTCTAAAAGCATACAACAATACTCTGCAATTATGATTATAAAATTGGGCCTAGTAGCCTACTAGATTTGAAATACCAAACAATCTAACTAAGAGAACGGTCTCAAGAGAAGATTAACCTTGAAAGGCATGAAAGCAGATATCCCCTATTATTTTCTATCTGTCCCAATCATATGTACCCAAAATGGAACATAGTTCATTATTCTTGTCTGGCTACTCTGATAAGAAGATAAATTAATTACTATTTAGCTCAGAGTGCCCGTTTCTCTTCATAATAATGACAATCTGGTAACCTTTCCTGTGAGATATCCATAAGAATGGTCTTTTCTCAATGTAAAAAAGAATATTCATTTTAGTTAGTGGGTCAATAAAATCTTAAGAATATATTGCAAATTGAACTGTCAGAAGTTAAATGATTATGCTATTTCTGAAGCCCCTTCCCTCCAAATTTAACAAATCTGTCGTATTTTCTGGCAGCATGGAAGCCAGCACTTTAGTTCTATAAGTCTCTACACAAAAGGTTTGCATACATGAATGTACTAAATCTATATAAATAAAAATGTAAATGTTTGTTCAAAATCTAAAATCTCAGAAAATACTTCACTAATTGCTTTGAAATTTGGACACAACATTGCATTCGAATATGCGGATGCTTTTATATAGCTATCATATAGATGTCACACCTGTGACAAGTAAAAATATGCTTTTTCTGAAAAACCATCTGTTGACCATTTGGGGATGCATTAATATTGCTTGCAGGAGATTTCAGACAAAGATTACCTGTAATTCCTCGATTCACACAGGTGGACGAAATAAATGCTTGCCTGAAATACTCTACTTTGTGGTGACACGTAAAGACGTTAAAATTAACTACAAAAATTTAGTGACATCAAATGAAGTATTGGTTGAATAAGTATTTCCCAATCTTCAAACCAATTATAAGAAACATGATTGGCTGAGTGAATGAGTTATTCTTGTGGCCAAGAACAAAGATGTCTACGAACTTAACAGAATTATTCAGTCTACCATTCAAGTGAGGCAGTCACATACAAGCCCGTCGACACTGTTGCAGAAGCAGATGAAGCGATTAATTATCCAACAGAATTTGGGAATTCACACAATCTGCCAGGGATGCCATTGCATGTACTGCATTTGAAAATCGGCATGCCAATTATCATGTTGTGAAATTTCAACCAGCCAAAGCTTTGCAACAGAATGCGGGCAGCTTGCAGTAAAAAAATAACGAGCAACTTTGTAGAAACAACAATCTTGACAAGACCTTTCAAAGGTGAAGATGTCCTCATTCTTCACATTCCTATGATTCCAACAGATATGCCAATTCAATTTAAGTGACTGCAATTCCCTATTTGATTAGTGTTTGCAATCACCATCAACAAAGCACAGGGCCAATCTTTAGAATTGTGCGGTTTAGATCCAGACACGGACTGCTTCTCACATGGACAATTATATGCTACGTGTTCTAGAGTCAGCAAACCGGACAATCTCTATATCTGTGCAGATAATGGAACAACAAAAATATTGTATACCCACAAGCATAGTGAAATGAAATATATTAGAAAACATATTACAAAAGTGCTCTTTCTCTTTTCCTTCTTTTCCATTTAACCAGACTTAGCCACAGCAACGCGTGGCTGGGTACAGCTAGTAAATAAATCAAGTTTTTATATATTCAGACGAATTCAAACTATGCAAATTATTTTCTATAAACCATGGGAGATCAGATTGGCCTATGCTGCTCCAGCTTCACATTCACTATCCAGAGGAAAAGGAAGGAGCATCTTTCCTTCCTCTGAAGCAATCAGCCAAGCTATTCAGAAAAAGAAATAACTGCAATGGTTTATAATTAGAAAGTAAGAAAACCGCATCCCTTTTCTACTTAAAGATTTTTTAAAATTGATTTTAGGTCCTGAAAGGCCTAAGAGCTCTTTGACACTGAGATAGGTCTGATCTATGTGAGGCAGGAATTCTCAATTGTTCTTTTTAGAAGACCCCATCTCTAAAGGAAGAGGGCCAATCCACAAAGCAGACTGTCCTAAAATCTTGGAAGAGTACAGAATAAATAAGCAAAGCATAAATAGAATGGTTCATGATTTATTATCAGACTTACTTGCAACCTTTTCTAGTGCATTGTCCTCGCCCCGAACAAAATTTGAGACAAGACGGCCCAATGTAAACTGGAGAGCAAACAAACAGATGACATCAAAATTGAAATTTTGAAACGGCAAAAAATAAACATAGGAGATGCAGGTACAGAGAGTTCATAACATTAATATTTAATCCTGACAATATTATTTCATAAATGAGTAAAGGATGGCTTAAAGGAATATATATGTAGGGATGAGTTTGTCAGCTATGACTGATACTAACTTATCCTTACGTATGATATCCTCTTAACTATAATGTGTTGTTTAAGCTGAATGTATTGGATATCGACATTGGATATCCATGTGTTTATTTATTTACAGCATTTATATTCCGCCCTTCTCACCCCGAAGGGGACTCAGGGCGGATCACATTACACATATAGGCAAACATTCAATGCCTTTTAACATAGAACAAAGACAAGACAAACATAGGCTCCAAGCAGGCCTCGAACTCATGACCTCTTGGTCAGAGTGATTCATTGCAGCTGGTTGCAGCTGGCTTGCTCTCCAGCCTGCGCCACAGCCCGGGCCTGTGTTGTTTAAGCTGAATATACTGGATCTCAACATTTTGCCATTATAATCTCCAATCGCAAGTCTGATTAATAGCCTCCCTTGCCCAGACGCAACACACAACAAAAAGGAATTAAGAATCATATTTCCTAATATCTTTGTACAGCTTTCCATCCCAAGGTTACTTTCCTTCTAGAACCAAGAAGACTGAGAGACCAAATCCGATGCATGGGTGCACTTACATCAGTGATTCTCAACCTGTGGGTCCCCAGATCTTTTGGCCTTCAACTCCCAGAAAACCCAATAGCTGGTAAATTGGCTGGGATTTCTGGGAGTTGTAGGCCAAAAACCTCTGGAGACCTCAGGTTGAGAACCACAGATCTACATTGTAGAATTAATACCACTTCGAATGCCATGATTCAATGTTATGAAATCATGAGACCTGCAATTTTACAAGCCTTCTCTGCCAAAGAATGCTGATGATTTACTAAACTACAAAGCCCAGTATTCCAAAGCATTGAGCCATGGAAGTTAAAGTGGTAATTTTTCTAGATGCACCTCATGCCTACTACAAAAAAAGTTCCACGGGGAACTTCCCATGTAAGTGTGAATAGCATTGCAGATTTAATTCATCAAGTATTTTCTGCTAAAGAAAATATATTGGAGGAATGTAGCTTCTGAATCACATCTTGTTAAAAATAATAAGGAATTAAATTTCACTTTCCCAGTATCCTAGCATGAAACTTTAGCCTCAAACCCTGGATTTAAAGCAAGGTGGACTAAAAACTGCAGATATTTCACACTAATCCATTAATTCATTTTGATGTTGTTTTGTGGAGCTTACTTTGCAGGAAATGCTACTATTGAATTGGTTTTACATAAATCTAAAAAAATACACTATAATATGCCATTCATTTAGAAACACATAGGAATACAGGTCTCCTAGACAGTATTTTTATATTTCTCCTTTTTTTTCTTCCTCCTTATTGTCTTTATCACTAATATAATTTTTGATAATGCCTTTCTTGTTTTTGGAAAATATCTTTTAGGGCTCAATATACATTTCTTCAAGGCAATAAAATGTACTGGAGGACAGACTCGAGTATTATGAAGATTTTTCTACTTTACCATTCTAGGCAAATAGATTTCTAAACTCATCTTAACATTTTGGTTTTCTATGGTTTATTTAAGATAAAAATTAAATTGAAAACTTTGGCTTGTTCCTTCCTAATTAAAATAGAAACATAAGTCAAGAATAAATGAATACAAGGTGTATAACCCAGTTTGGAAACAAGAAGGCATGGATTGAGTCTACTGAATAGTTTAGTAAATTGTGCTATCCGAAGGAGCCAAAAAGGAGCAACCAAGCAGCATACAGCAGCATGATTCAAGGTAAATTGACATTCTTAGCAATTCTGGCTACTAAAATTTAAATGCAGATAGAGAATTGAATGGGAGAAAAGGAATAAAGAGGCAGCATATAGGGCCAGTTCCAAAATGCTTTTCTCCTTTTACACCCAAGGCTAACTCCAAGAGTAATTATGTACCCTACAAGCATTAGGCCAAGTGTTTATTTTAAATAAAAATTAGCATTTAACATTAATATTGTGTCCATAAGTATGACATTATCAATGGAAGTGCTTTGAAAAGATATTGGTATTTTCCATATGCCTGCATGTAATATATACATAGTTTATCTAGATTATTTCATTCTTTTTTATCATAGGATTCTCCAGTGTAACTATGACATTGTTATTCAGTTTCACTTAATCAACAAAACAGAAAAAAAGATTACTTAAGAAATTTGAGTTCAAAGCAGTATTATAATACTGGGAAATACAATGGCATTCACTGAGAAGAAATTTCAGATATTAAGCACTAGTGAAACGCAATGATGACAGTAATGAATACTACTAACTATTGTCAATTGCCCACATGTTTCCAAGGATCGGTCCCATTTGTCTCCATCGAATCCTGGTATCACTGGTTAATGCTGCATTTGGAAGGGGAATAGTTATTCGGTTCCACCTGAAACAAACATGAGAACATGTTTGAGAACACATGCTTTTAAAGTTACAAGTTGATTTAAAATTACAAAAATGTTGAGCATAAACCAACTGTAGATACTTTAGTTACATGAGAGGCAAAACATATAACAGCATTTGAGGATCATAGTGGTTTAAACTATACACAAATATGGCTAAATACTGTAATATGAGTCCATATTTGCCTTTTTATTTTTGGATAATAGTCCTAATAAGCAGGGATGGATCTTCAGACAGGATCCAGATTTCCACTCATGGAAATCTGTAGTTGGAGGAGGGTTTCTGCCTATTTCTCATTCCCCTAGGTATTTTTTCAAGTGGTCATTATCCTAGACAGCGTGGGAAGCAATCTTTCTTTTTCCAATGGAAACACTGTCTCCTTTCTTCTGCAAATGGAAGGGAACTTCTGGTTTCAGAAAAGTAATAAGAAAGGCATTTGTATCAAGTTCCTATTTTAAGGTATACCAAGGAAAGATCACATACCTTAAAGCAGTGGTTCTCAACCCGTGGGTCCCTAGGTGTTTTGGCCTTCTACTCCCAGAAATCCTAACAGTTGGTAAACTGGTTGGGATTTCTCGGAGTTGTAGAACAAAACACCTGGGGACCCAAAGGTTGAGAACCACTGTCTTAAAGGCACCAGACCTCATATAATCTTGGAAACTTCGCAGGGTTAGTCTTGATGGGAGACTGTCAACAAATAGCAAGTGCTGTAGGCCATATTTCAGAAAAAGGAACTGGCAAAAACCTCCTCTGAGGATTCATTGTTCCATGAAAACCTTATGAAATCCATGGAGTCTCGTTAAGCTGGATAGGCAACTTGAAGGCACATATGTAAACTCAGATCAAGAAATGATAAGTAAATCTATAAAATCTTTTCAGGAGCCAAGAGTTTAAAAAAGAATTGTCTTTTTCATACAATGAAAACAACCTGACATGAATAACATTTCTCAGTGTACTATATCATCTTCATTTGTCTTTCTCTGTTTGCCACAAAGTAGAGGTTACTTGGGGGCATTAACCCAACTGCTTTACAGAGCCAGGAACAACTTATTTTTGTATCATTTTTGTTTTAGAGCTATTTTGGGGAGAAAATTCCCTTACCCACTGTAGTTTTCAGATGCGTAGATTGTACTATGAGGAAGGTGGGACCCAGCACAGATCTCTGGCAGACATTCTGAGTGAAGTAATGACCAAGTACGACCATGGTTTGTGGAAAACTCCAAGCTGACACTGGCAACACAAAGAAATAGTGATATAAAATGAAGCTATTCCAACCACCGTCACTACTAAATGTAGTAAATTGACATGTGTAGCAAGAACAAGTAAAATTTTGATACAGCTTGTTAAATAATTGACCCCCCCCCCCCTTCCCGGCACAGTATAGAAGTATCAAATGCCTGGGAGTGAATTCCAGAAATGAAGGAATTACAAAGCACGGTGTGCTAAAAGACAAGGCAACAACCCATGTCAGAATGTATTTAGCTGATGGGTTGTGAGGGCAGCACCTGCAGGCCTAACTTACCAAGCAGGCTGTTATTTTTACACTGGATTCAAAATAGATTGATGCCATACTGATGTGTCAAACACAGGACAGGCTAAAGGGAAAGTGAGAAGAAGAGCCTATATGCTTCTTACTGTTAATAGATTTCTCATACCATTTTGTGGAGAGGTTAGTAGACCAAGTTGAGTGTTGAGTTAGGTCATTTATATTTAATAAATACAGGACTAGTACAGAAGTACATAAAAATAGAAGACATACAGAGCTGTCTTCTTGATCATAACATTGCTTAGATAATTCATCCTCTCACAAAGTAGTCAAGAGGTTCAAAGGCAAAGCCTACTAGGAACAAAACCAAACCAAACAACTATGGATATTAGTCCTAGATCATATTAGCAGATCTGGAGAAGGGATACAATTTAGTGTATTTGGGGTGGGTATGGTGCATAAGGGTCACATGTATGTCACATTTTTTCTAAGACCTAATTCACGTTAGCCAGATAAAACAACATTTTGTCTGCATGTTCTGTCCTCATGTGACTACTGCAACAAGACAAGATGTCCTCAATTAACCATCGTTTTCTCATTATGATTTAAATCCAATAATTAGCCATAAATACAGTACACCAATTGTACCAATTGAGCACATGGAAGATAAATAGATATGTTACTACACCCCGCAGAAATTCAATTGACTTAGGGAAATTGGAGGGGGGCGGGTGTCCAGCAATTCCTTCCTTCCAAAGGGCCAGGGGTCAGTAATATATTAGTGCCCACTGGCTACAATTATTTCTCTCTTTTCTGGTAGCTCCCAGGAACTAGTTGCAGATGGTCCAGGGACCACCATTCTTCTACACTCAGCCCACCAACCTATTCCAATTGAAACTAACACTGGGACAGGCCAGGACTATGAATTAGGACTATCTTTCAAGTTGTGTATCTTTGCTTAACCCTTTGCATGTTTCCTGCAAAGAACACAGGATGAAAATGTAAATACATTCTGCTGCCCTGATTTGTGAATTAGATCTAATTATAGAACATAAGTGATTCTGTATGTCTTTGATCACTCTTTTTACCTCCATCAGATAAAATATTTTCAGGGAAATTTTTGATAGCTGCTTGTTAGTTACTATATGATCACTAAGTTATGCAGAGCATTTCCACAATGGACAAAATCCATTATCTTGTAAAACTCTGTAGTTATCTTAGAACGTAAGCTATTTTTGTAATATCCTTGAAATGCAGGGTTGGATAACTAATATAGGATTTAAGGGACCCTTGAACTGGAGAGTTTCCAGTATATATATAATGATCTTAACAATGAAAAACTACACAGATATTTTTCTATTTATTTAAATAACACTATATAACACAATTTTTGTTCTTAGTTGCTTTCTGCTCTATAGTTATCACTGTACCTCTCCCTGAAGATTAGTGGTTCTCAGCCTGTGGGTCCCCAGATGTTTTGGCCTTCAACTTCCAGAAATCCTAACAGCTGGTAAATTGGCTGGGATTTCTGGGAGTTGAAGGCCAAAACATCTGGGGACCCACAGGTTAAAAACCACTGATTTAGTGGCTGTTAAAATTTATGGGGTATCTGAAAGACATCTAAATGCTGCTGTAAAGAAGGAACATTCATCTCTCTCATGGATCTCCAGTAAACTCAATGGGAAACCAAAAACAGGATAAGTACTGTTTGCTGCCAGTTTCAGCCAGATTGTTCCTGGGTCCCCAACACCTCATACAATCACTAAATAGCTGAGACAGGTACTCACACATATGAGAAATACCAGTAGTCAGGTAGAACTGCACAGATGGAGCATTATGCTTTGACTTATGCAATGCAGAATGTTGAACATGGAAGATCTTGACACCCTTCAACCCCAGAATATTTTAATACAATTTGTGTGTACATTATTTCAACATGAATGCACTTTCCCCTGACCTCTGTAATGTCACTCAATACCAAAAATGAAATACCATCAGTATATCTATTAGCCTTCTTTCATCTTGCAAGAGTTCAGCTAATTAAGGAAATATTAACATATTTAGCTTTTTGAAAAATAATTTAATTTTAATAACGATCTTAAATTGTGCAAATGAAGTGTTAAAAATCAAATTATGAGCTATTCAGAAAAAATTACTTGGATCACATTTTACTATAACAACAACAACAACAACAACAACAACTTTATTTTTATCACCCGCTTCAATCTCCCCGAAGGGTTTCGGAGCAGCTCACATGGGAACCAAGCCCAAAGACCAGAACAGATAAAAGTTAAAACACAACAATATCATTAAAACAGTTAAGCTGTAAAATAAAGCATCATAAAATACAACAGCTGATATCGAAACTGAAAGGTGGGGCTATTAAAATTGCAAGGCCGGGGCAGCCATGTGAAAAAAGCAGGACAATAAAATTAGGAGTGGGAGTACAGTGCTGGAGATCAGGACAGTAAACAATTAAGACTGGGTAGTAAAAAATTACGATTGTTCAAAAGCTCGTTGACATATCCATGTCTTCAAGTCTTTGCAGAAAGTGGACAGGGTGTAGGCTAATCTGATCTCCCTGGGGAGAGAGTTCCAGAGTCGGGGGGCTACCACGGAGAAGGCCCTCTCCCTCGTCCCCACCAACCACACTTGTGACGGAGGCGGGAGCGAGAGAAGGGCCTCCTTGGAAGATCTAAGAGCCCATGCTGGTTCGGAGGGGGAGATATGGCGCGAAGGTAAGCAGGGCGTGAAGGTAAGCAGGACCCGAACCGTTAAGGGCTTTGTAGGTCATAACCTGCACTTTGAATTGGGACCAGAAAATTATCAGCAGGCAGTAGAGATGCTTCAGAAGAGGCGTTGTGTTCTCCCTGTAGCTGGTTCCTGTTAACTTGGCTGCCGATCTTTACACTAATTGCAGTTTCTGGGCTGTCTTCAAAGACAGACCCATGTAGAAGGCATTGCAGTCATCCAATCTAGATGTAACCAAGGTGTGGACCACTGGTGCCAAGTCAGACTTCTCAAGGTATGGTCGCAGCTGGTTTTAAATGTGCAAAGGCCCTCCGGCCACTGCCGACACCTGAGCATCAAGTGTCAGTGCTGAGTCCAGGAGGACCCCCAGACTGTGGACCTGTGTCCTGAGGTGGAATGTTACCCCATCGAGCATAGGTATTATTTATTTATTTATTTCCATCATTTCTATCCCGCCCTTCTCACCCGAAGGGACTCAGGGCGGCTTACAAAACTGGCAGAATTCAATGTCAATACACAACAATACAAAAGAATAAAACATAAGCTATTAAATACAGATTTTAAATAATACAAAATACTTGAGCCATTTATCCACAAAACCTTGTACATAAACCTTAGTTCAGACCGAGTTGAAGCCAACGAAACTTATTCTTTGAATGCTTGCTCACATAGCCAGGTCTTCACTTTCTTTCTAAAATTCAAAAAATTCAAAAAATTCACTAGGGAGGGAGGTCCACAGCCAAAGAGCCACCACTGAGAAGGCCCTGTCTCTCGTCCCTGCCAGTCGCACCTGTGAGGCTGGTGGGACCGAGAACAGGGACTCCCCTTAAGATCTTAAATTACGTGGTAGGTCACAGTGGGAGACACGTTCGGACAAGTAAGTATAGCCACCCTATACTCTGATCGGCCCCACGACTGACCAGGAGGACTTCTATCTTGTCTGGATTAAGCTTCAGCTTGTTAGCCCTCATCCAGTCCACCACAGCAGTCAGGCACTGGTCCAGGACACGGGAGGCTTCCTTGGGAGTTTGGTGGAAAAGAGTGATAGAACTGAGTGTCATCTCCATAGAGATGGCACCGAACTCCAAAACTCCAGATGACCTCACCCAGCAGTTTCATGTAGATCTTGAAAAGCATGGGAGAAAGAATGGATCCTTGCGGGGCCCCACAGGTCAAAGGCCAGGGGTCCAAGCAGGTATGCCCCAGATTCACCAACTGGACACAATCCTCCAGGAAGGAGCAGAGCCACTGCAGAGCAGTGCCCCCAAGACCCACTCCGGAGAGCCATCCCAGAAGGATACCATGGTCAATGTATGTTTGTATGTATGTATGTTTCTTGTTGTATTGGAAACCACTCTGAGTCCCTCGATGAGATAGGGCGGTATATAAATAAAGATTATTATTATTATTATTATTATTATTATTATTATTATTATTATTGTTATTATTATTATTATTATCGAAAGCCACTGAGATATCCAAGAGAACCAACAAGGACACACTCCCCCTGTCTAGTTCTCTGCGGAGGTCATCCTGGTAGGTGACCAAGGTAGTCTCTGTGCCGTGACCAGGCCTGAAGCCAGACTGTGATGGATCTAGATGGTCGGTTTCTTCCAAGAATTCCTAGAACTGGGAAACCAACACCCGCTCCAGAACCTTGTTCAAAAAGGGGAGATTAGAGATTAGCTGGTAGTTGTTAAGAACCGAGGAATCCAGGGATGCCATTTATAGAATAGGTCTTACAATTGCATGTTTTAGGCTAGTTGGAAATTGTCCCTGGACCAGAGAGGCAGAGAGATTTGTGAACAAATCAATGAATACCCTTCCCGATAAGTTTGATAAGACAGAATGGGCAAGGGTCTAGAGAACATGTGGTCGCTCTCACAGCTCCAAGGATTCTGTCAATTTCATCAGACTGAACAAGCTGGAACAAATCCATCAAAACCAGACAGACAGATGCCTCCGTTAAATCCCTTGGTACTGCTCTAAGGTTGGCATTTAAGTCGGAACGTATTTGAGTGACTTTATCTTCAAAATGATGGGTGAACTCGCCACATTGAGTTGTTAGGTGGTCAGAGGTCCCCTCCCCCTCAGAAGGATGAAGGAGCTCCCTGACCACCTGAAAGAACTCAGCAGGCCTGTTAGTTGCAGACACAATACAAGCAGCCAAAAAAACCTTCTTGGCTGGTTCTATTGCTGTAGAATAGGCCTTAAGTGAGGCTCTAGCTAGCCTGTGCTCGGTCAGATGTGCATCAAGTCATCCTTCAACGGTGCTCTAGCCCACGTCTGTTTTGCTTCATCACCACCAGCTCCTCGGTGAACCAAGGAGCTGACTTGATTCTGCTGACCAAGAGTGGACGTTCAGGGGTGATTGTGTCCACTGTCCTGGTCACCTCCGAATTATAGATGTAAACCAGGGCATCGACAGAATCGTTTGCCTCTATGACAGGAAGGCTCTCAAGAAATGTCAGGAACCCATCTAGATCCATAAGTCTCCTGAGGCAGACCATCTTGATGGTCCTCCATCCCTTCAGAGGTTAGAGGCTGTAGTTATCTGCATGGCTTTTCAATTTATGATACTTTAAATTTAAATTTAAGGTTCGCATTCACATTATATATCCTATGTTAAGTCTTCTGCATGGTAGTGCCATTATTGTGCTTTTAAGAACAAACAGATGTGTACTGCCACATTATTTTTGAAATGCAGATGCAGTTTATGGAAAGTTAGTATTTTTCTAAAAACAACAACAACAATTAAACCAAAGGCATTGTGTGAGTTAGAAGAAAAGAAAATATTTCAAAAGAGATCAAAGAATGAAGTAGAAAACCCCCTTATTAAGCAGAAAATCATTCTTATACATATACTGTACTTCAAAAAGAGCTTTGTTTTAAAATGATTGTTGCAACTTTAAGTCTCTAGTTAGCCCACCATTAAGCACACAAATATACAAATGCACATCACACAGATGACCAGAGAGAGAGAAAAAACAAAAAAAGAGAAAAACTATAATTAGTTGCTACTCCATTTATTTTCTGAAAAACAGGTATTTTAAAACTGTTAAACACTGTAGGAAGGGGGCTGGTGTCCTATTTGAAAATTGAGTCACAGGTCCTGGAGGTTTATAGAAGAGGCAATTTTACTGCCATTGTTTTGTAGAGAATGATCAAGAGAATAGATGGGTGTTAGGTGTTGTGATGGAGTCTTCAAGTAGAGATCCTACTAGTTGTATTAGAAGAGGCAGGAAAACTGCTCGTGAGCAAGACTCTGATGAGGAGCAACAAAGGAAGAGAATCCGAGAAATACTTATGGAGCCCTCTGATGATGATACCTTTGAGGGTTTTGAAGGGGATTGTGGGACTGGGAGTCAGGAGGGTGGGATGTCAGACTCTGGGAGTGAAGTGATGGATTGGACTAAGGTTCAGGAGATCTGGGAGATTCTTGAGGATCCCACAAGCAGTGGTACATTTAAGGGATGGCACGGAGAAGATACAGATGGATCCTGGGGAGTTATGGGTTTGGATAGAAGATGGTCTGGCTGGAGAGATCGTAGAAGGGCGGCAGCTGGAGGTGGGGCGTTGGGTGACTCCAGCTCTGATGAGGATTTGCAGCAACCAGCTGTGGATGGGGCATTGGCTGGCTCAAGTTCAGAAGAGGACTTGTAGATAAAAGTAACTTTGTTGCTAATGTAACTTTGCAATTGGCAAGGTGTTTTGTTGGGCGCTTTTCGGGATCTCTGTTTCAGAGGACGTGTTTGGAAGACTGCTTTGGGACGTAAGTGTTAACCCGGGTTTTTAGTGGCAATGGGGGCTGGCATTGTGTGGGTTTGCGCTGGATTGTCTTGTGTTGGTTTTATGCATTAGCTGCCAGCTTGCCTCCGTCCCTTTGGCTCTTTGTGTTTACGTTGGACTGGAATTCGGTGACTGTGACTTCTTCCTGATGACCTGGACTGGAACTCGATGCCTGTGATTTTCCCTAACGACGCGGACCGGACGTGGCAGCTGTGATTTCTTCTTTACAACGTGGTTTTGGTTTAGCAACGTTTTGGGGCATTGTGTGGCCATTGGTCACTGTGGGTTACTGCTGGTAGCTTTCATGTGTTTGTTTAGCTCCAACCAACAGGTGGAGCGAGTTTCCAGCCTTTTCAACTAAGTTTGTTTTAATCTGGATTATTTCCCAGGATAATCCAGATTATATCCCAAGTTTGGGTCTTTTGAGTTCTTTTTGGACATTGTTACCTCACACTGAAGAGAAAGTGTTTTGAGCTTCCTTTTGGTTGTTTCTTAGGCTCTTTTGTGTTGTTTTTGCAATAAACTGAGTTGTTTATATTGGCTGGCATTTGACTCGTAACATTAGGAGCCATAAAACCCAGCCTGGGGTTGAAGTGTGAGCTGCAAGAGCTCACTCCTATACTAGAAAGTGAAAAAATGCAATGGATGTTTGGGAGAGTTCTGAAGGAAGTCTGCTGAAACTGATCTAAATCCTCAAAACCTAGTTTTCTTTTATGGCTCTTAGCAATAATTTTTCAACAGTCTGTGCACAAATCTAGAATTTCTAGTCATATCCATTGCATAATTCTGTTGAGCCATTATATCACACATTGTGAGTCTTCTTTCACAATATGTGAGTTTATTTCACATTGTCTATTTTCCTTTTCTCCCAGAAAATAAAGAAAGCAAAAGTACAGTTGTATACAAGATGAGGTTCTAAAAACGGAAGAACATTTTTTGCTTTTAACGTGTCCTACCTGTTGCCTGGTTGGTGGGTTCCACAACCGAGGTTAAGCGAAAACTGGATCATGTGAGTTACAGGGGAAGGGAGCACAGGCAGGACATGGAAGTAGTCAACTGCCCAGACATTTTTGTTCTTCCCTTGATGATTCTTCTGCTTGAGACAGAACTTGGTTGCTGGAGTCTGTAATTCTGGACTGATGATAACTGAAACCAAAGATGGAACCTTCAAAAGAAATTAATTACATTTATTTATTTATTGGATTTACACACATTTTGTTAACTGTCTTAAGGTTGCTGTGAAAGCTATGCAGCATGGAGTAAGAACGAAAATGAAAGTGTGTAGGTTTGAGGGAAGAGGAATCAGATTAGCAAATTATTTGCCATTTAAGAAGCTTGTGTGGCTCACCCTATCCCATGGTGAGAGATGATGGTTTAGCTTTACCATTACAGGCAGTCCTCGAGTTACAAACATCCAACTTACAAACAACTTATAGTTAAGAACGGGTGAGACATCAGGAAGTGAGAGAAATCTACCAATTGGAAGGGAAATTCACGTCTGAAACAGTTATCTGGGGAAAGGTGTCCCCACTAAAACTTTATCACCAATTTTTGTTTCCACAACAAGCCATTCAAAATCCAATGACCACAGGGACAGAAAGTAAGGTGAAATCTTCTGAAGAGGGACACAGACAGCAAAACAAACACCTTTTCCTATGCTATCCTAATAATAATAATAATAATAATAATAATAATAATAATAATAATAATAATAATAATGCTTTATTTGTATACTGCCCTATCTCCCCGAAGGGTCTCGTGGCGGTTTCCAACATGTATGGCAAACAGTCAACACCAAAAGGGAAGACATACAAACAAATTACATTCAGACAGACCACATCCAGCAAAATGAAAACAGCCTAACTTAAACTTAATAACAGACAAAATAATCGACAATGAAAATTTAAATATATACCTATATTTTTTGGCCTGAGTTACACCTAAAAATGTACCTTTCTGACTTATATACAATTCAACTTAAGAACAAATCTACAGAACCTTGGGAACTATCTGTATATGGAATCTCACAATTGAAATCAGTGTGGGGTGCACTAGCTATTCTATGCTTCAGGATTCCATCTTTGTAGACTACCACTGTATATCCTCCAGGAATCACAGATGTATACAAGTTGTTCATTTTTGGAGGCATTCTTGGCACATCCTAGGATGGCATGGCCCTGCTTCTACTGGTGGAGCCTCCCTCTGTCAACAGAAAGATGCCTCCACTCCATCTCAACTGTCCCCAGATAGTGCCTCTGGTAGTTCGTATTGCCTTGTAAGTATATAAAACAAATAAATAAATGATGTGAAAATGATGTGAAAAGGAATAGCAACCTTCCTCAGTTGCAAAATGATGACACACCTTCCATAGAATCATAGAGTTGGGAGGGACCCTACTGGTCATCAAGTCCAACTTCCTGCTCAGTGCAGGATCTAACAGCTAAAGCATTCCCAGCAGGTAGCTGTCCAGCCTCTTTTTAAAGACATCCAGAGCAGAGACCCCATCACTGCTTGAAGCAATTGGTTCTACTGTCAAACCACTCTTACTGTCACTGTTAATTCCCTCAGCCTGGAAACCATGCTTCTGTTAATGCAAGCTCAGATACCATTTGCCTGAACTGTTGGCTCATGTTCAATTTATCATGTTCAGATTTGCCCTGAACTGCTGGCTCGTGTTCAATTTATCATCAACAATAATAATCCCAAAGCCCTTTTCACATGTAGTACTCCTCAGCCAAGTATCCCCTATCATCATTATCATAATCATCACTATTGTAATTAAGCTCTAAAGAGTTCCTTGCTATCCTACATTTGTGATATAGTCCTCATCCCTTTCTCTCCTGTCTCAAGTCCAGATTTTGATTCAATAGTCAAATTATTCAATGAACATATTATCTGTGACAACTCACAACCAGCACAAGATATCAAAATGGTATTTATGTCTGAAATCATTAGACAACTTTTGCTTATTTTTCATATAAATATGATTTTTTGGACGTTTCTCCCCAAAAGTTGAGATTGCAAGAGCACATTCTGGTTATTTTTTTAATTATTTGATATTTTGGCTAAAATTGCATTAAGGAAGGAATGAAAAACATTTTTGTGCCAAATATTGGTAAATTTTGCACACAGAATACCTTTTTGCACAAAATATATGTTTGCTAATGCTGCTGCTGAAAAACATAATTTTCATTTCATTCTCCTGCAAGAGTAAACATTTCACGTTTGATCATTATATCAACAAAGTGTCTTAGAATTAAGGTTACCCATGATAAAATTAGCTAAGAGTTTTATATCCTCAGAAATCAATAGGAAATGCTTCAACATAACTAGATACAAATAAAATGAATATTGAATTGCATAGCGTATGTTAATTGCAGAATTAGCTCTGAAACATATGACATGGATACAATCTTCTGGATCTCTCCTGAATACTTACTCTGTAAGAAGTGTAGGTCATTGTATCCAGTATTAGATGATCCTTTCTTCCTTCAATCTTTGCATACAATATAACATCATTTTCATGGGCTTCACCAGCATCACAACTCCCACCTGATAAAATATGCATATTTTGTGGAGATATGTGCTGTACTTTGAATGCAGTCATTTACATTTCTAATAATTATGGAAATGACGGTCATGTGTTTTATGCTAACAGGTATCAGTAACAGAAACAAATGGTACTAATCACGGTCAGCACTCCATATTGACTTCCGTTTGGGGCATAGGACCCCGTGAAAGTGAAAAACTGCAAATAAAAACTGCAAGTTTTAACCTGAGAGAACACCTTTCTAGGAATCTCAAGGTCCTCCAGCGTGACTCTATAGTTAATATCTAGTGGAATTTGGACACAGAGTAGCACTGGAGAACCTAGTGATTCCTAAAGAGAACATTTTAATCATATCTGAATAATCAGATCTGCAAAAATGAAACACACAAGTATGGAGGGTCAACTGCATACCTGTTTTAAAAACTGAAATTACAGAAGCATAATATACACAATATGTGATATTTTTATTTAATACAATCAGTATACACACAATGGCAACCTTCCTTTATGACTGCAAAATATGTGGGTGCTAAAGAGGCTCAATTCCCAACACAGTTTCAAAGATGGAACCACAAAGATGGAAAAGCCATGTATTGTAAAATAGGCTAATAGTCTGCTATTCAAATGAATCATGATACCAATAGAAATTATGTAAAGATACTTTACTGTATACATTCTTTCCACTTGTTTCTACAAATATTCCATTGTATATTTGGTATTCACAGAAATATATATATTTTAATTAGTACTATCCTTGTAGCACATTGAGTATATCCACCAATGTATACTTCTCAAACAAATCTGGCTTTTGTGGATTATTCACATACAGGAACTGAGTGGTCAGACCTGGTCTACATGTTTAACATAATCGCAATCGGTTTAACAAAACCATTTGCTATTCCCAACAAGAATATTACACACATTTACGTAGATGCCACTCCACAACTGATTTAACGGTCATGCTCTAGTTGAGTGTTCAATGAAATTTAGTCCACTGTTGACAGCAATCCTGTTGAGGTTGTGCCATTTTTTAAATTATAGATGGAAAATCACATGCTTGGTTATTAACCTATACTTTAAAAACAGACAGAAAGTCCATCTTTATATGGAATAGCAGGACAGTCAGATTTTTTTTATTACATTTTGCCCTATTTGCTATCTGGCTTTACAGCGTTAACAAGATCTTACCAGAAGTCTCTGGATACACCTCAGCTCTCACAATTTTAAGCCAAATTAAAATAAAAGGCCATTCTCCTTTTCCCTTATTTCCCCTGCAACTATCAATGTTTTCAGCACAATCACATAAGTTCACAACTGCTCTTGCTGAGCCATCAAATATGAAAAGGTTGACAAAAGTATTTTTCCTGTTTTTCATGCAGGTGTGGTTGTCCTGGAAATAGAGCTATTTCCACTTCCTGTGCTTTTTTGGTACATAATAGAGATGTGACAATTGAGTGTGGTGATCAGAGAACCTTCGCTTCAATAAGAAAAGTTTTTTTTTCTTGTTGACATGAAAGGCTGTTTCTCTGGGAAAGCAGATTCATTTTCTGTTTCCTCTACTGTTTTTCCATTTCTCATTAACAAAAATAATGTGTTGAAAGAATAGGTTTCACATACAATCTACCTGGTCTATGGACTTTGCAAAACAACGTTTTTGGAAAGAGTGTTGCAAAGAAAAATGCATGATTTTGCCAGAGTCATTTAGAGCTTCTTCTTGTTTGTGTAAATGTTGGTTTCCATTGCCGGAAACATCTATAAAATTCCAGTGATTACAGCTCACTTATTCAAGGAAGCAGATGGTTCAGCTTTGTATCTTTTTCTATCTTCCTTTGCTATCCCATGTTCCAGCTCTACAAAGCAGTTAGTCATGATAAAATTCAGACATCTGTGGAAAGCCATGCAAGACTTCCAAAAACACTTTGTCACGAACTGGTATATAATTTTGTTGTGGCTTGTTCTGCTGATAAACCTTAGAGCTTTTTTTTTTTACAATTATAGTTTCAGAAAATAATAATAAATAAAAAAGAGGAAGCCATCTAGTGCAGGAAAAACTATGGAAAGGAGGAGATACTTCCCTACTTGCAGGTGAAAAAAGAAATATAATTACTGCTAAAAGACCAAGCTTTGAATCCAAACCCTGTTGAAAAATTCGCAGGGAATGGGAGGTTTAAGCATGCCCCCTAAGAAAAACAGAGATTCAAAACATGATGGGCTAAATAAATATATTTTTGTGCACTGGGAGATTTCTTCTATTCCAGTAACAGGTAGAACAAAAACCTTTAAGAACTGTATTAACTACATTTTCTTTTCTGCCCTTTATAAAAGGAACCCAAGGTCCTATGCACTGTTTTTCTCAATCCATTTTATTCTCATTATGCTACACTGATTCATGAACAACCAGAAGGCATCCTAGCTGAGAGGGAATTCTAACCTGGGTCTCTTTATCAATGCCAAAACTGCCATACTGGAGAGAGCAAAAGTTGCTACTGGATTTGTCACTGAAATGGTTTAGCAGGAAATGCAGCATTTCTTATGGTCCGGATATGATATGGTATTTTCCTGGACAATAGTTTTGTGAGACACCAAAGAGGAATTTATGAACTTAATATGTTGCCCATCTCTATACTAAATCGTATAAGTGCCTCAAAGATCTGACTTTAATTTTTGTAAATCTGTTCCTTATTTATACTGCTTGTTACTCATAATACAAGGTAATATTTCTCCTGCCCCAGTGATGTATATGTATGTGTGTGTGTGTGTGTGTGTGTGTGTGTGTGTGTTTAGAGGCATTTCGGAACTGAAATTGCAATCTTAATAGACAGAATTCTCAAACAGTGACATTGAAAAGATCCTATCTCCCCCCAGTTGTTTTTACTTCTATCAACTAAGGGATTATTTAGAAAAATCCAAAACATGCTTTTTTCTAGACACAGAAGCATGAGAAAAAGAATGAAGAATTCTAGTGAGTTTATAACTGAAGTTATTCTTATCACAAGGGAGAAATGTTCTTACTCCTAAAATATCAAGTCATCCTTGGACTCAGCCAGGTCTGCATGGTGCTTAGTTGGCTTATTTGTTATATGGTACTTGGCTTTCTTGTTACAGAATACATAATCTCCTGGTGTTGCTGAATTCTGTTTGTGACTTTCAGCCTTCAAACTTCAGCAGCTATGGTACTTGCCAGCAGGGGTGTTGGGAATAATCCTCTGCTTTAAGGAGTGCTCCCCCCCCCCCAAAGGAAGAAACAGAATACAATTTCATAATTTTTCCCATGAAAAATAATTCATGAAATGGGAAATGTCAGTTGTGAAAGCACTTTAGATTGATCTTGAATCGCAGATGGATTAAACCTATAGTATTGGAGTGGGGTGGGGTGGATTTTCTTGTCTATTAAGATTCTTGTTGTTATATGCCTTGAAGTCACGACTTAAGGTGACCCTAAGGAAAATCAGCGTACAGTACATTAATTTTAATGCAAGCCATTTTGATGAAATTTGTTATGTCCCTCATAAGTTGCTTGATTCTATTTTTGTTCAGATCTATGACTGCATACCCTTCAGGTGTCATCAAAGATGCATATTTTCCCCCTTGTAATGCAGAAGGTAGATTGAGTCAGGAAAATATACTGAGTGATGATGACAGACGTCACTGGATTTCCTTGCCCATGGATGGAGAATTCAACAAAGGAGTACTATTTTCAGTGACAGTTATATTTTTATTGTCATGTCTAGTTGTGTCCAAACTAAAGAGAATATGGAAGGAAGAACAACTGCTGAATGTAAGGGTAATATCTGACAATGAGAAACTGTAGAGAGAAAATATCACCAAACAAGAGTAACTAACAGTTGGATTAGCAAGTATTAGATAAGTCTTCAATGTAAAAATACTGGGGGGTTTTCTAGAATTTATGAGGTCATTTGATTTATTACAAATATGCATAAATTTAAATACTGTAAAAACTTGGCAGATTATTTAATGCATTTTAGCCTATTTTTGCGTTTTGTTTTCTACACTACCCTAAGTTCCTCACATTATAAGGCAGGATATATTAAATATTAAGTACATAACATTTCAACATTTGATTACAAAACAGTTTCTAGAGGACATCTTCACCTTCTATGCATCACAACATATTCCCTGGTACATACTCACCCATAGTGAAATAAAATCTTAGATTTCCATAGCCAGTAGTATCCATATATGGAGTACATAGCTTCCTCTCTCCATCTCTGAGAAACACAGCGGATGAACCTGATTCCAGGGTTCCACACTCTGTGCCAATGACGGCCCCAAAGAGGTCCCACCTAAAGGCATTATTCAAGAGGCAAGATATGAGGGAAAGGGCTAGTTCATACATTATGAAAAGGCAATTCCATAGTGAGTATATACACAACAGATATCAACTGCATAGACCCTATATGCTCCACATTCATGCTTCTGAACCATTTTGTTGATGTGTAGTGAAAACATCTTGGAAGCCTTGGATTCAGAGCCAGTTATTTGAAGATAGTGATTATCTTTCATACCAACATCACTGGCTTTCAGTTTATTTCTGGGTGTAATCCAAAGTGATAATAAATCTGAAATCCATAGGTGAAAAAGCAATGTGTGGAAGTAGCCTTTGAAGTTATGCAAGCAATCAGCAGACATTAAATAGTATCTCACTGTACTGACAATTACCAAGGAAATTTGGAATTTGTGGCATGATTGCTTATTTAGAAGATACCAAAGTACCTAAACAGAAAGGGAATGGGGATTAAATTAGTTTGGTTTATAACATAACTCCCTTGGGAATATAATTTAGGGTCCTTTGGAAATTATAATGTAAACGAATGGGCTAAAGCTGCCTAGCAGGTCACTTGACATATACAAGCAAAATACAAACCAGGATTCCTTAGAATGAAAGCATAACAATCCAAATAGTATGAACATGGTGTAGAGCAGGTACACTTCAAGTATATTCATTTCAATGAAATAGAAGTTTTTAAAAACATGAATATGAAAAATCTGAAATCATTTTAAGGGATGGATTCCTCCTGTCAGTTTGACAAACCACACTATGCTCCTAGCAACAGAATCAACAATAGCTTAACGGGACAGCAAGAAGTATGTAGGAACAGGCATGGTAACTGGAGCAGCATCGGACTCAGGAAAAGATGTCTCCACACCACTTATTACCAATTTTGATGACATATAAAAACATAAATTATATTGGGAGGTCACTGAAACACACATGCATATTATTCTACTGTTGTCTGCACAAGATGACTATCTCATATAAAAATGAAAATGCAACAATTACAGTAATTACTGAAATACCATATTACAGGACTTACGGAAAAATTAATATTATATGTGTGTTTGTAATTAACTGCATTTATTATATAATTATAATGTATACTACAATAATCATAATACCATGCCTATGAATGAATATACCATATATACTCAAATATAAGCTGTGTTTTTCAGCTCTTTTTTGGGCTGAAAAAGGCTCCCTCAGCTTATATTAGAGTCAAGCCAGGCAGCGGAGCTTAGAGGCAAAGCTCCGAAGCTGGCTGACCTTTGCCTCCAAATGATGAGCAGCAGCGACAGCGGAGCCCGCAGGCAAGGCTCCAATGCCACCACTGCCATTACTGCCGTTCCTCCTCCTTGGCTGGGTGGCCATGGAGGAAGAGGAGGGGGTGGATGAGTGGTGGCTGCAGCACCGCCTCCATCTGGTGAGGCTGTCTCCAGCCTCTGTCTTCGGCCAAGGGAAGCGGCTGCTTCTGGTGAGGCCACCTCCGGCCTTTGTCTTCAGCCTCCGGCCGAGGAAAATAACTGGTGAGTGCGCCCGCTGCCGCCATCTCTGGTGAGGCCGCCTCCAACCTCTTTCCTTTCTGGGTCCAGCTGGGGCCCAATGAAGCGTCTGGCCAGCACCATGCCACTCCTGGTGGGGGCAGCCTTGGGCTTCCGTTCTTCAACCTCCAGCCCCAGTGAAGCGGCTGGCGAGCACACCACCTCAGGCCCCCTTCCTTCAACTCTCAGTCTCCTTCCTTACCCTGCCTCGTTCCTTCCTTCTAATAATAATAATAATAATAATAATAATAATAATAATAATAATGCCAGTTGAAGGGATTGTGCTCAACTGCATCCCTTCTTGGAGATGTACCTCAAGAAGAAGTATAATAATAATAATAATAATAATAATAATAATAATAATAATAATAATGCCATTTGAAGGGATTGTGCCCAACTGCATCCATTCTTGAAGATGGACCTCAAGAAGAAGAGTTAGGCGCTAGCACCAGAGTGAATGTGAGAGTACAGGGCTTTAGGGCTTATTTAAAAGCATGTAACAGAAATGAGGAAGGGGTCGAGGACCTGGAATGGATAATAGCATATCAACTGGGAAATTGCTTTGAGATAAGGGCATTTTGAGTTAAGAGCTTGGTCACAGAAAAATTAAACTCTTAAGTCAAGGTATTACTGTAAATGAACACGGAATGAATATTATGGTGCCAACTAGAAAGACAGGCTACGAGGTACAGATCAAGATTAGCCTTTTCTTTCTTTGCCAATGATAATAACAAACCAACAACTGTTTATAGCAGAGATTTACTGCATTTCCAGGTATACTTGGGAGTGTGTAATTCAGGGAGAGGAAGCTGCCATGTCCAGCCATTATGGGATGAGCCTCCCACTGCTGCTTGAGCCACAGGATGCCCATGTTTGGGAGAAAGTCCAAATGATATTAACTGGACTGGTTTTTTTAAATAAAACCTTGGTTTGGAATGACCATAGTTTAAAAAAATCATATATCTGTGAATTTCCGATATAGTAAGAAACATACCATAAGTTTCCAGATCTTCAATATACTCTTGTTACAAATATAAAGATTTTGAAGAAAGTTAGCAAATTCCTTCAAATAAAAGTCAGAGTGAAAACGACTTGCTCCAGGTGGCACCTTAAGGCATTGTTCTGATGTTATTTTTCAAACTGTTGTATAAGATTTTGTTCCTCAGGGATGTCGGGATGTCATGTATGTTCATCTCCTAAAGAAGGAGTCATCGGCTTCAAAATGCTCTGAACGATTCATGAATCATCATTGGAAATTTCTGACCAGAAGCCGAAGGCTGTCCTGAATAGAGCAGTGCTACTTTTTGAACTATTGATCTTAGTGCTAGAGGAAAACTTTGATTGTTCAGAAAAGTATCCTGTTGTGTAATGAGAAAGGAATTAACAGAAAAAAAATGTGTATGCATGGCCAATATGCATAGCTGATGGCATTTTATGTCAAACTTTGCTAGCATTCTGCTGTGTTAGGGATTCCTCTTCTTCAGAAGAGGAAGGGGAGCAAGAAAGTGTTCATGAATCTGAGGATGAGTTGGAATCTGAGGAGGAGATTTTGCAAGTACCCTCATTTCAGGAAAGACGAAAGGAAACAGAGCAGAGACCTCGTTCAGCTAGAATAGCTGCCAGAAATGTAGCTGAGTAATTAGGAACTGCCCTAGCAGCTGGGAGGGGACTCAGGGCTATAAAGCAGAAGCAGATGCAGCCAGCTCTTGCTGGTAACAAACTGATTCTTCGCTCCCCTTGTGCCTGCTTCAAGTCTGCATCTGGGAAACTGCTCCTAAGGATTTATTGCTGTTTCTTTGTCTGAAGTAAGACTGCTATTTGATTTGGGAATTTAACAGAGACTAAGAACAGTGTTTACCCTAAGACTTCCTTGCTTCCTTTTGCATTATTCCACTGAGTGTGCTGTACTTTATGTTTTGCTGAAGTAAACCAGTTTTCATTTATTTACCACAGTGTTTTAAGGCTGTTCTTGAAAGACAAAACAGGACATGATGGTAGGATCAGCCCTATACAGAAATACATATCTTTGGTAGAATAATTTAAGGCTATTAATGTTCAGACCCCAATTTTTGATTAATTATATATTTTACTTTAAGCTAAATGTAAAATGGAATTAATTATAAATGTAATTAAATATGATGGCAATATCCCTTTACATGAAACAGGCTATACAGACACTAATGATATAATTCTTTCCCCCATGATTTTCCATGATGATTTAAGAGTACAATGTGAATACAGTCCTAACTAGTTTCCCAAGGTGTAATTAAAAATGCTTACATGGTTGCAATTATGAATTCCTCCAATGACAAGCAGCCTGTGAGGTGCTAGTGTGGGCCTACTTAATCAGGATTGTTACTTTATTGGGAGATCTCCCAGGAAACCAATTTAGCCTAGTGATAATGAGTGGAAGTGGTTGCTATTTAATTGGAACAGCAGCCACAAAAGGTTTATTTATTAGTGACGTATCCTACCACTTAAAAGGGGTTAATTGGAACTGGCATGTATCTGGATTTTCAATAACTGGTTAATTCCAGCTACTTCATTCTGTCTAAAAGCTTGAGAATGCCAGGCCGTAGGGCAAGTTTAAAAGTTCACAAGAAAAAACCAACATGATTTCCCAAATGGAGTTTGGCACCTCAGACAAAAAAGACCACATAATGCATGTCCTTCAGTATTTCACGGAAATAAAAAAGAACACTCTCATATACTTACAACCTCCCTATTGTGATACCAAGGATAACTGCTTGAGCACAGTGTTCATTACACTTCAAGGTAAACTCTTCTATATCCAATATATCCTACATTCATTTCTTTTGCAATAGCTTGTCCTGTATTGGCTTCTAAATCAGATATAGTATCAAGCAGATCGTAACAATTTATTTGTTTTAGAATTTAAAGGTGGTTAATTAGGAGCTCCCCCTTTTAAAATAGCTGCAATTCAAACATTTCCTGCATTTTATATGAGAAGGAAGTAGCTATAGGGAAGGAAATATTACACTTATATCCGTGCTGTAATTTTTAAAGGTGATGTATCTGCCCTGTTCAGAATCTAGAACAAAAAATGTGAAATCAATAGAAGACTTTAGTAGACTTATGCCCACTCACCAGGCATATTTTAAAGTAGAATCCACAGCAATTCCTTGGTTCAAAACCAACCAAATGGGGGCAGAGGTAAGGCAAGGAATCTAAACAATCAGATGATACTTAAGCAGTTTATGAGATTTGTTGTTGTTGCTCTATAATTGATTACTTCCAACACAGAATCTTTGGGAATAAACCCCACTGATCCAGTAAGAATAATATTTGAGTAAACATGTATAAGAATGCATTACAAAATGATGCATGTCTTTCTGATAAACTACTTCACAATATAGAATTGGGTGGGGAATCTGCAGCTAACCAGATGTGCCCATGAACCCGAGCTAATTTCCTGAAATGATGGAAATGGGAAAGGCTGCAAGACTTAAAATGTACCAAAAAGTTATGATACTGTTGAACCAAAACAACACATCTGTCAAAGTTTTTCTCTTAACTTAAAAAAGGAAGAAAACAGTCATATATATTCCAATTATCAGGTAGCACATAATTGGCAGAGCTGGCAACTTCAGTGAGTGTCCCGTTTCTTTTTGTTTTGTTTTGTTTTAATAATGTGTACATTCTAAACCTACTGTCATTAAATAAAGGGGGGGGAATCTAAAAACAGGACAATACCACGATAAAAACTGCATCTGAAACCACAGCTTATTTAGAAATCGACAGTAGTGTTAGAAGGAAACAATATATTATTTGTTCCTGTGTAATGGTTGGAAAATCCCAAGCACAAATTTAGGGAGAGAAAATTAGATATATAACACAAATACTTTAAAAAGGAGAGAATAAGATGACACAAACTTTTCAAAGCATGTGGATACCTGGGCAGACACTGCATAGGGAACAGTATAAGTCATATCAGACCATGAAAAATGAAAGGATTAAGTTAGGGTCACAGTCTTAGGAAGCAGAAAAACAACAAACCTAAAAGAGAAGATCAGGAACTACAGTTACTGCATGATACACTCTGAAATCTAGGCCATGGCACAGGAGAATCAGACAAGCAGAAGTTTCTTAGGTAGTCAACAAAATAAAGCAGAGAGGAAAAAATAAATGTTTAAGAACGATTTTGGCTCAAGCCATGGAGAGTGGGAAAGGTTGATGAATCTGCCCCATCACTTTTTCAGCCGCCTCCTGTTCTGTGCAGAGCTCTGTCTTGAATGTATTCCAAATGACACTTGAGTGAGGATAGGAAGTATTACTTTCTGCTCTTGTCATTCTTGCTTGACTTCAAGACAGTGTGAATTGTATAGCTAAGTTGTCATTCTCATGGTACATTGGTGCCCTAAAATGCTGTTAGCTGCTGAGCATCACTACAGGTTTATGAGACTAATCTAGATTGAAGGGCACAGCACAAGGAGCTGCTAATTACACTGCAAGTCCAGTTGTTGGTGCTGAGTAGGTTAGACCCATTTAATACATATAAACTTGGTAAATCAGCACACATATACATTCCATTGATTCAATGAGTCTATTCTAGTTGGCACTAATAATTGGAATGTAGGCCTATGTCTTCAAAGCAATCTTTTCTCTGGCTATTTCCGATGGCTCTTTTATACTTTGCATCCTTCTGGGTCTAGAATAGCTTGTCCTCCTCTTTCATCCTATTTTGTCCTGTTCCTCTAGCCCAGGCATGGGCAAACTTCAGCCCTCCAGATGTTTTGGACTTCAACTCCCAGTTTGCCTATGCCTGCTCAAGCCTTTAATTATGCCTCAATAAAATACATACATATATACACACAATGTATGTAGAGAGTTTTCCAACACGATATAAAAAGAATTTGAAATTTGAAGAATTTAAATCCCCCATACATTAGATTGTGATATAAAGCTGGTGTTATACAAGAGTCACAGCATTCAATTACATGATCACATCCAATTCTTAGTTGACAGGATCACTTCCTCATAATATATGGTAAACGTGAGTTCTAGAAGTACCAGAAAAAGGAAGGATAGAAAAAAATACTGAATAGCTACCCATTATCTGAACATCGTCCATCCTGTGCATTGAGTGAGGCAGTGATCCTGTGAAAAAAACAGTGTGTGACCACAGAATTAAAGTATTAATGAAACTGTGTGTGAACAAGGGGTCAATAATAAATACTGATAACAACCAGCCTGAGAATACAGTAGAGGCATTACATTCAGTAAAAAATTGTTATCCAGAAAATAGTCTACCAATGTTGATGATGTCATTAGCTAGAAGACTAACACATGAATAGTGGACAAATTCTAGGGACAGTCAATGGTTAACATAACACAAAATTAGGGAGTGATTATGAATACATCTTTATATTATTGGGTGCTTGCAGCTTATTTTAACATTTAACTAGAAATTTGCATTTTGATTGGACCAATGCATTATTAAATATATCTATATATAAATCTATCTATCTATCTATCTATCTATCTATCTATCTAGTAGTCTGATATCCCTTTAAACTGTCATGGCTCCATTGTAAAGAATTCTCAAATTTGTAATGTACTTACAAATTTCAATGAGTAAACACTACTGCTTTCCTCTGAATTAGAGCTCTCCAGCAGTTATTTCTAATGATGGATATTGGTAATTAAAATTATAACATAGCTGCACAGTGTATTCTTTTCGTTCCTAAATGAGGTATTCAAAGTAGGATAAAATGCAACCTAACTATATTGATTACAATGACCATCTGAAACCAGAAGGACAGCTGAATCTTGGTAGCTATAGTTGTAAAAAAACCTATACACTACAATTGTGATGACTACAGCATTTATTCACTTTCTAAGGTTGGTTTACATCATATGTAAACCAGATAATGTAATACATGTACATTTAAACTAGCTTGCATAACCCCGATCCTATTTTTGAAGTCAGGCTCTGTTTGCATCGGTAGAAATTTAGTTTTTTAGATTTTTTTTAAGGATTTTGAATGTTAATTTCTTAAACATGAATGAGTGAAAGACTGTGGTAACCTCTAAAAACCTTTATTCTGGGATTTTTTTTATAGGAGTGAAAGATTTCAAGATTTAGCACCAGCATGAATATGTTGCTCCTGATAACAATGATTTTGTAAAAGAAATGTGGATACTTTAAAAGTCACTTATACATCAGTCTGGAATCAATCAATTCATAGGCTACTTAATAATAATAATAATAGTTTTATTTCTTGCCCGCCTCTCCTCATGGCTTGAGGCGGGTTACAGCATTCCTAAAACATAAATACACACATAATCATTTTAAAACAGTCAGTAAAAAACATATATTAAAATGCATTTCCATAAAATGCATATTAAAATACACAAAACAAAAATGACGCATATAGTGGAAGTTTAAAATGCATATGGTAATTAAAACTGTCTGGGTTGGCCTGCCGGAACAGATAGGTCTTCATTTGTATCTTACATTCCGACAGCTGATCCAGCTGTCGGAGCTCTATTGGCAGGTCGTTCCACAGTCACGGAGCAGCCAATGCAAAGGTCCTCTAGGTGGTGGTTGCTAATCGGGTTTTAGTTAGTTGGAGAACCTAAGTATGCGGGGCGGATTGTATGGGAAAAGGCGATCCTTTAGGTAATCTGGACTCAAACCATGTAGGGCTTTAACGATCAAAACCAATAATAATAACAACTTTATTTTTATATCCTACCACAATCTCCCTGAAGGGACTCGAGTGACTTACAAGTGGGACCAAGCCCAGTACAACAAAGTTTACAAACTAAAAGCACATTTAAAAACATAATACACATATAGCAATCTGATTAAACGATTAAAAACAGCATCCTATAAAAACAACCATTAAAATGAATCAAAACAACATCAATAGCCAGAACCAGGGATAAGGTGGGCAAGATCAGAAATTGGAGAGGGCTGGGCATGGGCTTGTGCAAAAAGGGCTGAGGTAAAGTGCTGAGTTCACTGTAATGGTCCAGTTTGGGATAGGCATTCATAGACAGGGGCCTAACCATTATCAAATGTAGACTGGAACATCCAGGTTTTGAGGTCCCTGCGGAAGGTCGACAGAGTGGGTGCTAGTCTTATCTCCCTAGGGAGGGAGTTCCAGAGTCGGGGGCCACCAACAAGAAGGCCTTCTCTCTTGTCCCCACCAACCGTACTTGTGCCAAACACATTGTACTTTGCCCTAAAACTAATTGGCAACCAGTGGAGTGACTTTAAGGAATGGAATTTAGACAAAGTTTTAAACTTTTTTATTAACATCATGTGATTATAGTTTTCATGTGATCTGCTTTATTGTCGAATGCTCTGTTTTGTTTATTTTGAATTGTTTTAGTCAATTATTGCATTTTATGGGGAGATAAGGCGGGATAGAAATAAAGTTTTACTTACTTTCTTAAGGATAGGTGTAGTATGCTCACTCCTAGATGTTCCTGTAACCAATCTGGCTGCTGTATTTTGAACTAGCTGGAGTTTCCAAATTCAGCACAAGAGTAGCCCAATGTAAAGTGCATTGCAGAAGTCCAGCCTTGTGATTACCAGTGTGTGCACTACTATTTTCAGGTTCTCCAAATCTAGGAAGAGCGTCTTATCTACCTGGGCTGACATTTGGAGAGACAGATCCAGGAGCACTCCCAAGCTACGAATATAGTCTTTCAGGGAGAGTGTAACCCCATCCAGAACTGGTTGACATACTTCCATAGCCAGATTAGGATCCTTGATGGCAAGCATCTTTGTTTTGCCTGGATTCAGTTTCAATGTGTTTTCCCGCATCCAGCCCTTTATGTCCTCCAGGCATTAATTCAGAGGAGACATGCTATCCTTAGGTGTAGCTGCTTTTGAAGACATGGGGAAATATATTTGGGCATCATCAGCATACTGATAACACCCTCCTCCATGCTTACGGATGATCTCTTCCAGCAGTTTCATGTCAATATTAAAAATTATTGGGGCTCGATTGGCATCTTATGGGATACCACACAACAGTTCCTTTTTTGAGGAGAAGCTATCCCCAAGTGCCACCATCTGGAACCTGCCTGAGAGGTATGACCGGAACCACTGTAGCACAGTGCCTCCAATTTCAGTCCCTTCAGACGTACCAGAAGGATACCATTGTCAATGGCATCAAAGGCCACTGAGAGGTCTAGAAGCACCAACAGGGACACACTCCTCCTGTTGGTGTTGAGATGGAGATAATCCATTAAAGTGACCATAGCAGTCTCAACTCTACATCCTGCTCTGAAGCCAGTTTGAAATGGGTCAAAGAAGTATGTGTCATCCAAGACTGCCTGAAGTTGGAGAGCAACTGCTTTCTCAATCATCTTGCCCAAAAAAGGAAGGTTAGACACTGGTCTGTAGTTATTAAGATCCAGGGGATCCAGGGAGGGCTTTATCAACAGTGGTCTAACTACTGTTTCTTTTAAATAAGATTGAAAAAAATAGGACTCAAGTTGTTTCTGGACTAGGCTTTCTTGACTAGTTCTTTACTTAGAAAATGGCTTTCCTTACATAGTTTTACCAACATGTATATGCTGCTAAAAGCAGAGAATGGAGTTTAGCAGAAACTTTTTATCTGCTCACCCCCCTCACCCCAAATCTAATGACACATGCATCCATACCTCTTTAGTACCACGATCACTTACCCTTTGGGCTGGCTTTCAAATTCTTCAGCCCACTGCTCCTGGACATCTTCAGTAGAAAGGTCCACATCTCGTGTTGTGGCAAAATTCAACTCACTTCCTTCAGTTCCATGGAAGTAAATTGCATTCCCGTCTGACTGACAGCTATGCTGCAGATAAAAGGAATACACAGGAGGTATCTATTAAGCCAGTTTTGTAACAGCAGTTTTCGACAACTCTGAGAAATCTATTAAATTATTTAACAACTGGCTGACTACAGAAGCCAAATCAAAAAGGGAAAGAGAGCAAACTTTTAATTCTTCTATATTGATCTTGCATAATTTATCATTATTAAAAACTGTCAGTATTCAGTCACCTTTACAATTGCTCCCAACATTATAGTTCTTTCAGTTCAAATCTTTCAGAAAAGTTTAACATTTAGTGATTATATTTATGCTTATTGAGTAAAAATTGTTCTGAAGCACATTAGCTGCTGTATTGAAACACATATATAATATACTCGATTACAAATCACAATGCACTCCTAAGCTGTATGTATGGTCAAAACTTGTGTTTAGTTTGACTCTACTGTCCCTAAACTCATAAAACTAGGCAGTTATTATATGGTAGCAAGACTGTACTTATCTGATACATTAATACATCCACATTGTATTATTGCCTCTATACGAAGTTTGAGATGTCCAAATAATCAACAAATGAAAGTCACTTCATTACTTGAAAAGCTTGAACATTGAATGGTAAGTGCCAATGCATGCCATTTGGTTCAGTCAAAGGTTTTGAGATCTAGCGAAAGATCATTGAGAACTACTACTGACATGGGCTGAACAACTATGGAAAAAGGCCAGACAAAGACCAAGATGCTTCTAGCAGGGGCAAAAGACAGAGAAATAGAAGCAACACAATTTGATCAAACTTATTTGATTAGTCTCTCTGCCAGAGCTTGCTGAAGTGGTCTCTAGCTTGGTATTGGAGTTCCAGCGGCTGGTAGTGCTGGGAGACGACAATGTCCATGCAGAGTCCACCTTATCTGGAGCAGCTTTGGATTTCAAGATTGCCACGACGACCATGGGACTGTCCCAAGTGATTTCTGGGCTCACCCATAATGCAGGACACACTTTTGACCTGGTTTTTATTGTGGACAGGGTAAATGTCAGTGTGGAAGACCAAAAAATTCTTCCATTATCATGGACCAATCGCCATCTGATCAGTTTTAGACTAACTGTAGCCTCTAATCTCTGCAGGGGTGGAGGACCGATTAAGATTTATGGATCCAGATGGATTCTGATGTCTCTTTGGGATTTACCTGTCATGACAGCTGACAATCTTTTCGATGCCTTGGTTGACCTCTATAACACCGAGGTGGCCAGGGCTGTGGACATGATCACCCCTAAACGCCCTCTCCCATCATGTAGAATCAACTCAGCTCCTTGGTTCATTGAGGAGCTGGTGGAGATGAATCTGTCGAGATGGAGACTAGAGTGCCTCTGGCGGAAGACTCAGTGTGTGTCCAACTAAACATGGGCTAGAGCCTCACTTGGGGACTACTCTGCAGCTTTGAGGGCAGCCAGAAAGGCTTTCTCGGCTGCCTGCATTTCATCTGCAACCAATAAAGCAGCTGAGTTGTTTCGGGTGGTCAGGTAACTTGATGTGGCGAGTTCGCACATCATTTTGCAGACAAATTCGCTCGTATACGTTCTGACTTAGATGCCAGTTTTAGAGCAGTACCAGGGGAGGTAACCAAGGCACTTGCATGTCCGGTTTTAATGGTTTTGTTTCAGATTGTTCAGCCTGATGATGTCGACGGGATCCTTGGAGCTGTGAGGGTGACTATGTGCACTCTGGATCCTTGCTTTTCTTGGCTAATAAAACTTGCCAATGGGGGATTGGCGAATTGGCTGGTGAGGATTGTGAATGCCTCATTGGATCAGGGACATTTTCCATCTAACCTAAAACAGGGATTAGTAAGACCGATCCTGAAAAAGGCATGTCTTGATCCCTCGGTATTGAGGGCAGTAATACCTTGAGGTATTGGGTAGCAACCTGTGCTTGATGCGGTTACACTTCCCCTGAGGTCACAGGTCTGCAGTTTGGGGTCATCCTGGACTCAGAGCTGACACTTGAAGCTCAGGTGTCGGTGGTAGCCAAGAGGGCCTTTGCACAGTTAAAGCCTGTGTGGCAACTGTGACCATACCTTGAGAAGTCTGACTTGGTCACAGTGGTCCATGCTTTAGTTACCTCCAGACTGGATGACTGCAATGCACTTTATGTGGGGTTGCCTTTGAAGATGGCCCGGAAACTCTAATTAGTACAACGGGCAGCAGCCAGGTTGTTAACGGGAGCAAATTATGGGAAGTGGACACCTCCCTATTAAAACAGCTCCACTGGCTGCCAATAAGTTTTTGGTCCCAATTCAAGGTGATGGTTATCACCTATAAAATCCTAAACGGTTTGGGTCTGGCTTATCTTTGCAATTTTCTACTACAAACCTGCGTGAACTTTAAGATCTGCTGGGGAGATCCTTCTCTTACTCCTGCCGCCATCCCAAACACGGTTAGTGGGGATGGATTGTCACCTCGATGGATTGTCACCCTGCCATGGTGAGGGGGCTTGCGTGTTCCGATGAACCTGTGGGCACAACCACTGGAGTGATGCACTCCCAGGAGTGGCCGCAGGGGAGGTTCCAGACCAAGCACAATCTGAAGACCCAAAGACCTCAACGGCGGAGCAGGCGGAGGATAACATGGTACATGTTACAACGGCTGTGAAGGCGGAAGAAGGCTGCAACAGACTGAGAAGCGACTGTCGTTGTGTTAACCACACCACTGCTGGAACCTCACTCTGTGAAGACTGTGTGTTGACCGGCCGTGCACCGACCTCCACACATTAAAAAAAATCACGCACAGGCGTCCTTTAACAAAAATAAAAACAAACCTACAAAAGTCCCATGGCGATCAGCGAGTGGCGACGGGGGCAGGACTGTGAAATCTGGAAGCCCCTAGTCACAGACTGGCACATGGGCGGTGGATATGGACTCAGTCGTTCTACCTCAAGGACCGAGGCAGTTGAGTAGTCCGGCAGCTGTATCCATGACTGAGCAGCCCTTTTTAGGATCCGCTCTGCTCACCCCACACGGGGAAGGGGCTAGAAAAAGTGCCCTAAACATAGTCTGCCTCTCCTACCCTGACTGGACTGCCGCGTCCAGAGGGGTCACCACTCTGCGGCCAAAAAAGAAAAATGAACTTTGGAACATGGAACGTACAGACATTGTTAGATAACACTGACAGCGAACGCCCCGAACGCAGGACTGCTCTCATTGCAAGGGAGCTGGGACGCTTTAAGATCGACATAGCAGCCCTTCAGGAGACCCGGAGAGCAGGAGAGGGACAGCTGAAGGAAGAAAAGGGAGGCTACACCTTCTTCTGGAAGGGACTGCCTGAAGAAGAGCGAAGAATACACGGAGTTGGCTTTGCGATCAGAAACGACCTGGTGAAGCACCTGACTGAAGCACCCACTGGCATCAACGAACGACTTTCAACCCTCCGAATTAACCTTGCCAAAAACCAACAGGCAACCATCATATGCGCCTATGCACCAACTCTAGATGCTGACGAAGACATCAAGGAAAAAATTTACTGTCAGCTGGATACCATCCTATCGGAGATACCTAAGGAGGACAAAATCATCCTCCTGGGGGACTTTAATGCAAGAGTCGGAAGGGACTCTGACCTGTGGCCAGGGATCATAGGAAAAGACGGGGTCGGAAACAGCAACTCGAATGGCATCTTGCTTCTCACCAAATGCGGAGAGCACAACCTTGTCATCACCAATACGCTCTTCCGCCAGAAAAACAAGCTCAAGACATCATGGAAGCACCCTCGGTCAAAGCATTGGCACCTCCTGGACTATGTTATCACACGTGCCAGAGACCGCCGCGATGTGCTTCTCACAAGAGCCATGACAGGTACTGATGACTGCTGGACAGACCACAGGCTAATCCGATCCACAATGGCTATCAAGATCGTCCCCAAACGCAGACTCCAAGGAAGAAAATCAAGGCGCAAAATGAACACCCAAGCCCTTCAGGAGCCCTCCAAACGAGCCCTTCTCCAAACAACACTCAAAGATCATCTACCCACAGAACACCCCGAAAATGTTGAGGAACATTGGAACAAACTGAAGACCTCCATCATCACAGCCTGCGAAGAAAGCATTGGATACCTAACTAAGAAACATCAAGACTGGTTTGATGATAACGACAAAGAGATCCAACAGCTGATTGATAACAAAAGGAAAGCCTTCCAAACATGGCAGAGAGACACCAACTGTGCTGCCAAGAAAAAGATCTATGCCAGTGCAAAAACTGAGGTCCAAAGAAGGACCAGAGAACTCAAGAACATCTGGTGGACAAAGAAGGCTGAAGAAATCCAACACCTTGCAGATACCCAAGACGCTCAGGGGTTTTTCAAAGCCACAAAGATCATTTACGGACCAAGAAACCATGGCATACAGCCCCTACGCTCAACAGATGGAACCAAAATTCTGAAGGACAAAACATCAATTGCACTATGTTGGAAAGAGCACTACCAGAACCTGCTGAATCGCAGCTCCAATGTGGCCGAAGAGACCCTCTCACAAATCCCGCAACAACAAACCAGGGATGAGCTTGCAGCACTGCCTAGTTTGGAAGAAGTCAGCAATGCCATCAGCCAACAAAAAAACAACAAAGCCAGCAGACCTGATGGGATTCCTGCTGAAATCTTCAAAGAGGGTGGACCTGAGCTGATACAACAACTCCACCATTAAAAAGGTGTGGATGACCTAGAAAATCCCAGCTGACTTCAAGGGTGCCACCATCATCACCCTTTTCAAGAAAGGGGACAGAACAGACTGCGGGAACTATCGTGGTATCTCCCTTCTAACCTCGGCCGGGAAAATCCTTGCAAGAATCCTTGCAAACCGCCTTCTCCCTGTCTCAGAAGACACCCTCCCAGAATCCCAGAATGGCTTACGTCCCTACAGAGGAACAGTGGACATGATCTTCACTGCTCGACAGCTCCAAGAAAAATGCAGGGAACAAAACCAACCTCTGTACATGGCATTCATTGACCTTGCAAAGGCATTTGACACAGTGAATCGTAGCGCTCTCTGGACCATCCTCCAAAAAATCGGGTGCCCTGACAAATTTGTGAACATCCTGCAGCTCCTCCATGATGACATGATGGCAACAGTCTTGGACAGCAACGGCTCCCAAAGTGACCCATTTAAGGTGGAATCAGGCGTCAAGCAGGGATGTGTTATTGCCCCCACCTTATTTTACATCTTCATCGCTATGATACTTCACCTTGTTGATGGGAAGCTTCCCACCGGAGTGGAAATCATCTATCGGACAGATGGCAAGCTATTTAACCTCAGCAGACTGAGAGCCAAAACCAAGGTCACCACAAAATCTGTTATAGAACTCCAATATGCTGATGACAACGTAGTCTGTGCGCATTCAGAAGAAGACCTACAAGCCACTCTAAACACCTTCGCAGAAGCATACGAGAAGCTCGGCCTCTCACTGAACATCGAGAAAACCAAAGTGCTCTTCCAACAGGCACCAGCTAATCCCTCTGCAAAGCCAGGAATACAGCTTAACGGTGTAACATTAGAAAATGTTGACCATTTCCGCTACCTTGGTAGCCACCTCTCCACAAAAGTCAACATCGACACTGAAATACAACACCGCCTGAGCTCTGCGAGTGCAACATTTTTCCGTATGAAGCAGAGAGTGTTTGATGACCGGGACATCCGTAGAGAGACCAAGGTGCTTGTTTATAAAGCCATTGTCCTCCCAACCCTGCTCTAGAATATGCGGGTCTCTTCAGTCACCTAAGAACACACGCCCAAGATACCAAGGTTGGAAGACTATCGTCCTCGAACGACGAGGGATCGCCTAAGTAAGTAAGTCAGTCAGTAAGTGGGGATGACGGAGAGGGCCTCCTCGGTGGTTGCCCCCCAGTTCTGGAACTCCCTCCTGAAATTAGATTAGCCTCTACCTTGGCCAATTCCGGAAAGACCTGAAAACCTGGTTATTTCAATGTGCTATTGACTAATTCGGCACAATTTGACAGAGTCCTTTTACCTCCACCTAGACCCAGCCACTGCACTTTATTACTGGCCCATCTTATTAGTGATCTTGAAATATATTGCACATGTATAATTTATTGCATTGCCTCCAATTTTTGAACACGCCCACTGCGCCCAGCTATTGGTTATTGGTCATTGAGTTTATGCTTTTAGGATTTTTATATGTTTTATGTATTAATTCATTGTAATTGAATGTATCTTATGTTGTTGTATTTTATTGTTGTATTTCTGGGCTTGGTCCCCATGTAAGACACCCCGAGTCCCTCCGGGGAGATGGGGTAGGATATAAGAATAAAGTTGTTATTATTATTATTATTATTATTATTATTATTATTATTATTATTATTATTATTATTATGCTGTTGTTGTTGTTGTTGTTGTTGTTGTTGTTGTCAACAACTGAATGAATCTGACATTCAGTCCAACTTGAAGGGCCAGCTTGCCATTAATATATAGAAATAGCTTTGTAATGATGCCACAGGAGGCAGATTGAATTTTCATCAAGATAAAGAAAATCAGTGAAAGCAGTGGAATCCAAAGTAACCCGTTTCAGGCTAAAAAATTACTTACAGACGAATAAAGGTTTGAAATTTCAACTTATTTCCCTTTTTAAAATGTTTGTACCTGTAAATCAATAATCTCCTCACCCCACTACTTTCCGTGTTTTATGTAGTCCCTCACTCACTAATAAGCAGAACACAATGCAAGTGACGTGGTTTTGCCAGTCAGAGATGTATCAACAGTGCAAAATTCCTCCATCTAACAGATTGTGAGTTTCAGCTGTGGGATGCATCTTTCTGAGTTTGTCCCTTGGTTATCGACAGCATCTCTGGGCTTTCAAAGCATTTGCTGTGTCCTCTACCAGAAATTAAATAGGTTTAAAATAGCAAAATTAAAGATGAACACTGACAACCCTTTCTGCAACATCTCTCAGTAGCCTAATGGACATTATGATTCTTTCAGACAGCTGTAGCGCAACAATTTATTTTTTGGTGACTCTGTTTACACTGGAATGAGTATATCAGGCACTTGGGCCATGCCAGCTTGCAAAAGGCTGGTGGCAGATGGAAAGAAATCTGCCCAGTGTGCTTGCACCTTTACATGAGTGGAGAGTCATCAATTTCCTCCATTAAGAAGTTGTCACTCAGCCCACCCAGCTGGAATAAAAAGGGTGGGTTTTTTTTTTAAAAAAAAACAACAACAGACAGGCTAGCTGGTTGCATAAAATCAAATGCAAAGTGCACTTCATAATTGAACTAAACTATCATTTTAAGGGAAGCTGAAACTGTACTGTTCTGACTACAGCCAATTTTTTAATGGTTGTAATATTTTAAGTGATTATTTTTGCCATTGCAGATAGCTCCTTAGAGAAGACAGTTTTTTTTAAATTAAAGCCTAAGTAATGCAAACAGATTAGATATGAAAGGGAGAGGACAGGAAAATTAGGATGGAGAAAATTAATTAAAATGGTATTGTCTGCAGAGCTATAAATTAGATATTGTGTCTTGCTGGGAATGATTTATGCTAGTGCTTAAAATGCTTAGATTTTAAGTGGCAATCCTATATTCACTTAAGTGGGAATAAGCCTTCCTGAATTCTGTGAACATTTTTCTCAGTAGATACATATAGGACCACACGGTATATCTGACAGCAGACTGATGGAAGGACTCAGTATTGATAAATGTGAATTTATGCATAGCAACATATTTAACAGTAATTGCCATCATTCAGAATTAAATGGTTACCACGTAGATTTGGATGAAGCTTCAGGATGAAGTTCTTTTCATAATTAGAAGAAACACCCAGTGAGGATTAGAACCTACTCTGCAGGGAGTAAAGCAAGATTTGATTATATTCATGCATTAGGTTTATGCATAATTTAATCTTAGAAGTAAAGCTGAATTTTTGTTGCAAAAATTAATTGTGGATTGTTGTTGTGTGCCTTCGAATTGTTTCTGTTTCATGGTGACCTTAAGATAAACCACAACACCATACTGACTCTTGAAAATGAAGAAAATGTATTAATGACTACTAGTTGTACATTTTCCTCACAGAAAACATAGTTGGTAAAAGGAATTAACTTGAGATATCTGTATTATATGGGCTCCATGTGAATGCTGGGCCATGTAAAGTAGGTTCCTACACAGCTGCTCCAATTGAAAGGAAAGTTTTCATGCTCTCATTATACTTCCTTAGAAAAGCCCAGCAGTAATATAAGAATCTTTCACAAGATAATCAGTGTTATATGTTCCGGCAGTTGTTTCAAACATAACAATTACATATACAAATAAATATACAGTTTGGTTCTCACAAAAAGTGGCTGAGTTTGGTCCTAGAACTAAAGCAAAGTTCACTGTTATGACAATGAACTTCAGCAAATTTTACCTTCTTCTTGCTCCAGCATAATCTCAAGGAGAAATACTGGAAGCTTCAGGTTCAAGATTAACTATAATTTAGCATGCTGTCCAAAAGTCTCACAAGCTAAAAGCCAGTTTCATAAAGAAGTCTTCATATGGTACTAAAAGACTGTAATCCATGTATCAGGGGAATGTCTTTTGAGGAAGTAGTCCACAAAAAGGTGTCATTTTTAAAAAGACCTTCTCTCCTGTAGTCACTTTACTCATTTTGTTTTGTTTTTGGTGAGCCTATGGCTCAGACTTCTAGGTATGCTTAGAATTTTAAAGGCTGAATTCAGCATTTTGAATTAGTTCATCAAATAACATGGTATGAAAATTTGTTTTAGGGATGGCAAATCATTGCTTTTTTCCAGAGCCGGGGGCTCATGACCACACAGCAGGAGGGGGGGTCACCCCTTTCTTCAGGTGGCTCATTCTGATGTCACCAGAGGCATTCACAACAACCAAAAGCTTTCATTGAGCTCTAAGGCAAGTTAGGAGTGGTAGCAGCATGGCTACCATCCATCCTCAGTGCAGGGAAAGGGTTATAGCACCAGTGCTCATTCTTGAATAAGGTTAACATCAGGATTAATGTCTGCTTTGCCTGAGGGCGCTTCCAGACGGCATTTCCACAGCATGAAAATGCGAGTTTAAAATGGACAAAAAAACCCTGGGACCTGAGAACATGAACCCACCCAGACCTATGGGTCCCAGGATTTCTTCCCCCGCTGTCCTCAGAGGCTTCCTCTGTATTGGAACAAGATGGAAACATTAACAACCTTAGGTATGCGGATGATACCACTCTGATGGCTGAAAGTGAGGAAGAGCTGAGGAGCCTTATCACCAAGGTGAAAGAAGAAAGTGCAAAAGCTGGGTTGCAGTTAAACATCAAGAAAACCAAGATCATGGCAACCAGACCAATTGACAACTGGCAAATAGAGGGAGAAAACATGGAGGCAGCGACAGACTTTATATTTCTAGGCGCGAAGATCACTGCAGATGCAGACTGCAGCCAGGAAATCAGAAGACGTCTACTTCTTGGGAGGAGAGCAATGGCCAACCTTGACAAAATACTGAAAAGCAGAGACATCACAATGGCAACGAAGGTTCGCATAGTGAAAACAATGGTATTCCCCATAGTAACCTATGGATGCAAGAGCTGGACCATAAGGAAGGCTGAGCGAAAGAAGATAAGATACTTTTGAGCTCTGGTGCTGGAGGAAAATCCTGAGAGTGCCTTGGACCGCAAGAAGATCCAACCAGTCCATCCTCCAGGAAATAATGCCCGGCTGCTCACTGGAGGGAAGGATATTAGAAGCAAAGCTGAAGTATTTTGGCCACATCATGAGGAGACAGGAAAGCTTGGAAAAGATCATGATGCTGGGGAAAATGGAAGGAAAAAGGAAGAGAGGCCGACCAAGGGCGAGATGGATGGACGGTATCCTTGAAGTGACTGGCTTGACCTTGAAGGAACTGGGTGCAGTGATGGCCGACATGGAGCTCTGGTGTGGACTGGTCCATGAGGTCACAAAGAGTCGAAAATGACTGAATGAGTGAGATGACGATGGAGGGAGGATGGGGGACATCCAGCGGAAGGTATTTTTGTTTAAAACAAACCACTCCGTTATGCTCTGGATGGTATATATGCAAATATCTTTATATAAATACAAGAAGATTCTCATGTGTGTGTATAAGGTCTAGCAAATAATGGAGGGATTTTTTTAAAAAGAAAATCTTCTGCCTGATTTCTGTCTTCCCCCAATTGTTCATTCAATCTCTGTTTAATATTATAAAGTTTAAAATAAAGAGTCTCTGATAGCTCTAATTGCCCTCAATTTGTGCTTCCTTTAAAGTAGCTGTGTGTCTGTTTCACAGCCCAATCAGCTGATCAGCTGTTTTGGGCATTTTAAAAGAAGACATGTGCTGGAGCAGTCTTCACAGGGTGGAGGGATGGAAATCACGTGTTTTTTGAGGGTGCAGGGATATACAATGATGCGAATATACAGTTTTCCGTCCGGAATCGGGATAAAAGGGGACCTTTTTACCCTGTGCTTTTTGTCTGCTGCATGAATCAGCACAGATTTACCGCTAGCGTCATGTAGCCACCCCCCTTTTTAACTCAGGAAATTCCATGTTTTCAGTGCTGTGTAGATGGGCCCTGAGAGTTTTCCCAGAACTCAGAGCATTTCCTAATCTTTCTCTGGGATACATTGCTGCAGAGGAATAAACAAATCCTCAAATATTTTCTTGATTTTAACCACTGCAGCGTTCTTTCTAGCAGTTTGTGGTCTTCAGCATCTGGTCTTTGTGTCCTTTTCCTCTGGGTTCAGCTGCTTAGAAGTATACCTGCTATAAACAGTCAGTTTTACTGTTTTATTGCATTTTTTTCTTTTCTTAGTTCTGGTTTAAAGGGCGTGGGCAAAAGGAATGAAGCCTCAGCATTAGGGGAAGCCCTGACATGCTGAAATATATGTCTCAAAATTTCTTAAACAAAAACAGCAACCTCTATACTACACCAGGTGTAATGTGGACAAATGTCAGATGGGGATTACATTGACAAACTCATTTAATTTATCCTCTAAAACCGTATGCAGGCTTAGAGAGATGAAAGGTTAGTGAACTAATCCGCTATCTATCTGGCATATGCATGCTTTTTATTCTGTTGGTTTTGAAAGAGAATTTTGACAAGCATTTTATGAGACTTTTAGAACATATCTAATCTCTTATTCACCCACTTTTCCTATAAGCTTTTCCTAGAGTTGCATGCGACTGCTAAACAAGAGCAATTCAACTAAACAAAGCTAAGCTCTACTTGTTATACATTTATAGTCTGCTAAGGATATCCCTCTATATGGTTGAATATGCCTCTAACAGAAATGGAAAAAATTAAAGCCGTGGTAAAATAAAAGGTATTATGAAGGGATTTGGCAAAAGAAATTATAGCAACAGACAAGGCTGGCAAAATCGGATTTCAAAATTTCATGTGCTAAATATTTTGGTTGATTTGCACAGCTTTAAATGCTTGTTACAACAACATACTATGTATAGATTGTACAATACAATGCAAGGGGGTGGCATATTGCTGTAAAACTATTTAGGGAAATCAATATGTTCAATTTTAAAGGGTGGAGGGAGAAGAAACATCTATATTGTACTCCAAACTTGTCAAAAACACTGTAGATAGAACTAAATGAATCTTGACAAGATACAGTAGTTTGTATGCACAAATGTACAATTGGTATTATTAAGACTTTGATATGCGGTGCCTTTATGCCTTTCCTTATATAAAATAGACAGTGAACTCTGACAGTCTGCTGGTTATGAACTATACATACTCAGAGAAAAGGCTGAAGAGATTACAAATTTTGAGTTTTGCTGTGGTTTTGCCTTATTTGGTCAGCAGTGTCCATATAAGTTCCTCACCCAAACATTCTCAGCTATAGGCAAACCAGATTATTCTGAGAGGAGGCAATATAATTGAGAACATTCTGCTGGAGGTAGATTTTTTTTTAATTATCTCATTTTATTGTTTTTTGTCAATGTTGTGGATTAATGCCTTATAAGATAAAGGCTTTTGTGAAGAAAATGTATATATTAATTTATTTGGGGCATTTTTCCTGTGTCAGGAGCAACTTGAGAAACTCCAAGTTGTTTCTGGTGTGTGAAAATTGCCGGCAAGGACGTTGACCAGGGGATGCCCAGATGTTTGATGTTTTACCATCCTTATGGAAGGCTTCTCTCATGTTCCTGCATGGGGAGCTGGAGCTGACAGAGGGAGCTCATCTGCGCTCTCCCCGGGTTGGATTCGAAACCTCAGGTCAGCAACCCAACCTTGAAGTCAGCAGCCTGCTAGCACAAGGGTTTAATCCATTGAGCCAACAGGTCATGAACCAGCCAAATGAAGCATTATAAAGTACAACTGTTTTAAATGTATTGTGTGCACTTAAATCTATGGATGATTATGTTAATTTATACCCCATTTTTCTCTCTACAAAGGAGAATCAAAGTGGCTTAAAGTAAAACCAATGCAATACAATTTAAAGCCAAAAATATATATAAACATTAAAATAAATATATGTTAGAATTAGATATCAACAGTATTAAAAATAACACTTAATTTTTAGCTAAAACCAAAGAACCCCTGGTTATTAAAAGCCTCCTTATTAAAATCCTGCCTGAATAAAAAGGTTTTAGCCTGCCACTGGAAGGATAGTAAGGAGTGGTCCATTCTGATTTCCCTGGGAAGAACGGAGTTCTAGAGTTGAGAGGCAGGCACTGAGAAGGAAGGCCCTCTCTCTCACTCCCACTAACCAAGCTTGAGATGGAGGTGGGACCAAGAAGGGCAGGTTCAGACAAGGAGATGCAGTCATCCAAATAGCCTGGACCTGATCCGTCTAGGACTTTAAAGGCACTTTGAATTGTGTCGAGGAACAAATTGGCAACCAGTGCAGCTGCTGCATCAGAGGGGTTGTCTAGCTGTAGCTGTTTGGACCAGCTGTCATTTCCGAACACTTTTTGTAGAGCGTGTTACAATAATACAGATGGGATGTAACTTAAGGCATGTACCACTGTGGCCAGATCTGGCTTCTCAAAGAACGGGGGCAGTTGATGCACAGGTATTAAACGTGCAAATGCACTCTTGGCCTCCAAGTTCAATGCTGAGTCCAGGAGGACCCCCAAACAGCGGATCTGTGTCTTCAGGGGGAGTGTAACCCCATCCAGCACATGCTGGATCCCTATTTCTGATCTGCCTTCTGACTCTCTCTTGTCTGGATTTCAATTTGTTTGTCCTCATCCAGTCCATTACTGATGGCAGTCATTGGTTGAGGGTCAGGACAGCTTCCTTGGCTTTAGTTCAGTGTTTCTCAAACTGTGCTCCTCCAGGTGTTTTGGACTTCAACTCCCAGAAATCCTAGCCATCTTACCAGCTGTTAGGAATTGTGGAAGCTGAAGTCGAAAACATCTGGAGGAGCACAGATTGATAAACCCTGCTTTAGGTGGAAAGGAGTAGTAGAGATGACCCAGTGGTTTCATGTATATGTTAAACAGCATGGGGGACAAAATGGAATCTCAAGGAACCCCACAGGTCAATGGACAGGGGTTCACATAGAAGTCCCCCAGCACTATGTTTTGGGTATGCTCCTCCAAGAAGGACCAGGACTACTGTAAAACAGTGCCTTCAAGCCCCATCCCAGCAAGATGGTCTAGGAGGATACCATGATTGATGATATCGAAAGCCGCCGAAAGGTCCAAGAGAACCAACAGGAATACGTTCCCTCTGTCTCTCTGGGAGTAAAACCATATAACACCATAGACACTAACTGCTCCTACCTTGGCTAACCTGCTCTCTACAACAAATTAACAAATAAGAAATAAGTACAATAGTATCCTCATTCTTGTACTCTTTAGCAACTGTCCTTGGAGGCAGATATGCCTTTCAATCCTCTCTCCTCCAGCTTGAAAACCTGGCTCTTTACTCAGGCCTTTAGTTAAAGATTGCTCATCCCCATAGCAATCTGTATCTGTGACCATTCCTGTACCGGTTTACACTTTTTACCTATGTCAACTTGATAAAGACACAGGGTCTATTCCCATCCCAATTTGCACTTCCAAGAATTTGCAGCACTTTATCAGTCACCTCGTGTTTACAATATTTATATGGTGCACCTTACCCAGTCTACTTTTACAACCTCTCCATTTTAATCCATGTTTTTATTAGCTCTTGTCATTTGTTTTTACTGGTTAATGTTTAAATTTTTATAATTGTGCATGTTTTTTGTCTATTGTTGTGTTTTATATTGCTATTGTTTTTATTCGGGTTTGGCCCCATGTAAGCCGCTCTGAGTCCCCTTTGGGGAGATAGAGGCGGGGTATAAAAATAAAGTTGTTGTTATTATTATTATTATTATTATTATTATTATTATTATTATTATTATTATTATAACTCCAGTACTGAAAGTAATAATAGCGATTAACAGGATCTAAAAATTAGATCCCAACTTAGATTTGAACATCTGTGGTTGGCATGGAATAAAATGTCTTATGGAAGGAAAATGTATATATAGCTATCTATATATACTGTATCTCTATAATATTATAACATCCACTGGTTAAAAATGCTGGTACAGTGAACTACGGAGGCTGACACAATATAAATTATGTTTCTTGGTTGGTCATCTCTCAGAAATTGTATAGTTACGTATTTCTACATGGCAGGAAGTTAGCCTAGATGGTTTTCAATATCTCTTCCAACTTTATGATTATATGATTCTATCAATTTCTCTGAATTAAATGGCACATCCCTTCTCTTTCTACTGGAAATCTGTTTACATGCCAAGCCTTAGCTTCTATGCCGCTGTAGCCATGAGACACACTACATAGGTAGTTTCTAACAGTGCCTGAAAATACATTAAATAACAAATTTATGAACATTCTGCTCTGTCTGTTCCATAAAACCTTTTCTATTTTGATAAAAAAACTGATAATATGGATAGGGTTCTTAGAAAAACGAGATCAGCCATGTACTTTCTGGCTAAAAGTATGTTTGGCTTACCTTTTGGATATAATAGATTGTAAATACCTCCCTGAAGAATGATGTTATGAACCATTCATTAAAGGAGGCAGTGGCAAAAGTTTCTATAGAAAAATCAATATACTGTATCTTTGAACTGAAAAAGTTGAAGCTTGACTAGACAATAGTATTTCAGTTCTTCATTTTCCTAGGGGAATCTGATTTGGGTCTCAAATAAGAGGAAAGTAGGATATATAATAACAAAATAATAAACAAAAAGTTTAATTAATATCTGTTCACCTTTCAGAAAGTGGAGCTTCTGTTTACTAAAAAGAGTTTAGTAGACCGTGATGGCTACTCTTGGGAACCGTTTTTATTGTGGTATATATCCTAAATGCATTAAGCAGGGTCAGTTCATGTTAGAACTCAGATAGGAGATGGCCAAGGAATACCAAATATTAAAGGCTAGATTTCAGAGGAGGGAACTGGCAAAATCACCTCTGAGTATTCCTTGCCTAAGAAAACCCTATGAAATTCATGGGATCACCATAAGTGAACTGGGGACTTGGAGGCAGATATGCACGTGGACACACACGTCTATGCTGTATTTTCATATTTTAAAATATAATTTTGTAGATTGTTTATTATACAGGCATATGGTTTTATAGTTGCTATGTTAATTGAGGTTATAATCGACCTGCACAGTGATCTGGGTCTGAAAGCACAAAATATTAAATTTGTTAATCAAGCAAGCCTAAGAACATAAAGCTTCCCCACCGCCATTTGATCAGTGGAATACAAATGGCTACAAGCACAAAGTAATAAGTCAATATTGGTTTTAAAATACAATGCTGTTTCCTTTATTGTGCTCTGATTGTGTATTGGGCCTTGGCTATGATCCCATCTACACAGGCAGCTGGCTTCAGGTCGGGATGCCTACAAAATACACCCCCCCCCCCCCAAATGCAACCTTCAACTTGCACCCAGTTGGAAAATGCATGTAAAGAAAACCTCACTGGAGATTCCAGATCAAATCATAATATGCGTTGCAGCACATCTCTATATAAACAATGCAGTGATGCAAATCAGAGGATGCATGCGGAGCACTTGTCAGGACAGGGTTAATGCTTCATGAGCTGAGGAGAGGACCCAGAAACACAGCTCTGAGGGAAAGTAAACAAATGCCTACCACAGCCCTCTACCCCACAAAGAAACCCTAGCATTCCCATGGGAACACTTGATTTCACTGCCTTGGCTTGCTCTGCAAAGGTCAAGTGTTGATCAACTGCTTTCAAGCAGTGAATTTTTCTGGAGGCGAAAGAAAAATACAATCCTGGGTTCGAATGGATCTAGAATCAGTGGAGCTTTGTGAACTCCATGGCAGATTTGAACTGGTTCATGGGGTGCCTGTATAGGCACTCTAAAGTGAACCGGATTTCTTAAATCCAAATTCTGCTCCAGATTAAATGGCTGTGTAGAAGCAGCCTGTGTATTCCTCGGGGTTGAACTGGTAGGCCTTTATGATCTCTTCCAATTTTATGATTCAGTGTAACACAGATTTCTTCTGTTAAATAGCATCTGGCATGTTAACTCATATGCATGTATTATCAACCTACTTGGTACAGTGGTGAGACAAAATTATCAGACAAAATGCAATAATTATAGAGAGACATGCTTCTTCTCACTCTCAAATCTCAACCTAGACACTGTGCATTACTCAGCAGGCTCAGCAGACAACTAAATGTATATTTTAAATGGGTATGATGATGCTTTTATGTTAAGCCGCTTTGAGCCCCCTTTAGGGGAGAAAAAGTGGAGAATAAATAAATAAATAAAATAATAAAAATACTATATGAATTAAAATGTCAGCAAAGAGGAAACCAAAATTAGGCAAACCTTAACGGTGGCTCCAGGAAAAAACAGCCAGTTGCCGGTGTCCACAGGATCAAGATTATCTTCTAAAACAATTTGTCTATGAGCTGCATTTATGATAAGAATGTTGTCCAATGCCCAGCAAGCTTCATACACTTCACCAGCATGCATATATTCCTGCTTCCACTGAAACTGGACATTTTCTCCTTTGGCTTCTGGAGGAAGGTACAAAATGTGGATGATGGTGCTAACATTGGATGGAGCTCTGTAGGATATGAAGATACAAACATAAGTATTGCCGTCATTATGTTACATCCCTTGACAAAAAAAAAATCTTACATTTACAATCCAATAACTCTCAATAACTTATCGATAATTGCTTGACAGTACTATGGAACAACTTCCCCAAATTATGCCATTTCTTGGAATACCTTTACCTTTAGACTGCTACTGCAAACCACAACGCAGCACACTTCCTTTTTGAAGGGAGATAGATTGTAAGTCCCACAGAAATTAACTGGGGTGTGATGGCGCTGGTCTTTATCTCAGATTCAGAAAAGGAGTATGATCTGGTGGAATTAAAGTTGCTGTTCTGCTTGCTGGGGAACTAGACTGGAGTTCTGACATTGGTTGCGCAGTGAAACTAGTGCCAAGATGACTGACTTCCTCTGAACACATAGGTTATTAACCTCCCACACAACCTTACCTGCTTCGTGGCAGAAGCAGTTTGACAGAGAGAAAGCCACAATAAGAGAGAATAAAAAATAGTGTTGGCTCTTTAAAAGTCTTGATTCTTCAAGTTTCCACAAGATTAGAAGCAGAAGCTCACCAAGATCCTAATTCAAACCAACCCACAATGACTGCAAGTTGTTCACTAGACATTGTCTGTAATGCCTGTGACCACCAATCTTGTCTATCTTGCTGCCTTGCTATCTCACCACTAGGCTATATCGCCTGGTGTATCTACTTGCTACACCAACTCATAGATTCACTACAGAAAGATAAGAATAAAGACAGTAGTCCTGTGCACTTGGAATGCTATATGCCCACGAACACATTACAGTGTCATGGACTCTTATTAATGGCTCACTGAAATGAGTAAGGTTTTTACAACTGAACCACCATTTCACCACTGGGACTGTATGGACCTTATCACACTGTGTTTAACTCCATTTCTGAGACTGTTTGAATGCGATTTTGAATGAGTACTATCACATGACATTTGCCCCATTCCATCAGTAATCCGTGTGATTCTGTCTACACAACGTCACAGAAATTGAATAATTCCACATGGGATTGTAATTGTGTTTTTTTATTTACTATGGTTCTGAAGCACTGTTTTTACATATGATCAAAAATCTGTATACATCTCATCAGCTAAAATCTCACAACAATGGCAGTTTGAGACTTCCAGGCTACATCACTACACAATATTAGATTTTTTTAAAAAAAAGTGGTGTAGGAAGGCACTTGAACAGATTGGGAGGAGCCAGGTTTCTGTGGTGTGATGAGTCAAAGCACAGTACTTTTTAATCATAAAACTCAGGTGTGATGGGGTCAGTATGCATCCCATCTGAATACAGTATGCATGCAGTCCTAAAAAATACAGGATGCATACTGATATAAATGGAGTTTAACTTAATGTGATAAGGTCCTATGTTCCACTCATTTCAATGAGGATTGTGCAGAAATCCTCCTGCTGAATTGCCCTAATAGGTTCATTCATGAGGCTTTGGACCTGAAGAAGAGAGAGCAATTTTTTCTTCTCTGCTATGGTTCTGAAACATGATGTTTCCCAGAACTATTCAATGATAGTTAAAGCAAGCCTTCCATAGTTCCTCATGCTGCTGTAGCAACAATTGGTTTCTTTACGAAATATCGTGCAATTTACAAAAAAAAGTTGACACATCTATAAGACAGGCCATCAAAATGAAAACATAAACTACTGTGTCCTCTATACTATTTCAAAGCATCTAGCTGCCATGCTGAGAATTACTGCTCTCGCTAAGATTAAAAGTGGTTTTAAAATGCAGACAACAAATACTTCTGGAATGAAATAAAACAACCATGAAAAGACAATGGCAAACTCATACATCTCTTCTATTTGATGGAAAAGATGGATTGATAAATATGGTTGTACGAGATTTATAGCATGCATCTAACTTAGATTTTTTTAATTCAATATCTCTAGACTCCCAAACTGAAATGATTCAATCTAAGGATAAAATAACTACTGGTGAAATGTGCAACACAATAAATCTTCATATGTAATGCAATGGAAGTAATAATGAAAGAGAATAAAACTTCACAATATTCTTACGCACTACATACGTATTCTTCATATAAAATACATTGTTTTGAATAAGGATATAATAGGTGCTGTAGAGAATGATTTCAAAGTCAAACATATGAGCCCAATCACCAGAAGAGCAGCCTGCTTAGATCCCCACTATAGTGCTTGGATACCAGGAGTTTAAATAATTACTAGATTCAAAGGTACAGTGTTCCCTCACTTATCGCGGGGGTTAAGTTCCAGGACCACCCGCAAAGTAGGGACGCTATATTTATTTTAATATTTATACATTGTTTTAGTAGTTATACACTATTTTAAGTCTTTATCAACCAATTGTGTGTTGATAAATCACCTCCTTCTCCTCCCGTTGCCGTTTGGGCTCCTTTTCTCTCCCTTTGGCTTCTCCTTCCTCCCTTCCTTAGGCTGTAAATTGTAATTTTTAATTATTTATAAAAGTCTTTTAGAGTTTATTGAAAAACCGCGAAACAGCAAATCTGTGAAAAGTGAACTGCAAAGTAGTGAGGGATCACCGTATACAAAGAAAACCATGGGATCATAACTACAAAATCAGTTGAATTCCTATGCAGGCAAAAGTGTTATGAGTCCTCTATATGGTCATAATGGGCCTATATACAAATTATGTACATACAAGAGTTATAAGGTATCTAAATTGCAAAAAAAACAGTCCTCTGTCCATAAGGACCCCCAATTCAATTCAGTAGAGGTACTGATTCTGTTCATACAAAGAATCTGTACACATAAAGTCTTCTTTTCCATGACTGAAATGAACAGATGACCTCACAGGGATGTAACATACCATCAAATTGAATATTTTTTTCCTAATACAAATGTTTCACGTACATATTTACTAATTCTCAAAATCTAGTTGCATTCAATTCAGACAGAATGCCTAATATTTATTAAAATTGACTAATATTTACATTTTTTATTTTAAAAAAATCATAATATTAAAAAGTAACAGAATAGAAAATTGAACACACAACATTTTTTTTAAATAGTAAACACTGCAAAAACATATAAACAAACCTAATTCTCTCCAGCTGAATCCAATCTGCAGAATTATTCTTCGAGTAGGACACAAGTATGTTGGGATCTGAGTAACTAAACCGACATGAACCTGACCCTGCAAAGAGCAATAATATTAAAAGTGTTATAATACTGTCGCGTAATACATTATTCTTCAGAGCTTTTCACTTTTGACTGAGATCTTGCCACCATTATCACTTTTCCATGTTTTAAAATTCTTTGATTAATGATGAAATTTGCTGTGATCTGTAGCTGACGGAAAACACATAATAATGCATGCTCTCTGAGTCAGAAATAATGTGGAAATGATAAATCACAGCAGGGCAGTATAATCTGCTGTAGATTTCCCTAGGGGAGCTCTAATAAATTACCAAGCATCTCGTATTCCAAAAACACAGAGAAGTAACATTAAAGCAAAAAGGAAGTGCCATGTCCCACACTGGTCAAGGTAAACACTCAAAGACTACTATACATAAAGACATTTCTTAAGAAAATATGAAAGTCTTTTTGTAAAATTACTGGGCTCAAAGTGCATTTATTTTGTTGACAGGTGAGGATCCTCCTTTTTGTTGTTAAAATGTGATATTCTTCTAGGAGCTACAAAGAACTAGTGAAACCTAAGTGGAAAAATTGAATATTTATTAAATGTATATTCTTGCTTTTGAGTTTTTCACTAACCCGAAGGGGCAACAAAAAAGTAGAAAAATTAACCCTCATTGAGGATATAGGGCACAACGCTTCCATCTCACCAGACAATCTACTGTACTCTATTATAAAAGATGTCCTTAGTCTTGTACCTCTCTCCATATATGGAAGAGACAACTATCACCTTGAAACACAGAGATATTATAATTTCTGAGAATGTGTTTTGGACATATGATGAGGATTATTTGTTTTTAATTAGTTATTTGTTTGGTTAGTCATTATAAGTTTATATTGATGCTATTTTATTTATTGTTTGGATTTGGTTTGTTTGTTTATTATGGCATTGAATATTTGGTACTTTCTGTCCAGAAACCACCCTGAATCCCCCCGGGGAAATAGGGCAGGTTACAAATAAAGTTGTTGTTGTTGTTGTTGTTGTCATTGTTGTTGTTATGATCATTATCATCATCATTATCATCATCATCATGTCACTTACTCAAATTCAGCTCCAAGACATGTCAATTCCAGGCCATGACATTATGCTGCCTGTAACAAACTGCATCCCCTCTTTAAGACCAATCCATTAAAAAGTTTTAAGGTGCCACTCAGACACCATCTTTTTTCCCCCTACTTCCCACAACATTCATGTTGCCACCTGAAGCGAGTTGCTTTCCCTTGTTGCACAGGAGAACTAGATCTTCGGTCAGTAGCAATAATGAGATGTCTTTGTGTCCTCCCTATCCATTATTACCAGTGCAGGGATGGGCATGGTGCCCACCAGGATTCCCAGTGCACTTCCTCAACTCTCCCAAAGACCTCCCAGTTTCCAACGTCAAATCAGAAGCTTTGAAGTGGGTTCAAATTGGCATTTAAATTTAATTTCTGCTTCTGAAGCCTCTTCTATATGCCCACAAAGCCTTTAGAAACTGGAATATTCAGTAAAATATCACTCAATATCAAGTGCATGTAGAGAATGGGATTTATCCAGGGCATGAACTGGTCAGTTAGTTTCTTATGTATGTTAGTGATTCGCACTCTAATTAGTCCAGTTGACTGTTTGTATATGTACACACATAAACATATTTTCAACCATTTATGCTAGGAGATGACAGCAAGGGATAAATTGCTTTCATGATCAGCATGGTCCTTTCTAGGCTTATGCAATCCAGGAGCCTTGTGAATTCAGGAGGGCAGGCATTTCATTTTGCTCTGGGAAGCTGGAAGATTTATTTTCTATCTGACCCATTATATGGCGAACTTTCCAGGTTCCCCTTCCCGTCTTTTTAGGCATTTAAGCTGTTTCCTACTCTAGAGGAGGAGAGGAGAGGCACGGCAGGCGTGCATGCACTTTTTCTCTTGGGCCTGCATGCCATGCACACATTCTTTCAAAAGCATTTAAAGGAGGCAAGTTCTTAAAGTTGTTTCCTACTCTAGAGGAGGAGAGGACAGGAGAGGTGCTGCAGGCAGGTGCACAGGCGCTTTCTCTCCCAGGCCTGCACACCACACACTTTCCAAGGCATTTATAGGAGGCAAGTTCTTAGAGCTGTTTCCTACTTTAGAGGTGGAGAAGTGCTGCAGGGAGGTGCACACGCTTTCTCTCCCAGGTGCCACACACTCTTTCCAAGGCATTTTAAGGAGGCTTCCCACTTCTAGGTAAGGAAGAGCAATGACCTCCTAGAGCTATCCTCCCTAAGCTTCCTTTTAAAAAAAACCTTTTTTCTTGGCACACTTCAATCTCCTTTCTGCCTTGGTTTTAATGCTTCCTTAGAGCTGTTTCTACTTTCTAGTAGAAGAGAGGTAACTAGGTGGTAACAGTTTCCAGGGAATTAGGGTTTTCTTTTTGTTTGCTGGGATTAATAAAAAAGATTACACTGTGAAGCTGAATAGGGGAGGAGGAGCTGAGATCAGCTCCCGCTTGCTTTCGTTGCTTTCATTGTGGGCAGGTTTTCATGACGGGAAGGCCCTTACCGGTACATGCTCCTGAAAGTACTGAAGGAAAACAAATCCACATGCAACTCTAGTCCTTTCTGCTATACTATATCAACACGTACAGCAAAAATGGCTAGTGTTCTGGGGTTGTTACAGTCATTTGGATGTCATTATATGTTACCAGTTTTTTTATGCATGGCTAAGATGGAGGAGTCATTAGGAAGGACTACTGTAATCTATAGGTGACAGTGGTGCTGGATTATATGGCAATGTAGACTAATATAATCCAGTTCAAAGCAGACAATCTGGATTTGATATGGCAGTGTAGATGCAGCTTTTAATTAAGCATGCACAAATACCTACAAGTATGAACAAACTTCCGTTTTTTTTTCCTTCAGGTAAAGGGTTTGAAATGTATGTTGGCTCCTGGATAGAGTAAAATATCCCCTTTCCAGTGTGGTTCTACATAGGCCTTCTTTTGCTTTTATGGCCGTCTGATCAAAGACTGAAATTTCACACTATTTTTTATATATAGGAGTAATACATGGAAGGTACCTGAACAATAGTATTGAATCCATTTATGAAGACACCAAGAATTGGCTTCTAGAAGCAGCCAACAACTGAAGTCTCACAGCTATCATGCCTGATTGGTTGCTTTCAAACACCACAAGCTTTACACTAAAGAAAAGGCTATGATTCAGGGATTTGCAAACATTCTCTATTCCCACCTCTTGCAAAAATGCTCCCTGCTTCCATGTCTGTCTACTTATCAAGGCACCAGTCTTGGAATAGAGGAGGCATCATTTCATTTTCAAATTCAGACAAAAAGGAAATACAGTAATCAGCAAAATGTCATTTTTCTTTCAAAGAAGTCATTATACACACTGAATTAAGTTTTTGATTTGAAGAACTTTAAGTAGTTTTAGCTTTCAATAATTCTAGATATAAACTTTAGTCATAGTTGTAATGGCATAAATGTTTATTTGTGGCATCATAGCCATATAAGATTCAAAAAGGCATCTGTTGTGAAAATCACAATTAAACTTGAAAGTTTTCAGTTACCTAGTTTTGAAATTGAAAAGAAATAAGTAAATAAAATGTTTTTGTTTAAAAAGTCAGAATAGAAAACAGAATCTGTGATAGCATCTTTTGTTCGTCCCTGTTTTTTATACCATCTTTTTAATGGAAAAGATAATTATGTTAAAAATAGTTGTTCACACTCTTGCAAAACATGTACAATATGCTCCAACATTTTGTTTTTGTGAACATAAAGGCAAGGGGGCTGTGATAAATTAATGTTGCACCAAAACAGATATGTTGCATTCCCAATTAAGCTGTTGAAAATAAATTGACTGGCAACTGCCACTAGTTTATTTTTTACTAACCCAGCTGTTTTGCTTTTTATCACATTAAAAGCAAAAGAAAAGAAGAAAAATAATATAACCTATTTTTGCCCATCTGGGAGATCAACCACTTTAACTGAATGGCATCTGTTGCCATATTATGCATTTCTAGTGTACATAGATTCCCTACTGTAAACCAGAGCTGTGTTTTGAAAGATCCAATTGGAATAACTGAACCAGGATCTTCAATAGCTAATTCTCATCAATTTAAAATCAACCAACAAGAAATTTGGTTTTATTTTCTGGATCTTTCTTAGAAAACACTGGAAAAGTATGAAAATAATGGTAGAACATAAACATCCTTTTAATCAACACTAGCTGCCCCAGACAGAAAACGTCCTTCTACTACGGTTCAATTGGACAATTCAATGGTCACTTAGCAGACTCAAGAGATATAGCAGACATGATTTAGCAGACTTGAAAGGGGTTTGGTAGCTGAAGTGTTGTGGCTGTCAGAAACCACTGAATCATTTTTGCGACTTCGCGTAATGACTTGGAGTAAAAGTTCAATTAATCTTAGTGGGGTTTGCTTTTGAAGATACATGTTTTTTTTCCTTCATGGCCCCTTTCCTCTTAAATTTCATTGGGAAATTAAAAACATTTTCAAATAAAGGTTTAAGAATATTTCAAATAGTGTGTCTATTTAGAGGTAAGCTCTATTAATTTTAGTTGTAGTGACAGAACTGCAGCCTTAAAACTGTTCTCATGTAAATGCAAGGATATAGGGTGCATCTACACTACAGAATTAATGCAGTTGGGCAGCACTTTAACTGCTATGGCTCAATGCTATGGAATCATGGGAGCTCTAGTTTTACAAGGTCTTTAGCCTCTTCTGTAGAAAAGAATTGGTGCCTCACCAAATTACAAATCCCATTATTCCATAGAAATGAGCCTTAGCAGTTTGTGGTGTCAAGCTACATTAATTCTACAGTGTAGATGTACCCAGAGAATCAGTTACTTCTAACCCTTGCAAAAAGCTGAAGCAGCTAAAGACAAATCATACAAGTAAAAGGGGTACAGTGTTCCCTCACTTATCGCTGGGGTTAGGTTCCAGGACCACCAGCAATAAGTAAAAATCTGCAAAGTAGGGACGCTATATTAATTTTAATATTTATACATTATTTTAGTAGTTATACACTATTTTAAGTCTTTAGCAACCAATTGTGTGTTGATAAATCACCTCCTTCTCCTCCCATTGCTGCTTGGGCTCCTTTTCTCTCCCTTTGGCTTCTCCTTCCTCCCTTCCTTAGAATGTAAATTTTATTTTTTATGATTTATAATAATCTTTTAGAGTTTATTAAAAACCGCGAAACAGCGAATCTGCGAAAAGTGAACCGCGAAGTAGTGAGGGAACACTGTATTTAGAATTTGGGGTGAGATACTGAATCAAGACTGTATTGTATCCAATTACCAGGAGTTACTGAAATTTCTACTGATAGGCAACTCTCAGATGATGAGGCAATTTTAATGTTACTACCACCAAGATCCCAGTAGAAAACATCATTGCCAATGTTGAATTAGCGATTTACTGTTTCCCTGACGAAGAAGCAGAGGAAGTAAGAAGGGAAACAGCAAGGATCCTGAGAAGGACAAAACTTTTCCCCGGCAATATAACAAGGAAAGAAAGAAAAGTCATCAAAGATCTCAACTCAGATCCAGAAATATCAGTGGTGGCACAATTGGTGCCGGCTGGTTGGGTTGCTGACCTGAAGATTGCCGGTTCAAATCCACGAGATGTGGTGAGCTCCTGTTTGTCAGCTCTAGCTTGCAGGGAGACGAGAGAAACCTCCCAGTAGGATGGTAATACACCCAGGCACCCTCTGGGCAGTGCCTTTGTAGACGGCCAATTCTCTCACAATTGAAGTGACTTGCAGTATGTTTTCAAGTCACTTTTGAAACGATAAAAAAACAAGGGCAATGCCACGGTAATCATGAGAACAGAACAATACAAAGAAAAAAATCAAACAATTCCTGGATCCCACATCATACAAAAAATTAAACAGGACCCAAAAAAAATCACCAGAAAAACTAACACTTTGATTAAGAACTCCTCAATTAATCGTAACATACGTGAAAAACTATGTAAATTGGAAGCCCTCCCTCCTAGGCTTTAAGGACTCCCAAAAATCTATAAGTACTCCACTCCGTTCAGACCCATTGTGAGCCCCATCGGATCCCCCACATATGACTTGGCAATATTTCTGGTCACACAACTACAAATCCATACTGGGCTCACTACACACTACATTAAGGACTCAGCCCACTTCATAGAAAAAATCAGCAATTTCAAACTCAATGTCAATGACAAACTGATAAGCTTCAATGTGGTGTCTCTATTCACCAAGGTACTGATAACAGACACCACTGCACTCATCAACTGGAATTTCCCAGAAGACATCACAGCCCTGTTTCAGCATTGCCCCATGACAGGCTACTTCCTGTGGGACAATGAATTCTAGAACAGAAAGATGAAATAGCTACGGGGAGCCTTCTCAGACTTGTCATAGCAAATTTCTATATGGAACATTTTGAGAAACAAGCCTTGGAAACAGCAACAAAAAACCCACTATATGGTTCAGATTTGTGTATGACACCATCACCATTTGGAGCCATGGAGAAGAACTAAACAAGTTCCTGGACCACCTCAACAGCATCCACCCAAATATCCAATTCAACATGGAAAAAGAAAATGAAAGAAAACTACAATTTCTAGATGTCCTAGTCATCCACAAACCAAATCAATGATTGGGTCACACAGTTTACAGAAAACCTATGCACACTGATAGATATGTACATAAAAACTCCAACCATCACTCAGGTCAAAAAAAGAAGCACAATTAAAGCCCTGGTAGACCACGCAAACTGGATCTGCAAACCCCACCTCCTCCAAAGTGAACTGAACTACCTAAACTGGGGTCTACAGGCCAATGGGTACTCTACGACAGACATCAGAAGGGCTGCAAGACCAAGAACAAGCCACGAGAGTAAGGCAATATGTCTGTACAAGCTAGAGTAGGGGTCCCCAAACTTTTTAAGCAGGGGGCCAGTTCACAATCCTTCAGACCGTTGGAGGGCCGGACTATAGTAGTAGTAATAATAATAATAATAATAATAATAATAATATCAAAACAACAACAATAATAAAAAAGAGGGTTGGAAGAGACCCTTTGGGCCATTGATTCCAATCCCCTTCTGCTTTTGTGCACTGAAAGCACAAGCAAAGCACCCCTGACAGATGGCTACCCAGCTTCAATGTTAATAATAATAATAATAAAAATAATAATAATAATAATCACACAGTCCTAGACACTTGGGAAGTGTTCGACTTGTGATTTTGTGAAACGAAATCCAGCATATCTATCTTGTTTGCTGTGTCATACAACGTCGTTGTGATAATAATAATAATAATAATAATAAAAAGAGGGTTGGAAGAGACCCCATTGGGCCATTTAGTCCAACCCCCTTCTGCCCTTGTGCCGTGGGGGCCGGATAAATGGCTTCGATGGGCCGCATCCGGCCCCCAGGCCTTAGTTTGGGGACCCCTGAGCTAGAGGATTTCTCTTACTTCCCATTGTCTCATCCCCATTCCTAACTATGAATAATTTGTAAGCTGAATACTTGTAACTTAACTTGGGGACTAGCTGCATGTACAGTAGAGTCTCACTTATCCAACACTTGCTTATCCAACATTCTGGATTATCCAACGCATTTTTGTAGTCAATGTTTTCAATATATCATGAGATTTTGGTGCTAAATTCGTAAATACAGTAATTACTACATAGCATTACTATGGATTGAACTACCTTTTCTCTCAAATTTGTTGTATAACATGATGTTTTGGTGCTTAATTTGTAAAATCATAATCTAATTTAATGTTTAATAGTCTTTTCCTTAATCTCTCCTTATTATCCAACATATTCGCTTATCCAACATTCTGCTGGCCCATTTACGTTGGATAAGCGAGACTCTTCTGTAACATCAAATTATTCAAGTTAGTTATGACAAACAAATGCTTGTGCTTATGTACAAACCACATTGATAATTTGAATCAGGAGTGCTAGTTTAATAAAACATGAAGCGAATGAGCTGTGAGCCCCTCACTCCTGACTCCAAATTGTTTATGAATAACAGCTCAAAACCAACACAGATCTCAGCAGAAGGTAATGCTTCGTTAACTTTGATGTGAAAACAATTTGGTTATTTCTGCCATGTATTTCCTGGTATTTTAGCAGGAACCAATCCAGAAGCAAATCTGTTAATACATTTCATAACTGCTATGCTTAGGAGAATTTGGTGAGAGATAAGAGATTTTATTAACAAATGTGTAGATCAGGCATTGGGACTTACATTATATCAGATATTTGTATAGGGCTTGGGTGACCCCCCCCCCCCACCTCTACAACTCCTTCATCAGCCATTCCATATCTAAGTAATGCCAAGATAAGGGGGCACGCCATTGTGACAGAAGCACAAGTATGTCTTGTATCATCCAGCTTTGGAAAGCAGCTTTACTCACGTTATGCCATCCCCAAATGGTAGCAGTGAGCATCTGGGTTAACAGGGACAACTTCACTGTGTATGAGCTTTTTGTGAATGGGGAAAGTTAATGCACAGCAAACCTATCCTAACCTAGTCACCAGTTGCTGTTTGGATTCATTTTACTGCTTTGGGATCACAGACCTAGGCCCCTGCTACACTACCATATAAAATCCAAATTATCTAATTTGAACTGGATCATATGGCAGTGTAGACTCAGATAATCTAGTTCAAAGCAGATAATATGAATGAAATACTTTGATAATATGGATTATATGACAGCATAAAAGTGGTCCAAGATAACTGCAATGATTCCCCACACCTACATATTCCTGGTCTTCCCAGCTGAGTGAGTAACCAGCAGTGTGATTAACCTAGTGGCAATTTCAGACAACAGGACTCCCCTCCCCCACCTCTGCAACCACTGGGAAGAGGATCTGCACTGGAGGAAATCTGGGTGTGGTCAGAGGTGGGGGCTTAGGGATGGAACCGGAGGCTCAATATGAGCTTCCCTAGACTGCATGGCCAACTCCAGGGAAACTGATCAGTCTTGGGGTAAGGATCCAATAGATCAGGCCTGCACAACCTGTGACCATCCAGGTGTTTTGGACTTCAGCTTCCAGAATGCCTAACCATTAGACAAGCTTGCTAGGACTTCTGGAAGCTGGAGTCCTAATCACTTAGAGAGCCACAGGTTGTTCAGGTCTGCAGCCAATCACAAAATTCACCCACTTCCAAGCACTTGGATGTCACTTATTACTTTGAATGTCAACTGAACAAATTTTTTGGGAAAAAAATTTATAGGTTCACCATAGGGTTGTCATAAGTAAAAAAATGATTAGAAGGCACACAACACCAATCTTGATTTTAAAAACAGAATTTCAGTTCCGTATCCCAATCAGATACTAGCCTGGCAGTCAAACATAATTTTGAACAAAGTTTGTTTAAAGGTTTGTACTCGGGAAAAATTGACCAGTTCTTCTATTTGGGACTGTCAATAAGCTTACATTGGATGTGTTTCAATGCTGTAAAATTATTCTTGCTCTGTCAAAAATGTACATCTTGGATGCATGATTAAATAGCACAGGTAAAGAGACAGAAAACAAAATTCCAAGAATGGACATTCATTCAAGTCAGTACCAAATTAAATGATGGCCACTTAGGGATACTCTTCAAAGGAAATTGCACATGTAGCTTATTCTTAGCATAGGTAAACCATATGAGCTTTATACTTCCAGATGCTTAAATGCCTTTGAGAAAACAGGCAGAGGCACTTAATTAGAGTCTCATTGATAGGCACCCAAGGGAATAGCCTTTGACTATGCCTTGTTTATGGAAAGCAGATACACTACCAGCAGTCCACACCATCAAATGGAAGCTTGTGTTTTACTCAGATAAGCAGGATGTCATCTGTGAAGACAGCAATTTTATGTTTGTTACCATGGACTGAGATGCCCTGAACCCCTTGAGAATCACTGCAAAGTGATTCATTTGACTAAAAAAACCCCTGAAAGAACTGGTTTTGTACTAAATCTTCAAGGAAAAGAAATCTTGAATCAGGAATTTAACAAATACGACACTACGTATCTAAAACAGTAGATTGTACTCAGGGGGAAAAATGATATTACAAATGCCTACTTAATATTACACCATCACTGCATGTATAGGTAAGACTGATTATTGGACAGTTTAAATTAATATTATGTCTTTCTGTTACTCCATCAATTGGCTGGCACATTTCCTATTCTTATTCACGCTGTTATTTACTTGGCTACATCTATACACACAATAAAAGTGAAAAATGTTTATGTGGCAGAGGTGTCCACTTATGCAGACAGCCTCTGGCCTCCACAAACAGCTATAATTCCCACTGAGCAGGAGACACCAATGGCCCTCCCTCCATTGACACGCAGGTTATAGTGAGGTCCATGAACATGTAGCCCAAACCCTGTCAGTGTCCTCCACAAATACCATTCTGTCCCTCACCCAAGTGAAGGTGTTCATGCAGGGACAATTTTATCCTTGATGTTCTGTTTTTCTTCCAGAATTGACATCTCAGGGTTCCTTAATTTGCATGACCCTGCCCACTGCCTCCCCCCTAACCTTTTCCTACCCTTTCCTATGGCACACAGTTAACAGAGAAATTGATCAGCAATTGAACAAGAGATTTGGAGAGAATTCACCATGATTTACAAGAGTTGTACTTGACCTACATTCAGAGAGCACTGTTAACCCAACCAATGATGGATCTGGACCAAATTTGCCACAGATTATGGGACTTGCAGTACCTAAACTGATACTGTGACCCCCGCTAAACATACGGCAGGGGTTAGTGGAAATTGACTTTGATGTTGGGAGTTATAGCTCACCTACATCCAGAGAAACTGTGACCCCCACCAACAATGGACTGGGACCACACTTGGTACAGAAAAGCCCCATGACCAACAGAACATACTATAGGGTTTTGGGGAAATGGACCTTGATTTTGGAATTTATACTTCACCTGCATTCAGAAAGCACTGAAACCAGCTGACATCAGATCTGGACCAAACTTCATATACAGACCCAACATGGCCAACTATGCATACAGGTCTGCTTTGGGGATGACTGACACCGAATCCAGACAGCACTGGACAGCACTTATCCAGACAGCACTGAACACAGCCAACAATTGATCTGGACAAAACTTAAGAGATATTAACATCCCATAACAAGCAATACCTTCTTCTAATAACCTGGGCACTGCCGGGTCCCCAAACTAGTAATAAATAAAACAGAGAATGTGTACACCCATATTTTTCAGTATAGCTAATGCAGTGTTCTCAACCCCAAGTTCAAATTGACTCGACCTTTACCTCCTAGATAATTCACAATCAATTATGTATTAGAGCGTAAAGTCTTTATAAAACATGTTACTTCTTTCATAGAGACCTTAAAAGACTGTTTTATGATCCACTAACACCTTAATAATTAATTCCACCTATTATTTTACAGGCTGACATCAGTCTCTAAAACCCTGCACTGCAAATAGGATTTCAATTTCAGCTGACAGCCAGAGATAGCATGGCAATAGAATTTCAAAACTGGAATGGGTCATTGATAAAGAATTGGGTGCCCGAAATTTCACAGGCTTTGGTAACAGATGGGCATCCTGTCTCCCTTCCCAGAGACTCAGGGTATGTGAAATTTAATGGCTGCAAAACCAGGCTTCAAATCTGCACATTTGGACCCTCACATGTCATTCCAAAGACTTTGTGATTGGCACAGAACTTTGGGTTCATCAATCAACATTGGGTTGGTTGATGCCTGCATCCAGATCCATGTATGAACTCTGTCTACAGCTGTAACCAAATAAAGCTGTGGCCTATTTCTATAAAACAAAAAGCCTGTCTGGTCTGTGCAGAGTGGACTGGACCTTGACCCCAGCCACTGCATATGCTTCCTATTGGTTCCAGTAGAGGAAATATCATCAAAGGTGGAAAGTCCTGCAAATCTTGGAGAAAAGCAACTCAGACAAACCCTTCTCCTCCAGTTTTCCAGCATATGTCCAGGATGGATTTGGATTAGATGGTTCATCTGTCATTTGTCCTTCTGTAATGTGTAAAAACCTGGGATTTTCATCAGGATCTTTGAACATTCAGAATTATCAGAATATGAATGAATTATATGTAACTAATGTGCTCCTATAATTGTGGTTCTGTCTCCTCTGTCTCAAATTTTCAACACCACCTTTCTAAAACGCATTCTACAACCTCCTTATAAATCATTTTAAAGGAAAATAATGTTTTCTTAGTACTTATGATCAAATGGTTAGTCACATTTTAATTAAACATAATGTTTTCCAATATAATATTCTTGTGAGGATTATTCTTAAAATCTCTGTATAATCTATTGTTTATTATTTTTAAAATCCACAACTAATTTCATAATGGCATGTGCTTCTGTTTTCAAAGTGTCTATTTGCTGAATGAAGACCTGGTGTACTAAATGAGAAGGTTGATTTCTTTATCCTAATTCTCATTGCTTTACTCTTTTAAATTTACAAAAAGGCACACTAGAGTAAATCCACATTATCAATGTGCCATTTTACTATTCTCGTACCATTACCACAGAACTACATGCATCCTGCAATTCAACATTCACTGCTCCCAAAATCCTTCAGCCAGAATGTGCCCTCTAAACATTTGAATAGCCAATGAAGTAACTGCCTCTTAAATAAATATTTTAAAAGCAAGTGCACCTGACCTCCTGTCAATTATCTCCCCCACCTATAAAATTGTGGATGTATAATAAATATCAGGAATCACTATTCAGGACAATGCATTCAAGGTAAATCACAAGTTGGGTGTGGAACACAGTCAACAGAAGAAGAATACCCTAATGCAGAAGCGACACTGGTTCCAGAGCAATTAGAAGCAGAAGTTCCAGAAGCAACATGGGTTCCAGAGCAACTATCTTGTTTACAGCTAGGTTGAGAAGCAGAAGGTACTATAAGGGAAGTGAGGAGCATCTCAGTCTGGCAGGCTCTTCATGAGAAGATAAGCTGCTCATACAAAACACCTAGTCCTTGGTGTTCGAGATGGTCAGGGGAGCTGCACTGGTTCTATGTGTCATTTGGATATCATTGCAATACCCCTTGGAATCCTGGAATTTGCAATGTAATTTATAACTGAAGTAAAATAGCCACAGTAGGAGCAAGCAACAGCAAATAATTGTGATAAAATTACGTTGGATTTTTGCCCACTACATATGTAGTTGTATCCTATTTATTTGTCAATAGGATTTTTGGCATATTCCTTTCTTAATACTATGCTCTAGTACAAGTGTTTAGGAAATTGGGAGTTTTATAACCAGGAAATAAGCATTGAAGTGGAGAAAGTGGAGATAGAAATTATATTTTCCACGTACTTTGCTACAGCTTGGGGAATTGTACTTTAGCCCTGAATCTTTGCTTTAAACAATAAATTCCTTTTTATTTTATTTTAATTGTTTTTAAATCAGTTTAATAAATTAATGATGCAGTTTATTAATTACACTTTGTAACAAAATTTGAAACATTTTCAAATTTTGAAAATGGTGGGGATGAGGGAGAGGTGGTGGTCCCCTGGCTCTGGAACAGCCTCTCCAGAGAGATCAGGCAAGCCCCTACATTGTCCTCTTTCTGCAAGGAACTGAAAACCTGTTGGTTCCTGCAGATTTCTGAGCAAGATTAGTCCCTAGACACCCCCCCCCCCCCGCTCTGCACTTTATCCATGCCCTGTCCCTATGATACTCTGATGCACAAGTTTTACCTATCCCTTATAACTGACCATGTCTAACTTGAAGTCCTGTTTACTGGTATTTTAATCCTTGATGAGTATATTGATTTGAATTTGTAATTTTATGTCTGTTTTTAATATAATTGTTTTGGTTCTGTCTTATGATGTTGTTATGTTTACTATGTTTAACTTTGTTGTATGGTGTTTTTTGACAATTGAATGTTTTTTATGATCATGTTGGAAACTGCCCTGAGTCTTCTCGAGGCCATGGAGTGGTATATAAATGAAGTTGTTGTTGTTGTTGGTTTGGTTTGAAAGTGTTATTCCTGTTTACTTGTGTGACACTTACTTTGAAATTAGCTGTTATACTTAAGAAAAGTAGTTTTTGTGGCTGCCACAAACTACGTTGAGTTGGTTGAGAATTTATGAGATATTCATTGAAAAACTATAGCAAAATGCATTGCAGGCTCTCCCACAAAAATGAAGTTTTTGCAATTTAATAAACGTTTCACATATTTTTATGATAGAACCAATTAGGAAATGACATTGATTATCCAGGAACAAAAACTGTGTTACATGGTGTTATGAACCTATCTTGAGAATATCAAAGTCACGAAAGCGGCTAAAATGTATTAAATAATTAATTGAATAAATAAAATATGTCTGTTTATTGCCCCAGGAGAAATGCCAATAAAAGGACTGAGCAGGTTTTGGGCCATTTAAATAAAGGCCATGCTTAAAATCTGGCTGGGTAGGCCTGCTGGAAGAGATAGGTTTTTAGATGGTTTTTAAAATTCCGACTGCTGATCTAGCTGTCAGAGCTCTTCCAGTAAGTCGTTCCACAGTCTTGGAGCAACCGATCAAAAGGTCCTCTGAGTGACGGTCATCAGTTGGGTTCTGGCTGATTGGAGTAGCTGCCCCCCACAGGACTTCAGTGCTCATCATAATACAATCCTGTAACATCCTAAACAATGAGCTGCTGCCAGTAAGTTAATCAATACTGCCAAATGTTGACTCTCTTATGGTGCTTTGCAAAATATCAAGCTGATACTGATTGCTGCCAGAGAAGTATGAGGTATGCCATCATCTCCAGATGCTTATTTATTTCTGACTGCTGAATCCGCATATTACATTGTTGTTCCAAGATACCATACAAGTTTTGCTGCTGCTTAGTGAATAGCACAATCTCCATATTCCAAGGAAACTATGGGTTTTTTTGGAATTCAGCCTGAATAAATTTCTTCATATAGTAATCAGTGGAGAAAGCTCACTCTTAGGGGAAAAAATTTAGTTTAGTTGTTCAGTAAAAAAAAAGAGTTAATCTCTGAGCTCCTCATAAAAGTGGATTAAGAGACAATCCAAGTCTAATATTTACAATATCAAAATTTACTCATATGCCCAAGCCAGGGCTTTTCTCTAAAAGTATTTCTCTTAAACGTATTACAGTAAAAATACATGAAAATAACAAACTTTTCCCCCCTTTTCACTCCCCCTGCCTTACAATTCAACTGGTCCAACATCTACTAAAGAAACACTGTAACAAAGTTAAAAGAAAGTAATGTACAGTATATCTAGAAACCTATGTAGCTCTTGAACAATTACTAGAATTGTTTAGCAGATATTCTTTCAGCAAATGTCCCAAACTTCTTCACATACTGAGCAAAAGCAATCTCACCACTTTCTTTAGTCACCATCCCCATAGTCTGATTGTCCATGGAAAGTAACAAAAACCTTTTAGCTAGACTGATTCAGACATTATTTATAACCAGGAGTGGGCAATTCTGGCTGATACAGCAGCCAGTTTTCTGTAACTAACATCCTCCAGGAGCTACAATGAATGCCAAGAAACTAAAAACAAACCCAATGGAGCCAGCAGTTCACTTCTAGTTTTGAAAAAGATGAATGTTTTAAAATGCTAAATAGTAAAATGGGACCTTGCAACCTATTTCAAAGAAGCACCACAATTCCTTGAGCCTTCTAAGACTGGAAATACAATGTAGAATTAATGCAGTTTAACACCACTTTAATTGCCATTGCTCAATGCTATGGAATCCTGGGCTTTGTAGTTTGATAAGGCACCAGCACCTATTGGCAGAGAACTCTGAAAATCTTGTAAAACTACAACTCCTGTGGCTCCAAAGAATTGAGTCATGGCAGTTACAGTGGTGTCAAGCTGAATTCATTTTACAGTGTAGATGCTCCCTAAGAGAAACAATCCACTCTTTTTTGCTAGATAAGAGTAACCCCGTGAAGTCAGTCCAGCTGTAGATAAAGGCTGTGAAAAACAGTACTGGTGACTGCATACAACTCTTTGTCCACTGTTGTACAAATACAAGTTTCGCTTGGTATATTTATATTTGTAGACATTACACAGCATTAAGTTACTTTCTTTGATTTAAATTCCTTGCATCAAACATGTTTAAATAATTATATGGTTCCTCCTTAATCTTTTGTACTTGACAATCAATCTACTATCATAGTGTTGCATTCCTGTAAAAACGTACTTTAAAGGAAAACCCATAGAATTAATGGGTTATTTATGGATAGTCATGTAGAAATTTCAGACACTTTGCTAAGTGTCTGTGTGTCCAGAAAGAGGGTTTCCAGACAGAATAACTGGTTTCAAATATCTTGGAAAGATACATTTCATTTCTCTAATGGATTGTAACCATGCATTACAAACACTTGCTAAAATTTTATTTTGTTAATGAGAAACAGCAGCAGTATATATTCCTGGGGTTTAAACAACACTAGAATAGTTTCACAATGAAAACTTGTGCTATTTTTGCTAAATAAAAGAAACAAGTTTCCACATACTACTACATACTACTACTCCCCACATACAGATGAGAAACGTGTAGCCAGGTGTTCTTGGATTACAGTTCTCAACATCTTTTACTGCAGTCTGTTATGGCTAGGGCTTATGGAAGCTACAATGCAGGGCTACACATTAACAGTCTCTAGCTTACATTTTCCTATGCATTTGCACCTAAGCAGAATCTGGTAACACTGGCTATCAATAACATTTCCCACACTATCTGGGTGTGCACCACAAGTATAATCAGCTCTCATCATTGCCAGATTGTAATGTACCTTTACCTTTCATGGTAATCCAACAGCGAGAAATATCAAAGTGTCTCTGAGCCATAAATACTTCCTTTCCTTTCACTCAACATGCATTTCCTTAACTTTATCTTTCGGCTCCCAGGCAATACTGCAAAAGGCACTTGTTAATGAGTACCAGGTTTGTTATTGAGCACAATAAGGTTGGGTTAGTGTGGAAAATGCCTTAACAGGGTATTTTATGAACTACCCTTGAAATTATGTTATCAGAGTTGAAACATATGTATTCACCTACATAATACGAGATTAAGAGAAGATGGATCAACACTGAACTAATAAACTAGGGCCAATCTAGCATGGTGTATGCTGTATCGGTGCCAGGATGGGTCAGATAGGCAATCCCACAGTTGCTGTGGAGGCAGGAGGGAGTCTTGACTGCTCAGAGATGCAGAATATGATTTGGCATCACTGGATGGCCACCCTTAACACCCACTCCCATCCTCTGTGTCACAGAGATCTCCAATCATAACACGAATCCTACGTGTTGGTCCAGGTGACAGGGTCTCTCCCTTCCCTGATCACCGGGGCTGACGTCACTGACCAATAGAAACCATGTCATGGCAGGAGGGGTTAGTAACTACCGTCCCATGTCTCCATGCCAGGAAGCATAGGATGGTGCTGAAAACAGTTTCAGCTGGTTTCATTCCATAATTGATCCTGCTGTTCAGACAGGCTCATAGTTGGGGAATAGTCCAAATTCTGAGTCAGAATTCAGACTATTCCCTGACTTTGTTTAATGTGAGCCCTGACTGCTCCACAGTAGCCTGGATCAGCTTGATGTGGCATTTGACCTCCACTGAGCTGATTCGGGGTTCATCTACATGCAAATTTGACATCCATTGAGCTGATCCGGGGCACATATACACTGACGACAGTGTAGATGTACTTTCTGTAATTGTGATTTTTAAAAATGTCTGCTAGCAATGCAAGTGTTTCCATATTTCCATGGATGTAAATGCTTGAGTTGTAACAGCAGCAGATAGCATAATGGGAGTGGCTACAACTATTCTGCCCTTTGGCCAAAAGGGTGTTATAGATACTTGTTGTTGCTGTTGTTGTTGTCAGCTGATCTCAGTCACATAAGCTGCAAATAGTTTTAATTTTTTACATTATAAATCATGTTTTTCAATATCACATATTAAAAATACAGTAACAAAATGTGAGTGTGGAGAACAGCAAACCATAGACCACCTATTACAATGCAATCTGAGCCCTGCCACATGCACTATGGAGGACCTTCTCACAGCAACACCTTATCCGTAACAGAACAATTTATGATTTTTCTTCTCACAGTCTAAATTTTACATTTTTATAGATTATTTTTCAGTACACAAACAATATATATTTTCCCTAATCTCCTTCAAAAGTATTAGGAATATCTTCCAGTCTTTTTTAAAAAAAGGATTCGTTACACTGGCCAATAGACATTTTGGTGCCTCAAATGTTTGCCTCGTTTCTGTGTATATTTGACCTGCTGTTTCCAAAACTAGTATCCGTTTCCTCCTATTAGCGCTAGGTTTTGAGATACAGAACATATGCCACATCTGCTTGCCCATAGAAAATCATGATAACAATATCTGAGAAACTAGAACTGATAGAGGGAAACTGATGCCATTTTTGGAATCAGTAGGTCAAATATACCCAGAAACAGGCCTAGAAACCAAGACACCAAGATTTTTTGTTAGGTTCTGTTATCTGTTGACTTCTGTATTATCAACATACAGTAGAGTCTCACTTATCCAACATAAACGGGCCAGCAGAATGTTGGATAAGTGAATAAGTTGGATAATAAGGAGAGATTAAGAAAAAGCATATTAAACATCAAAATAGTTTATGATTTTACTAATTAAGCACCAAAACATCATGTTATACAACAAATTTGACAGAAAAAGTAGTTCATTACACATTAATGCTATGTAGTAATTACTGTATTTACGAATTTAGCACCAAAATATCATGATATATTGAAAACATTGACTACAAAAATGTGTTGGATAATCCAGAACGTTGGATAAGTGAGTGTTGGATAAGTGAGATTCTACTGTAGTTAATTAATGCATCTCTGCCATTTTGAATAAGTTTACTATCCAGCTATCCACCAATGGAATTGCCATACTATTCTACATCTGAGCATATGGTATTCTGGCATCAAATACTTTTTGAATTCCAAGATAGAGTTCTACAAATATATGGCTCCTATAAAAAAATACACACACTCACAAACTCTCTGCCTTTTATTTGACATTAACATGTCTTTCTACACATAAGGAGTTCAGTCTCTGCTTTTGTCTCTGCTATACCCCTTTCCTCCTCTTTCCTGCTGTCTGCATCTATGCTCCCTCTAGTCATTAATCCATCACCATTGCGAGTCACCTTCCATTGATGGGCTGTGAACCATCATGTTTGTGGGAAGTTCAGGGACATATCCAAAGGGAGAAGACAAGCTTGCGCATGAGAGATGCAGATACTATTTTAGCTAATGAAGCATGCTAATATTTCATGGCAGTTGAGCTTTAAAACTCTCGTGTGATCTTCCGCAGCCCTAAACTGTGCAATTAAAAAAACCTGGCTGAAAAGATCCCCAAGGTACTGCTTTTAAATATCTTAATTAGGAGTAATCCCACTGCACATTATAGTAACTCGAAGCATTTAGTCTTGCTGAAATACAGCTATGTATAAGGACTGAAATGTGAAATTACTAGAAATTATGTGTCACCAGGGTAGATAGTAAACAAAAGCAGAATACCCTATCAGTTTTGAATTAAAGAACACCAGTAATAATAATTCAGAATGAATATGCGTATTTGCCTGAATCTATAGAAGCTGTGTATTGTGGAATCTGGCTCCTCTTTTTAGAGGATAATAACCATTAAATGTATCATTAAGATCACATATAAGTAAATTGACAGAAATAACTGCTTATTTCTAATAAATATAGAAAGCTACCAGTCACTTGGAACTCTGGAATCTTGTCTTTAATACAGCCCAGCAGTAATTTGAACATGTGGTACTACTTGAAACTGCATTTAACAAAATGGTCTCACAGAAATTATCCTTTCAGATACATGATCTAAGAAGCTTTTCGATTTAGCATGAAATCTGGGCCATTTTTGCTTAAATCCTTCATCATTATCCATTCCTCTAACTGAAATTACTCGATTCATGCCTGGTGTTTTGGCAGTGGAAGAGAGCTGGATGAAAGATGGGCATTTAACGCCTGCCCAGGGTGTTCAGTGTACAGCCTATTACTGCCATAACGTAAGGCACATTAGGACCTTGACAAATGATTTAAAGCAAGCAGAAACTAAGTGTTAGGAGCTGAAAGACACCACGATAAGCAATCTTCTTGGCCTACCTACTGCTGGACTGTATGGATTTAGGAGTGACTATCTGAACACTCCCTCATATTACTAAAAATAAAACAAAAAACCCTGCAAATAAAAGCCAGACAGTTCTAGTTTACTTTCCACTATATATGTTAACACTTAAATCTTTCAACATTTTCATTTTACTCATGCATTGCTGCCTATAGAGGAAGTGAATAGGGATGGAAAGAATATTTTTAAAAGGGTAAAGATAATCAAAAAATATTTCTTAAGTCACAATAAACCCTGACAAAAAAAATTAACCGATTAGAATCTTTGAAGTTGGGACTTACTCTACACAAAATGTGTATGTCGTTGTTTTACATAGAAAGCAGTATTTTCTACACATAAAACATTGATTCCTATAAAGAAAATGCTGCTTTCTGAGCAAAATAACTACATATGAAATTTTTGCAGGATAAGTCCCGAGACAGTTTTGAAAGACTTTTTCATAGCAGAAGAACTGCCAAAATTATTCATGGCTTCAGCTGAAAAGAAAATTAGCAAAGAATTATATCACACAAAGTGAGTATTTTCCCCCTTCATATACATGCCAGCATAGATGTTCTACAGGATTGGCATATAGCATAACATTTAAAAGCCAACATAGTAACATAATTGTTGCTGTTGTGGTGAACATAGCTTTGGTTTCACATTAGCAGTTACTTATTTGGTTACAAGTAATTAATTACTTTAAAAATATAGCCTTGTAAAAAAGACAGAAAGAAAGGAAAACCAAACTCAGATAGCTATCACTTCATCCACAATTGGCCCAACACAGTTTTGGAAATCCAAAGGAAATGTTATTTTTACATCAAAAGTAACAATAACAGAATTACCAGAATTCATAAAAAGAATGTTGTTATGCTTTTCTTATTACAACAGGTAAGATCTTACAGCTATTGTAATTGTAAAACAATTCTCTAAAGCTCTCCCTACAAATACTCATTGGGGACTGGCTATCTGAAGAGTACTTCTCAAAGATAGGGAGTCTTACCAAGTATAAGAAGCCTTGAGGTTTATACTGTTTTAGCTCTATTTTGTTTTTTATATACTGTACTGTAGGACTGATCCCATCTGATTTTGCAGACTAACCAGGGCCAGCCCTGATAAGTACTTGGGTGGTAGACTGTCAAAGACTGCCAAGTGCTGTAGGCTATATTTCAGAAAACTGGCAAAACTACCTCGGACATTTCTTGCCTAAGAAAACCCAATGGAATTCATGGAGTTGCCATAAGTCAACAGATGACTTGAAGACACACAAATTATCCAACTACACATCAATTAAAGTGGTCAGGGTAAAGGTAAAGGTAAAGGTTTTCCCATCACATTAAGTCAAGTCGTATCCGACTCTGGGGGTTGGTGCTCATCCCCATTTCTAAGCCGAAGAACTAGCATTGTCTCTAGACACCTCCAAGGTCATGTGGCCAGCATGACTGCATAGAGCACTGTTACCTTCCCGCTGGAGCAGTAGCTATTGATCTACTCACATTTGCAGAAGCTGAGGCTAACAGCGGGAGCTCACCCCACTCATTATGTTTGAACCACCAACCTTTTGGTCAACAAGTTCAGCAGCTCAGTGGTTTAATTCGTTGCACCACTGAGGTTAGTGTAGATGAGTCCAATGTTTATGAAAACTGAGCCACTAGTAAGCAGAAGTGTTACTGTCTCAGCCATGTATGTTGAGAATTTTGGAGTATTTTGGATGTTGGAATTCCAGATCAACCCGTATTTTAATGTCATAATGAATAGTATGAATGGAGAATGGAAAGCTATGTAGTACACCTAAACATATCTCAAGCCATCAATTTTCCTCTCAGCTGAGTTAATTAATTTTAATACTATTACTTTCTAAGTGACATAAAACAGATAAATTAATCAAATTACAACTCATTTCTAGAATCTTTGGCATTGTATTTTATTCAAAGTAGTGAGGGAAAGGTCCCAATGTCATTCTAATTGATAGTTTTCATTTCTAGTAATGAATTCCACAGTTTAAACACAACCCTATAGAGGCATGTCCCGCTAGAAGAATTATTTGTTAAAGATGAGAATTTAATTTGGAAATACATTTCTTGGATTCCTTAGGGGCTGCAGTCATCGTTGCTTCTTCAGAGTTATTGAATTATCTGTACACTAAAATGGTTTTCTTTCACACACTTAATGAATCATGTCCTCAAAAACTAATATTTTTCAATTCCTACCAAACACCACATTTTCTTCTTCATAACACACCACACATACATATGCAGTAATTCCTAGCAGGTTTTGACTAGCTTTGCATACAGTTTGAGTACCATGATACTTCAGCTTGATTTCTACAGCTATATCATTGGCATGACAGGAAGGATTAAAATGTATAATTGAAACAATTCTACATTACATTCTTGTGCAGTGAAAGAAATCAGACATTTCATTTCTCAAAACTTCTAAACATTTCTATATTTCCAGCATGGGTGAGTTGACTGATTTATAGCTACTTTTACTTATCTTTTCATAACAGGTATATTTTTAAACAAAATTATGAAGCTGAATTGTATAGTTATATTACTTTTTTAAAACTGAATCACCATGGAAAAACTTACCAATAGAAAACTGGAGTACAGAAGCTGTGGTTGTGTTAAGGCCATTAGTGGTCTAGAGAATAAAGGAAATAACAATTTTTGAATTAAACCACAAAAATTGGATGATTATAAGTTTAATGGAAATAAAACTACATCACCTCAATCTGAAGTTGCATCCACCAGTCACTTATAAGCTTTTCAGCTTTTACAAATATTGCTATTTTATCACATCCTTTGCTCTGATGGGAGAGCAGGGGTGTGCACAGACAGTAGAAATACTATCAGTTGCTAAATCCTATAATAAATATGATGCATAACAATTGGAGTGCTGAAATACAACTATACTTTACCACTCTGATAGCAAACTTCTGCTGCCCCATGTATCTATCACGCGACTTTGTTGTAAAGTTATAAGTTGCCTTACTATCCAGCTTCCATGAAGAACCGAAAGGGAAACTAACGTAGTGGGGTAAAAACACATTGTGACAATACTTCCAAACAACATAGCTGGGATGGAAATACATGGAAAGTCATTTCTGACAGTATGCAATCAGAAGTTATGTTTTTTAAATGTATGGTATCAGAGATTAAAAGAAAAAAAATCAACACCTCAAACCCCATACCATGTCATAATCATAAATTAGTTCATTGATTAATCAGTTAAAAACTAAAAAAAGGATGCTTGATCAACTAAGAATACATTACTGCTACAGTTGGCAAAAGATAAGAGGGCTACCATTGCATAAGTCTATCGCATACCATGCAGCTGTGGACAAGTCTTCATAGGGACCACTAAACACAGCGTCCAGACATGAATCAAAGAACACAAATGGCACTGCAGACTACTTCAGCCAGAAAAATCAGCTATAGCAGAACACACGATAAACCAAACTGGGCACAGAATATTATTTGAAAACACAGAAATTCTGGACCACTTTGACCATCACTTTGTCAGACTACACAGAGAAGCCATTGAAAACCGCAATCACATGGACAATTTCAACAGAAAGGAAAAAACAATGAAAATGAACAAAATCTGGCTACCTGATTCCTTTAATCAGGTGATAAGCCCAAAAAAAAACTAAGTTAATAAGCAAACTTCTGATTCAGAGAGGGCAGTCAGTTGTGTAAGAACTGGTTTTTGGTTCTTGGTTTGGCTGATTTCAAGCAGATAGGGTGGTGGGACAAGACTGCTCCTGCTAATGAAGGTGCCAGATAATACCAGTATTGTTCCTTTAATCAGGTGATAAGCCCCTTCCACCCTGCCCCTATATCCCAAGATCTGATCACAGATGATCTTCTTATTCCAGATTATCTAGCAGTGGAGACTCATATAATCCAGTTTAAAGCAGATAATCTGGGATCAGATCCTGAGACATCATAATCATTGGCAATCACTTGTGTCTGAGAAGGATGGCCTTCCAACTGTAGGCCTTGGCGGTCAGTCCGTAGGTGACTGTGGAGACTTATTCTTGACCTGCATGTTCTTCCACAGTGAGGATGAAGGGGTCACTGAGACACCAAAGTGACTCCAATTTAGAATGCTTGTCTGCTTGGAAACTAGATCAGTCTCCCCTCTGAATTAAAGATAAAACTTGCTGTTTTGCAGCGTGTGTTCTAAGTTTAGCAGGAATCAGTTTCGATAAAGCTTGTGGTTAGCACATCCTGGAGTTGTTGACAAGGCAGGATGTAGCTAGCTAACCACAAACTGAACTGGGGGATTTCCAGTAAATCTAGTCCAGAAAGGGGAACTAGAAATGTAGTAAACAAGTAGGGTATATATTGTCCGGGGCTGATTAGCTCTGGACAGACAGTTTGGATCAGCAACAGCCCATGTTGCCCTGTCTGTCGGTAGCTACCTAATAAAGGTGTTTTTGTCCTCAACTATTTTGGGCTCTTGAGTGGTGGTCTCATAGCGGCTTGGCGAACTCGGGTAATGTATAAATGTCTGGGGGACGCCCAAATCACCCCTTACATTTCTGGGGGCCGGTCCGGGATTTCGGAATTTTGGGATTTCTAGTGTTTTGCCAAGGTTCCGTTGTAGCCCACTCAAGAGCTGCTCTTGGGAGCAAGGCGTGTCCACTTCCCCTTCCGGGGTGCTGCGTACGGTCCGCGCCGAGACGTGCGCACGGCCTCTAAATAGAGGTAAAGACCGGTGGTTCCCTTCGCGGCACCCGAGCGAAGGAAAGGCGTGCTCTCCTCCAAAACAGAAGTTGTGAGACAACCACCGCTGGGAAAGTCGGCCGGCCGCCGCGGGACGGAACGAAAATTAGGCAAGTATACCTCTTAAAACCGCTTGTTGTTTAGCATTGCGGGGAGGGAGAGTTTTAAATTGTAGAAGCAGTTCGGGGTCCCGTAGGAATCCCTTGGGAACCAAGAGAACCCCAAAGGGAAGAGAGCTCTGGGAAAGACCTGCAAGGGGAATCCGACCAGGTCCGGAGGCAGGCCCTAGTAGCAAGACGTGCAAGGATGGTCCGACCACGGTCTGGGGACATACTCCACTAGGAAAATAATCTTTCACGTCCAGTGGGAAAGCGGAGGAAGACCGTTGATCTTCCGGCTGTGCGGGCCAGGGTCAAATCCGCGTACCCCAATGGGTGGGAAAGAATCGAAAGGGACAGGAGGGCCAATGACCCCCCTCCGATGTATGTTGAATAACTTTGAGCAATTGAAGGAGTACACAGCCGAGGCAGGAATGGTGCCTTGTTTGGAGGTTTGGATGCTGTGTTTGGTTTGGGTTTGTGTTTGGAGGTTTGGATGCTGTATTTGGTTTGTGTTTGTGCTCGGTGCACTGTTTGGAAGTTTGGATGTTGTGGATGTATACCAAGAGAAAGTGTTCCCAGTGAGAGTAGACCCTCAAGGGGATCTGAATACAGCAAATGGTAGAAACTCATTGAGGCTGTATCAGAACCTGAATGTTTGTGCCCTGGAAAAAGGGACTCCAAGAGTTCCAAATTTGAGAAAGATCTACCAGATGGAGCAGGAGCAGAATGAAAGTCCAGTAGCATTTCTAGAAAGGCTCAGGGAAGCATTCAAAAAGTTTTCTCCATATGACATGGATGATCAGAGGGATCAGGCGGCAGGAAAGATAGTGTTGAAGAGTGTTTTCTCTAGCCAGTGCAGCCCAGACATACGGAGAAAGTTACAGAAAGATGCTGGTTTGGCTCACTTGACTTTGGAAAGGATTTTGGAGATTGCAAACCAGGTTTATTTGTCCCGGGAGGTGGTGCAAGCCAAACGGGAAGAGGCAGCGGTGTCTCGTAGGGCCAAGGTTATAGCCGCTGTGTTAGGGCATGAGCTTGGAAAGAATAAATGCGCACGGTGCCACAAGCAAAGGCACTGGGCGGCGGATTGTAAGGTGGATCTTGGAGGAGGACAGAATAGGAAAGTGCAAAATGGGAGTGGAAGTTGGAAAGGAAGGAGACAGAACCGTGGAGCTGTTAACCAGCCCAATAGGGGTCCGGTTGCAATTGGATTGGTTGATCCTGCATTGGATGAAGCATGGGCTGGTTTTTCTGAGAGAAGATGATGAATTTGAGTTTCCAGGAATATCTATATAAATGAACAGAAAGGGAGCTGGGGCATTGTGCCCTACAAGAGTGAAAATGCATGATTGTATGAAAATGTATATGGCTGTTATTTGTGTGTGTATGAGAAGAACATAAAGTGCATGACACTATAGCTTATTGGAAGCTTTGCAGGCGGATAATAGAAAGGAATAAAGGCATGCAAGTTGCGTGTGTCGCGTGAGATAGAGTGGCCCTCATTCCCCTTCACTCCCCAGTGACTTTCCGAAGGTTCACTTGATCCTGTTTACACTTTAAGAGTTTGTGTATCTGTGTGAGGTTGTGCGAAAGGATCCAGAATGGGTGGAAGAATGTTAGTGTATGGCAGAAAACAATGGGATGACTGGAAGGAATAGAGTTATAGTTACAGGTGGTTCCCAAATGGAAATTGGCATCCTAATGGAAAGGAAAAGGGGAAGGCAAGACCTCCCCTATCCAGACTCAAGGTGTGTTTTGTGAGTTTTGTGGGACCAGTGTGGTTTTGTGTCATTATAACCTAAGATGCTTTGTTTGTTGCGTGTTCTTAGAACAGATAGTAGAGGAGAATGTTTGAGAGGAACTAAGGCTTTGTTATAGTTTTGTTTTGTGATAAAGGTTACAAGGTTTTGGGAAAAAAAGGCTCAGCCAGTGTTAAGTGCATGGGATTTCGTTTGGGAAAAAGGTCTCCGGAGGCTAGAGGTGGAATGCAAAGAAGCCATTTGCTCCATCCCTACCCCCCGGACTAGGAAACAGGTTAGAGAATTCCTGGGAGAGGCAGGGTTTTGTCGTATATGGATTCCGAACTTCGGACTATATGCCAAACCCCTCCACGAGGCTACCAAAGGGAAGTCAGGAGACCCCTTGGCATGGGGAACTGAACAGCAAGATGCGTTTGAGCAATTGAAGAAAGCTTTGATGTTTGCCCCAGCATTGTATGTATGTATGTATGTATGTAGGAGAACACAAAGGAGTGGCTGTAGGAGTGTTGACTCAGCCGGTGGCTTATTTGTCTAAGCAATTAGACAATGTGGCCTGTGGATGGCCTTCATGCTTGAGAGCTGTAGCGGCTGCTGCGGTTCTTGTGGAAGAAGTAAACAAGCTGACCTTAGGGCAGCCTGTGATTTTAAAATGTCCCCATGCAGTAGTGACTTTAATGGAACAAAGGGGACACCATTGGCTCACCAATAGCCGAATGCTTAAGTATGAGAGCATGTTGGTAGACAATCCACAGGTTAAATTGACAGTGTGTGCCACTTTGAACCCAGCTACCTTGATGCCAGTGGAAGAAGGAGAATTGATGCAGCATGATTGTTTAGAAGTGATGGATGAAGTGTATTCAAGTAGGCCAGATCTCAAAGATCTGCCACTACAAACTCCGGAATGGGTGCTTTTCACAGATGGGTCAAGTCGTGTGGTTGGTTCCGAAAGGAGAGCGGGGTATGCAGTGGTGAATAGCAATGGGGAGACCCTAGAGGCAAAGGGGTTGCCTCCGGGGACTTCCGCACAGCGGGTCGAGTAGATTGCTCTGATAAGAGCCCCCCCAATTGACTAAAGGAAAAAGAGTCAACATTTATACTGACTCAAAATATGCCTTCACCACTTTGCATGCCCACGGAGCCATTCATAAGGAAAGGGGACTGCTGACCTCTGCAGGACAGCAGATCAAAAATGCAACAGAAATTTTGCAACTTTTAAATGCAGTATGGGAACCAAAAGAGATAGCAGTCATGCATTGCAAAGGACATCAGTATGGTGAGGATCAGGTAACACAGGGAAATCACCTGGCAGACCAACAAGCTAGGAAAGCAGCAGATGAAAGCACATCAGAAGAAGCAGTTTTACAATTGGATGTTACGCCCGTAGTAGAGTCCATGACTTACTCTGCACAAGAGAAGGAGTGGGCCCTAGCAGAAGGGGAAAGATGGAAGGGTAAGGTTTTTATCTTACCCAATGAGAAAATTTATGTCCCAAAAGCTTTGGGATGGAAATTATTAAAGAAATTAGTAGACAAACCCATTTAGGTGCAATTGGAATAGCTTCACTCTTGGAGGGGCAGCTCTGGGTGGATGGCTTGCAGGCCTTGGCCGGAGCTGCTGCCCCAGGATGTGAAATTTGTAAACAACACCCTTTAAATCTTTTGAGTCCTTAGTAGTTGATTTCGCCGAAGATGCCAAGGGTCTGGAGTATTCAGGGTGGATTCCAACCACCGCTGAAAGAGTTGTAGAGGTCAGGCGTGCTTTGTCAAGGGATGCAATCCCTGGGCACGGGATGCTCTACACATTGGGGTGACAATGGCTCAGTCATTTGGTCACCAGGTGGCAGAGGCCCGCGGCCTTTGTTCACCAGGTCCTTGGGTGCCTAGCCCAGGTGGGAGGCACCGCTTGGAAATTGCATTGTAATTGACCCTAATCTTTGGGTAAAAGAATGAACAGGGCTCTGGAAAGAAGTCCAATCTTTGGACAGGTTGTTAACCAACATGTATGAAAGTACCAGGCTTTTGCCAACCTTATGAATTGTTGTATGGAAGACCCTCTCTGAGAATTAGACCTCTGCAATGAGACATACATGAATTGGGAAAACAGGAATTGATGAAAGAGGTCCAAATTCTGAATATGGTGTTAAACAAACTGTATAAACTTACTGGAATGCTGCGTTATCCCTTTCCCTGTTACTGCGCTACATGTTTTTCTCACCAGGAGACTAGGTTTGCCTGAAAGATTGGAAGTATGATCCCCTCGGCCAAGGTGGAAGGAACCACTGGAGGTGTTCGACCACTGGAGGTGGTCCAAATAACTCTTACTACTGTGAAGTTAAGCGATGTGGAGCCGGGGGTACATTACACCTGCATAAAAAAAAAAAAAAGGACTACACCACCAAAGACCCTGACATCTGGAAGGTAAACCTGCGTAAGGACAATCCACTCAAATTCACACACCCTAAGGGTCAAGCTACCAAGAGCTGCCCTGAAGAGGAGGGGCCCGAAGCTACCTAGAGCTAGCCCCAGAGGTCAGGTTACCTAGAACCGCCTTGAAGAAGGAAGGAGGGTACACTTCCGAGAGTGTCCCAAAAGACCGAATGGACACTGGGTTTTGGGTGTGGGGATTTGTGGGTTGTATTGTATTCTGTTTTTGTGCTCTGTGCTGTAATATTGAGGACAAACACAAGTGTGAAAATGAGGACACAATTATGCTTTTTAATATTGATCATGATGCCATTGGTGCAGGCCCAGATGGGTTGGGACAGAAACACGTTCCACCAACTAATTAAAGATATAGTAAAGAAGCAGAGGTTAAAGACTGCTGGATTTGTGCCCATAGCCCTCACTCTCAATATGAGGGTTGGGTCATGAAAGCAGGGCCACTGCTGGATGTATCTGGATGGAAATTGTTCACCCCTTGGACATATGCTGACCAAGAGGGGTTGACTGATTCGGCTCAATTTATGTTGGCCCATGATGATTCTGCACCAACTGCATCAGCTTGTTTGGCAAGATTCACAGATGGGATCTCAGAAATTGATCATAAAAAACTTCCCCCAAGCCAATCTCATAGAAGTAGGAGATTACCCTCATTGTAATCTCACTCTCCCTGTATATTATGACAACATATTCATGAGAGTTGAATAGCCACAGAGAGATGGTCACCTGAAAGAAAAAAAAATCAAGAAGGCAAGCTTCCTTGCCAGAGGGTGATGGTAAGAAACCACCTTCTCGTTCGGCACGATATGTGGTTAAGCCCGGGTCGGAGCTGCCTCGTGCAGCAACTCAGCCACCTGCGGCGGGAGGCAAGCCTCCACCACGACAAGATCTGGTCCGGACACAAGGAAGCTTCCCAATGGAATACCAAATTCCTGAAAGGCCAAGGCCCGGTATTTTGCTTGATAACCATGCCATGGGAGGATTGCCTCCGGGGTATTTCTGGATATGTGGGAAGTGGGGAGGTAAAGTCTTGCCTCCACTTTGGGTTGGTACTTGCACCATTGGTACCCTAGTCCCCACCAATATTGAGATACACCCGCGAGAGTAGCCCCTGCAGGCATTGGGCAACAGACCGGTGAAACAGGCCTAAAAGAGCTTATGATGAAAACGTGGCTATGATCCTGATATCTAACTGAGGGAGAAGGATTTAGAACAGGTTCGCTGATTACCTTGTGGATTGGGTGGCTGAGAGACCTCATCAAAATATTATTTGTCATGTTGCTAATCATGATTTTTGCCTTGTCTCTTTTGCCATGTATCAGGTCGTGCTTGAAGAGAAGTTCAACATGTTACATACAGCTGAATACCTTGGAATACCCCACTGTAATTGGACACCTGTGCAACCAAGAAATTGTCTTTCTTGGTTACATGAAAAAACGGGGGAATGAAGGGGTCACTGAGACACCAAAGTGACTCCAATTTAGAATGCTTGTCTGCTTGGAAACTAGATCAGTCTCCCCTCTGAATTAAAGATAAAACTTGCTGTTTTGCAGCGTGTGTTCTAAGTTTAGCAGGAATCAGTTTCGATAAAGCTTGTGGTTAGCACATCCTGGAGTTGTTGACAAGGCAGGATGTAGCTAGCTAACCACAAACTGAACTGGGGGATTTCCAGTAAATCTAGTCCAGAAAGGGGAACTAGAAATGTAGTAAACAAGTAGGGTATATATTGTCCGGGGCTGATTAGCTCTGGACAGACAGTTTGGATCAGCAACAGCCCATGTTGCCCTGTCTGTCGGTAGCTACCTAATAAAGGTGTTTTTGTCCTCAACTATTTTGGGCTCTTGAGTGGTGGTCTCATAGCGGCTTGGCGAACTCGGGTAATGTATAAATGTCTGGGGGACGCCCAAATCACCCCTTACAAGGACATCGGTTTCCAAATGGAAGACGGTCCCGGTCAAGGTTGGCTTGATGCCCCTTCCTCTTGATGCATTTCTCCCTTTAGTCCTCCATTTGTGCCCCTTTGAATTCTACAGCACTATTGTAACAGTTGACCTCCTGTTATAATGCTCAAGGGCCAGGGCTTCCCAGTTCTCAGTGTCTATGCCACAGTTTTTGAGGTAGGCTTGAAGCCCATCTTTAAATCTCTTTTCCTGTCCACCAACCTTCCATTTTCCATTCTTCAGTTGGGAGTAGAGTAACTGCTTTGGGAGACAGTGATTGGGCATTCGGACAATGTGGCCAGTCCAGTGAAGTTGTTGGTGGAGAATCATCACTTCAATGCTGGTGGTCTTTGCTTCTTCCAGCATGCTGACATTTTTTCCGCCTGTCTTCCCAACAGATTTTCAGGATTTTTTGGAAACAATGCCGATGAAATCATTCCGAGAGTTGAGTGTGACATATATAGTCAGTCCAGGTTTCGCAGACATATAGCAGGGTTGGGAGGACAATAGCTTTATAAACAAGCATCTTGGTCTCCCTACGAATGTCCCAATCCTCAAACACTCTCTGTTATTAAAAACGGTCAACATTTGCTAAATCTATACCATTAAGCTGTATTTCTGGCATTGCAGAGGGATTGGCTGGTGCCTGTTGAAAGAGCACTTTGGTTTTCTTGATGTTCAGTGAGAGGCCAAGCTTTTTGAATGCTTCTGAAAAGGCGTTTAGAGTGGCTTTTAGGTCTTCTTCTGAATGAGCCCAGATCAGATTATCACCACCATACTGGAGTTCTATAACAGATATTGTGGTGACCTTAGTTTTGGCTTTCAGTCTGCTAGGTTAAATAGCTTGCCATCTGTCTAACAGAGGATTTCCACACTGGTGGGAAGCTTCCCATCAACAAGGTGCAGTATTATAGCGATGAAGATGGAGAATAAGGTTGGGACAATAAATCATCCCTGTTTGATACCTGATTCCACCTTAAATGGGTCACTTTGGGAGCCATTGCTGTCTAAGACTGTTGTCATTATGTCATCATGGAGAAGCTGCAGGATGTTCACAAATTTGTCAGGGCATCCAATTTTTTTGGAGGATGGTCCAGAAAGCACTGCAATTCACTGTGTTGAATGCCTTTGTGAGGTCCATGAATACCATATACAGAGGCTGGTTTTATTTCCTGAATTTTTCTTAGAGCTGTCGGGATGGCCGCCATTCAATAGATTCCACATTTTGTTCTTTCCCCCTTTTAAAAAAGGGTGATGATGGTGGCATCTTTGAAGTCTGCTGGGATTTTCTCGGTTGCCCACACATTTTGAATGAGTTGGTGGAGTTGTTGTGTCAGCTAAGGTCCACCCCCTTTAAATATTTCAGCAAGGATCCCATCAGGTCCTCTGGTTTTGTTGTTTTTTAGTTGGCTGATGATTTTGCTGACTTCCTCCAAACTAGATGGTGCTGCAAGCTCATCCCTGGGATATATGGCAATGCAGAAGGGGCCACTATGTTTGTTTTGGAAGAATAACTGGCACAGTGTTTTTGATTTAAATTAAGCCACCTTTATTTTCTGCTATGTTATTCTAATGTTGCTATATTACACTTCAAATTTAATTAATTTAAACCAGGGGCAGACAACTATGGCCCCACAGGTATTTCTGGTTTACAACTCCAAATAACCATAATCAACAGAACAAATGGAAATGGATATTGGGTGATGCAATATAATCAACTGCTGAAGAGCTACATTTGACCACCTCTAGTTTACATTGCACTATTTCAATGTATTTACCAATTATCCTAGTAAACTGGGTTAGTTTGTTCACTTAATGAGAATTCACAAGTGATCTTTTCTAGGAAAGGAAAGTTTTTATACATGGAAGGGTATTTAAATTGTAATGTTGTAAATGAAATGCTAATATGCATTTCAATATTATATTGTGCTTGAAATATTTATGATTTTATCTTCTTTTGTTATGTGTGTTATATTCCAGAAAAGTGGAATGGCAAACAACTTCTTACCTAAGAACACATATGCAATGGATGGGATTTGCCATAGGTTGATTCAAGCTAAAGGGCGCATACACACAGAGCTGTGTATTGATTGATTTACTGTTATTCTGAGTGGCATAATTTGGAAAAGATTTTTCAGTAATGGCCTCATTCTTTTTTGTAGAATAGAAATTTGCCATATTGCAATGAGACATTCACTACCTTTATCCTGCTAGTCCCCTATGGCTGCTTTCAGGAGTCAGAAAGGGCATGGGTTCAGTATATGTATGAGGGCACTCACATCTCCAGTAAACCTATCCCCATCCACTGGTTGATTAATTAAAATGTACTCAATAACATGGAGCAATCATATGATTAATTTACATCCACTGGACTTGCATCATTTACAGCAGTGTGGTCCAACTTGCGGGCTGCGAGCCACATGTGGCCCACCAATTCATTTTTTTGCCCTTCTTATTGGAAAATATTTTAATTTAACATTTGGAAAAAATTGTTTACCCTTCTTACTGCTTTAAGTTTTTAAGAAACATTTTCTTTCTGGAATAAGTCTGGCCCTCACATTCCTATACTAAAGTTTGATTGGCCCTAGGGTAACTAAAGGTTGGATCACACTGATTTGCAGCATCCAAGTCAGAGTGTATCTAAGTGATTCTAGCTACCAAGTGTTGTGTGAATTCAGAGAAGAAGATAGTGATTTGCCCATGCCAATAAAACTACAGAAAGTTCCTCCACATCCATCATCTCACCCAGCACAGAAATCCAGGCCCAGTGTATCTTGCAGCATGGTACCTGGTCTTTACCTGAGGTCATAATGGAGAACATGAAATCCCACCTGAGTGCCCTCAGGGTGGAGTCCCCAGCACAATAAGTTGGGGGACTACAATACAACTGCCAAGACCACCGTTGCCACCCCAAAAACGTAAGTGTGGACCAACCACTTTTACTTGCTGCTCCACAGAGAAGTCATGCAGACATTAAGAGAGATTAGCCAGACACACCCGTTTTACAAACCATGCCTCCATAATGGAAGCCAAGTTGCATGCGTGTCAAGATCAGGTCCTGGATTTTCCATTTACTGAACTAGTATTAAGCAGTAAGATTTTCTGTCTGGAGTGGAGGTCTATCATCAAGGTTGTTGGAAGTGGGAGATAGCTTGTATTCAACCAAAATTCTTTTTAAATTAAAATTTGTATTAAGGCAGATTAAATCAAAACCTACATACAAACATACAAAAAACAAAACATAAATAAAATATTAAAATAATGTTTCTAGAATAATACCATTACATCCTAAACATCGAAAAAACAATAACGTCAAACTACAAACAATCTACATTATCTTATCTAAGGGCTTTTACATTCTTTCCCTTCTCTCATGAAAAATTTCCTGCCTCCCCACTCCGTATCTTCCTGTTCCTGGTTATTTGACCAAAAACTATTTCACCTTGTTTGGCAAGTTTCCATTAAAAAGGAAATCCAACAGTCATCGATACTCATTAAGTACAGATGTTAAGTATATCTGTTAAGTTTGAAAATAAATATTATTAACTCATATATTATATGTAGTTGTGAAAAAATGAGTTAACCTGGCTGACACTTTCTCCAAAATCTTTGACCTAATTTTTCATAGGGTTCATGAGTGGAGTTAGCAATTTTAGTGGAAAGGGTTTTGTTGGTGCTCACTTCATGACAGCAATTGTTACAATGGTACACACCTTTCCCTTCTTAAAAAATTATATTCTACTATTAAATAGCTCATCCTGGGTTGATGCCAGCAATACCCTTGTGGTGCAGGTGATTAATTCTACTTCCCAAGCCTCTTGGCTTGAATATTGAAGCAAAACAAGAAAAAAAACCAGAGCATTTAAAGCAATTAAATCTAAAAGGCAAAAATTTGGAAGAGTATCTTGGAATGGAATGAGATTTCACTATTTGAGGAGATACACAAATAAGTCAGAGGGCCAAGGAAAGGAGGCAGAACCATGTTATGTTGAAAGTGAAAATATAAAACAAATTGAAAAGCTCTAAACAGAAAAAATGAAACCTCACAGATAAGTTAAATTAGGAAACAGTCACTTACCAATTCTCTTGGCCCGTATGGCTCACAGAAAGTGACAGCACTGCCATGCATAATTACACCACACTGGTTTCCAACCTCGCAATTACTACATTCAAACCTGTAGGAAAACAGAGCACAGTCAACTTGAAAGTGCTGAATAACAAATGAGAGATTCCCAACATTCTGACTTTCAGAAGGAAGGGTCTGTTTGAGAATTAAAAGTTAACGAATAAATTACCATCCAAATCAGAAGCATTGTTTGGCTTTCAAAAACCCAGAGTATTTCACTATGTCCCAACTTCCATATAAAACATATTTTGTAATATAGTTTAAATAAGTGAACAGTTTTTAATGACATCAATACCATGGTTTTCAAATATGAGAAATAACTGTGTTGTATTGTAGTCAGAAAAACTTTATAAATATTATGCATTTCAGACATTAAAATACTGTAAGTAGGGCAAAAACCTGGCACATCAATCCTCACATCAGTATGAATATGAGTAGCAAAAATAGCAAAACAATCCTATTATCAACCTGGCTTCTTGCCTTGATTGTTTTTTTTTTAAAGCCCTTGTGATAATTCCAGTTCTTTTTGCTCAGACTAACTGTGCTACTAGTATTCTCCTATTTATCATGCATTAAAAGTGTGCCGAATGTATACTGTGTATTTAGAGATAGAGGAAATTCTGCTTGACGTCCATTAAAAAAACAAAAAACAAAGCCCCAGCTGAATTCACATTTCCTGGACTGATGCTAATAACAATTAAAATCCTTTAATAATTACATTTGCAAAAAAAATAAATAGGGATAATGCACACAAACACAATATGGATTTCCTTATTGTTGTTTTAAACTTATAGACTGGTTTAGAAATTAGAGGAAGAGAATTTATTACTGAATAAGTACAAAGTGAAAAGGAATTCATTTTATGTGTATCCCACAGAAAGCTATGCTGAGCTTGGTTTCTGCAACATCCCAGGCATCTATCCATGAAAGGGAGGTTGCCTCCGAATATGCATTGAGTACATTTGAATATATAGGATAAGCTATATTCTATCTTGCTTCAGCTTTTCTTCCAAGATATTTCTACAATTTTCCCTTTACTAATCTGAATGCTAATTCAAGTCGTACATTGTTCAAAAATATACATACATGTTGAAGAAGAGTAGCCACACTCCTTAAAAAGAGTTTTGCACCACCTTAAAATGAGTTCTATTTGCCCAAAATGTTTGTGAACTTTATTTCTGAATAACTGCCTAAAGACCTATGTAACTTCACCAGTACTTCTGGTTATCCAACCTACCGTATTATCTGACATGCCTGGCCGGCCCTTTGGAGAAGCCCGGTGCATGCTGCTAGGCAGCAACGCACCCAGGGCTCCCCTAAACTGGCTTGCTGGGAGGAATAATAGGGCCTCCCTATTATCTGTCAGTTCCGATTATCCGACATTCGGCCCACCTGTTTCGGTTGAATAACCGGAACTCCACTGTATATTCAACTTGAGCATCTCTTAATCTTTATTTCATGCACAAACTTTATTTCATGCACAAAATTATTAAAATCTATCTATATAATAAAAGTCAGTGTATGTATGTATGTATGTATGTATGTATGTATGTATGTTCGTGGGTATGTGGCAGCTTTCCGATTGGCTCCCACTTTCACAGGCCACACAAATGATGGACCTGGACCAAACTTGGCACACATAGCCCCCATAACGCACTTTATATCCTGGTGCAGTTTGGGGGAGGATGGACCACAGATGATGGGATTCACAGTACTTTCCTTTGCTTCGGCTCCCACAGACCACTGCGGCCTCGACCAATGATCCATCAGGACCAAACTTTGCACACAGAGCCCCCATGACCCACTTTGTGTCCTGGTGCGGTTGGGGGGAGGATGGGCCACAGATGATGGGATTTGCAGTACCTTCACTCACTTCCAGAGATCACAGCAACTCCCATGAATGATGGATCAAGACTAAACTTGACACACATACCCAACGTGGACCACTTTATGTCCTGCTGAAGTTTGGGGGAAGACAGGTTGCACATAATGGGATTTTCAGTACCTTCACCCATTTTGCCTTCGACAGACCACTGTGATGCCCACAAATGACGGAACTGGACCAAACTTAGCACACAGAACCCCCATGGTCTACTTAATATCGTGGTGTGATTTAGGGGAGGATGGACCATGGATGACGGGATTTGCAGTAACTTCACCGAATTCAGTTCTCACAGGCCACTAAATATCCTATGACTTACAGACCTGGACCAAACTTGGGAAACAGATGCTCTATGGCCCACTGTATGTCCTGGTGTGGTTTGGGAGAGGACAGACCATGTATGATGGGATTTGCAGTACCTTCATCCTATTCAGCTCCAACTTTTACAGACCACTGCGACCCACACAAAGGATAGACCTGGACCAAACTTGGTACACAGACTCCCCATGACCAACAGAACATTCTAGAGATGTCTGGGGGGAAATTGGCCTTGCTTTTTCAGAGTTATAGTTAACCTGCAGCCAGAGAAACTGTGAATCCCACTGACAATTGACCGGCACCAAACTTGGCACAGAGAAGCCCCATGACCAACATACTGCAGGAGTTTGTAGGAATTGACCTTGATTTCGGGAGTTGTAGCTCACCCTTATCCAGAATGCACTGAACCAGCCAAAGTCAGATCTGGACCACACTTGACACATAGCCCCAACATGACCAACTAGGCCTACAGGCAGGGTTAGGGGGTGATTGACCTTGGCTCTGGGAGTTGCAGTTCACCACAGAACACTGAACCCAGCTGACATCGGATCTGGACCAAACTTGATACACAAACCCAACATGGCCAACTGTGCATACAGGCGGGGTTTGGGTGTGATTGACCTTGGCTCGGGGAGCTGTAGTTCACCTTTATCCAGAGAGCACTTAACCCAGCCAACATCGGATCTGGACCAAACACAGACACAACATGGCCAACTTTGGATACAGGCGGGGTTTGGGGAAGATTGACTCATGATTTTGGGAATTGTAGTTCACCTGCATCCTTATGCATTTTCCAATGGGAGCATTAATAAAAAAACAAAAGTAAAGACTGAGTTTTTCCTAATAAATACTGTTACACATTATCAAACCGATAATACCAAATACCCCAAAACAAATAATGCCTTCTTCTAATAACCCGGGCACCGCCAGGTCCACAAGCTAGTATTATATAAAATTACCTTCAGACAATGTATATAAGGTGTGTATGAAATGTAAATGAATTTTGTTTTTAGATTTGGGTCTCATCTCCAAAATATGTCATTATGTATGTACATGCAAATACAGATATTCTAAAATCGGCATGGGGGGATAACATCCAAAACACTTCTGGTTCCAAGCATTTAGGATAAGTAAGAGATATTCAACCTGTACTTTCCTTTATGTCAAACTCTTGGTTGGGTACCATATCTTGCAGAGTACTGAATTAAATTAATGACAATAATTCAAAATTTGGCACAAATGATGGTGTAACTAAAGACTTGGCTTTTATTTTCTTTTTTCACAAACCTAGAATTTGAATGACTGGTATTCTTGACTTCCTAAATAGTACCTAGTAAATAGTACCTAGTAAGCATAGACAAATATGAAACAATTCCCTGCTGAAATAATTGCACAACAGTTGCTAGGCACCTAGCCTAGGTCTCTGCAAAAAGACTCGATCAATACAAAAATAGGCAGGATGCCATTACAGCAGATGGACTCAGAATAAGAGTAGACTGCCAAAAGACTACCCATGAACATGAGGTTGTAGATGTGCAGTTATTAAAACGACTGCATGTTGAGGAAATATGCCCTTCTCAGTCCAAATATTTTGTAAAATACTGTCTTATGTGGGAACTCAACTTGTTTTAACCAGAAGACTGTTCTAGCTTACAGGAATAGATTGCCATGTGGGCTCCTTAGTCTCTCTATGTTATGTTTGAAATGTTTTGTTTTAGCAGCTCAAAGATTTTTCATTACAAATTTTTACTATGCTTTAGATTAAAGAGTGCTGATGTGCAGTATTCACTATGCCTGGTTTATTTTGAATTGCTTTTCCTTGAAATAGTATTCTAGATTCCTTTATATGTTCAAGTCTTTGGAAAAGAAAAAATCCTAATGGATAAAGTAGCAAAATCACTATGCTTGCAAAGAGCATATAAAGGGTGAAGGGGAAGCATATAAAGGGTGAGAGGGATCGGGATCATGGGGTCATCATAAGTTGACAGGTGACTTAAAGGCACATACACATATAATTAATTTTTATTTGATTCCTTAAAAAATCTTGTTGTGAGTTACCTTGAATTCCAGTTTTAGAAGATAGGTTGGCTATGAAATAAGTAAATTAGATATGCCATATTAAGAAATTGTATCTCTACTGTTTTGTTTTTGTATTCTTGTTTTTTAATCTGTAGATTTTATGTTAGTTTTTTCTGAATAAAAATATTAAAAAATATATCACAAAATGTATTTATTTCATATCTCCCCCCCCCCTAACATTTGGTTAACACTATCATGTGCAACTAACAGTCAGGAACTAGTGAATAGGTTTTGGGGATGAATTTGGCTAAAGAATATCCTGTAATAAAATCTGGATTTGTTCTTAAACATGTGCTCTTAGACAGCCTCAGTTTATTTATTTATTTATTTATTTATTTCAACACTTATATCCTGCCCTTCTCACCCATAGGGGACTCAGTTTAATCATCTTGGCTAGGGAGTGTTTAGGATTGATTTGCTCTAGGACACTATTTATAAGTCTTTTTGCTTGTCCATAGTATAGAACCCTTCTCCAGCACATTTCAAATTAGTTGTTTCTCTTCCTACAAGCATTCCTCACTGTCCAACTTTCACACCCATACATAGAAAATGGAAATATGATGGGAAGGACAATCCTAACTTTAGTCTTCAATAATATATCTTTATACCTTATGATGCTGCAAGTCGCTATCATTGACATCTCCAGCCTTTTGTTCGGATATCAGCCATCATCCAAATGCCTTAAATCAAGAAACAGCTAACTAAGATCTACAGACATACTCGTCTCCAAAGGTAGCAGGCCAAAACCCAGAACCTCAGAACAGACTACGCTCTGGCACCACAAGATGCAGAGCCAATCTTAGGAAATGGGGCTGCAAAGTGGAGTTCACGACATGCAAGTGTGGAGAAGAGCAAACCACAGGCCACTTACTACAATGCAACCGGAGCCCTGCCACATTCACAATAGAGGACCTTCTCACAGCGACACCAGAGGTACTCCAAGTGGCTAGCTTCTGGTCAAAAGAAATCTAGTATATGTAAAGTTTTCTAACTTCATTTGTGGTTTTTTTAAAATACATTATAACTGTACCCCCAATTCGCTTCTGACATAATAAATACATAAAATAAATAAATACCTCATGATCTTGTTATAGCTGTTCTTCCAATTCTAGCCTTCTTCTGATTTAGAGCTATAGAATTATACAATAATAGAGTTGGAAGAGACCACATAGGCCATCTATTCCAACCCCTGCCATGCAGGAAAAGCACAAAGTACCCCTGACATATGAACATCCAGCCTCTGTTTAAAAGCCTCCAAAGAAAGAGTTTCCACAAGTAGCTTCTTGACCTCAATCTCCATTCTGATTAATGGTTGGGCAGTATGGAAAATCTTGAACTATTTCAATGTCTTAATTGTCTTCTTTGAAATTATGTAAATAATCTGTGGTCATTAAGATCTTCTTGCAGCAATTAAAAAATCTTGCTCTTTTATCTGATATGCAACAATACAAAAATAAGTAATGGTGTGTGTGTGTGTGTGTGTATGAATATGTGTGTGTGTGTGTGTGTGTGTGTGTGTCTGTATATAAGGTTCAGTTTTCCTTTCTTTTGTCTCTCTGAATCCGAAATTGAGAAGTTTATTTTGCAGAACCACAAGGATGCAGCAGAAGTACACCACTGGATCCTGGGCATTGTAACAATGAACTAAATACAGTAGTATCTGCTGAGGTTTGGTTCTAGGAGCCTTCATGGATACCAATGTTCATGGATATTCAAGGCCCATTATATACAATGGCATAGTAACATGAATTTTATATATATATATATATATATATATATATATATATATATTCATGCTATTGATGGTTGAATCCACCGATACAGAATTCATGGATACAGAGGGTTGACGGCATATTAAGTTGTCTGACAGGTCCTATCCCATGTGTTTTTTCCACAGGGAGAAAGAGGGTATAAATAAAGATAATAATAGTAATCCACATTGGGAGCTCAAAAGACAATTTCTCCCCATCTCTTTTACCCCCGTTTCTCTACGCTTCTACTTCCTTTTGTGTGATGTCTCATGGGCCATGTAGTCCTGTTCCTAGTAGTGTTGTGACAGATGAAGAGGAAAACTTGGGTTTCCCACCGTTTCTGCCACATTTGGAGCCCTTGCAGCCCTTGCAGCTGCAGGATGTTTGCCCACAAGAAGACAGCCAAACAAGCCTTGAGTCGAAATCTCCCCCATTTTCTCGCCGCCTTTATTATAATCAAGATAGACACGCGCGGGAGGCGAATCGCAGAAGCGCTCGGATAGCTGCCAGACAATTAGATGATTAAGTCTATTTCCCTTGGGAAAGTTTAAGGAGTCGTGCATCTGGACAGTATAGGTTTCGGTTCTTGTTCCCAGAGAAAGTGTGCTTTGGCGGGAAAACAAGATCCTATATAGCTGTTGGCCACAAAGAATTCCTTGCGGAGTCAATTCGTCAGCTCGTGGAGTGAGATCGCGTGTAGACTACGTACTCCAGTTCCCAGCTCCTGAATCAAGTTCCCAGCCCTGCCTTGTTCCACGGATCTATGGACTCAGTTCTTGTTCCACGATTGCCTTGTTTCTAGTTGGACCTTGCCAAGCCTCAAGTTTTGTCTTGCCTTGCATTTTAAACCCACGGACCCTGTTTCACGGATTCCAGCCTTGTTTCCTTGATCCAGATTTACTTAAGCCTCAAGACTATGGACAGTTCCCCACACTATTGTTTGCAAAATAGTGTGTGTTTCGGTGAAGTGGATTATAACTTTGGACTTTAATATCATATATTGGACATTGTTTTTCTGGACTATATTTGACCTTTCCTGAAAGGTCTACTTCTGAACTATATTCTACACTTATTTTTATTGACTTTATATAATCCTTTAATAAAGATATTAGATAGAATCTGGCCTCTGTGTATGGTTATTGGTGCTCTGCAGCCTGGGTCCTGACATTTTGGGAACAAAAGGCAACAGATGACAACCGGAAGTAGATTTACGTTGTATGACGTTTCCGTGGCACTTCATCTTTGAAATGTCTTTAAAGTGTGTGGAAACAGGAGAGGATTTGTGTCTGATGAGGTCTTAAGAGCCTGATATCACTTTTTCAGCTTGATACCACCATCAATTTAATTTTCTTTTCTTTACGTCTTGCTTTTCCAAATACTAAGCACAAAATAAAAGCTCATGTTCTTAATTCATGTATGTACACTTAAGGAACATTCTCTGTAAATATAGCAAAGGGGAACCCCTGCATTGGTTACAGGTTAATCTGGAAGACCTTATCAGGCCTTTTCCTTATTTTTAATTTCTCAGATTCTCAGCATATAAAGTGGATTTGCTGCTTGGTTACTTCTCCTTTATAATCTGTTTTTGGAAATACCGTGAAGAGCTGTGGATAGTTGAAACATCTCTTTTTATCATCTTTCATCTCCTTTAAAAATTATATCCTTTATAAAATGATGAACAGCTTTGAGTAAATCCCAGTTCCAAGCCTTCATGTTGCCTTTGAAATTTATTACTTCAGAAATTAAATGGCTTAGATTTAGTGGCTCAAAGGAGAAAACCAAGAAGAAAAGAATGACAGCAAGATATTAGTAGTGTCATTAGAGCATCAAAGGAGAAGGAAGAGACTTTGCAGCCATGAGGTTCTTGTCCTCTTGACACAATTTGCAGTTTATACAGCAAATGTGTCTGTAAGTAATGCTCTTAATTGAGGTTGCTGCTTAACTCAAATATCCTGCATTTCAAATGATAAAAACATCTTTAATGGACTTTCTCCAGGTGTTTGATGCTGCTAGTAACATTCTATTGATGTGGAAGCTATTTAGATGTTCCTCTTCCACAAAACCATAAAGCATAGAAGGCAATCTCACGGGAAACTTACAGTAATGCAGCAAATTACTATTGCAAATAGGCTTCTACACACATGAAAGTGCCTCAATTCCATATGTATTATGTTTCTAATCCAGCAGTATAGAACATGAAAGAAAGTTTAAGCACATAGGCAGATACAAAGGTACAAATACACAAGCAGATAAGTACAAAAGAGAAAATATTAGGAAATCAGATTGCTAGGAATGCAAAACAAAATGTACAGAGATAAAACATAATATCTTCAGGGTGCAAGAGTATTTGCTTGTGTACATTTACAGTCAATTTCCACTATTATAAGAAATGGAAGGTAGGAAATTCTGAGAGACCCAAAAGCATGTAATTCAGAACAAAATATTGGCAAAAACAAAAGCAAAAGTCTATTTTCCAAAAGAGAAAGCAATCAATCAATCAATCAATATAACATATAAAATAAGAGAATTAGAAATATGATTCCTTGGGTTTTAGAGTTCTACCCTTTACAATGAAAAATAAAGAGACTGCAGGAAGAAAGTGTCATGAAAGTCATAAGCTCAGTACTAGAGGTATATCATGGACCTAACCTAGGGAAAGTCAAATCTGTCTGAAGTTGAATTCAGAATTCAAAGAAAATTTATTCACAAATCATCTCACAATGTACCTGGAATATTCCAGTGGTTGTTATGGCAATTGGTTTGTCTTGACCTTGAGTGGGAGTCTTGGGAGGAAGGGAAGAGAATACTTCAAGTTGTCTGTTGACATATGTTGACCCCATGAATTTGGGAAAAGGTCTATTTTGTAACTATTAACAGGCCAGAAGATCTCCTTCGGGGGGGGGGGGGGGGGTTCCATATAATAAAAAACCCTGCAAAATAATTTTGTTTTTGCGCTTTTTTATTATTAAAAAACCTGCAAAAAGGAAGTAGAAAAGCTGGAACCCTCTCAGCTTTAGTAGAAGGGCATATGTAGTTTCTGGACTTGGGGTAATTGCTCACCACCACTCCCTTTTATAAGCGATACCACTGCTTGAACTTCTGTTTGAATAGCAATATGATTTGTGGCATGTACAGGATGCTTAAATTCTGTTAACCTCTGACTAGAGAAGTCCCACTTAATTAATGGGATTTACCTGTGTGTTAAAGTTCAATAATTGATTAAATTAGCTTACTCTAGTTAGAAGTACATAACAAGATTCCAGTCATGTGTGCATATAATAAAGCTAAAAGAAGGTAACAGATAACTCTGGAAGTTACCGTGTATACTTTCCAAAGAAATCTATTGGGTTGCTATTGTTTACATGTACAAATTTGCAACCTCTGTCTCTCTGTGTGTGTGTGTCTATCTATCTATCTTAAGTATTTATACTTTTCTCTGACAAAGGAGACTCAAAGTGGAGTGGTTTGGAGCCAACACTGCATCACTGTGGGGACAGGGAAACATACTTCTACAAGTACACTATGGCCTGAATAAGCTACTTTCTTCATTCCATGTTATGAAAATAGAGAGAGTTCGACTTTTGTTTAATTGATAATAGAAATGTGTTATGCTTGCTTCCCTAAGTAAATAAATATAAAAACTAAACTAAACTTACCACATAGCAGGATTCAGTCCTTGCTGGTGATAAGAATCAAAATCATCTCGTAATATAATGCTGTCACTGTGCATCTCAGCTGAAAAGGAAACAGTGAAAATAATTCCTGATCTATTTTGTCAAATCAAATGAATGCACACAACTCTGTATTGCCATCTTTATGTAAAGATTATAGAACTCAAGCACATTTGTTAAACATCTCAAATTTATCTTCATTTCCTTAAGTTATTCTATTTCATTGAATTTCAACCCTTCCTGCATATGCTTTGAATGCAAAGGCCCCTGGGTTCAGTTCCTCAAATCTGGAGGTATGACCAGGTATGACCAAATCTAGAGGTATGTCTGAGAAACTATGGAGACCTGGTTATGTATATTCCTTATCAATTTTTGAAAAGCTAACAAGTTCTGCTATATGTGGAATTACCACACAAAGCATATGGAATTCCTGTGGTCTGGCTCTGAATGCACCAAATACAGTTAACTCAAACACTTCCATCCCCATATTCTCAGTGTCTACCCTCTCATTTTTAGTTTTGAACAGTTGCTAAAGGAATTGAATCAACTGTCCTAATACATATTTTACATTTTTAGTATTTCTGGACTCAACATACAAGTTTAATCCACTAAGGTACATAAATATAAGATTGGAGCAAAGGTTTTGTTAAGAACATAAATAGACCTGTGCTTAATGGTGCTTATTTTAATTCTAGTGATCCTAGAAGTGTTGAGATTTTAGTAATAAGTTGCTTTGCATTGTCCTACATTTGTTTTATATAGCAAATAAAGTTCACTTCTGCCCAAATAAAATTTGTCAGTTTCTGCTTGTTTGGCAGATGGTGACATTTGGCCATATTTTGATCTCTTTCCACAGTGTGTTCCACTTCATCATACCTTACCCTATATCAGAGGTTCCCCAAAAAAAATCTGTCATGAAACCCTTCAGAAGACTCCCCCTTCCCCAATGGAACCCTAACTCTGTCCCTAAGCACCCAACAAAGGTTTTCCTACTTCCATCTACTCCTATTGTCTGGATGTTTTGTATACTGTAGTAGGTTTGGAAATAAAGAGAGTCAAATGTTTAAAGCAGAATTTCAGTATAATGAATTGGCATAAATTCTTCATTACTCTGGTACGGGTTTTTAAAAAACTTCTTTTAAAAGATTTTTTTTTTGCAGAACCCTTATAATGGTTTTGCAGAGCCTAGGATTCTGCAGAACAAAGTTTGGGGATATACTCATGCATACGTCTAGAAATTTTAGTCAATAAATCAATTCAATCTGGGTTAATTTATCCATAGTCAATGTGAGTACTGCACCTTAATCCTGTAAAAAAAAAGGGGGGGGGAATCACCCCCTTCTCTGAGTAGAGCTGTGAAACGCAAGAGCTTAGTCCATCCCAGGAGAATCTAAAAGATACACTGAACTCCTCTACTCTCTCTGCTGCAGTGATACTTCTGTCTTTTTCTGAATGTTTGGGCAAGGCAATGGCAGCAGCGACCATGGTGGCTGCCCCCATCTTCCCAGGCAACAGTGGTGCTTACACTTGGCGAACTTATCCAGTCATATAAAAATTCATAATTTTGGCCTCAAACCTGCCCTCAATTTATACATGAGGAAGACTTATACATGAGTATATATGGTACTTTTGATGGAAGGAAACATTTGTTCACCAAGGCAATGATAAAATTCTGCAATTATTAGCCGCAATTATTATTTCACTAATCACAAATATACAATAAATATTATAGTAGTATTGTAGCAGAACACAAAATAGAAAAATACAGTATATATGTACACAGATTAAAGGTTCAAATAATGTTTAATTAATTCCAAATCAGTTGAGATCATAATAAAAGCTATCATAATAATAGCACCTGCATATGTTTCTATTTTACATGAGGGGAGGGGCTTGCCTATTAATGGGGTGGAGTCATGTTTCTCTCTTCCTTTCTGGCATACACACATACACACACACAAGAACTGTCTGCACGGTGCTGATGTAATAAACAAATGAGCTCAAACATATTTATAAAGAGACAGAGAGACATCTGTTAGGTTCATCTGTCAGTTATTTTACTAAGCATTTAAAGGATGCAAAATGAGCTGGAAAAGATTCGGTTATGATTTTGAGTACAATCTGGGATTAATCTAGAAATAAAGTAACATCCCCCTTGCTGTTTTGTCAAAGCTTGATCTATGCACCTGAGGACAAGAGATTTGAAATATTATATAGTTAGGATGTGACAGTTTGAAATCTAATAAGCAAATGTATGGCCAGAACTAAGTATATTCCATTTTCCTTAAACTCTCATTTATATCCAAATTCTTTCAAAGCTGCAATTTCATTATTGCTTTATGTTATGAAAATGCTCAAATGTCAAACAAAATAACATAACATCAGATGGGAAGCTAATAATAACTGCAACAACTTACCTAAAAGGGGGTGCACTTACCTAAAAGGGGGTGCAAAGGAGCTTCTGTTGGAGCTGCAAAATAGAAGGAAAAATAATATTTAAATGAGTCTGAAAATAAATACTATTTTAATGCTGCCATAAATGATTGGCAGTCTGTCTTTTCTTACATGTTCATACTGGCTGTTGGCTGCAATCAGATATTAGTGCAGGGAATAAAGGGTATTTGAGGAAATAACACAAAATGAATGGTATTAATTGCTCATTTAGGAAAATGTTTTTTCTCAGTTCCTAATTTATTCTTTTCCAGAATTTGTAACTAGGGGACTAGGCTGAAGATTTCCTCCTTTGGAAAATCCAACCATTGTAGAAACATTAAGCAAAATATAGGGCACACAATTCCCTGAGTTTGAGGGTGTTGCTGTTTTGCCTTTAGATTTCTAGTGTGCTTTAAATGACTGAGAATTGGATTTTTAACTTAATTCATACTTAATGGAAATTTTTATTTGATCATTATATGCCTCCAAAGGAAGTTCTGTAACATGTGGAGAACAGACATTACTGAAAACATGAAGAAAACAAACACCTTGGAGCCTTAGTCAATGGCAGTTTATAAACATTTTTGGAAACCCATGTCTCCCCATCGTGTTCCAGAGATCACTCTGGAGTTATGTGGCAGATGAACTGAAGTGGCCATTGCCAATATGAACTAGCCATATTGGAGGTGGGGACACTTTTGGTCTTCTAGACGTTTGGCTTAAAACTCCCCCAATCCTTTTTCAATGGCCAGATTGGGTGAAAGTAATAGGGGCTGTAGGCCAAAACATTTGGAGAGTCAAAAATTCCCTATCCCAAGAAAAATGTTTCTTCTCATAATCATTTGATATCAAAATAGTCACAGTTTAGAAAGGTTATATTTTAGGACTGCATCTCCCGTAATGGGCTATTGGGGTATTCTATGAATTGTATTCCAATCTTTTTACTCAAGCTCCAAGACAAAAATGTTCGTGTTTGCTAGTTTAAGAAAAAGTGACTGTCCTAAGGCAAGTTAGTGAACTTCATGGCTGGGTGGAAACCTCAGCTTGTGTATCCTTTGGAACAAAACAGCACAGATAGAACTTCATATCACTTCTGATAATCACAAACTTGCAGTTATGGAGTATGTTCATACACACAGCTGCATTTGTGAACCAGCCCCAGGATTTTAGCCATCCATCCAGTCATAATATGTGATGTTGGTTATGCATAGTTCATCCATGGCTTGCTTTTGTTCTTTTGGTAATATTTTGAGACATTTTTTGAATGATTCATAAGAATTAGATATGTATTTTAGAAGCAATGAAAAATAACTCATGAATTATAGTTATAATTTTTGAATTTGGAATTAATTATTTGTAAGGTTGAGCAAGTACTAGATATCTAATGAAAGATAGTTATTAATTTCGTAGCCATAAAAATTGAATGTTAAAGATACATCATTTCTGAAATTTCTAAAGTGTCTGAAAAAGCTAAGGGAATCTTTGCCCGAAGTACCTTTAAGCTAATTTCAAATTCCAGTCCTTCATCTCAGATATCACAGAAGAACTCTGAGGTTGTCATTAAACGAGTGATGAATATACTTTCATATCGCCCGGAATAATTTCTTTATTACAATTTATATTTTATTGCACTAGGGTGCAGTTTTGACCTTCACATATAATAATTAAGGTCAAAAATGTCATACACCTAGAGCATCATATAAAATAGTCATAGCACTTTTCAAAGTATTTCCAAGTTGATAATTTTACCATACCCAAAGGTTATGGGCACAATGAGAAAAAAGTTGCAAACTTATTGGTTTCAGTTTGGAAAAAAACTTAGCAGGCATTTAATTCTCACCAAATAAACAAATGGGGGAGGGAAGTGAGACAAAGAAGAAGTGGGCAGTTTGAAGGATCTCAAGGGTATTAATTATGTTACGTTTCATGCCAATTCTCATGAATTCTGAAACAAGTGCTGACTGTTACAGCCTTCAGATATAAAGATTTCCATCTTAAGCATGTGTGACTTGGAAGTAAGAATTGTGGAAATCAGTCAGTTTTCCTTCCTGATTAAAATAAAAACAGACAACTTAAACTCAAACTGGATAACAATATAAATGGTAAGTGGAATTTTGAAACAAAATTATTTTAAAATCCTGAATTGCCTGTATTGTGGTCACAATATTGTATTTATTACATTTAAATCATACACACACAGAATAATGGCTGTAGAATGAGAACACATAGTTGGCAGCTTGCACTGAGTGAAACAACAATCAGAGCAGTTATTCTGGTGCTATGAATTCATGTCTCAGGTGCCAAACTTTTTTCCTAGACCTTGACATGAAGGAGTCAACAAGTGACTAAGAATGGCTGCCTGCAGGAGCCCTCATTTTCTTGCCTGTGAAAAGAAACACTCCCCATGCACATGGAGTGTTTCCCATATCCCAGAATTCATGCAGAGCATTTCCTTTCTCAGATAAGAAAGAGAACCCCTGATGTATGTACGGGACTCTGTAATGCACCACATGCATATCTGTATTATGTGGGTCAATGGCTACCTTTCTTTATCTCTTCCTTTTTCTGTCAAAGAAAAGCAAAAAGCCCACCAAGGAAGTCATGCTTGGTTTGCTTTGCTCAAATCTAAATCTAAACAGCATGCTTATTAAGGAAGACAGATGTTAATTCTTCTCGGCAGCACTTCCCTCTATTCATGTATCCATGCATTTCTTTGTAATATGGTTGAACTCCTCCCCTGTCATGAGAAGCGCTTTGAGACATTGGATGTAACTGAAGAAGCTCTTGGTGTGAACTAGTCCAGATTTGAGTTTAATCATGGTTATAAAGCCTACTTGAAGCATTGTTTGTAAATGCAGTGTTTTTCACATTGTGTGGCATCAGTCACATTGCTTTTTCATGCCTTTTAAAAAACAAAAATCTATGCTTTTACTTTAAAAATTATTTAAAATATTTATTATAATAATACACATAGATATTACCATCTACAAAGAAAAAAATTAGCTTTCTGTGCCAGCACTGACAACATTTGAAAATTACACTGATTTATAGTGAAATTAAAATGGCAAGAAATACAGTTGTGAGAAACCCCAAGTGAAAGGAAGAGATCTTAAAATATTTTCATTATTATTATTTTTTTAAAAAACCTCCAAAGTTGCTATATAAGTTTTAATCGTTAACATTCAGTTGGTTATTAGGGAAAGATTTGACTTGTTTCTCAGGAGTCACTAAGGTTTAGCTGAATATTTTTTGAGAACGAATCTCTAACGTTTACCAAGTGCACAGAAAACAGAAGTTGTTAGAATGATATCAGGGAAGTCCTGGAATCAATTCATCTACACATATCAAGCATCAAAGAAATATATGAGTAAGAACTGAATAAATAACAAAGATCTGTATAAAAATAATTTTGAAAAAACCTGGAATAAAATAAAAAAATGATCTGAAAAAATGGATGAATCTGGATCTCTCTCTCCTAGGACGGATAGCTACAATAAAAAAGAATATCTTACCTAGACTATGCTTCTTGTTCCAGAACATTCCAATTGACATCAAGGAAAAAGAATTTACCAATTGGAATGCTGAACTTACAAAATTTATTTGGAGAGGGAAAAAACCGAGAATAAAGATGAAAAACTGACAAAACACTAAACAAAAAGGAGGACTGGCTCTCCCAAACCTAAAATTATACAGGAAAGCAGCTATATTTGATTTGGTTAAGAGAATGGATCCATCTTGACAATCAAAGTCTCATAACTCTGGAAGGAGATAGTTTAAAATTTAGCTTACATGCATACTTAATTTATGGGAAAGTGGCAGAAGACTCAAACTTTAATAAACACCCAATTAGGAAAACTCTGATGAATACTTGGAACAAATACAAAAATTTTTTTACACAAAATTACCACAATGGACCTTGATCCATGAAGCTTTCAAACAAAGTGGAAATTCAAAGGGTAGTAAAAGATGGCCAACATATGCGGAAATACTCAAGAAAACACAAGATAACCTCCAACTGAAATCAATGACAGAAATAAACCAGCAGGGCTACAACATGAACTGGTTTGAATATGCACAAATACACCAACAATATCAAAAAGATGTGCATACAGGATTTGAAGAAGAAAAGACCGACCTTGATAAGATACTTCAATCAAGAAATAAACAACTATCTAAGCTCTACAGTCTCCTGTTAAAATTACACACAGAAGATGAATATATCAAGAAGTGTATGGTAAAATGGGCCAAAAACATTGACCGCTCGATCAGCTTAGATGAAAGTAAAAAATAAAAATTTTCAGAAGCTATTCCCTTCTAGAAAATTTCTACAAAATATTTTATCAATCCTATATGACACCTGTTAAATTAGCCAAAATGCAGCCACAATTAAAAACACTTGCTGGAAATGTAAACAAGCAACAGGATCATTTTACCACATGTGGTGGACTTGTAAGAAGGCAAAAAACTTTTGGATTGAGATCCATAAAACTACTGAAAAAATACTAAAGCTAAAAATAGGGGCCGGGCTGTGGCGCAGCTGTTGAGCAGCTGCCTCAAATCACTCTGACCATGAGGTCATGAGTTCGAGGCCAGCCCGTGGCGGGGTGAGTACCCGTCAATTAAAAATAAAAAATAGCCCCTGCTCGTTGCTGACCTAGCAACCCGAAAGATAGTTGCATCTATCAAGTAGGAGATAAGGTACCACTTATAAAGTGGGGAGGCAAGATTAACTAATTTACGACCTGGAATGGGGAAGTGCCGTCAGTGTGGATGATGAAGCAGCTGCTCCCCCCTGTGGCCAGAATCGAACATCCCCTCAGAAGAAGGTTAACTTGCCTCTGCGTGTGTCTCTCAGTCTCTGTTTGATGTGTTTATGGGCACTGAATGTTTGCCCTATGTGTGTTATAATGTGATCCGCCCTGAGTCCCCTTCGGGGTGAGAAGGGCGGAATATAAATACTGTAAATAAATAAATAAATAAAATACCCATGCACCCAGAAATATTCCTACTAGGAATAACAGACACATCACTGCTGAAGCCTCACAATAAACTCTTCACTTTGATTACAACTGCTGCGAGAATAGTTTATTCACGAGCCTGGAAATTGGAGGAAACACCAGAAATGGAGGAATGGATCGTGAAAGTGACGGAGGTGGCTGAGATGGACATTCTGACAGGGTATCTCCAGTCAAAAGACCCTTCCGAGTTTAGGAAAGACTATTTCAACGTGGGGGTTTCAAATTTGACTATTATAAATTTTAATTTTCACCACTTGTTTAACTTTCTTCTGTAAAAAAAAAGTCATGATGAAGAAAAAAAGAACTAGAGTTCACAATTTCTGGTGGCTTGTGAACAGGTTGTGAAACAGTGAAAATAAGCAGATAATTCAGGTGTATTTCAAGGGATTCTGGACCTTGTGCAAAATAGAAAACTAACTGAGCATATTTATGGAGAAATTGTTATATCCCTGGGAATATCTGAATAAGCATGGAGATCTCTGGGATATCTTACTGGAGTGCTTTACTGGAAAAGCAGGGAGCTAGACTGTTTAATTGATGACCTCTGGAACAATAGATAGTAGGCTTGATCGATCCATGAAAAATTTGATTCTAAACTCGTTTCAAAACTAAAGGGGGGCAGCTTTTCGTTTCTGATGGTATTTCCGAATTTGGCCCCCAAAAAATTTCAAAATTAACGAAAATTCGTTATTTTCTAAATTAATACGTTAATGGCGGATGCGCATGCGCAATTCCCAAAAACAGCACAGAGGGAGAGGACTTTACAGGACTCTCCCACCCTCATTTTTTGAGTGATCTTCTTCAAACTTGGTACAGTGGTAGAACACATTTAACACTGATAGCTCACCAAAATTTGGAACGTTTCCCTTATCCTCTGATTTTTGGAGAATTTTCATAGCTTTTATAATAAACCATTTTTTAATAATTGCAGAAATCTGTTCCTGGTTTGAAAGTCTTATTTCCTGTTAAATTGGGTTGTCTTTACTGTGAAAGTCATTGTTCTACTTCAGAAACTTTGTTTTTGTGGCTGAAACTTTGTTAAATTGGTGTGTGTGTGATATATATTGTGTATATATATATATATATATAGTCCCTGCTTGTGTGTGTGTGTGTGTGTGTGTGTGTGTGTGTAGGTAAAGGTAAAGGTATCCCTTGACATTAAGTTCAGTCATGTCTGACTCTGGGGGTTGGTGCTCATCTCCATTTCTAAGCCCAAGAGCCAGTGTTGTCCATAGACACCTCCAAGGTCATGTGGCCAGCATGACTACATGGAGTGCCATTACCTTCCCAGAAACACCCAGAAAATGGGAATTCCAGACAGGAAACAATCAGGGCCAGCTAATACCTCCCAACAAAGGATTCCCCCAGGTAGGAAGCAGCCAGGCTTTGAAGCTGCAAGGCTATTCAATGCTAATCAAGGTGACCAATTGCAACATTCACACTTGCCTCCCACAGACAAGAGTTCTTTCTCCCACCCTGGACCTTCCACAGATATATAAACCCCACTTGCCTAGCTTCGCACAGACGTCAAAACCTCTATGTCTGCCACAGATGTGGGTGAAACGTCAGGAGAGAATGCTTCTGGCACATGGCCATAGAGCCCGGAATACATACCACAACAGTGTGATCCCGGCCATGAAAGCTTTCGACAACACAACCACAGTATCCATTCAAGTTCATGTAGCGTGGTATGGACTGGAGACCTGTATTGGGGGGAGGGAGGGTGCGAATCTGGGCCCCTGGGAGCAGCCGAGGACGGGCCTGGCCCACACCCCCTCGCATCCCAGGCCTCTTCCTCCTCACCGCCGGGCCCCTCTCGGTCTCTCCAGGCCTGAGCTGAGGCGAGGCGGCAGCGGCGGCGGCCATTTCCCCCCTCCGTCTTCCTCCTCCTCCTCGGCCTCCTTCCCCCTCGCCCCCTCCCATTGGCTGAGCCTCCCATTGGCTGAGGGGCAAAAGGAAAGGAGTTTGGGTGATTTGCAAAAGCTTTTTTTCCTAACGAAAAAAACGAAGAAATAAGAAAAAACGGCCTCTCGCGATTCGAAACCGCGATATCCAGACGTGTGGACAACCAAGGTTCTATATTGCTTCAAAACAAACGAAAATAACGAATTAATAACGGGTAACGGGAAAATCGAATTATTTGAGCAAGCCTAATAGATAGTATAATTAGAAGAGGATGGACTCAAAACTAGTATTTTCATTAACACATCCGAGTCTATATATTTGTAGAAATGCTCTGACTCACTGCCTGCATATTATAATTTATTATGCTTTATTTTATTTAATAAGAGAACATTCCTAAAATAAAAAAGTGATACAACAGACCATAGGATAATTCTGCCTGAAATGCAGGCATTTATATTCTACCATCTAAGGAAATACATTAAAAATATTCTTAATGTACTAAAAAGCAAAAATATACTATTCTAGGAGTAAGAACATGATTTATTACTAGCCTTAATGAAATATAGACTTATCATAAATGCACATTATATTTTTCTTCTATATCTGTCTGTGTGATGACTCATGGGCCTTGTAGTCCTGTTCCTAGTACTATTGTGGCAGACGAAGAGGAAAACATGGGGTTTTCGCCGGTTCAGCAAGAGCCGGAGTCTCTTCACCTGCAGGATGTTGATGTTTGTCCTCAAGAATTCAGCCAAACAGGCCTTGGGCAGAACTCCCCCCCGTTTCCCAGAAAAGAATCTTATTCCAGAGAAAGGGGAAACAGAGAAGCTCAACGGAGGAGTTTACGCATTGCTGCCAGAAATCAAGCTGATTAGGCTTGCTTCCCTTGGGAAATTCTAAGGAGTCACACATCTGGACAGAGTTGGGTTTCGCTTCTCGTTCTCTAGGGAAAGAGTGCTGTTGGCGGGAAAACGAGACCCAATATAGGTGGTTGGCGCGAGGAATTCTTTGCGGAGTCAACTGATCAGCTTCAGGAGAGAGATCGTGTGTGGACTTCGAACCCCAGTTCCTTGCTTCTCGGATCAAGTTTTCAAGCCTTGCCTAGCCTTGCAGTTTTACCACGGACCCTGCTCCACGCTCATGTTTTGCCTTTGTTTCCAGTTATGAATCTAGCCAAGAATCAAGTTTAATTCCAGCCTTGTTGTCAAGCTTCATTGAACTCTAGGACTCTGCTAATTCCCCACACTATTGCTTGGCAAAGTGTGTGTTTCGGTCAAGTGGATTAAAACTTTGAACTCTAATATCTTATATTGGACAATACATTTTTGGACTATATTTGACCTCTTTTGAAAGGTCTGCTTCTGAACTATATTCTTCACTTGTTTTTATTGATTTTATATATTTCTTTAATAAAGATATTAGATAGAGACTGGCCTCTGTGTAAGGTTATTGGTGCTCTGCAGCCAGGGTCCTGACAGTCTGTTAACCAAATGATGACATACTGCTTGGAAATCCTGACTATTAGTATTACTACTACTACTACTACTACTATTATTATTATTATTTTATTTTCCAACTGTCATACTGGAACAACAATGATTGTTTAGTCTAACAGTTTTTGGCAGTTCTTTGGTTAGAACATTACCAATGTCAGATGCTTCTAACCTAGCGATTTTATTCAAAGTGTTTAATGCCAGTGCTAATGCTTTTTGCTTTTGCTTTTTGGTATGTTTCTTTGCCAAGTACTTTTGCATTTTTATATCACCATTTGTTCAGGGTTTTTTTTCTTTTTTATATAAATATGGACACTTTAGCTTTGTTTTTGGTTTTTGGGGTTTTTTCTCTCCCTCTCCCTTTTTGATCCTTTTTAAATCTCAGTTTTCCTACTTTCTCTACAATCAAATGTTCTCACTCTTTCGATGTTAATTTACTCTATCTTATAAGGTAAAACTTCAATAAAATATATTTAAAAAATAAAATAATGTGACCCACAAAAAAGAAGAAGAACTGATAAATATCTTTTGTCTTTGTAGGGTGATTACCACAAAATTTCCTTGCACAACTTTAATAGTTGTACAGCAAAGAGAGTGTCATCTAGGCATAGCAAAAACTGTATTATCTGAAATTTTCTCTTCTGCACAATTATCAAAGGTAAAATTATCAACTCTCCATTTGCACCCAGTCACCCCAGTTCTTGATAGACATTTAGAAAGCTTTTAAATTTGAGAGTTAAATTACAAACAAAGGCAATTCAACTTGCCATTTGCCAAACATGAAATTATGCCAGAATTTTTCTGATCCTTTAACTAACTGGAAGGGCAACACAGCATTATGAAAAATCTTATCCTTGTATGTCTTATGATTAGGTAAAAAAACTTCTAATTTAATGCAAACAGATATTGATGATTAATATTTTTAATGAAAATAATCCTTACCTCCTTGCTCGCACAACTGCTGTGCTAAGGCATCCTTGAATATAACTTGGCCTCTGTGAGTAGCTGTAGCCCTGGAAATATGAAGAGAGAATAAATTAATGAATCAGATGCAATATACAGTACAAAATTACTGGTGGATATAAGAGAAACTATATGAAATGGAGTTAAATGCAAATCTGAATTTTGTTTTCCCACAACAAAGCAACTGGAAATATACTGAAAAGAAGTTATCTGAATTTAGTATTCAGCCACTTCATGAAGCAAGATTTACAATAGCTTTGGAACCAAGTAGAAATATGAGTCTGGAAAGTCATGTTAAAATAAAAAACCCTTCCAGATGCTACAAATGAACAACTCTCCACAGATTTGCAATCCCTTTCCAATGACTTAAGTCTTTGAAAGTATATGTACACAGTGCACCACGATTCACAAATAATTTTGTTTTCTGCAGCCATAATGTTAGTGAATGTACTAACAAACTCTGAATGAACTTCTAGCTAAAATAATAAAATAATGATATCAAATATTCAGTCAATAGTAAAATTCAAAACATAAGACCTTTGCCACCATTTGTCCTGCTTCACTCACATGAAAGAATTACAAAGAAAGTAACTTTAATGATTTTCTTCTCATTTTGGGAACTACATAGCTCAGGACTTATTTTGCACATAATGTGTACATGCTTGTTTTGCATAGAACACAACATTTATGCTCAGAAAAAAACATATCTGCACAGAAAATGCTGTTTTCTGTGAAAAACAACCACATACAAATTTGGCATAAAATAAGTCCTGAACAACAAAGGTTCTCATTACTGCATGATTCTTTTTATCAGAAACATGTTTTTCAACCATTTTCCAACTCTCTTTGAATATCATTTCGGTTCCCAGGCCTAATCCAAGTCAGTTGCAGGTAATTTGGTGCAAAATATTATTAAAATTAAACTGTCAGGCATACAGAACAGGGGTGTATCACCTCTTTTGTATGCCTACTGCCAAGATCCTCAGATGCTCCCAAGAAAACTAAAACCTCCTTCACTTCCAGCAATGCTGATGAATAGTTGAGTTTTAATGCTGTTGACTGAAGTGGTGTCAGCTGTTTTGGAGACACTGAGGACAGATTGACACTGACCACTTAGGTTGGTAGGCAAAGAGGTTTACCTGCAGTGACTTAATGCCACACAGGGCTAACCTGGAGGAAAGTCACTTGATGCAGCTTTCCACCAGGTTAAACTAATGTGGGGAAAATACAAATCCTGAAGCAGGACCTGCGAAGACAGCTGGTTTGGTTCCTAAAGAAAACTGGCCTCAGCTGTCTTAACAACTATCTCACACTTCCTGGGCTTGGTATGCCTGTCCGCAGCCATGACATGACCACTTACCTTACAGGCAGAGGTTCGGCAGCCTCTAATTGGCCTCGTACCTAACTAAGAAGGCTGGGAGGAGAGAGAAGGGATTATCTCCTCTCCTTCCTATCCTCCTTAGCAAAGCACAAGGCCTGCCAGGAGGCTGACAGACATCAGCCTGCAAGGCAAGTGTCTGTGTTGTGGCTGAGGGCAGTTGACATGGTGGGAAAGGGTCTCTGTTGTGGTCCCTGTCTAGCATACTGAACTGTGTTTAGAATGGCTGAGTAGTGGGGACTCCCTGCCACCTTAAGGAGTCCCTTTCAGGTTCACATTATTGTTCCTTGTAGAAGGGCCCTAAGAGGTAACGGAGGATACCTCTGCCCCATTGACTCTGACTTTAGGAGGAGATGCACAATTCAACATGCCTAGAGTTTTCACAATTCACATATCGTTATGTGGTGTTCACTCTCTGTCTTTCCATTTAACACAAGAACAGGCCATGGAAAAACATACATTCTGATTGTATTGTCGAAGGCTTTCACAGCTGGAATCACTGGAGTGTTGTGTGATTTCTGGGCTGTAGAGCCATGATCACTGAAGATGCCAGCCATAGATGCAGGTCAAACATTAGGAGAAAATGCTGCTAGAACACGGCCATACAGCCCTGAAACCACACATCACTCTATACATTCTGACTGTTCATGAAAAAGGAAAAAGGGAAAACAAAAGGGATAAGGGAAACACATAGAAATGGGTTGAAAGAAGACAATGGTTTTCTGGTCATATCAATTGACCTAGTATGGGCTGAAACATACTTAGGTTATAAGATATTTTAACTGCAGACAAGGTGTGGGGAAATGCAATTTTTAGACTGAGTACACCCTATAAGTCTAACATTAATGACCTCTAATGATCTCCAAAGTGCCCTATTTTCATGTCAAGTGATTATTTTTACTCCAAATGCACCAGAAGTGCTTAAAAATATGGCAGTTTAATTCACCCAATCCCAACAATGCTGGAAAAATTGACTCAGAATGGCAACCATAAGTTCTGATATGGCCCACAAGGGTGGTAGAAGGGTAAAACTGCACCCCCAATAGTTGCCCATCCCTGGTCAGGAGAGGTAAAGTAACATATAGTGTGAGCTGCTAATACCACTGGTCACCAGTCCAGAAAAAACAACAACAACGAGTCCCCCATTGGATTCTCAAGTCCCATTACATACAATATTGTAGTAAAATGGTGTTCCTTAAATTAAAATTCCAAAATCAAGGTTTGGTCTTTTTTTTTAATATTTTCAAACCATGGATGGTTGAACCTGTGGATACTTCATATATTTATGTATATTACTATGCCAAGGGAATATGAGTATACAATGTGAACTAGTCTTTTTTTTACTTTGAAATAATATTAATACAAGAAAGAATACCTCCAGGTACCACAATGCTATTTTAACTGAAAGTTTAACTGTTATGTCTATTTAGCTTCTGACCTGCAAAAGCAACTTTCAAAGAACCAAAATGGAGTCAAACATTAATGAACAAGGAAAATAACTTCACTAGCAATTCAAATCCAGCAGACAAAATGTACTATATTCAGGTTTATTTGATTATAAAATCTAATGGGAGAAGCCATGTAGAAAACAGATGTTTGTGTATATAATTAATATAATTTAGTTAAGTAATCCATTCAATTTTAATGGGAAAAAGGATGGACTTAGAAGATGATCTCTACTTCTATTTAATGTTGTAAAGTTAGAAATGATTGCACATAACCAAAGCAGAACTGACAAAGAAAAACAGGAAAATCAGCAGGGATACACACACTCTTATTTTAAAAAAACCAACACCCAATTCTTCAAAACCAGTCCTAGTAAGCTGTAGTGTTCTGTGTCAGAACCCTGCTACTAGAGCCTGGATGTGGCTCTGAGTTTCAGGGTCACTGACATGGATAAGACACCTGCGTCCCAGGACTCGGAGGAGAAACGGCTGATGGACTTGGCGGGGAATTTGCGCGGGGTTTTACTGAGCGGGAAGAGACTGTTCAAATGAGGGGGAGGGTATATAAAGGAGGGTTGGCCGGAGCCTCCCATTCTTGGCTTTTCTGATGTTCATGTTTCCTACAGTAAAAGTTCCTGGTGATACCACAGAGAGTCTCGTGTGTTCATTCAGGAGCGGCTGTGGTGAGCTGACACTAAGCCAAGAATACGGACACCATCCCGCTGTAGCGGTGAGGTGTAACATGCAAGTGGAGGATGAAGAGCTCTTGGGCGCCGGAGGAGGAAGGTCGGAAAGGGCCACTCCCGAGACGGACGCTGAGTTCCACCAGCTGGCGGCCCTGGCGTCATCCACCGCTTATGCCCAGCCAAATGGGGTAACCCAGAGGCGCGGAGTGGTGCGGGGAGATAGCACCGGAGGAGAGGAAGGTTCACCTTCCCCAGGCCCGCAAAAGATGGTGTTTCTGGAGGAGAGGATGTCGGCGATGGAGACCACCCTGGCAGTGATGTCGAGGGCGATGGAGCGCCTGGCGGTTTTGGCGGAGCCGGAGCGAGGAAGGGAACTCCGGGCTAGCTCAATGTGGGACGTGAGCATGGGAAGCAGCCAGGGCTTTGCAGACCTCCCAGCACCGAAGGGAAGGGAAATGCGAAAGGAGCCCGGTGCCCGGCCCAAGATCCAAACGAGCCTGACGCGGGTGGAGGAGAGTGACGACGAAGGGGAAAAGCCTCCGAGAATCCCGGCTACGCTCCCAACTGAGACCCTGGTGCCCCTGGCGAATGCCGGGCGTGGCACAGGACAAAGGGAAGCAGCAGCGGGGCCCACTGGCCCGCAAGGGGGCTTGCGACGGGCGGAGAATTGGGGATTGCCACCACAGGGACCCCTACCGAGACGAGAGGAACTAAGGATCGAGTTTGGGGGAGAGTCCTCTGAACTGGATTTTTTCCTGACCACGGTGAGGGGCTATATGGAGGACAATGCCCACACTTTTAGAACGGAATCCAGCCGGGTACGGGCCATTGGTGCAGTGTTGAAGAGGGGAGCGGCCAGCTGGTACGTTCAACTACACGCGCGGCGCGACCCATGTCTGGGGTCACTCCGACGCTTTATGGGGGCCCTGGAGACCCGTTTCCGAGATCCACTGGAGCAGATCCGGGCGAGGGAGGAGTTGAAGACCGTCTCCCAGGGGCAGAGGTCGGTATCTGAGTATGCGGAGGAGTTCCAATGCCTCGCTGAAAAGGTGCCGGAATGGTCTGCAGTGACAAAGATAGAACTCTTCAAAGAGGGGCTCAGGCGGGAGATCCTCTCCTGGGCGGTGCATCGTGATGAGCCTGACACACTGCGCGGATGGATTCAGCTGGCGGGGCGCATCGAGACATCGCTGGCCCAGGCGAGGAGGCACCGAGGAGGGCTACAGCAGCGGCCGCAGATGAAAGAGGGGAGCCGGAAGGAGGGATCAACCCCAGCCGGGAGGAGAACGGAGCCGACAGGGAACGTGAGCACCAGCAGGAGGGGCTGCTTCGTGTGCGGCCGTTTGGGCCACAGGGCTGCCGAGTGCTGGCAGAGAAAAGGGGAAGGCGGAGGCCCGCCCAAACCAAGAGCCGTGGCAGGGAAACGCGCCGAGGAAGAACCACCGATGAGGCACCACTCGGGGGGGTTGGTAAGTCAGGACAAAGCCATGATAGTGGTCCCCATTCAGCTGGAAAGTGGCAGCAAACAAGCAACCTGCAAAGCATTTGTGGATTGTGGATGTTCCAGGAACATCATCTCCCCTGAATTAGCCGAGGGATTGGGATGCGAAAGAACGAACCTAGAATCCCCAATAGCTTTTTCGCAGTTGGACGGATCCACAGCATCGGGATCATTAGCTAAGTACAGTGCCGAAGATGTAAAGTGTAAGATAGGGAGTTGGGAAGGAAAGGTGTCATTTGTGATATCACAAATAGCCAGCTATAATGTTATACTAGGCATGCCATGGCTGGGGCAGGCCAACCCGCAAATCAACTGGGAGGATAAGAGCATGATCTTCAGGATGAAGTTGGAAGGAGGGAGCCAGGAAGTGGAAAGGGAGCCGGGGAAAAGGGGGGAGGAAGACTCTATCAGGATAGCAGAACTGGCAGATAAATTACCCCCAGAGTATCGGGATTTTGTGGACGTATTCGATGAGAAGGAAGCAGACAGTTTCCCACCGAAGCGGAGAGTTGAAGTGAAGATAGAGCTAGTCCCAGGAGCAGAGCTTCCTAAGGCAAAAATATACCCAATGTCGGCTAGGGAAAAGGAGGAACTGAGAAAATACATTGATAAAAACCTAGCGAGGGGTTTCATAGAGCCTTCAAATTCCCCTCTAGGGGCGCCTGTGTTGTTCAGGCGCAAAAAGGACCAAACGCTGAGGCTCTGCATTGACTACAGGGGCCTGAATGCAATCAGTTCTGGAAATAAATACCCCCTACCTTTAGTGAAGGACTTGATCGCCCAGTTATCGGAGGGACAGATATTCACTAAATTGGACTTAATTGAAGCGTACCATAAATTGCAGATTAAACCAGAGGACAGGTGGAAGACGGCCTTCTCCTGTGCATTCGGATTATTCAATTATCGTGTGCTCCCTTTCGGTTTGTGCGGCGGAGGCGCCGCGTTCATGCAATTAATCAACGAAGTGTTGCATCCATTATTGTACAAGGGAGTCTTTGTTTTTTTAGATGACATATTGTTAGTATCTCGGACTAAGGAGCAACACATAGAACTAGTCAGGGAAGTCCTGCAAAAGTTGAGAGAAGCAAAACTGTATGCGAAGCTTGCCAAGTGCGAGTTCAATAAAGACCAGATAGACTTTCTGGGGTATAGGATTTCCTCCCAGGGAGTGGCGATGGACCCTGCGAAGGTAGAAGACGTGAGGGGGTGGGAAGCCCCCAAAACACGGAAGCAGCTGCAATCCTTCCTAGGGTTCGCAAACTTCTATAGAACATTTATCAAGGACTTTGCGCGCCTCACTTTGCCATTAACGGATTTGTTAAAGACTAAAGGTAGGGGAGAAACAGCCAAAGTGAAGGCCCCAGGGGCCAAACTGACCTGGACAATAGAATGCCAGGAAGCTTTCGAAGCCCTTAAAAAGCGTTTTACTGAGGAGCCTGTCCTACAGCACCCTGATATGTCTAAAGCCTTTGTATTACATTGCGATGCGTCAGACCGGGCATATGGGGCAGTTCTGCTACAGAAAGACGAGGGGGGGAACCTGAAGCCATGTGGCTATCTGTCAAAAAAGTTTAGCGATACAGAAAAAAACTGGCCGATTTGGGAGAGAGAAGCCTTAGCGATTCTAAAAGCACTAGAGTGCTGGAGACACTTTCTGGAAGGAAGTGGAACACCGTTTGAGGTGTGGACTGACCATAGAAATTTACAGTATCTAAGATCCCCTCGTAAACTATCAGCGAAGCAAATTAGATGGGCCCAATATTTCAGCCGTTTTGATTTCAGACTCAGATTCTTCCAGGGGAAACATAATATACTCGCTGACGCTCTCTCTCGGATGCCTCAGCACGGGGGAGGAATTCAGGAATCTGAAGGGAGTATTTTTCTTGATAAGCAATGGGGCCTGGCAGTACTAACTCGAGCACAAGCGGCCAAAGAAAACAAACGTACTGCCATTTCCACGGGGGGAGGAGAAATATGGGAGGAAGAGTTGAAGCGAGCGTATGGAATGGACAAATGGTTACAAACAAACAAAGAAAAGGGAGAATTGTGTGGGGATTTGGTGTTTGTAAATAAGAAATTGTATATTCCTGAATGTTTAAGACGAGAAATGTTAAGGAAGTACCATGATAACAAGGGTGCGGGTCATCTAGGCCCCACCAGGACTATTAAACTGTTGGCCAAACAATGCTGGTGGCCCGGAATGAGGAAAGACGCCAGGGGATACGTCACGCAGTGTGAATTATGTGCAGAGGGAAAAACACCACCGGGGAAGCCCCAGGGGCTATTGCAGAAGGTGGTGGAGCCCATGAGGCCATGGGAATGCGTAGCCATGGATTTTGTAGGCGAACTACCCCCCAGCAGAGGCCACAGATACATTTGGACAATATTGGACCTATTCTCAAAACAGGCACACTTTGTGGCTCTGCCAAAACTCCCTTCAGCTGAAAAACTTGCTGATTTGTATGTGAAGCATGTATATCGCCTACATGGTTGTCCCGACAAGATAATTAGTGACCGGGGAGTCCAATTTACTGCTAAATTTTGGGGAAAATTCTTACAGCTGTTAGGAGCAGAAAGGAACCTGAGCTCGGCCTTTCATCCCGCGACCAACGGGGGGGTCGAACGTACCCAACAGACACTGTGCCAATTCTTAAGGATGTACACCAATTATAGACAGGATGATTGGGCGGACCTTCTTCCGTTTGCTGAGATGGCTTTTAACGGGGCCGTACATTCGGCCACAGGTCGTGCCCCATTCGAAATAGTATACGGACAGGAGGTGGCACCTTTCCCCAGGCTACCCGAGTGGAAGGAAGGGGAGGGCCAGACCGACGAGGAATGGCCGGCCAAAATCAAGCAAGGGTGGCAAACCGTGGTAGAGGCATTGCGGGAAACACAAAAGAAGTACAAGCTCTTTGCGGATCGTAGGCGCCGAGAGGGGGACAAATTGGGCGAAGGAGATCTGGTTTGGCTGAGCACAAAAAACCTGAAATTGGGGTTCCCATCCAAGAAATTGGCTCCACGCTATATAGGGCCATTCAGGGTAGCAAAAAGAATAAACGAAGTGACCTATGAGCTGAGGCTACCAAAGGACCTAGGAAAGGTACACCCGGTATTCCATTGCAGCCTGTTAAAAAAGTATAAAGGAACTCTGGACAGCGGAGAACAATAGTTGTGTTTAATCTTTTCCTTCCAGGACGAAGGGGAGGAGGACGCCATGTCAGAACCCTGCTACTAGAGCCTGGATGTGGCTCTGAGTTTCAGGGTCACTGACATGGATAAGACACCTGCGTCCCAGGACTCGGAGGAGAAACGGCTGATGGACTTGGCGGGGAATTTGCGCGGGGTTTTACTGAGCGGGAAGAGACTGTTCAAATGAGGGGGAGGGTATATAAAGGAGGGTTGGCCGGAGCCTCCCATTCTTGGCTTTTCTGATGTTCATGTTTCCTACAGTAAAAGTTCCTGGTGATACCACAGAGAGTCTCGTGTGTTCATTCAGGAGCGGCTGTGGTGAGCTGACAGTTCTGTATGTGTGCTTTCAAGCTATTTTCAGATTAGATGCTATACAGTATAATAAAAGGCAAAATATGAGGAAAATCATGACCTGTTTCATCTCCACTAGCTGTAATATTGCATAATTGCTGAAATGCACCTTATCTAACTTCAAAAACACAGACAATACCATTAATAGCACATCATGTTATTTCATGCCATTATTAGAAGGATTAGTCTCAGCAGCTAGTCATGAAAGGGAAACATTAGCCAATTGCATTAGATCATGAGAATTCATCACACATTGTAATGCAAATAAAGATATTTTTAAAGTAAGCCTTTATCAGATGTATTATTTGTTACCATTTTCAAATTCTCCCTCACTTCCTTTCCCTTCACTTCTAGGGAAAATGTAACATTCCTGGTTGGCTCCGTATAATATCCCCAAGAAAAATATCCTCAATGCAGTTTTGTTTTGAAGAAACAAAACATTAATAATGGTTGAATATATACTATTATCACCGTTGTACTTTTAAATTACTTTTAGCTCAGTTTTGTTTTATTATTATAACCTATTGAACGTAATATTTTTTGCCTCCCCATAAGAATGTTGCTACACCAAAAAAAAAAAAAACTTCTTCAGCCCCCAAATTGCTAGCTTTGCAGAGAACTAGACACTGCAAATTGTTCACACCAAAACATCTTATAGTATGCACTGTCTTTGTATTTACTTGCTCACTTTGCCTGTGCCTTTTCTTTGTATGTCTAAGCTATAATTCTAAATACTTAACTGGAATTTACATTAGTGCAATGATACAACTTTGAAGTGTAAAGAAAAAAAATCATTTGGGAGGCATAATTTTATGGGGGAGAGAGGGTGCTCCCATTCCCACCCCTGCATAGCTGCATCCCTGGTGTCTAGCTGTATCTGTTTTTAAACATGTCATGAACTGCCTTGTCTACCACTATTTGTTAAAAGATGACATGAATTGGAAAAGCACATGCATGAATATTCATACAATGTTTTTAGTTTTGAAAAAAAAGTGGATAGCCCGCATCCATCAATTAAGGGAGAAGTGACCAGACAGTTACATATTATACTCATTCACTGGAATGCATGTTGTAAAGTATGTATTTGAAAAATTGGCCTCATCCTAGGATTGAGAGATATGTTGGAAACTGTACAAGATGGTTAAATTACACCATATGGATAAGAAGCAAAGTAACCACTGCTGGAGATGTGGCATGCACAAAGGGACATCTTTTCCTTTATGGGGGGAACAATATATTTAAGGAAATAGGTAACATTATAGGATTAAATCTAGCCCCGGATGCTAGGTTAGCATAACTAATGGAGACCACAAACCTGAATAAAAAAAGAACTGGTTGATTATTTTACTCACAGTGGCAATTGGAAGATAGTAACCAATTTCATGCTGGAAACATGGTATGGGGAGGTATGGCATGTAGCCTTAAATGATAAACTATCAATGGAAATGAGGGTGTTTGGGGGGGGGGGGAATTAAAAAATCAGAATTTGATTCATATTGGTCAGTTTTCATTAAATATATTTTAGAAAGTGATAAGGGAAAACAATGCAATCCTGTTGGTCAGGAATTTTGGATATGACATTTATTTATTGGTTGACTCATAAATTTATGGCAGAGGTAATGATACTTGTTCAGGTCTAGGTGGTGGGGTTAAGTGCTTGAAAAATGTTCACTATTTTTTGTATTCTGTTTATACTGTATGTTGTTAATGTATATAAATAAAAATTATAAAAAGAAAAGTGATGCAGTGACCTCAGATCATTAAAAAAAAGAAAACAGTTTTCTACTGTCTAACACTTTCAGTTCATGTTTAACTGGGCAGTTTTATTATTAGAATTATGTGTTTTAAAGAGTCCTCCCATTATGGTAAATGAGTACATACGCTAGGTGGATTCTCTAAACTGAAGAACATATGCTTGAGAAATCCCAGCAGAAACAAAAAGGACTAGCAGTTGTGAATTCCAGTCAAAAGCCAACATGCCAGGAAATTTCAAAACCAGCTGTTAACAGAAGTGTAGCATCTTTCGTATTTCATTATGCTTTCATTGAATCAAAGTGATAATTTTAAGTGCTCCTGTAAAAAAGAAAGGAAAATTGCTGGGCTAAAATGAAGCAGATGCCTTTTTGTAGTTTCTGCAGTTCTTCAGACTTTAGAACTTATCTGAACAAAATCTGTAGTGACTAAGAACTATTTATTCCTAGAGCAAAAAGGAAAACTCATATATTGAACAAGTCATGCAGACTCACTGGGCGATTTCCTGATAGATCATCTATTTTAGAGACCTTTTCTTTCCCTTTTCCCCAGATGCCTGAGGCACCAGCAGCAGTAGATGCTGTTTGCCTGGAATAACTCCTGGCATGTCCATTTATAATCAACTACTTTATTGAATGATTTGCTTTTCTACTTGTTTTAAGACCTCTGATTAATTCAGCACTTCGTAAACCATTAAATGGACAGACCTTACTGAAAGAAAAGGCATCGAGGTTCTTAGCTGGTATCTCCCACTGAGATCTACTACTGTTGCGAACTCCTCAACTGATCACAGTAGAATGACTAGCACTAAGACTATTTAGCTCTGAGTTGAAAAAATCTTAACTTGTTAACTTCTAAGAATCAAATTACTGTTTGTACACAGGACTTCTGCCCCATTGGTCATTGGCCATGATGATGGGCATTCTAGGTATCCTAGTCCCAAACTAAAAGCTCCCCCAAGCTCTGCAGTATGCTATCTCTGACATGAAGCATCCTCCCATTTTGTCAAAATTCTGGAACTGGCTTTGTGTTGGCAATATAAAATCAAGCCATTGATTTTCCTTATAGCCTAGGACTACTAGAGTGATGTCTTTTGGCTCTCGTTCGTCATTCAGAGAGAAAAGAGGTGATGGAGACTGAAAAGGAGCCTCAAAGGGTTTCTTTTCGCAATGACTATAGCTCAGATGGAGACTGAAAAGGAGCCTCAAAGGGCTCCTTTCGCAATGACTATAGCTCAGAGTACCATCAAGGCTGTCTGGAATATCTTGGTGGTTTTTGTTTTGTTTTGTTTCCAAGATGTTCCAGGATCAAGTACATAGCAGGCAGCTGAAATACCATCCTGTCTCCTCTTTTGTTTGCCAAACCATGTCTACAACAACAATAGCACTAAAATTATTTTAATACCAAGAATCTTACATGTTTTAAAAACTTTTAATTGACGTAAATATCTTTCGATAAATTAATTTGAAATACTAGAGACTAACAAAAAAGTAATGATCACTCCAGGCTGACCTATATACAGCTATATGTCTTTACGGGAAATCCAACACCAAAATAAAAGACACAAACTCTTGTCTAAGGTACCATCTACACTGCCATATAATCCAGTTTCTGAATCCAGATTATCTGTTTTGAACTGGATAATATGGCAGTGTAGACTCATATAATCCAGTCAAAGCAGATAATCTGGATTCAGAGTATGACAGAGTAGATCCAGTCTAAAATAACTACCATGAAAATGTTTTTCCAAAACCAGCATGTTGAAGAACAAAGAACTATTACTTAAGAAACCCAACCCAACCATCTGGAGTGGAATCTAAGGATTAATACCATAACTAAGAATACATGTTTGTCAGGGTAGTAATAGATTTTCCAATGTATTTAAAATTATCCATGACTTTTCACAGCTGACAATGTGGAAAGATGCCCAGGTATGTGTGGGAGCTAAAACAGCTGGTGTGATTATAATTTTAATACATAAATTATATTTTGCTGGGATGGAAACATCATGAACTCTATGATATTTCACTTGTGCTGACATTATAATATAGATGGTTGATCATAGCTGGTAAAACAATGCCAATACCAGAGAGGAAAAGAACAGTTGTAACTGGAGATGAAAAAGTTTTAATCCACCAATAATTACACATGTTTTCTGGATTTCTTTTTTAAAAAACAATAGTTTGCCAATGAAGGCATGTTAGCAAACAGATACTATTCTGTGATACAACAAATTCTAGGCTCAAAGGACAACCTCCTCAACTGACTGTAACCCACAAACATATAAACATATCCCTGTCAGAATTCAGTAGTAAACCACATCTCTAAAATTCAGGAACAATCTTGAGGGTGGGGGAAGGTAACCCTTAGAAACAATCATTTCTGCAAGCACCATGTTTTCAAGTTGGAATGTACAAGAGAATGAATCAGCTTCAAAGCAATGTACACATGATATAACCACCTACCAGTAGAAAATTCATTCTACACCTCATATTGCTACTAAATTCAGTGCCATATTTTGCCACCCAATTTTAGCTGCATGGCAGTAGGGAGTTGCATAGAGTTTGCTTCCTTTCTCTTTCTCAATCTAAAATAACAGTTCATTTCAGTTTTTTTTTAAAGGGAATACATGGTTTCCAAGAAATGGCATACAATATTCTTAAGGTCTGAAAAAATCAGCAAGACGGGTATAAAATAACTTTCACAAATGAGACACAATTTTAAAAAATTATTACTGGTTTTCTTGAGATAACATCCTTTTCAACTTGTGCAAGGCAATGACAATTGGATGATGTAACATGAAAGCAAATTACTGTTAGCTTCATTGAGGCACTTCTGGATAGCCATCAAGAAAACACAGGCCAGTCAGCGCTAATAGGAATCAGTACAGTTTTATATTAAGGGAGCAAGGAAAAGTTAGGGCTGGCAGTCATATCAGACTGCAGCTGGTGACTCAAGACCTTAGCTTGCAATTTTTGAATAGATAAAAGAATATAGCGTTCCTTCAAATCAAGCTAAAGATACCTAGTTTAGAGAACAGTGGGTTCTATGAAACTCTAGAGCAGAGCTTCTTATATATTTCCACTCACAATCCCTTTCGGCCCAAGAAATGTTTATGTGATCCTGGGTATTTAGGTAATATAAAGTTATAAAATAAATATAAAAATCAAACATTTACTGATAAACCAGCAATTGCACAGCTTTCTGAATAGGCTGATTTTCCCTTTTATGAGGTACAGCTGAAGCATCTTCTGCGGAGTCCATTGTAAACATGTAGTGATTTCAGCAGAGACCACGAATAGCGGGTCTGTGCCCGGTGAGCTTCCACTAAACCAGATTGGCCAGGACAGAGAACAAAGCACTCCGAGTTCGAAGGTGAACGACAGAGGTTCTTTACAGTTTGGTCAAAAGGGAGGCAAGTACTAAGTGCTGTATGAAAATGTACATGCAGATCAACACAGGGAAATACAATACTAAACATTATATACACTTTGACAGCTATTCAGACTTCCCACACCTTCCTGATTGGCTGATAAACGAGCCGGCTAGGATCCACTCAGGGACTGTCCGGGGGTTCCCTTCATGTGACAAGTTGTCGCACCCGAGGCAACGGAGCACCAAGAACCAGACGCAGAGGCCAATATCTATCTAATATCTTTATTAAGTAAATATATAAAAGTAATAAAAACAAGTGAAGAATATAGTTCAGAAGCTGACCTATCAAATGAGGTCAAATAAAGTCCAAAAATGTATTGTCCAATAAATGATATTAGAGTTCAAAGTTTTAAATCCAATAACCGAAACACACACTATTGCCAAGCAATAGTGTGGGGAAAATGCCCAGAGTCTTTGAAGTCCAAGGTAGCTTGAGAACAAGGCTGGAAACAAACTTGAATCATTAAACAAGGTCCGTGACTAGGAACAAGGCGAAACAGAGATTCTAAGAACAAGGTCCGTGGCTAAAACAAGGCTAGACAAATCTTGAATACTTGATCCGGAAGGCAAGGAACTGGGGTTGCGGACTTTGCGAAGTCCACACAAGGCTGGAAACACGAAGTTGCTTCTGGAGCTGCTCAGTTGACTCCGCAACAATTCTAACGTGCCAGGCACCTATATTGGGGTCTCGTTTTCCCGCCAACGACCTCTTTCCCTAGAGAACGGGAAACGAAACCCAACTTTGTCCAGATGTGAAACTCCTTAGAATTTCCCAAGGGAAGCATGGCTAATCAGCCTGTTGTTTAGCTGCAATCCGTAAGCTCCTGCGAGTCTGTTCTCTCACTCCCCTGTCTGCAGAATAGGACTGTCTCCTAGGGAACGGGGGTGAGGAATGCCCAAGGTCTGTTTTACTGGGTTCTTGGGCGAAAACATCCGGCAGCTGGAAAGATTCCGGCTCTTGTTGAACCGGTGAAAACCCCATGTTTTCGTCTTCATCTGCCACGATGGCACTAGGAGCAGGACTACAAGGCCCATGAGGCATCACACAAGTGGGGGGAAGGGTTCCTCATGGCAAGAAGAAGAACAGCTGATTATTAGTAAATGTAAAGGTTCAGTCTGTAGTGGGGACACCCCTGTGAAGGGTACGAAATTGAGGAAGATTATGTGGATAAGCAAATGGTTTCTTGATTGACTTAATGTCCAGTTCCAAAGAAGACAAAGGTGAGGGGCACAGAAGACAAAATGTGATAATATCAGATATTCAGAGGCTCGGTTACCTGTTCAAAAGACTGATTTATTCATTTTTTTATTTAGCCTTGTCTTCTGTGTGAATCATAAGCCTCTGTACACATCTGGTCAGGTAAACAGTGTAAAACATAGTCCTGCTGATAAAGGGATTATTTGTCTTTCACTAACACACAAAACGATTTCATTTTAGGCTTGGGAGATCACTGGAGGGGATATTTTGAGTGATTTTCACTCCTAGGAGTTTATGCTAACAGCTGGGTAAATGGGTGCCTTCACCAATACATTTGATTTAACTTTATACAATATTAATTAATTCAACATACTTCAAAATAACATTTAGTACATTTATTAAAGAGTTTAGTCTGATAAAGCATGGGGTAAAACTGCTGCTGGGTCCCTCCAAGGCTTTTAGCCACTTTGCAATAGCAGAACTTCAGTAAAGTGGAAAAGGTTTAAAAGAAAAAGATTTTTTAAAATAAATTCATGCAGTCTTTTAAAGGTCTAGATTAATTCGTTGGGGGGGGGGGCTCAATATCAAACACTGCCCAACAGATTTGTGTAAATATCTAAAACAGCCAGTAGGTGATACTCGGAAAACTTTTACTGTTGCCGAATTTTTCATGACCCAAACGTTGAGCAAAGAGGATCCCATTTAAGAGACAGTGCTCTAGAGTATAGAAAATAAGGAAGATTTTGCTAGAAAATGGAGGTCTGCATTTGAATATTTAGAAAGGAAGACAAATGTAGACTTTAAAGTAGCCACAAGGGGAATTTGTTAATATAAAGATAGGGGTAGATTTTTTATGATATATTTGTTTCACATTGAGTGGTGTTGGAAGTCGTGGGTTCACGGGTAGGGAGGGGGGGTGGGTTTGGTGGACAGACGTATTTGATTTTTGTCTCTGTTGTTTTGCATTCTGTATACCATCTTTACCCAATAAAATGTATTAAGGATAGAGTATATGACTGGAATCTAAGAATACAAATGCATGTTAGCGAAAGATTGTAGTCTATGATACATAAATGTATTTGGAGTAATAGCCTGGGTAGAAAAATAAACTGTGAAGAGGTTACTGTAGTTGGAATCTGAGTGCCATTTACATAATCTGGACATGTTATTAGCAAAGTTTTCTATTGCAGTATTTCCATTTATCAGTGATTTTTTGATAGGTGGGGATATCTAGGGATATGAAATGATTAGTTTCACAGATTCTAAAATAAAATTAAAATACAAGGTTGACCCTGTACAAAGACATTATGATAAACCCACAAGTATTTGAACAGTGCTTAATGAAACCTCTGGTTATACAGACAAACAAATTCTTCCTCCAGTCTTCTTTCTATGTACCATGAAAGGGTTACTGTAGTGGCATCTGCCAGGCAGTCAATTCATATAAATAATAGAACAAACCTCTATTGTTTCTTTGCTGACACAGAACCAGCAATTAGATCCTTTCCAGCAGAGAAATCCCCTCTAGAAACTCCCTTGTTTTATTTTTATTTAGGTTGCCTATGGAATATTGACTATATATCAAACAGCAGTAAGATGAATTTTTGATCTGATATGTCAAGTATTTCATCTCATATCTTTGTTGAATGGCTTTGATGAAACAAAAGGTGACCCTGATAAATTGCCAGAGCAATGCAGCACTTGGAAGTATATCCAACAGGCTTGCTCCCTGGAAAGTTCACTCAGTATTTTCTTCCCTTTTCCTCACAAATTCCTGGGTTAATGAGAACAGAGCAATCCAAACATACAGGGGTGGAAGTTGGATGGCAGAGAAAGACGCCTTTTCCAGCATGATGGGGAGTGCCCAAGTGGCCACAATCACCCCGAGGGGAAAAATATTTTGTATAACGATGCAGAGCATATTTGGAGCAGGACATAGGTTGAATGGAGACAGTTATGGAGTCAGTGCCAATAAGAAAAACCTGGCAGGAAATAACGCTTGCAATTTTACTTTTAAATAAGTATGCTACCTAGAAAATACTGGTTGTTGGGCAGCATAGAATTATCTAAAGTATAATGATGATGATGATTATTAACTTTGTTTATACCCCATCTTTCTCCCTGTGGGAACTCAAGGCAGCTAACAATCCCACACTTTAATCATAGTTTTAAAAGCTCAATACAAAAGTTAAAAAATTAAATAATACAGTGTGATAAAAACAGATTAAATATAATGCACTTATATTATATTTAAAACCCTTAAAACCCCACAACCGCCCCTCCCCCCATCCCACTCACACTTTCCCAGCAGCCTGCCCCTTATCCTTCCCCAAATGCCTGCTGGCAGAAGGTCTTGACCTGCTTGTGGAAGGCCAGCAGGGATGGGGCCATCCTGGTCTTTCTTGGGAGGGAGTGCCACAGTCTGAGAGCAGTCAGCGAAAAGGCCTCCTCCTGTGTTCCCACTTGAGCGGGTGGTGGGACAGAGAGAAGGTCCTTCTCAGTTAATCATAGAGGTCTACCAGGTCCATAGAAAGAGACACAGTCCTTCAGATAACCTGGACCAAAGTGGTATAGGGTTTTGTACATCAAAACCAGTACTTTGAATTGTGCCCGGAAATGTGTTGGCAGCCAGTGAAGCTGTGGCAACAGAGGAGCTGAACGCTCCCTATAGCCAGCCTCAGTTAGCAGTCTGGTTGCCACTTTTGGACCAACTAAAGTTTCTGAGCACTTTTCAAAGGCAGCCCCATGTAGAGCACATGACAGTAGTCCAACCGGGATGTAACCAAGGCATGTACCACCGTGGCCAGATCTTACTTCTTCTGGAATGGGTGCAGTTGGTGCACAAGCTTTAATTGTGCAAAAGCACTCCTGGTCACTGCTGATACATGGAGCCTCCAGGTTCAGAGTCAATTCTAGGAGTACTCCCAAACTGCAAACCTGTGTTTTCAGGGGGCGTATGACCCCATCTAACACAAGCTGACTCCTTATTCTCAGGCCAGTTCCACACAGGGGAAAAGGCCAGACCTCTGTCCCCACAACTAAAAATTACTTACCTGGATGCCTTTACCCTGCTGCTGGCCCCCTCCTGGCACATAGAAATGATGTGACAGAAGGGGGAGGAGGAAAATTGCTCCTGGCCTCCCCTTCTCCTGGCACATCCTTTCTATGCATCAGAAGAGGGCTGGCAGCAGGGTAATGGTGGTTGGGTAAGTCATGTTTAGTTTTTAAGGCTTTTCTGGGGGGTTTGGGGGAGGGATTTACAGCCCTCTGGGTTTTCCGGGCACATAGAGTCTGGAAAATGCGAGAGAGCTGTCTGGACAGCCCCCTCAGAAGTCCCAGGACTTCTGAGGGGGCAGTCCAGAC